>NC_083319.1:85365455-86000976 GCF_963455315.2 Globicephala melas
GTGAGTCTAAGAACTTTGAGAGAGAAATGCCTCCCACCTTTAGGAACAGGTAAGGAGCCAGCTTAAGGGAGGATTGGAAATTCAATCTTTATCTTTTGGATTGGCAGCTTTTAGAACTAGAACTGTACCTGCCTCTCACACTTCCTCTGCTCTATCCCCCACACCTATTACTGGTGCTCAACTAACACTGACTAAAAACAAGCTTCCTTTTTTGTGGCCCATCTACAAAAATTGATAAGAGTGAAATCTGAGCAAGCTTTTGATTTTAATCAGCACTGCCTAAGGCTTTAATGTCAGGGCATCAAGCATGGTTCGGCCAAAGAGATGAAATTCACCCAGGACCTCACATCAATTTATTTGTTTTTTAAAGACACAGAATCACAACTAGGAGAATACAGCATTGGCTGTATTGGGGGTTTGTTTTGCTTTTATTGGTTTATTATGGGGAGAAGGTATTAGATTAAAAAATACCAAAAACATTCCTGAAGGGAGATAGAATTCATGAACAAGTAATTCCCAGCTAAGAGAGAGAAGAAGCTTATGGATGGGGAAAGAGCTGACTTCTACACAAGTCTCTATCAAGGAAGGGGCAAGGTGGGGACAGAGCCTGAGCTGGCGAATGTGTCAGACTCTCAATTGTTTGAAACTCACCCAGCAACCATGCTACTGGCTACGTATACACAGATGAAGAGAAGCAAGTAAAGTGTGACTCAGCCAAGGTCTCAGTGCAGGCAGCTGGCTCAGAGTCATCCAGGAGCAGCTAGGGGCAGGTGAGAGAGACGGTCTCAGGTGCAAAGTGAGGGACAGGACCTAGGCTGGTGGAAGAGTCACGTATGGAGGAAAAGGCTCTGGTCTGCTATGTCATCCCTTTTACCAACAATCATTGAGCCCCTGCTCTGGAACTGGCAGTGCTCTAGATGGAGGTACAGATGAACCTCCTACAGAAGTCCCCGCCTTCAGGGTAGTCCCAGTGAAGTGAGGGAATTTCCAGGAAAGAACGGTTTCCTCTGTAACCTAGTCAGTTTTTCTTGGTGTGAGGGAAGGCAGTGCAAAGGAAGGGCAGACATCGATAGAGAAAACTAGCGTGGGCTTTGAGAGTGCACCTTACTGGGATCGCTCCTTCTCTGAAAGGAGTCTCCAGCTCTCCAAGCTCTGTGCTTTCTTCCTTTAACTCTGACTCTCTGTGCCCCTCACAATCACACACACACACACCACTCTCCAAAGTGAGCCCTTAAACAACTAGCTATATAGGATACAATAGCAGATCTCTAAAGGTGACACAGGAAAGTTATGGGAAACAGATGCGGGGGGAATCAGTTATTAGAGGAAGGAGGAGACAGAGAAGTTCCTGGAAAAGGGACAGTTGAGCTACACTTTTTAAAAGAATGAAACTCACGAAATGGTTAGAGAAGGAAATTTGGAAGGAGAGCACTAAAGGGAGAGAAAGTGACATGGCCAAAAGCTCAAGGTCGTGGGAGTGGCCCGTGGGGCTGAAGACCTAGGGGTGAGGAAGCAGAGAGGCAGAACCGGCTTTGGGGGGCTCCAGACCTTATAAGCTTGCTGATGAACCTGGGTGGGTTGGAAAAAGAAAAGAGGGGCTGGAAAGTGCCCTCATGAGAAGTTCTCTGCGTTAGAAAGCTGACGTGGAGAACAAAGTGTCACATAGGGAATGACAGAAAGTAAGGAAATCGATGAGAACAAGACATCATGGCTTTTCACATCCCAGAATATTCCTAGCATAAGAGTTTTACAAGCGGACTTCCCTCGTGGCACAGTGGTTAAGAATCCGCCTGCCAGTGCAGGCGACACGGGCTCGAGCCCTGGTCCGGGAAGATCTCACATTCCGCGGAGCAACTAAGCCTGTGTGCCACAACTACTGAGCCTGTGCTCTAGAGCCCGCGAGCCACAACTACTGAGCCTGTGTGCCACAACTACTGAAGCCCTTGTGCCTAGAGCCCGTGAACCACAACAAGAGAAGCCACTGCCATGAGAAGCCCGCGCACCGTCACGAAGAGTAGCCCCTGCTCGCCGCAACTAGAGAAAGCCGACGCCCAGCAACAAAGACCCAATGCAGCCAAAAATAAATAAATTTATTTTTAAAAAAAGAGTTTTATGAGCAAATTAAGTTAGCACTAGCATATTTATGTTCATTAACAGAATTGGGAGACGTAAGCCCACAAATTTCCCTCCCATTCTCCCCTACCCCACTTCCTGCAAAAAAAGATTTTTCTTTACCATAGTGGTTGAGAGTCCGCCTGCTGATGCAGGGGACACGGGTTCCTGCCCCGGTCCGGGAAGATCCCACATCCTGCGGAGAGGCTGGGCCCGTGAGCCATGGCTGCTGAGCCTATGCGTCCGGAGCCTGTGCTCCGCAACGGGAGAGGCCACAACAGTGAGAGGCCCGCGTACCGCAAAAAAAACAAAAACATAGTTTTAAGTTATTCAGAAATTTTACATCTCTACTCTTCACAACATCTAGCTTGGATGCGGGCAAAGGGAAGGTGGTTAATAGATAATGTTGCCCTTAAAGAAAAGTAACACAGGATAAACTATAACTCTGGGTGTCCTGCTGTTACTCCACAGAAGTGTAAACACCACACGCCTCGTAAGTGCCGTGGATGAAACCAGGCAGAGTGAACACGGGTCTGATGGTGACCAGTCAGGCACCCACAGCAACTGTGCCCCTCAGAGGCAGAGCCAGCCTTGCATTTGCCTTCTCCCCTCATCCTCCAGAACTGGGGAATGCAAAGAGATAAACCCAAATGTGCATGATGAGAATGTTATTTAATGATTAATCCTCATTTCAAAAATGCACTGAAACTCATCTCAGAAACAAGGAGCTGTAAAATGAATGTCGGAAGTTTTAGTGGGAGCCCCAGACCTGCCATCAGGGACCAACTGGGCATCGCAAGCCAATTGTCTTTCTGTTTAGGGATATATCCCTACCTATGTCTCCTGTATTGTTTTCAAAACAGAGTAATAAGTGGAAGAATATAATCTGTGAGATGGTATGTAAATGTAAAATATTAACAAACAAATATACGTAACACAGTATTTGACTTTAAAAATTAGAAAAGGCTTTCCTTTATCAATAGTCAACATATATATATTGAGTCCTAATATGTATTAAGATAATATGATATCTTATTTGTAAAAACAAATTTGTGAAAACTCTCCTCCTTCTCTGCTTTTTTCTGTTTATTTTTACTTCTCTAAAAATCATTCTGAGGTACTGAATGATCTTCTTTTTATTTGTTTTTAATTGAAGTATAGTTGATTTACAATGTTGTGTTAATTTCTGCTGTATAGCAAAGTGATTCAGCTATACATATATATACATTCTTTTTCATATTCTTTTCCATTTGGTTTATCTCAGGATATTGAATATAGTTCCCTGTGCTATACAGTAGAACCTTGTTGTTTATCCATTCTATATGTCATAGTTTGCATCTACTAACCCCAAACCCCCAGGTGAAAGATCTTCCAGGAATGCCTGCTACTGTTTCTCAAGGCCATCTGCCACTTTTGCTGGTTCTTCACTTCTCCATCTACCCTTTTTGGCCTGTCTCAGAACAAGTCTGAGCCTTGAGGTCATTCGACAAAGCAAGACGGTATCTTAGGACAAGCTCTACCTGAAGAAAGAATTCACAAGAAGCCTCTGAGGGTCCCTTATGTTTACTCATCACCTGGGTGAGCACAGCTCTGGCTACGATTCAAAGCTCTCCTCGGGCTTCCCTGGTGGCGCAGTGGTTGAGAGTCTGCCTCCCGATGCAGGGGACACGGGTTCGTGCCCTGGTCCAGGAAGATCCCATATGCGGCGGAGCAGCTGGGCCCGTGAGCCATGGCCACTGAGCCTCCGCGTCCGGAGCCTGTGCTCTGCAACGGGAGAGGCCACAACAGTGAGAGGCCCATGTACCACACACAAAAAAAAGCTTTCCTAAAAGCTTTGCTAGTTAGTCTAGTCTTTATTAGCATGTCTAGTTTGTAGACTAGTTAGTCTGCACATCTACTTCAGTAGCTGAAAACAATCACAGAGCTTAGCACCTTTATGTTTTGCCCACAGACACCCAGATGGTCATGCCACTCTTGTTGGCTATGGGCTCACTACACAAGCACTTTGGCAAATATAATTTTTATTCAAGCTATTTGTTCTTCTGAAAAACTAAAGCACAACTGAGGGAGCAAATATTTGCAAAGTTCATAGAAGAGAAGAGCTCATCCTGACGCTGAAGCATGATTTCATAGCTGGAAAGCTGGCTGTTGATCTATGGCCCAGGTTGGCTGGCCTGGCAACCTCAAGTTCAACATCAACAGTTGCTAATATTTAGTGAAGGCCTAGCTCTGTAGTGGTCTGTAGTTAAGCATCACTCTTGTCAAGGAGTTTTAAATACACACACTAGAGAAATATGGAGGTCTATGGGCAGATACACAGAGTGTCTGGAGATATAGCAACAAGATTTAAAACATAATGAGGGTCCCAAATTCAAATGTCTTCAGAGCCTATCAAGTAATATAAATGTGTAAATGGGGGTGGGAGCAGAGAGGAGAGGAGGGTCTTGCAATGAAGTGGAAAGCATGTGCATTGCTAAAAGTCTTTGAATTCCAATTATTTTAAACACGTATTTTGAGACATGTCTGTGGACTGCAATGGCCTGTGGACCACAGCCCAAGACACCCTGATTCTGATATGCTGCCAGAATATTTATTTCCCTATGGCTGTTTCTGTCATGAAATCTCATTGCCATGAATGCCATCAATTAGTAATAGGGTTCATCAATTTTTGAGCTCAGTGGTTTGGGACAGAAGGTGGAAGCGAGCTGCAAAATGATGTCATTCACTCAGGCCCACCACCATAGGAGATGCAAATCCCTGACATCTAGGAGCTAAAGGACGATGAGAAGAACTAAAATTTGTAAATAAAGGCCCAGATTATAAAGCAATGCCAACAAAACTGGTACAGACTATCCACATCATAGCATGAGAGACTGTGGCCAACTGGAAAAGTGTTACAAAAATATTTGGAATTTTCACTAGGCTTGAGGAATAGATAGGATTTTGAGATACAGAGATGAAATAGTGTAAGGTCAGTTTTCTCACTTATTGAAAAAAGTTTATTTTCAAAATTAAAATTATAAATTGACATCCGTGCTGCTTCCACAGATCAATTGAGTCCATCTGTGGGGCTTCATGAAGGTGATAAAGAGAAGCTTTGAGAAAGGGTCTCAAAGTCTAGAATGGAATCTGGAGATGGGTTTTTGGAACACAGATGATCCAGACCAGAGAAAAACAGCGTAAGGTTTGGATGAACAGCTCCTCCCCTTCACTGTGAAATCTGCCAGGTCCAGACCAGTCCCCAACTCCAAGCTACAGTGACAGTACCAACAACTTGAATAACTCATCCAAGGGAGAGTATAAAATAATCCCAAAAGAATAGACCTGTAGAAAGATTTGTGTAAGTTGCTTATTAATATAGTTTTGTCCAAGTCCATTTGCTGTTCAAGATCCCATAACTAAACTCCCAACAATGATTTATTTGGTTTGTTGTTTAAAATCTTTGCAAAAGAAATAGAATTCCTAGTGGGGCTATCATCCGAGGATATCTAAATTATTCATAAGCAATATCCTGTCTTCATCATTGTATCCATTAGAGTTCTTGGACTGTAGGCACCAAAACCAGATCAAGCTAATTTAAGAGAAAAATGGAGTTTATTGAATGGCTCACAGAATGGGAGGCAAAGCTAGAAACAGATCCCATGAGGGAGCTAAATGTTAGTATCTCTGGGGTAATACCCTTGAATGAATGAATGAATGAATGACTAAATACTAATTGTTTTCCCTCTCTGCCTAAAATTCAACTTCCAAGGAGAAAGTGTGATTGAACTTGAGAACACATGCCCACCCTATGGCAGCTGAATGAGAGATGGCTTGCACACCAGTCCCATCAGCATTATATCCAAGAGAAGAGGTACTGTTTTCCAAAGGAAAATTGAGGTGTGATTTCAGGGGAGTAGAAGATGGATACTTGACACTCAAAAACAATGGCCACCATGTATAAATGTAACATCACTATAATTATTATGCCCATATTACCCATGGAAGAACGTAAAATTTTTGAGTATTAAATCAACTGTAGCAATCTCATTTTCAAATGTCACCTGGAAATCACCTAGCTCTTGACTTTTAGCCCTGTCCTAACTTACAGCAATATAAGGTATGAAGACAGTAACAGAATGTGGAGTCATGATCTTTAGAATAAGATTATGCTTCCAAACATTAGTGAATCTTCCTAGCATCCAAAGGATCATTTGGGTGAATTTTAAGGAGCAGTCAAGGAAAAGAAAAATTTTAACATGTTTTTTCTGATACTGATGACCCTGGGTTTGAAGGAAATCAACATCTTTTGAAAATTTTTCTCATGCCTTTTCAGATTTCTGTTGATATTAGATTTATATCATCCATCATTTGTTTTTAGCTTAATCCCTCTGTTACCAGAAGAGCTGGTATGATATGCTGTTATTTTGATTAAAAAGAAGATAACTATATTTAAGCATAAAAATTAGAAAAAAACAAAAAAGGTGGAATGATCTTCCTACTGGGGTGGTTATTTCCTTCCCCCAGATAGTTTCCAAGCAAAGGCAGCTACTGGTCAGGAGAGAGGAGTCCCAGGTATGTTACTAATGGCCAGTTCTTGTGTTCTTCATGTCCATTCCAGTGATAAGAATCCATAGCTCTAAATCTAATTAACATCAATATGGAATCTCAAAACACAACCAGACAGTTGTAGGGAAGGAAGATATCATCATTTTCACCCACAAATTGCTTAAAATCTTAACACCTGATGAGGCCAATACATTGAATTTATTTATGAAAAATATAACTAACAGAAAGTATGATGTGTTTCTCTAGCAAGACGTTTCTATTTGTTAATGGAAAGTGACTTTGTTGTTAATAATATTTCTAAGTTTTCTACTTTGATGTAGTAGAAAAGCATGATAGCACACTGAAGCATACTATCAATTGCACTAAAACAGACATTATCCAAAATGGCAAAAATTGGGAACATAAAACCTTATGAGGTTAACAAAGAGCAGGGAAAAAAAGCTCATTAAACCTCATGAGTCTAAATGTAACATTAGTGACAAAGTATCTTTTAATGTGTAAAGTTAAAATCCTTTCTAAATGAACTGAAATGCTGATAAAGTCATAGTAATTGAAACTCATACTTATACATCATTATCAAACTGGTCATACTACAGGAGGAGGTCGAAGGTCTTCAGAGGATCCTAGATCTTCAATCATTCTTTTAAAACATTTAATGAATGGGAAACAATCTAAAACTGTTCATCCATAAAGAGTGATTAAATAAATCCTGAGGTATACATTCAACAACATATCATGCAGCCATAAAAAAGAATGAAGGAGGGGCGCCTTCAAGATGACGGAGGAGTAAGACGTGGAGATCGCCTTCCTCCGCACAAATACATCTACATGTGGAACAACTCCTACAGAACACCTACTGAACATTGGCAGAAGACCTCAGACTTCCCAAAAGGCAAGAAACTCCCCATGTACCTGGGTAGGGCAAAAGAAAAAACAGAGACAAAAGAATAGGAACAAGGCCTGCACCTTGGGGAGGGAGTGGTGAAGGAGGAAAAGTTTCCAAACACTAGGAAGCCCCTTCACTGGCACAGACAGTGGGTGGACGGGGGGGATGCTTCAGAGCCACTGAGGAGAGTGCAGAAACAGGGGTGCAGAGGGCAAAACGGAGATATTCCCGCAGAGAAGATGGGTGCTGACCAGCACTCACCAGCCCAAGAGGTTTGTATGCTCACCCGCTGGGATGGGTGGGGGCTGGGAGCTGAGGCTCGGGCTTCGGGGGTCAAATCCCAGGGAGAGGACTGGGGTTGGCTGCGCTAACACAGCCTGAAAGGGCTAGTGCACCACAGCTAGCTGGGAGGGAGTCCAGGAAAAGTCTGGAATTGCCTAAGAGGCAAGAGACCATTGTTTCGGGGTGTGCAAGGAGAGGGGATTCAGAGCACCACCTAAATGAGCTCCTGAGACGGGCGTGAGCCGCAGCTATCAGCGCGGACCCCAGAGACGGGCATGAAACACTAAGGCTGCTGCTACAGCCACCAAGAAGCCTGTGTGCAAGCACAGGTCACTATCCACACCTCCCCTCCCGGGAGCCTGTGAAGCCCACCACTGCCAGGGTCCCGTGATCCAGGGACAACATCCCAGGAGAACACACGGCACACCTCAGGCTGTTGCAAAGTCACCCCAGCCTCTGTCACCGCAGGCTCGCCCTGCATTCTGTAACCCTCCCTCTCCCCAGCCTGAGTGAGCTCCTGAATCAACTGCTCCTTTAACCCGCTCCTGTCTGAGCAGGTAACAGACGCCCTCAGGTCACCTACATGCAAAGTCAGGGCCAAATCCAAAGCTGAACCCCAAGAGCTGTGCAAACAAAGAACAGAAAGGGAAATTTCTCCCAGCAGCCTCAGGAGCAGTGGATTAAATCTCCACAATCAACTTGATGTACCTGCATCTGTGGAATACCTGAATAGACAACGAATCATCCCAAAATTGAGGTGGTGGACTTTGGGAGCAACTGTAGACTTGGGGTTTGCTTTCTGCAACTAATTTGTTTCTGGTTTTATGTTTATCTTAGTTCAGTATTTAGAGCTTATTATGATTAGTAGATGTGTTTATTGATTTGGTTGCTCTCTTCCTCTTTTTATTTTATATATATATTTTTTTCTTTTTCCCTTTTTGTGAGTGTGTATGTGTATGCTTCTTTGTGTGATTTTCTCTGTATAGCTTTGCTTTTGCCATTTGTCCTATGGTTCCAACTGTCTGTTTCTTCTTTTTTTTTTTGTATAGTTTTTCACACTTGCTACCATTGGTGGATTTGTTTTTAGGTTTGGTTGCTCTCTTCTTTCTTTCTCTCTTTCTTTTTTTTATTACTTCTTTATTTCTTTATTTTTAATATTTTTTTCTATTTTAACAACTTTATTTTATTTATTTATGACTTTTTTTCTTTCTTTCTTCTTTTTTTCTCCCTTATCTTCTGAGCATTGTGGCTGACAGAGTCTTGGTGCTCTGGCCAGGTGTCAGGCCTGAGCCTTTGAGGTGGGAGAGCCGAGTTCAGGACATTGGTTCACCAGAGACCTTCCTGCCTCATGTAATGTCAAATGGCGAAAGCTCTCCCAGAGATATCCATCTCAAAGCTAAGACCCAGTTCCACTCAATGATCAGCAAGCTACAGTGCTGGACAACCTGTGCCAAACAACTAGCAAGACAGGAACACAACCCCATCCATTAGCAGAGAGGCTGCCTAAAATAATAAAAAGGTCACATTACCCCCAAACCCACCACTGGACGTGGTCCTGCCCACTAGAAAGGCAAGATCTAGCCTCATTCACCAGAACACAGGCACCTGTCCCCTCCACCAGGAAGCCTACACTATTCACTGAACCAACCTTGGCCACTCGGGGCAGACACCAAAAACAATGGGAACTATGAACCTGCAGCCTGCAAAAAGGAGATACCAAACACAGTAAGTTAAGAAAAATGAGAAGACAGAGAAACACACAGCAGATGAAGGAGCACGGTAAAAAGCAAACAAATGAAGATGAAATAGGCAATCTACCTAAAAAAGAATTCAGAGTAATGATAGTAATGATCCAAAATCTTGGAAATAGAATGGAGAAAATACAAGAAATGTTTAACAAGAAACTAGAAGAAATAAAGAGCAAACAAACTGTGATAAACAAACAATAAATGAAATTAAAAATTCTCTAGAAGGAATCAATAGCAGAATAATGGAGGCAGAAGAACGGATAAGCAACCTGGAAGATAAAATAGTGGAAATAACTACTGAAGAGCAGAATAACCAAAAAAGAATGAAAAGAATTGAGGACAATCTCAGAGAGCTCTGGGACAACATTAAAGGCACCAACATTTGAATTGCAGGGGTCTCAGAAGAGGAAGAGAAAAAGAAAGGGACTGAGAAAATATTTGAAGAGATTAGAGTTGAAAACTTCCTTAATATGGGGAAGGAAATAGTCAGTGAAGTCCAGGAAGCACAGAGAGTCCCATACAGAATAAATCCAAGGAGAAACATGCCAAGACACATATTAATCAAACTATAAAAGTTAAATACAAGGAAAAAATATTAAAAGCAACATGGGAAAAGCAATTATTAATATACAAGGGAGTCCCCATAAGGCTAACAGCTGATCTTTCAGCAGAAACTCTGCAAGCCAGAAGGGAGTAGCAGGACATACTTAAAGTGATGAAAGGGAAAAACCTACCACCAAGATTACTCTACCCAGCAAGAATCTCATTCAGATTCAACGGAGAAATTAGAACCTTTACAGATAAGCAAAAATTAAGAGAATTCAGCACCACTAAACCAGCTCTACAACAGATGCTAAAGGAACTTCTCTAGGCAGGAAACACAAGAGAAGGAAAAGACCTACAATAACAAACCCAAAACAATTAAGAAAATGGTAATAGGAACATACATATCGATAACTTCCTTAAATGTAAACGGATTAAATGCTCCAACCAAAAGACATAGACTGGCTGAATGGTTACAAAAATAAGACCCACACATATGCTGTCTACAATAGATCCACTTCAGACCTAGGGACATATACAGGCTGAAAGTGAGAGGATGGAAAAAAATATTCCATGAAACTGGAAATCAAAAGAAAGCTGGAGTAGCAATTCTCATATCAGACAAAATAAACATTAAAATAAAGACTATTACAAAAGAAAAAGAAGGACACTACATAATGATCAAGGGATCAATCCAAGAAGAAGATATAACAATTGTAAATATTTATGCACCCAACATAGGAGCACCTAAATACATAAGGCAAATGCTAACAGCCATAAAAGGGGAAATCGTCAGTAACACAATCATAGTAGGGTACTATAACACCCCTCTTTCACCAATGGACCGATCATCCAAAATGAAAATAAATAGGGAAACACAAGTTTTAAATCATACATTAAAAAAATGGACTTAATTGATATTTGTAGGACATTGCATCCAGAAACAGCAGATTACACTTTCTTCTCAAGTGTTCATGGAACATTCTCCAGGATAAATCATATCTTGGGTCACAAATCAAGCCTTGGTAAATTTAGGAAAATTGAAATCGCATCAAGTATCTTTTCTGACCACAATGCTATGAGACTAGATATCAATTACATGAAAAAATCTGTAAAAAATACAAACATATGAAGGCTAAAGAATACACTACTAAATAACCAAGAGATCACTGAAGAAATCAAAGAGGAAATCAAAATATACCTAGAAACAAATGACAATGAAAACACGAAGACCCAAAACCTATGGGATGCAGCAAAAGCACTTCTAAGAGGGAAGTTTATAACAATACCATCTTACTTCAAGAAACAAGAAACATCTTAAATAAACAACCTAACCTTACACCTAAAGCAATTAGAGAAAGAAGAACAAAAAAACCCCAAAGTTAGCCGAAGGAAAGAAATCATAAAGATCAGATCAGAAATAAATGAAAAAGACATGAAGGAAACAATAACAAAGATCAATAAAACTAAAAGCTGGTTCTTTGAGAAGATAAACAAAGTTGATAAACCATTAGCCAGACTCATCATGAAAGAAAGGGAGAAGACTCAAATCAATAGAATTAGAAATGAATAAGGAGAAGTAGCAAATGACATTGCAGAAATACAAAGGATCATGAGAGATTACTGCAAGCAACTATATGCCAATAAAATGGACGACCTGGAAGAAATGGACACATTCTTAGAAAAGCACAACCTTCTGAGACTGACCAGGAAGAAATAGAAAATAAAAACAGACCAATCAGAAGCACTGAACTTGAAACTGTGATTAAAAATCTTCCAACAAACAAAAGCCCAGGATCAGATGGCTTCACAGGTGAATTCTATCAAGCATTTAGAGAAGAGATAACAGCCATCCTTCTCAAACTCTTCCAAAATATAGCAGAGGGAGGAACACTCCCAAACTCATTCTATGAGGCCACCATCACCCTGATACCAAAACCAGAAAAAATGTCACAAAGAAAGAAAACTACAGGCCAATATGTCTAGTCAACATAGATGCAAAATACTCAACAAAATCTAGCAAAGAGAATCCAACAGCACATTAAAAGGATCCTACACCATGATCAAGTGGAGTTTATCCCAGGAATGCTAGGATTCTTCAATATATGCAAATAAATCATTGTGATAAGCCATATTAACAAATTGAAGGATAAAAACCATATAATGATCTCAATAGATGGAGAAAAAGACCTCAAATAGCAAAAACAATCTTGAGAAAGAAAAACAGAGCTGGAGGAATCAGGGTCCCTGACTTCAGACTATACTACAAAGCTACAGTAATCAAGACAGTATGGTACTGGCACAAAAACAGAAATATAGATCAATGGAACAGGATAGAAAGCCCAGGGATAAACACGCGCATATGGTCACCTTATCTTTGATAAAGGAGGCAAGAATATACAATGGAGAAAAGACAGCCTCTTCAATAAATGGTGCTGAGAAAAGTGGCCAACTGCATGTAAAAGAATGAAATTACAACACCCCCTAACACCATACACAAAAATAAACTAAAAATGGATTAAAGACCTAAATGTAAGGCCAGAAACTATCAAACTCTTAGAGGAAAACATAGGGAGAACACTCTATGACATAAATCACAGCAAGATCCTTTTTGACCCACCTCTTAGAGAAATGGAAATTAAAAAAAAAAAAAACCAAATGGGACCTAGTGAAGCTTAAAAGCTTTTGGACAGCAAAGGAAACCATAAACAGATGAAAAGACAACCCTCAGAATGGGAGAAAATATTTGCAAATGAAGCAACTGACAAAGGATTAATCTTCAAAGTATACAAGCAGCTCATGAAGCTCAATATCAAAAAGACAAACAACCGTATCGAAAAATGGGCAAAAGACCTAAATAGACATTTTTTCAAAGAAGATATACAGATTGCCTACAAACACATGAAAAGATGCTCAACACCACTAATCATCAGAGAAATGCAAATCAAAGCAACAGTGAGGTATCACCTCACACCTGTCAGAATGGCCATCATCAAAAAATCTACCAACAGTGAATTCTGGAGAGCATGTGGAGAAAGGGGAACCCTCTTGCACTCTTGGTGGGAACGTAACTTGAAACAGCCACTATGAGAACAGTATGGAGGTCCTCAAACATCTAAAAATGGCACTACCATATGACCCAGCAATCCCACTACTGGGCATATACCCTGAGAAAACCATAATTCAAAAAGAGTCATGTACCACAATATTCATTGCAGCTCTATTTACAATACCCAGGACATGGAAGCAACCTACGTATCCATCAACAGATGAATGGATAAAGAAGATGTGGCACATATATACAGTGGAATATTACTCAGGCATAAAAAGAAATGAAATTGAGTTATTTGTAGTGAGTTGGATGGACCTAGAGACTGTCATACAGAGTGAAGTAAGTCAGAAAGAGAAAAACAAATACTGTATGCTAACACATACATATGGAATCCATAAAAAAAAATAAAATGGTCCTGAAGAATTTAGGGGCAGGACAGAAATAAAGTCATAGACATAGGGAATGGACTTAAGGACACAGGGAGGGGGAAGGGTAAGCTGGGACGAAGTGTGAGAGTGGCATGGTCACATATACACTACCAAATGTAAAATAGCTAGCTATTGGAAGGCAACCACATAGCACAGGGTGATCAGCTCAGTGCTTTGTGTACACCTAGAGGGGTGGGCTACGGAGGGTGGGAGGGAGACGCCAGAGGGAGGAGATACAGTGATGTATGTATATGTAGCTGATTCACTTTGTTATACAGCAGAAACTAACACACCATTGTAAAGCAATTATACTGCAATAAAGATGTTAAAATAAATAAATAAATACTTTGCCACCAAAAAAAAAAAAAAAAAGAATGAAGGATCCCATCATGTCCTGATATAGAAATCAAAGTCTAGATCAATTTATATTAGCTGCCATGAGGGAAAAGAGAAATAAATAAGAAAGTGCTTGCACATTTGCTTCTGTTTGCATTGAACATCTCCAAAGGGCACATCAGAAACTGGTAACACTGGTTGCTCTGAAGTGAGCTGGGTAGCTGGGGAACAGGAATATATGGAGATGTTTTACGACACTTTTGTGTTTTTCTTCTCTCTTGTATTAAAATAATGGGAATACACATTATTTGTGTATATTCAGTACACAAATGAAATTTATTTTAAATTTCTCAATTCATTAAATTGCTTCTAATAGTGGGTGAGATTATGGGATATTAAATTCAGAACTACCTGGCAGTGCTACCCAAAGGAACATTGTCAGTTTGGTAGAGTGCATTCATACTAAAGTGGTGATTAGAATCAACCTTCAATCACCACTGTTGTTATTTCCTTGGGCCTCTGCTGAGAACATAAAAGACTCAGTTACCAGGTGGCAAAAGGTAAATCCATTGATGATGAGCAGAATCAACAGGACCAACAGAGGAGAGGCTTCCTCATCATTCTTTCTGCCAAAAGATAGGCCCAAATGCAATGTCTATACATGTCAGAAGCAGGTGTGTGAGATGTTTAGCATTCCTTATTTTCTATAACTCAACCTAAAACTTCTGTTTTGAGTCCCCCCTCTCCATCAAAATTCAATATTCCTCCTTCCTTCCTAAGAATGGCATCAAAGGTGTAAGAAGATTTTGTTGTGCTGAGCGACTGGGGCAAGGGAGGGAGGTGGCATCGGATCTTCTATGGGTCTGTCCATGAAGGGGTCTGTGAAGATGTCCATTGCCCTGCCTGGTGCCCCATCAAGGTCTGTCCCTGTGTCTAGATGGGCCACCAAGACCACAAAATAAATGAGCCCCATCACTTTTCCTCTGGTTCTCCCTTTCACCTTTCTTACAACCTAAGGAATTTTTTCTTTCCTGGGGGAAGGAAGCCTTGCTTCCTTGTGACTCACGCTGTTTTCTTCCATGTCTGTCTCGTGTCCTTTCCATTCCCCTGCTAGTCTGCTAAAATTTAAACCCAAGAATATATTTCTTTTCTCTCTTTGAATTTTTATCCCTTGCATAAGCATCCCCCTAGTCACTCCAGTGGTCCTCAAATTTGGCTCCACATTAGAATTCTCCGGAGAGCTTTTCAAAAATACCCATATCTGGGCGCTTCCCTGGTGGCGCAGTGGTTGAGAGTCCGCCTGCCGATGCAGGGGACACGGCTTCGTGCCCCGGTCCGGGAGGATCCCACATGCCGCGGAGCGGCTGGGCCCGTGAGCCACAGCTGCTGGGCCTGCGCGTCCAGAGCCTGTGCTCCGCAGCAGAAGGGGCCACAGCGGTGAGAGGCCCGTGTACCGCAAAAAAAAAAAAAAAAAAAAACATATCTGGGCCAGGCGCCCAGAGATACTGATTCATGCACTCTGGGGGCGAAAGCCCGGATAGGGTTAGTTTGTAGAAGATCCCAGGTGATTCTAGTGTCGGATCAGTTTGAGTATCAATGAAGGGGACCTGTAAAGAAAAAAAGAGGAAATACCAGGAAAAGAAAACTTTGGTTAATATTTCACAATATTACACAATCATATATGAATGCCAGAAGATGGAAAAGTCCTTCAGAATGAACTTGACTGTGAGTGTGAAAATTAGATGAAAACTGTGAAAACCTTACCTACCACAGGCATCTTGTAACTTTTTTCTTTTTTGTGGCTCAGGATATCTGAACACTGAACACATCCTGGAAGAGTATTTGGAAAATCTTTGTTTTCCAACTTACATATTTGGGGCAGCCAAACATGGCTAAGCTAACTTGGATTCTCATGAAGAAGAAAGGGTTCTGGCTTGACTGTGACCCTAACAAGCATCTGGAAACAAATTAAATTCTGACATTGGCTAAAAGGAAAAGGATACTGATCCAAAATTGGAAGAGCTTCAGGGTGGGCACAATGTGTCCCCTGCTTCCAAGTCCTAAGAGGGTGAGGGTTCTGACCCATGTGCGTAAGCCCACACCCAGCTTGCCTTCTCTGGAGGTGTCCCTGAGAGCTACCTGGGACCCCTCAAGTGATGTCAAGGTACTAATCCATGGGTGGATCAGTTTATGACCTGAGCAATAAAATCTCATGATTAGGAGGGACACCAGCGTTCAGTTGGAAGCAGAAGTACAAAGAATGGACTCTGGAACTGGGTCTAAATCCTGGTTCTACTAAGTGCCAGCTGTGTGACCTTGAGCAAGTGACTGAAGCTCTCTGTGCCTTGTTTGTCACATCTGTAAAACAAGGATAATAATAGAACCTTCTCAGTAGACTTTTCCTGAGGATTCAATGAGAAGATATTGATGGGAGTCTTCATATGGTGCCTCACCCAGGAAGCCTCAAATACGACTTTTTTATTTAGTTACATGTACAAATCCCTTCTATGACATTCCTAAGAAATGGCGCAGATCATCCTAAAAAGTGGTAAGCGACAAGACAGGAGTATGATCTCAAGGGAGTGAGAAAGAGAATGTATCTTAAGGTAGTAGGTAATGTATTTTAACATCAGCATTCCAATCAATCAGTAAGAGTGGCCTCCTTAAGCCACAGCATTGGAGGGGTCCCCACGTACTCCCTCAGCATGTTATATACAGATCACTGGTTATGAATCTGTCTCAGGGCAGGGACTGTGTCATACTCATCTTTGTCCCCCCAGAGCCCAGCACCTAGAATGTCCTCAATAAGCAGGTAGTCAACTGAGTTACTCATCTTGTCTTCCTCTTGCAGTGGCACAGCGCTTCTGTAAATGTGGAAAAAATAGAGAATGACTAAGGAAAGCAGACCAGGGAATGGTCTTCCTCCTTCTTTAGTTCTGCCAAAAGCCCCCAACCATTCCATCTCAAAGCTATTCCTTGCCTGTCTCACAAAGGCTGGAAGAGAATCAGTCAGGCAGACCCCTCTCTTAGGCTTCCAGAATTCTCACCAGGGAGTGCAGCTCCCCTGGCATTGATCATCTCCCTCCTCTCTGTCTTTCCAGACGACTTCACAAATGTTCAATTCTTCCTCTCATCTGCAAGACTCTAAGGAAACCAAGAAAAGTTCTTTTTTCAGAAGGTGGGGCAGATGCCTGAGTGAGGTATTGCTAAGAGCTCCATACCAGATATAAAATAACTATGACTTTATAACGGCAAATTTAATGATACACCATTTAAAGTGAGAAGAGTGGTTTTGAACGTCTTTGAATGGTACCCATAGGGTAAAATATATATTATGTAAAAAGAATGATGTGAGAGGCGCCGGCTCCGGCTGCCGACACCGGTGCGAAGGAGCGTTTGGTCCCCTCCTTTGTCAGTGGGACTGTCAATCCAGACTAACCGCTTGGAAGAATGCTTCGTTTGCTCTTACCTGCTGCGGTAATTTGGAAGAAAGCACCCAAGAATGTGACTATATTCGGAGAGTTTAAATAAGGTCATTAGTGTGGCCCCTACTCTAGTACGACTGATGTCCTTATAAGAAGAGGAAATTTGGACACAGATGGCACAGAGGAAAGGCCATGTGAAAGCACAGGAGAAGACGACCATTTACAAGCCAAGGAGAGAGGCCTCAGAAGAAACCAACCCTGCTGACATGTTGTCTCAGATTTCTAGCCTCCAGAACTGTGAGAAAATAAATCTTTGTTGTTTAAGCCTCAAAAAAAAAAAAAAAAAAGAATAATGTGACAACAGGTACAATGGGAGTTAATAATTATTATTACTCCCTCCTACATGATTTCCACTTTTCCTCTTGCCCTTGCCATCTAGAGCTGTCCTCTCCCTCACAAAAACCTACCTCGAAAACTTGGTGTTTGCACACTGCCATGCGATACCACACAACCCGACCCCAAGTCCAATAAAAGTCATGGAGAGAAACTGAACCAAAGCATATGATTCATGATTATCTTAAGAAACAAAGCAAATATCCACCTAAGTGTATCTCACCCTTTACCTGAGAACCACCCTATGGAGAGATTCTGAAGGGACGTCTTCAGCTTTGTAACCTGGTCCTGCTCACAGATGCTAATGGATGTGGCCAGGTCAGACAGTCTTGGACCCTCTGGGGCAATGCTTAGTCAAAACCCACGTCTGCACCGCCACTCATGTTTTATCATCAGGACACTTTCTTACAGAAATATAAAAAATAAAGGAGAAAGAAAAAATATTAAGAGGAGATTAGTATGAGGCCTTTGATCATTTTTTTAAAATCTGCCATTGATTAGTGTTTTCATTATCTATTGCTGTGTATTAAACCAGCCCAACTTTAGTAACATAAAACAGCAACAATTTTCATTCAGAAGAACAGGAAGAGGAAGAGAAAAGGTCAGTCTCGGGCTTCCCTGGTGGCGCAGTGGTTGAGAGTCCGCCTGCCGATGCAGGGGACACTGGTTCGTGCCCCGGTCCGGGAAGATCCCACATGCTGCGGAGCAGTTGGGCCCGTGAGCCATGGCCGCTGAGCCTGCGCGTCCGGAGCCTGTGCTCCGCAACGGGAGAGGCCAGGACAGTGAGAGGCCAACGTACCACAAAAAAAAAATTAAAAAATGGTAAAAGGTCCATCTCACTGGTTTCCATGGGTTGACCAGGGTCAGCCAGGCGGTTCTTACTCGGCGTCAATCACGAGGCTGCTGTCAGAGAGGACAAGGGCTGGGGTCTTCTTGACGCTTCCTCACTCACAGTTCTGGCCAGTGATGCTGGCTCTAGGCTGGGAGCTCAGCTGGGCAGAACAGCTACCCGTGGCTCCCCAGGCATCCTGGGCTTCTTCCAGCAGGACAACTGGGTTCTGAGAGCAAGAATCCCAGGAAAAAGCCAGGTGATCGCCTTTTAAGGCTGGCCTCTGGGGTCACTGTGCCGCTTCACCATATTCTCATCATCAGAAGTGAGCCTATACTCCCGGGAAGGGAAATTAGACTCCTGATTAGAGGAGTATCAAAGAATATGTGGACATGGTTTTAAACCACCACAGTTAGCATGGTCATACTTTTCCTCATTTGTCCCTTTCAAAACTGTGATTAAATATGAAAAAGACAAACTCACCAAATAAAAGCATCAGATGTTAGATCTCTCTGCTTTAATTTTTGCTCTGACAATCAACCCTTTCTTCCTACATATTTTTTGATGAATCAGAGCATCTCTGACACCGTCTCCACATCCTATTCCTAAATATATCCTCCCGTGGACTCTCAGGGCAAGACTACTCACCACAAGAAAGCTGAGGCTGGTGTCCACAGTAGGGAGACGATAAAGGAAAAGACTCAGACACTGGCATTCCCTGAAAAGAATAACTATGCCCAAAAGTCTAAGGAGAAATTTACCCATAGGCACTATTTAGCAAGGCTGATATGTCTGGATCTTTATCAATGCAGAAGCCATAGGTCAATTGGAACACCTGCAAGGGCAGCAGCATCTTTTAAATTTCAGGGACGCTGTTCATTTATTCATTCAACAAACACCCACTGAGTACCTCCCGTGCTCAGGCACTACTCCAGATGCTGGGATACAGAGGTGAGCAGACCAAAGTCCTGTATTCTAGCAGGTGACACAAGTAGCTTACATGAGTGCTGGCTGGTAAGTTCTATGGAGAAAAATAAAGCAGGGAAAGCAGAAGAGGCATGGCTGGGGGATGGAGAGGGTATTGTCCTTCTCTGTAAGATGGTCGGGGAAGCCTCTGATAAGCCATCAGTCAGGCCTAAAGGAAGTATGAGGGGGAGTCATGCAGAGGCGTGCAGGCAGGGGAGGACACACGGGGAGGGACCTGAGAGAGAAGCAGTCTGGGCACATCCCACTGCCACCCCCACTGCAAGCCCCTTCTCCCAGCATCTCATAGCTTCAAGACAATCAAGAATTCGGCCACATTTCATACCAAGACTGAGTTCCCTGCAAGAGCCCAGCTCATTCTCCCAATAATTGAAAGTAGATTTACTCTCCCAAATTTTTTTTTTTTTTTTTTTTTAATTTTTGGCCGTACCGTGTAGCATGCAGGATTTTAGTTCCCCAACCAGGGATCAAACCCACGCCCCCTGCAGTGGAAGCATGGCGTCTTAACCACTGGACCACCAGGGAAGTCCCATACTCTCCTCAGTTTAAAATCCGCCCCCCCGCCAGAGCCTGTTAACGGTGGCTCATGGAGTCACAGATGGACGACGGTAAGAAAAGAGAACCACGGAAAAAGGGAGAACAAAGAGGAAGTAGAAAAGGTGGAGGAGAAAGAGGAAAAAAAGGCAAACGAGGAATATCCACATGTAAGAAGACTTCCTGTAGCAAACCCATGACAGGTAACCTTGTATCTCAGAACGCTGTGCCTCCTAACATGCCACATATTCTGGGCCCAGGGCAGGTATTACTGCAGTACCTCAAGAACCAAAAGAAGCAAGGCTGAAAGGCTTTGAATTAAAAACCTGTAAACACACCACATAAACACAGGACACAAATGTATGGTTTCAAATGTGCAGACACAGAGAATGGACTTGAGGACACGGGGTCGGGGTGGGATGGGAGCGGGAAGCTGGGACGATGTGAGAGAGTAGCATAGACATATATACAGTATCGAAAGTAAAATAGCTAGCTAGTGGGAAGCAGCCGCATAGCACAGGGAGATCAGCTCGGTGCTCTGTGATGACCTAGAGGGGTGGGATAGGGAGGGTGGGAGGGAGACGCAAGAGGGAGGGGATATGGGGACATACGTATGCATATGGCTGATTCTCTTCGTTGTACAACAGAAACTAACACAGTATTGTGAAGCAATTATACTCCAATAAAGGTCTATTTAAAAAAAACACTATTCCAGATAACAATTAAAGCAATCACATCTTTGGTTCCTATCAGTAAGCAATTTTGCCTGAGTATCAGTAACTTTATCTCTACAAAAGTGCACTTGATTAAATAAGGGGATGCCCAGTTTTAAAAAGAGTTCTGCATTTCTGTGAATTGTTAAGAAAAAAAAATAAATATTTCCTCTTTTAAGCTCTTTTGAAAAAAAAATTCCCAATTAAACATCTTTCCCTCTCGATCTATTTTATACATGTATTTATTTACATCATATGTATTTCTATCTCATATATTATTTTATTTCAATTAGACCCCAAAAACCTATTTCTTTGGCATACTTCTAATTTCCAAAAGCCCCGTCATTGTGTCTAGACAGACTTTTTTCAAAAGAGCATCAGGGTTGTTTGAAATTTACAAAAAGAAAAAGTTGAGTGAACAAATGCTAAAGTCTTTATTTGATGCTAAAGTCTTTCTATGATGGTTCTACGAAACTTTTTAAATTACCTGCACCAAAGGTTACTGGCCTTTCAAATATGCTGAATCCCACCCTTAACAGCAGCCATCATTACAGGAAGCAGGGGTTTCTGGGTTTCCAGGCCGTGCTCGGTGGCCACGAAGCACTTGATAAATAAGTGCTGACTGAGATGCCTCCTCACCCTCTCTCTGGCTCTGCCACATGGCAAAGAAGTGGTTACACCAGGTTTTCTGACTCAGCTATGACTTGACTGAGGAATTCTTATCACCAAAGGGGCTTTAGCTGGAAGTTCTTACATAAAATAATACTAAGAATTCATCCGAAAAACCACTGTTCATGATTTTTTTTTTTTGCTAGCAACACAAAAGATTTGTACTCAAAACTTACAAGATTGAATTTAGTGTTTGACCTTGGAGTTCTCTGGATACTTTTGTATACAAAGTAAAGAAAATCATTTCTAAGGTATTTTCAAAACATAACTGGCAGCACCAAGTTATATTTATATTAATTATACTTAATTACCTAAAGAAGTAATCGACACGCCAAGAGCAAAAACCTAAATTATTTCAAATGTGAAGATCTATAGCAGCCTAAAATGTGGCCACTGAAAGAACTAGGTAGCTTAACCAATGGTGTCCAGGTTTTTGGTTAAAAATGGAGGAGTGACTTGTCTTCTCTTTGAAACAAACCAAACACTAAAGCTGTATTTAATGCATCTTTAATGAAACTAGAACTGCATCATCATTTTGAAACATATACAAGGAAGAAAGACTGCAAAGAGCGGCGACAACTGAATTGGTCGAGGCAAGGGAGGTGTGGTGGGGATTGCTGTGTGCTCACAAGATTCATCTCCTTTTCCTGCCAGCACACGGCCAGAATTCATTTCCCAGGCTCCTTGCGGTAAGCTTTGGCATGCTGCTGGGTTTTGACTCGTGAGTGTGAGAGGGAATGGGTTACTTCTAAAAGAGGTGTGCCTTCTCTCTCTTTTCCCCACAGCCAGTATGCATAGGCTTGGGAACCAAGGGCAGGGGGTATTTGAGTCATCCCACCAGGTGAAGAACCCTACGTGGCCAAGATGCTGCAAGAAAACAGAGGAAATGGAACATGGAGGCTCCTCAACCCTTCATTGCTGTGCTCTGTCACCATTCTCCTCTGCCTTTGGACCTTTGCACATGCCAGCTTATGGCAAAAGTTGTTAACGCTCACTGATATTCAGGTGCTCTTCTGCATTGAGTTACCAGTATCCTACCTAATTTAACCTTATGAACATGCTGGACAATTAGGTGGGTATCATCTCTTTCAAATTTTTCCTACTTTATTATTTAAATGAGGTCAATTTACTGCATCAACAGGTTAAATAAGAAAAATCTCCTAAAAATCTTAATGGTAACTTTAAAAGAATGTCTTAAAAATGTTTATGCCTTTTAACTCGAGGAATTTACGGAATCTATGGATATTATATAGACCAAAAAATGTATACACCAAGGTATTCATTGCAGTATTATATGTAATTGCCAAAAGTAGAAACAACCTAAGTATCAACCAATAGATAAATGGTTAATTAAATTATGGAAATTTCGTAAGACAATGATTATATAGCCACTAAAAGTATATTTGCAAAGAAATATTAATGACATGGAGGAAGTTGTCATGCTAAAATAAGTGAAATACTATATACAATACAGTCTACATTAGATGAAGCTTTCTAAAATCTCTCTACTTGTTTGTATTTTTTTTGTTTTCAATGAGGGCTATGGTCTTAATGTTTGTGTCCCCACAAAATTCAGATGTTGAAATCCTAATGCCCAAAGGCAGGCCTTTGGGAGGTCCTTAGGTCATGAAGGTGGAACTCTCATGAATGGGACTGGTGTCCTTATAAAAGAGATCCCAGAGAGCTCTCTCTCTCACCTCTTCTACCATGTGAGGACATGGTGAAAACGTGCCTTCTATGAATTAGGAAGCCCTCAGCAAACACGGAACCGGCCAGTGCCATAATTCTAGACTTCCCAGTCTCCAGAACTGTGAGAAATAAACGTTTGTTGTTTATAAGCCAACGGGTCTGTGGTATTTTATTATAGCAGCCCAAATGGACAAGACCATGAGCATGAGCCTAAGCTACTTTTAAAATCAGGTAAAAAAAATAAAATCTTAAGGGTTCTATTCACATATGACTTTTACCTTAAATTTCCATCCCCATCACGTAGTTAGAGCCTCATGGAGAACTAGGAGTGCGCTCTGAAGTTACAAAATCATAATCTTTATCTACTACCTTGTAACTTTAGGCTTTCTAAAAATCTTAAGAGAATGTGCAAAGCAGATTTTTAATAAGTCTAATCCTTCCAGCCAAGACCTGGAAATAATGTGGCCATGATCTTAACAGAGGGCTACAGAACTGAGGCCTGGATCTTTTCCATGGATTGTGTTTCCTGACGCTCCCCTGACTTTAAAAAAAAAAAAAAAAGGAACACAGGCATTCACCAGTTTTGTTGTTGTTGTTGTTGTTGTTTTACATCCTGAAAAGCACTAAAGAGACCATTGGTATCAAGAGTCTGCAAAAGAAGTAAACAGTTTTCAATTTGTTGACTCATGTGTAACTCCAACCATTTTGAAATAAGCAGATACAGGTATTATTTCATGAGAAAACAATGCAATAGAGTTAGTGAAGCTCTCAAAACCAACTGTATTGCATTACTCTTAAAAGTAAAAAAAAAAAAAGAGAGAGAGAGAGAATACCAGACCCTTCCATGCAGTAAGATGCCCTGTGGTTAAATCAGAAAGATAAGTCATTATCCCGTATGGAATGATAAAAGCAACAGTGGGGTGGGAAGGTGGGGAAATGGGCAGATAAAAAAGACTCTTTCCCTAAACTCTCATCCAGTGATCTGATTATGTTTCCTGGATTATGGAGCAAACATGCTTAGAAGAATGCATTTACTTCACTGATGCCTTTTGGAAGATACTTACTTGACCTTGCTTTCCTCCTATGCCTACAGAGTAAATCTGAGGTTTGGTCCTCCCTTGTATCTGATGGGGCGGCCAAGAGAATGCTCAGGCATGTAAGCAATTTACTCAAAAACAGACACAACACTGTGACAAAGCCAGAGAGCAGCTAGAATCTATTATCCCTTGAATTGCAAATTTTTAGGCTGATTTCTCCCACTGTGAGGATTTTCTGTGCCAAGTCAATTAATTACAGGTTTGTGGATCTCCGTTTCCCTTCCACTCAAAATAAAATGGGTCCCTATCACGTTAGAAGTACAAGGCATTCTGTTTCCCTAAGAAAAAATTATCACGCTCAAACATCTAAGCTCCAAAGAAGATTCAGTTTCGTTTTTTTCTGAAGCATGATAGAACCATGATAAAACTAGCAATCAAAAAAAAAAATTAAATGAAGCAGGTAACTTTGAAGTTGTTTAATACTACCTTCATGTTGAACTCTAAGTATCTGCTGTCAACTAAAGATGAGGAATCCATTAGTACTGTATCTTATAGAATACTGACATGTTTCATTGTTTTCTCTTTGCCCAATCTTTCCCTGCTTTAACCCATTATCCGGGATGAAACCAGAACAACCTAAAAGCCACAAATCTGATCTCAACCCTTCCCTTTTTCAACCTTTCAATGGCTCCCATTTGAGTGAAGCACAAATTCTCCAACATGGCTCCCAAGTTCCCAAATTAGCTGGACTCCTGTCTTCCTCTCCAGTGCTAACAGCTGCCCGGAACCCTATGTGTCCTCTGCTTCTGCCTACCTAGGGCTTCTCAAAAACTCAGCACTACCTCCTGCCTATGATCTGTGTACATGCTGTTCTCTTGTAGAAACGGTTAGTGCTTACTATGTGTCCTTGTCTTTCTCTCTAACTCCCAGACCCTAAGCATCTAGGAGGATCCTGTGATTGATTTTTGCCAATAATGTGTGAGCAAAAGTGATGAGCCATCTTCAGTCCAAGGAGTTAAGAACAGGTGTGAGATTTCCACGCTCTGCTGGCCATGGGTGATGGACACCCACTATTGGAGCTGATCTCACTCTGTCTCTTCTCTATGTGAATAGAGTGTTGTTCCATCCGTTCCATCTAGCGATTCCGATACTGAGATGCAATGGCCAGAAGTGCTCAGCGTCTCTCCCTGGGATTGGAAGATGCGTGGTACACTACTCCCTCAGCATTGATAAACAGTGCATGGTGCTCTGCTGGACGTGAAGTTCCCATTTTTTCCTCTCTAAAGCTTCCCCACTTCTCTGCCAACATGTAAGGCCTAGAACTTACCTTCACCTGCCAGGGAGCATCAGGGACTCAAACCTGGCTTCTCACGTTCTGTTGGAGGTGGATTTTCTGAGGAAGCTTAGCTTCAGGGCCCCTGGCCAACATGTAATTGCTGGTGGCTGACTCCTTGCTAGAACACACTCTGAATAAAGAAGGGCAAATCTGATCAACTTCTAGTGGTTCCTGTGGAACTTGGACTATAGCATCAGCATCACCTGGGAACTGGTTAGATAAACGCAAATTCTCAAGCCCCATCCCAGACCTACTGTATCAGAAACTCCGGGGGTGGGGTCTACAATCTGTTTGAACAAGGCCTCCAGGTGCTGTTGGTCCTTCAGTTTGAGAACCACAACAATATAATAGGATCTGAATTACTCTATGTCCCAAAGGCATTTATCCTTTGGGGCCTATACGCATAAGTGGCACCGTAAGGTTCCTTCCCCGGGAGAAGATCCTTCCAGGCTGATACTCCCCCAGTCATTGCTACCAAGCGCCAGACAAGCCCCATCTGAACAGCAAGGACAGCACATGCCTCCTCTGGGATCCACGCTTTTTGCATAACATGGCAATCCCCTTTGCAACATGCCACATGCATTTCCTCTCCTTCTTTTTCTGTGCCACCTGGTATTGTGATCTGTTAGAAGACAAACACACTGAATTTGGCTGTGCCCAGTTACTAAGTGTTCTTAAGAAACAGCCAAATTATTCTCGAGATATGGCTTCCTTCCTACTGACTGTTGCCTTATATTTTTATGAGTGTTCTTCTACCACGTGGAAATGGATGTCCTCTAAGCTGAAATCTCATTTTATACGAGCCAGAAATAGCTGAGAGGGGATTCAGAATAGCAGTTTCCAATATCAATGGACTTCTCTCCAGGCTCATAATATTGGTTACAAGTACCTTGGAACACAGTAGATGAGACAGATGAAGAGGAGGAATTTTGCCTTCAAGGTTTTAACTTACAAGTTGAAACTTCCTGATCTAGAAGTTTTACTTCTAAATAAAAAAAAATTATTTTTTCAGAAGCATCACAGTGGGTTTCAAACAGCTGAAACCAGGGGTAGATGCAGGTGTTGAAGCCTCCAAAGCTTAAACAGTCTCAGGATTCCTCCTTTTTGAAAAGGATACAAAACTGGGTACGATGTGAAGGAAATCAGAAATTACAACAAAATAAAAATTTTGGAAAACTGGTGAATATCACAAGCATCATAAAACCCAGGAGGAGATAATATAAAAATTAACGTAATATAAAAATAGAGTCCTGACACATCTCAAAAATACTTCCTTCCTACATTTTTGGCCACATGCTCTCTGATCACCTCTTCATACGACAAAGATTCTGTAGCAGCAAATACGAGATCAGAGATCTTTTCTCTAGCATCGTTGGTCAAATTTTTTTAATTGAGAGCTTAGAAGTCTCTAAAGCATCACAACTGTTATTGATAATGTTTTAGGAATTGTTGTCAAATTTGGGAAGATTTCTATCAAGTTTCCTTCACATATGAGCTTTCCAGTTTGAAAGAGTTTTCACAGACTGGCTACATGCTCCACAACGTGTCAACTGCACTTCTCCCCGCCTCCCACATATCTGGGTACCAGGCCTTCTGGTGTCTCTCCACCAGGAGAGCAGCAGAGTGGGTCATTCCTCTTTGAGGACAGGAGCAATAATTGAACTGTAGACAGACAGGAGTGCAAACCAAATAAGTATATTCCACTAAACCCAAATTAGATGGGTCCCCAACTGAACTTTCCCTTAGACGGTTCCCAAAAATGCCTCGGCCATTTGACCTCCAGCCATATGAGGGGAGATGTACCTGAGGAGAAGCTGGAATAGAGAGAGGCCAAAGTATCTGACATTTGTACCTTTTACAATATGTGACGTTGCAAACACATTGCTAGGGCCAGTACGATCCAGGGACCCTGAAGCTAAGCTTCCTCAGAAAATCCACCTCCAACCAAGCGTGAGAAGTCAGGTTTGAGTCCCTGATGTGCCCTGGCAGGTGAAGGTAAGTTCTGGGCCTTTAACTGACAACCAAGGAAAAGGGGAGTCCAGAAGGGACAGAAGGAAATGGTGGAGAGAAGGTGACAAGAAAACACCGGTGGCCTGAGGCTACTGTATGAAGGGGATGGGGGGAGGTACCCTGAAGAACATGAGCGTTTATAAAGAGGCAAATGCACTCGCCTGTGCTTCTCCAGCTAGCCTGCAACCCAGAGCTCATGTGTCAACCAAGCAAATTTGTCATAAATGATTAACTTCTGGAAGAACAAATCATTTGACCTCTCCAGCTGAACAAACACAGAACTCCAGGGACTCAAAGAGCCAAAGGCAATGCTTCAGCAACACTGAACACATTTTCATAAAAGTCCTGCCATTTCATGTCACAAGAGCCTGAGGGAAGCTTAGGTAATGGCGTCTCTTTAGCTAAAGGAAAAGAATTCCCTGGGCTTGGGGACGTGGCTACAGTTCATGAAAGATACAGAGAATGGCAAAATCAAAGAGTAATTTTGCTGCAGCTTTGGAAACACCCACGGGTTCTTAAACGGAGAGTTTGAGTTATGAAAAGATTCCAGTTTCTGGGATGTCAGCAAAGAAATTGAATGAAGATAGCAAAATAGTGCAAGGAGCCATCGAATTACGCCACGTGCAAGTTTCGAGCGACTCTGTGCTTCTATCCTAAGGGCTCAGCCATCATAATTTACACAAAATAGCTTTTGGCGAGAAGAGTTCTTTGGGATACAGAATGCAAATGTGCGATCACATTAATTCCAAGTTTCCCTGTTCTGTGCTGCTTTCTTTCACAAGTAGTTTTTTTTTTTTTTTTTTTTTCCACGGTACGCGGGCCTCTCACTGTTGTGGCCTCTCCCGTTGCAGAGCACAGGCTCCAGACGCGCAGGCTCAGCGGCCATGGCTCACGGGCCTAGCTGCTCCGCGGCATGTGGGATCTTCCCGGACTGGGGCACGAACTCGTGTGCCCTGCATCGGCAGGCGGACTCTCAACCACTGTGCCACCAGGGAAGCCCCACAAGTAGATTTTTAAATAAGGAGAAAGTACTCCCTGTCCCCGGGGAATTCTTGTTTCATTCAGATGTAGCTTAGCAAGGACTTTCACAAATAAAATGCAAGTGAGAATAGAAAAAATTAATTAGAAACAAAGATCAGAATTCCTTTTCATTAACTCCATAAAAACCACCATTCCTTCAAAAGAAAACTTGAAGAAATGTTAATACACTAAAATTAACATGCAAGTCACCACTTGTTTTCTTTGCCATGACCTTGCTAAACTAAAATTAATGATCTGATCAGCCCAGAGACCACATCTTAAAGGGCATTTTCCCCTATAAAGCGGAAGGTCAGAATTCTGTTCTGAAGCCTGTACCTGACCTGTGGTTATTGAAAAACCAGTGTTCCCCCTTTAGGCTCTGGAAGCCAGCACCCGCTGAACAGTGAGACGGTGACCCTGAGGGATGGCTGATTTCTTTAAATGAAACATCAAATACATGGCGATTCTGGTCATACATAAAAAAAATGATTACAGTTTTACTTTAAATTTTACCCACATGCATACACACACAGTAACCTACAGTTTCATCTTAAGTTTAAAAAGTTGAAAAGATAGAAATAACTTATGAAAATTATTTAAAACAAAACACATTCACAGCAACTACATTATATCATTTATATGCAATGCATTCTTTTAAAAAATAAATATATTTAAGGTGCAAAAGTGTGCTCATCACAGGAAACTTGGAAAGAAAAACAGGAGAAAAAAAAATCATCAATGCATCTAACATCCAGATACAACCATGCCAACCTACGGGTTGATCTTCTTCTGGTATTGTTGTTGTTCATATTTTTTTACATATCAATGTCAATATATGGAGTATTCAAAATTTTATATGCAGATTTTCAGTTTTTCCTGATTATACAAATAATACCTGCTTTTTGTAGATCATCTACATTATATAGAAAATTGTACATCCAAAATGCTACCATCTAGAGAGAACATTTTAAATATGTTGGTGTAACTCTTTACATTATGTTTTCTTTTTTTAAAAACCTAAGCAAGTAAATATGTTCATATTCTTGTTTAATTATTTTTTCCTTTTCAGAAAGCTTAGGATGTCATAGAATAATAGGGAAATCTAACAAGACAATATGTAATAGAATAAAGTGTTGTCATTGAGAAAATAGAGAGAGGTAGGTCCAAAAATTAAAATGAGCACAAGTTCTGGAAAGAAGGAAAACTTTTACACACTATAAGAAAGAATATCCTAATCAATCTTTGGAGATTGATCAGAACAACTTATTTGAGAGTTGTTCATGCTGAGAACATTCCTTCAGTCTCTTCCCACCCCTGGTTCCCACCCCATCCTTCTGAACTCAACCTGAAGTTGAGAATGACTAATCTTAGGTGCAACATCAAATGCTAAGCAGTTTTCTACCATTGGTCACCTTTCCCATTGAAAATAGGAAAAAGGAGATTACTTAAATAATATATTTGCATAGCATTTCTTTTTTTATTGAAATATAATTGATATATAACATTATATTAGTTTTTGCTGTACAATATGATTTGACATTTGTGTATATTGCAAAATGATCACCATAATAAGTCTAGTTAACATCCATCACCGTACATAATTACAAAAAATATTTTCTTGTAATGAGGACTTTCAAGATCTAATCTCTTAGGGCTTCCCTGGTGACGCAGTGGTTGAGAGTCTGCCTGCCGATGCAGGGGACGTGGGTTCGTGCCCCAGTCCGGGAAGATCCCACATGCCGCGGAGCAGCTAGGCCCGTGAGCCATGGCCACCGAGCCTGCGCGTCCAGAGCCAGTGCTTCGCAATGGGAGAGGCCACAACAGTGAGAGGCCCGCACACCGCAAAAAAAAAAAAAAAAAATCTACTCTCTTAGCCACTTTTAAATATGCAGTACAGTATGATTTACTATAGTCACCATGCTGCACCTTACATCCCCATGACTTATTCATTTTATAGCCAGAAGTTTGTACCTTTTGACCTCCTTCACTCCTTTTGCCCACCCCTAACCCCCACCTCTGGCAACCACCAATGGGTTCTCTGTATCTATGAGCTCTAGGGCTTTTTGTCTTTTTTTTTTAAGAGTACACATATAAATGAGATCATATGGCATTTGTCTTTCTCTGTATGATTTAGTTCAGTTAGCATAATGCCCTCAAAGTCCATCCATGTCATTACAAATGGCAAAATTTCATTCTTTTTTATGACTGAGTAATATTCCATTGTGTGTGTGTATGTGTGTGTGTGTGTGTGTGTGTGTACCACATCTTCTTTATCCATTCACCCATCTATGGACACTTAGGTTGCTTCCATATCTCAGCTACTGTAAGTAATGCTGTAATGATGTAGGAGTGCTTATATCTTTTCCAGTGAGTGTTTTTATTTTCTTCAGATAAATACCCAAAAGTAAAATTGTTGGAGCATATGGTACTTTCATTTTTTTAATTTTTAAACTTCACGCTATTTTCCACAGTGGCTGCACCAATTTACATTCCCACCAACAGTGCACAAGAGTTCCCTTTCCCCTACATCTTCACCAGTACTTGTTATTTTTTGTCTTTTTGATAATAACCTTTCTAACAGATGTGAGATGATATCTCTTTGTGGTTTTGATTTGCATTTCCTTAATTATTAGTGATATTGATCATTTTTTCACGTACCCGTTGGCCATCTGTAGGTACCTGTATATCTTCTTTGGAAAAATGTCTATTCTTCTGCTCATTTTTAAATCAGATTATTTGTTTTTTGATCTCTAGTGAACTCAGTAGGTAGTGCAACTATCACCACTATCAAATTTCAGAACATTTTCATTATCCCCAAAAGAAACCCATACCCATTAGCAATTACAACCCCCCCCACACACACACAAGCCCTTTCCTCAAGACCTGGCAATATTTCCTATTTTTTGAGAGTTGACTCTTAAACATTTACTACACACCACTGCTAGGAACCCATCTGTTTCTATAATAACAGTTACTTTTCTCTTTCTTCTCCCTTAATGCTTTGAGTCTCCAAATACCTTGAGGCCTCCTAAACCTGAAGATCTAGATCACAAAGATTTGTATATCTTTAAAAAGAAGTTATTTAGCTCTTGCTTAATTCAGTTTATCCATCACAGAATGAGATGAAAAATAGTCATGCACAGAGAGAAGATCAGGAACTAATAAATCTTTTAAAAGGCTAGATCACTTTCTGCGGGATTAGTATGTGGGATTTACTTCTGCATGAGACAATGAGCTCTTGTCTATTTTTAGATGAGATAATGCATTTCCTAGGACCCATAGGAAGCTTTGGCTTCTCTTATTACTGAGCACACATGCAGAGACCACAGATTTTGTGAAACAGGGGGAAAAAAATGACAAGGGAAAAGGATTGGTGGTTTGCTCTTTTGATCTTTAATGCAACACCATCAGGAAAGATGAAGCAAAATGCCCGAGAATTTACTAAAAGAAGTTCACCACAAATACACAAAATGCACATGTCAAAAGATGTATATGCATGTACACACTCCTGGGAGTGCACATGCACCATGAGATTATCTGTTAATGTCCTAATGACTCCCTAAACCCAGAACAGTCTCCCCAGATATGGGCTCCCAGACACCAGATGCATATTACGCATCTAATTAATGCTTGCTGAATGAACTTGTTTCTAAATCTTTTATATTTGCAAGCAGGGAATGCTGGGCTGTCCTCTCAAAGTGTGGTCCACTGACCAGCAACACCAGCATTATCTGGGAGCGTATTAGAAATGCAAAGCCTCAGGTCCCACCCAGGCTTACTGAACTGCATTTGTATTTTATCAACACCTCTATTTGATTCACGTGTGCATTAATGTTTGCGAGGCGTCGGACTGAAACCGGTGGAGGACCCTTTGACATCTGTTGTCATCTCACTTTTCTGAGTTTGTATAGAGAAAGAATTTGTGGACACTTAGATAGAATTCATCTAAACGATCCCTAACCAGAGTTTAGATGTCTTGGGAATCCCCATCCCATCCCAAGCTTTAGTTTTGGAGCTAAAACAAGAGGCTAATTCTCTGCCCAGGTTGGAACCTTACTGACTGCAGAAGGGTCATTGGCCCGTCTTCATGGATCATGGAAAGTTTTACTTAAAAAAAATTTTTTTATCATAAAAGAAAATAATATGCTTACAAAGAAAATATAGAGAGCTATGGAGGAGAAAATTCAAATCACCTGACTTTTAACCTCTGAGTGTTAAACCCTTAACATTTTGGCACTTTTTTTTGTACATGAGGATGTCCCATGCTGTTTCCAGTGGAATTCTTTATTTTACACAATTGAGAAAATGAAGTATAAGAGTTTGTATCCTGGGCATCCCTGGTGGCACAGTGGTTGAGAGTCCGCCTGCCGATGCAGGCGACACGGGTTCGTGCCCCGGTCCGGGAAGATCCCACATGCCGCGGAGCGACTGGGCCCGTGAACCATGGCCGCTGAGCCTGCGCATCCGGAGCCTGTGCTCCACAATGGGAGAGGCCACAACAGTGAGAGGCCCGCGTACTGCAAAAAAAAAAAAAAAGTTTGTATCCTGTTTTTTTCACAAGTCGTGATTATTCTCATACCCCTAAAAATTCTTCAAGAATGATTTTAATGACCTAATATTCTGTGTGACTGAACCATATTCTATTGAAATAGTCTCATATTCTTGAATGTTTTTAGACTTTTTTAACCCTTATGTATGACACTGTGATTAACATCCTTCTGTACAAATCTTTCTGTGATTTTCTGATTTCTTCTTTATAGAATTTCATAAGTACACTTGTGGGGTCAAGTGGTGTGAACTTTACACCTGATTGACACACGATGTAGAACTTTATTGTGTATCATAATGTGGGGCAAGCCCCCCAGAACCTCAGCAGGCAGATCACACTCTCACCAGCCATTTCAACTCCCCAGCTTCTTGGATGACAATTACCATTGCATTGTTTTAATTTGCGTTGCTTTGATAGCCAGTGTGGTTTCTTCTGTGAATCTCCTATACTCCTTGGTCTTGATCTGCTTTTTGGTTGGGGTGCTACTATAATCAGAGATGCTAATATCATCCATCATTAACTCTTTATCTTATCATTTTCTTTTCCCAATTGCCATTTAACTGTTTATAAAGTCATATAAATGTTTTACATTTTAAATTGAATATACTGTAGTCAAAATTATGAATCTTTTCTTTGTGATTTCTTTGTGATTCCATAATACTTATGCTTAGAAAGATCCTCCCCACTAAAAAACACATAATTAATCTCTATATTATTTCCAGAACAAGGTGGAATAGCAGAGCTGATAGTTACTATCCTAACTTCATTCCTGATCAAGCACAATGTTGGCTTTTACCAACATCACGTCCTTTGCCATTTTTTGGTGATGTTTCCTTAATTATATATATCTCCTAAGACATATTCAGGAGTCTGACAGCCAATCTATCTCATTGATCTGTCAATTCTTCTTCCAGTATCATAGGATTTTAACTATATTTTAGCCTTAAAACACCTGGCCAACTCAGTTTTGACAAACAAGGTGTGCTCTTACTGTTTTACTTTCTACCTTTGGCTTCTTACGGCATAAATCAAATTTCAAACCCCAAAGCTGATATGTCTGCCCACATTTTTGGCAAAGAAGCAGTTATCTTTTGTTGCTGTAATGTAGAGCATTAGATATGAATAGAGGTAGACTCCTCATTAGTGCCCTGATAGCTTTGCCTGTCCACAAAAAAGAAACTGGAATGTGCAGAACTTTTTTTTTTTTTTTTTTGCGGTACGTGGGCCTCTCACTGTTGTGGTCTCTCCCGTTGCGGAGCACAGGCTCCGGACGCACAGGCTCAGCAGCCATGGCTCACGGGCCCAGTCGCTCCGCGGCATGTGGGATCTTCCCGGACCGGGGCACGAACCCGTGTCGCCTGCATCGGCAGGCAGACTCTCAACCACTGCGCCACCAGGGAAGCCCTGTACAGAACTTTTTGATGTAAGGTCCAAAGCTTCATTATATTTTGCCATGCAAAACAATATCCACAAAAAAAAACAACAAAAAAAAACAATATTCACTCTCTTTCTTGACATAACTGGCTGTTTGGGGATATTAAAAATCCTCTTTAAACAGCTAGGCAAAAGTCTATTTATCTTTATAGCTATTTTTGTGGTTGAAATTGTGAATATCAAGTGTCCTATATTTTCCTGAAGAAATCCTTTTCTTTTTGGCTTATCTCACATAGACTCACTTTTTAAATTCCTCACAGCAGGTGTCCTTAAGTAAACCGCTCAAGGGGTGTAACGAATGAGGAAGAGTTTACCCTCAGCGTTCAACAGAACCGGTTCATCCGCTGAGTTCCTTAACTACTATTAGCTTCTGCTTTGTCATTTATAAAATTAAGAAAAGAACAGCTCCTGTCTTGTTGAGTTGATAGAATAGTTAAATGAGATTATGCATGGAAGAGGCTAACAGAATGCCTGGCACAGAATCAACCCTCAATAAATGTTAGCTTAAAAAATAGACCCACTCACTCCAGCCCCCCTCAGTCTTTGCAGATGATCTTGCTTGACCTCTACTTTGCTGAGAAAGTGAAATTCTCAGTCTACCCCTCCTTTATGCTCATCCTTGACCCTAACAATCTTATTCCCTCCTTCTTCCTATCTCGAGAAAAGAAGGTCATCCTCCTTGCCAAAGCTATCACTGTATATGTGATCATCCTCCAATGCAGAAGCTATAATACCTTTATAAACTGGCTTTGGAAGCCACACACTACTCTTTCCACTATATTCTATTGGTCCCACACACCAGCCCTGATTCAACATGGAAGGGAACAGCAGAAGTACATGAACACTAAAAGACAATGACCACAGGGGCCATCGTAGAGGCTACCAGACTCCAGTAGACACTCTCCTCTTCCCCCATCCACACTGGCCACAATTTCTCATCCTCTACTCTCTCAGGTAGAATTCCTATCTGCAAACAATCCAAGTTGACTCCAAGTATTCAGAAGAGGAATTTATTAAAAAGAGTTTTGGGGGATGGCTGGTGACCCAAGGTGGCTGAAGTTACATTTCCAAGAACAATGCCCAAACCAGGCCACAGAACTGGCAGGATGAGAAAACAATTGCCATCGCTGTGGCTGTTGTTACTGCTGCCTCCCTGGGCATCACAGGGAACCATGGTGGTCACGGTCACACCCCAACAGTGACACTTTATTTTTTTGAGTTGGGACTGCAACCTCACAACCGCTGCTCCTCAAAAAGCTAACACCTCTGTTGCCACCCACCCAACAAAAATAGTAGAAGATTCTACAAGTAAGTCTTTACCCAAGTTGTTCCTTTCTGAACAGATGTTTCATATGGCCGTGTCTGATCAGTGCTGCGTGTGTCACATTCTTGCATCCCAAGTGCAAGAGAGGCTGGGAGTCTCAATTTTCTGAGTTCTGCTTTGTTTTTGGTGAGACAAGATGCAAAAGGCCAGAAATACCCCAAACGTTGCAAGGGTTTCAAAAAGTGTAGGACACCCAAAAAGAAGGACAAATTGTCCACGATACCCACTCCTTTTAATCCTTACAATTTGGCTTGTGTCCTGCTGTTCCACTAAAGCTGTTTCTCAGTGGTCCTCAGGGCCATTCAACAAGACTTCTCACCCTGGATCAGTCCTTTACAAGCTGGAGAAATGAAAGTAGCCCTTGGCCATCATCTTAGGCAGTTTCCCCAGAAGTGGACCTGGAGACAAGAATTCCTTTCCAAGTGATTTATTAAGGAGCCTGGCTGAGAAGTGGGGGAGCAGAAGGAAGAGGAAGAAGCCAAAGTGCGGGCACAATTTCAGGCCAAGTCCCATGGAGAAGATTCAGCCTCGTTCTGCAGGGAACTCTGAGTTGTCCTGCCCTGAGGCCAGGGAGCTTTCACAATCTACCTTTGCAAGGAGCCAGAGAGGGACTTGACCGTCTAGCTCTTTGATCTTGAAGATCAGATGGCTACAGTAGCCTGAGGGTAGTCCTCTGAAAAAGAGAAACAGATCTGAACCTTTGGAGATCAAAGCACAGATCCCTTCGGGAAAAAGTGCAAGCGCATGTTAAAAGGGACCCGAGGATTTCTGGGCAGAGGACAAACGGAGCCCAGGAGAATCAAGGAGTTAGTATTCAATTTCAAATACCCAGACTCAGGTAGTGGCCCAACCTGAGTCTACAGCCTTGCCAGTTGTGCTGTCCTCAACCGGCCACCATGAAGCCATGTGTCTCACGAATCCCCTGGATCTACCTCCACCTTCATCCAGCTGTACGGTTGGCTTACACACACATCCCTAACCTTTCTTGACTTTCATAGCATCAATTCCTACAGCAAGAAACGCTCCCCCCTGGGTTGCATCTATCCTAGAGCTCCCGGAGAACCTGCTCAAACACTGCCTGGTCTCCCCAGCCCTCAAGCATAGCTCTCTCTCGAACTAGAGGAGACTCTAGCTTTTCAGAGCCTTATCACATATTGTAGGTATTTACGTTCTTGTCTTATCTTCACTGATGGATTTTAGACTCCGGAGAACAAAGGCAGCTTCTTATAAAACTATGTTTACTGCATAGCATCTTCTTCATAGTATTCACTTACATGTGTCTGTTGAAAGAATCCTGCTTCTGAGTTCATGGACCATCTAGAATCTTGCAATTTACTTTGAAAATAGAGTATTCCCTAAAGCAGAACCTCCAGTGTAATACCTTAAATATATCCCTCTGTTGAAAGCAGAAGAATAATATAATATACTTTCACGTAATTACTCCTGATCTAAACAGTAAGTACGGAAATAAAAGATGTGGCTCTGGGGCTTCCCTGGTGGCGCAGTGGTTGAGAGTCCGCCTGCCGATGCAGGGGACGCGGGTTCGTGCCCTGGTCCGGGAGGATCCCACATGCCGCGGAGCGGCTGGGCCCGTGAACCATGGCCGCTGAGGCTGTGCGTCCGGAGCCTGTGCTCCGCAACGGGAGAGACCACGACAGTGAGAGGCCCGCGTATCACACACACAAAAAAGGCAGGGCTGATGTCATCTTAGCTGCTGGGGACCACATGCACTCTTGTGCCCTCATCTACTTAAAATCCTTCAGTAGTTTCCCACTGGTCTTAGAATTCATCATTCACAAGACCCTGTCTAACCTCCAGCCTCACCTCAGCACATTTTTCCTTTGCTCACAAAACTCCATCTGCAACAATCTGTCCTCACTGCTTCTATACACCACAGTTTTCTTTGCTTTAGAACTATTGTCCTCGATGTTCCCTCTGCCTACGTACCTTTCCCTCCCCCACAGGGGACATGGAGGGTTGGCTGTCTTCATCCTTTTGGTCTCAGATCTCTTATCATTCGATCTCAACTGGCCCTTTCACCCCTCCCCCAGGAGGTGTCAACCCTATCACTTCGTTTATGTCCTTCAAAGCCTTGATGACAATTCTAAATTATCATTCAAATGATATTTTCTCCCTTTCCCAAGTAAAATTACAAGTTGCCCAAAGGAGATTGCCTTGTATATATGCTCAGGGCCAACAAAAATTCTTGAGTCAGTGTAGGCATTCCATTAATAATTAATGAATGAATGGGAAAATATGCTTTGGAGAAGAAAGGTCTTATTTCAGAACAACAAAACAAAATTATAAAGCAATAGGTAAATTTGACTTCATACCATTTTGAAAGTTTCTATGTGATAAAATGTGAGTAACCATGTAAAAAATAGAAAAAAAAAACTTGGAACACACATAACAGACATTATTAATGATCTCCATCAATTTAGGTGACTTATCTTACATGAATGAGAAGGATTTCACTTTATAAAAAGTAAAAAGGAGTCCAGGGCCCTAATAAGAGTAAGATTATCATTAATAACAATGAGAAAATTAATGCACCCCCAAATAAGCAAAGACGATTTATGGCATCACCACTAAATCTCCACTGAACACAGGAATTATTTGACCCCCACTCCCTGACCCCAGTGTATCCCTGAACTACTTGTGTCCACTTAGAACTTTGCACCTCCCCCAAGAAAGGCACAAATCACATGGTCTTTCAGCTAGTGGTCTAGGCATCTGTTTGGGAAAGCCTCAGGGAAGGAATGGTGTCTTGTTCGTTGTTCTCCAGAGCCAGCTCAAAGCTTGTCACAAAGCAGGTTCCAAGGTGGGGAGAAGAAGACTGGGAGGACGGGGAGGGTCAATAACTGCAAGAATAAAGCCTTTGAGCAGGTAAGGGGAGGTGAAACCCAAGAGTAAAGTGGAGGTGCTGGCCTTCCTTCATAGTCATTAATGGGAAGGCACAGGCAGATGAGGGAATGTGTGCTTAAGGGGTTTCATTTCCTCAACTGAATATGAGGCAGACACGGAGGAATGTAAAAGATTTGAGGGGAGTGAAGAAGGTGTAAAGCAGTCATATTACATACTGAGAAAACAAAGCCATTAGAAAAGCTTAACAAGGTTGACATTGAGTGTACAATTGAGATTTGTCATCATGAAACAAAAGCAAGAACGAGTCAAGGTGGTTATGCACTATTTTCCAGCCATAACTAGCTGCTCGAGTGAAGGCTCAGAGGAGGTGGAGAGCTGCGTTCAATCAAGATTTCAGGTTTGCTGAGAAGCCACTGGGGAGAGGGGCTACGAAGTTCATGGCATGTGCAAGAGGAGAATGGACCATGGACTCTAACCTGAGTAGGAAGGAAATGAAAATGTGGTAAATCCCTGAGAGTGAAAATATAATAGGACCAAAGGATTAGAGTCCTTGCTGAGGCTGCAGAATTGTTGGAGTGGAGGCTCTAGAATAAGGGAGATAGAAGGTGGTGGTCAGAGGATGGGATGCTGAAGTTGATTTTCAGGATGATGAAAAGCTCATGTCTTCACCATGGTAGTCGATAGTTTAGTTGGGACAAAAGAAAATAATGAACGTGAAGAGGAAGAGGAACTGAACTTCTAACGTGAAAGACGGACCATCCATGTGATTGTGGAAATCTCTGAGAATGGAGTGAAAGGTGAGTTTTAAATGACTGTGCCATTAAATGCCTTTGAGATACGGAGGGCATTTAATCCTCTCAACAATTCCACATGGCATGACATTTTCATCCCCACTTTACAGGGCAAGGTACCTTGAATACTTACCTCACATCACTCAGAGAGTAAGTGATTGAGCTGGAATTGGAACCTAAGTCTCTCTGGCTCCAAAACATATTACATTCTTTCTATGCCAGTGTGTGTATTCCATTTTTCATTGGTGAGACTAAGCAGAAAGGAGTTAAGCCATGTTCCATGGCATTCTTGGGCAGTGAATTCTAAGTCCAGAAGGAAGGAAGTACTGAAACGCCTTGGGGAAGAAAATGCAGACTCTAGAAACTCTTAATCTCCGTATCATGAACTTCCTTCCGGATACTACAATCCCAGTTGGAAATATGACTTAATTGTTCAGAGGAATCAGTGAGATTCCAGAAGTAAAGATACATAATTGAGCCGTAGAACTAGAGGGTATCTTAGAAAGTATTTTGTCCAACTCATTTTCTGCTTAGAAAACAGAAAAAGGTAAGTGCTTTGCCTAATATCACAAAGCTAGGTGGTAACATCAGGTCTAACCAGGTCACTGCCAACCCCGTGCATCACACAGACTGTAGTTTTCCCTCCTACTCCAAGAGGATTTTAAGTCAGAATCTTTGAGACTGTTATGTCTCTTCTTAGATCATACTTGCCCATGAGTTAAAACCATTTTGCTTGGGAGTCTTCTCTGTGGTGCATTTGACCTTTTTGTGGCATCCACGTGGCCCTTTTTGCTCAAATTTGCTGACTCGGACCTTCTCTCGGATCCAGGAACAGCCTCCTTCACAGAAACCATAACTGTAACCTGCTCTAAACTTGTGGTCAAATCTTGCCAGAGGCAAGTGTCCTCTTCCTGTTGGTCTCTTTCCCAGACTGGTCTCTTGAGAAACTGGGAGTTCTGGTACCTGTTGTCAAGAAAGAAGTTGGAATCATTGAACGCGAAATGTGACATGTTAGAGGACCAGCTACATACCAGCTGATAATTGGAGGGTTGAAAATGCACTGAACTGTTTTGGCTTCTTCAGTGAAGTCAGATTCAGCAGAGATGAATTAGAAAGTACTTCCTTTACTACAGGCATGTACTTCAGAACAGTTGATCAAGGCATATCAACGTTAATAAATATTGTGTTAAGCATCCTTTGGCTCAAAGACATCAGCTCTCTAAAATGAAGGCTGTTAAAGCAAGTGGCTGTGTAGGGCCTCATAAATTATGAATTTACTAGTTATGAATGAATACAGATAAGCCTGCAATTGGAGATAGCTGGTGATTATGAGCAACTCTTCTTTTCATTCAATTAACCACCTGAAGAATCCGGGTTTTGATTTGGATTTGTGTTTGAACTCTATAGCCTCCTTTAAAACAAGGGGGAAAAAATGTAATGCCAGAGCCTAGTACATCTCTTCCAGATTTACGGTGGAAGAGCTCTCTCTAACATGGTTAGCAATCAATGGGTTCAAAGAAAATTACCTGCAATGTGTTATTGTCGTTAATAATTACCATTGATCAACTCAGGAGGGAGGATGGGCAAAATATGTTCCATTTCTGAAATCTGATCTTCCCCACAATTGGAGACAGGCTCCTGCTCTAACCGGTTTGACAAACAGGAAACCTGTTTGGGCGGCTGCCCAGTGATTACCTAGCAAGGAGGCAGGCCCAAGGTGGAAACACAGAGCTCCTCATTTCCCAGTTTACTGAGTATTGCCTACAGCACAGACCTCCCAGATATTTAAAAGCAGGGGAAGGAAATTCACGAATGCTTCTGTGTACAGTCCTGTGGTCCTCCCTGTGCTTCCTATGCTACTAACATGTCAGACGAACAGAAGGCGATCCTCCACCTCCACCCACACCAAGACAGGTGCTTTAATAAAATCTAAGACATCTAGTCAGCATCCCAGAAGAAAGATGTGCTTAGCAGCAGTGACCTTTTAAAGAAAGTTCAAATATATTTTTCCTAAAGGTTTTTCAGGATACTTGGAGCCAAGTTTTCTGATGACTTTTCTAAATATAGTATTGAGAATTTACCACCTGCATTATTAGAGTGAGCCTTTCAATATTCAGGCTCCAAAGATAAATATTAATAATGGACGTCATTTACTTGCTGCATTGTTTCACGAAGTATGGCCCAAGTACATGTTCAGATACCAGAGGTGGTATGCAAAGTGATTTTAGGTCCTATCTGATGAACTTTTTAAAATTGAAGTATAGTTGATTTACAGTATTGTGCTAGTTTCAAGAGTACAGCACAGTGAGTCAGTTATACACACACACACACACACACACACAATTTTTCAGATTCTTTTCCCTTATAGGTTATTACAAAATACTGAGTACAGTTCCCTGTGCTATACAGTAGGTCCTTGTTGGTTTCCTATTTTATATATAGTAGTGTGTATATGTTACGCCCAACCTCTTAATTTATCCCTCTCCCCCAACGATGAGTGGTTCATTTAAGGTTATATATTTGTTTAAATGTTTATTTGAAAACATAATCAGCTCACCAATTCCATGCTTTAATGAATATAATTGCTTGGGATGAAGCTAAGGTTTTTAAAGAGTTAAATAAAATTAACTAAAATATTTAAGTAAATAAGAGTACAGTCAATAATCAAATATGGTTGAAGTTTTACAAGTAATAACTTGGTTTTACAAGTAATAACTTACTATAATTTCCAGACACTTTGCTAAAGGATTGTGGTTTCTGCTCCAACCCTTGTTTCTTCAAAAGCTCAAGTTAATCATATCTGTGAGTTGATGGAACCGAACCCTTTTGGCTTTGGTTTTGTTTTCCGAACACTTTACCTTTTGAACTAAATCCTCTTGGATTTTGGATTTTGCAGGATTATTGGCAGATGTATGAAATTCTCCTGCATTAAACAGTGAGCTTTGGAACTCATTTGGTGGTGAGATAGCAGCTCATACCCGCTCACGTGAGCTGCTTATGTGCTTCTCTTCCTAACTCTGCATCCAGGGAGAGCACTTTGGCAGATGGAAATTGGCCACAGTGATAGTATTTACACCACAGATATTGGCAAATGCTATAAATTAGGGTTCGGTTTTGTTTTTTTCTAGAGAATCGGTTGTGAAACATTTACCAAAATAAAACTTTATTTAGCTCTATTTAAAAGTCTCCCTGCAATGAATCATTGGGTCCCTGCACAAGCAGAAACATCCACTCAAACACCCGCTATGAATATGATAGCAGCAGAGTAGGCTTATTTCATTAATGTATTTGGCAATTAATGGGAGGTGCTTACAGGATGTTTTAATGGGGCATAAGGGGGAGGTGGAGAGACAATGGATATAACAGTTTGTAGCAGCAACATACACCTTACTATGCAATGCGCAGGGTTATTGCACCCACATTATTTGTTTTAAAATGTAGTCTGGCCACTCTGGAGTAGATAGAATATGATAGCAGCAGAGTGCATCATAGAAAAGGACCTCCAATAAGGGGCAGGCTTTTCAGGTATTTCCTTTTAAAAAACCCTTCTTCCAACCTCTACTTTTGTTACTTGACCAAAAGTGGACCATTAACTTTTTTTTTAATTAATTTATTTTATTTATTTATTATTTTTAGCTGTGTTGGGTCTTCGTTGCTGCACGCAAGCTTTCTCTAGTTGTGGCGAGCGGGGGCTACTCTTTGTTGCAGTGCACAGGCTTCTCATTGCGGTGGCTTCTCTTGTTGCAGAGCACGGGCTCTAGGTGCACGGGCTTCAGTAGTTGTGGAGCACGGGCGTAGTTGCTCCACGGCATGTGGGCTCTTCCTGGACCAAGGCTCGAACCCGTGTCCCCTGCACTGGCAGGTGGATTCTTAACCACTGTGCCACCAGGGAAGCCCAGACCATTAACTTTTTAAAGAGCTATCTGGATTGTATATTTTCCAAATGACACTGGGGAATCGATCTCTTCTTTACCCTTTTACGCTACACACCACTCCTAAAATATTGTATCTAAGTGAACTCTGATCCATGACGAACATCAGGCTAATGCCAAAAGAGGAAAGAAGTGAAGATGTCCACAAGAAGACAATAAGCAAGGTGGTGAGGAAGGTGAGGTGAATGATGTATAGACAACCATCCCAATAGTTTATTCCCCTGTATGTGTACAGGAGCCTCAAGTTTTTCTCAGCACCAGCTGGCCCCTCCTGTTTCCACTCAGTCTCCTTTGATGTTCCAGTAGCCTGTCAGAACTTATCTCCAGGGGTCTTGAAAGCTCAGAATTCAAGAGCCCAGCGGCTAGCCTGATTGGCTATCTCCCGTAGAGATTAGAACTTCAGAACATGAGTAAGCATTCTCCTTCCCTCTTAGATATATATTTGCTGCTTCCCACCTGAAAAATAGTACAATCTCACCAGCCTAAAGCTCATTACAGCTGGGCTGGCTAATTCCCAGGTGGGCATTTCATCAGTGATTTCAAGCACATCCCATTGACTAATGGATTACCCCTTGACTGGGGGGAGGGCAATCAGATAGCATTGACTCCAAGCCAAGCAAGTCACAAAGCTTACTGGGCTCCGCCATGGAGGGAACTTCTCAGCTACAGGCCCTTCACACTGCACAACCCCAGGGAATACATTTTACACTGTCTTCTATGTGCTGGTGACTCCTAGAATTGTACACTGCACATAGATTATCAAACCCTCACAGATGAAGAAAATAAGGCCCTTAGAGAAGATGGCTTCTCCAAGTCGGTTAGCTACTGAGAGAGGAACTGGGATTATACCCCAAGTCTCTGGGTCATAGTCTTTCTACTACACTAAACTGCCTCCCATATTTACTAATAATAGCAACAGAAAATAATGGTGCTCTCTTACCATATTGAACATTTATTATGTGTCAGGCTCTGCATATTTGATGATTTACATACGTTTTCGTAAACATCATGGATGGAATACGATATGGACCCTGAGGGGCCTAGGTCTCTAACCTGTTGACCAAGTCATAAGAAAGGATTTGGCAGAGTTTTAGAACTAGAGTTTTAGTCTAAGTGTGAATGCAGTAGGAATCATGTTTCTCTTTGCTTCAGAGCACAATACAGGCTTCTCCTATCCACTCTGCCCCCGAGGAGGTAAGGTGACTTTACTGACTGGTAATCCTGGGCATGTGTAGTTCTGCCCACTGTTTCTCCTCTGCTTTTCCATGATTTAAATCTCCCCAGGTCAGGATTCTCATGTCGATAGAGTCCAGAATATACAGGAGCATGGAGATATGGCTGATTTGGGGCTGCTGACTGCCAAGAGGCCTCGCTACCGTTTAATTATTTGTTGTACTGATTGCATAAGAATAAGCCCATACCTCACCAGGCAATTGAATTAGTGTCCTTTCCTCTCTGCCCTAATATCACCTTCTCATCTTGTCCAGGCTCCAACAATGAGACACTGAGAAAGAAAACGAATTCAACTTTTGGAGACTAGATTCCAATCCTTCAAGTCTCTATCCATGCGTCCATCTTCACCCAGAGAGCTTTTTCAGTAAGGATTACATTGAGCTGCAAGTACCAGAAACTCAACAGTTGTGCCTTAAACAAGTTCTCATTAAACAAGAAGTCCAGAGGGGGAAGTCCAGAGCTGATGTAGGTAGATTGCGGAGATCATCAAAGACCTAGGCTCCCCCTAACTTTTTCTCCGCCATCCTTTGCTTGAAGCATTGATCCTATGGTTGCAAGGTGGCAACACAACTGGGTTCAGGCAGGAGAAAGGGAGCCAGTCAATGGACAAGCAGTGCATGCCTGTGGAGTCTTTCTTTTTAACAGGAAAATAATAGCTTTCCAAGAAGCCTTACCAATGGACTTTCAGACTTACATCACATGGTTATTGCTAGGGAACCTGAGAAATCAAGTGATTTGGGGCAGGCGTGCATGCCATCCTGAACAAAAGAAGAACAAAAGAAAGAAGAAGAAAAAGGGTATTTGATGGTGTCAACCCCCAGACGGGAGTCCCTCCCTGAAGCCCTGAAGCCCTGGACCACCAGTCCTGTCCATGTCTGGATCCTTCTGCAGATGTCAGAGTTCCCTCTCCAGCTGGAGTCCTAGTTGTATTTAACAACTAGCTGTGTACTATGCTCCGCCAGTGCAAACTCTCATTCTTTTCCTCCCTCCCCAGACTTTGAGCAGCTCCTTCCATCCACAAGGCCTTCATGATTATTGCCTCCACTTCCATGCCCTTCCCTGAAGTTGAATGTCTCCTATGGCCCTCTCAAGTGAGGTTCTCTTCATCCTATACCCACAGAAGCTCAGAGAACTTCCAGACAAGTTCTGCCACCATCCAAATGAGACACAAAGATTCTCACACTTGGGACCCACTCTGAGAAGACTGGTGCCTTCTCCAGACCTCCTTGTCCAAATCTTCCAATCTTGTTCTTTCCAAACTCCTGATCATCTGGCCAGAACCAACATCCAGAAATCAGAGTAAATCCTTATTACTTCAGATAACCTCCCCTTCTAGGAAAGTGAACAAAGAGATATACTGTTCAAAATCCTGCCCACTGGGAGGGTTTCCCTTCCTCACTACCCTCATATTGAAATGCTTTTGTTACCTACTTCTGGCAGAGGCTGGCATCTAGAAGGAATATCTATGAACGGGATCAAGTTGGGTCTTTTTTAAAAACTTCAGTCACAGGGAGCTCTCCACGTGGGCACAAGTGTGGGCTGAAGGAAGGACAGATGTGTGGACGGAGTAGGCAGGCTGGGAGCCTGAACCACATGGTCGTGGAACCTATGTGTGTCTTCAGAGCCAGCCCAGGCCTACTCCTATAGCTGCTTCTTACACCCCATGACTGCAGCCTGACTTTGTGTGCGCAGGAGGGAGGTCGTCAGATAGCATCCAGTTCATGATCATGCATTTAGATCAGAGCCCAATAACAAGTCAAGAGCTGTTTCTCAAAAGAGAATCGTTACTTGCTTACGGGAGCATGACATTGCTCAGTATTCCCTGGGGGTTTTGTAGTGATTCTCCCATAAGGACTTGTCATGAACTTCGTCTACATTCTGATACGCCACAGATCCTCTAGAAATCATTGAATGTTCTGAGCCCAAAGAGGAAAATAAAAGCAAGTCCACTGGAGAGTCATACCTTATTCTAGGCTTCATACAAGGTTGACAGCTGGGGGGGGGGGGGGTCCACTTGGTAAACTGGTCCAAATAGAACACACAGTATCCAAAGAGGCTCATTTTGAACCATGCCTCTTTCTTGGTGGTAGGAGACATAATATTAAGCAGCATCTGTTTCCTAGTGAAAAAGATAATAACCTAATATTCCCCAGAGCGCTAGAACTCCAGAAACTTCATATGTTATTTTACAATATCTTTGATTCATGTGCCTTAGGAGAGTAACTAAAGAACCTGCTACTTTCTATTCTCCACAGTCTGTCAGCCTAATGTCATCAGTGCAAGCATTAGGGGTTTATACTTTAGAATGATAATTTGGTTGCAATCTTCATGGATTAGGGTGGAGCACAGAGTCAGAGTTGATACCTGCGGCAAGATGGTAAATGTATATTGCTGACCTGTCGGGTGAAAGCAAGATACTTCTGGTGTTCTCCATTTATTAAAACAGATAAAAAATATACCAGCTAAATAACTGCCCATCAAGTACAAGAGCTTTATAAATTTGCTCCAGTAATAAAATTCAGTGTGATGTGCATCCACAATGGAAATTACCACCTAATTAGATTTATAATTTACCACTATTATACAGGATCATTCCACGTTTTGCATTTGCCAAGCTGGAAAACATATCAGAATGCAATCAAGGACCATTAGACATTCATGTTCAAATATCTGATTGTGACATAATCTCTGAAATTCCCCCAGAAATAGAATTTTGCTTTCTAGGTACTATTCAGTGGGTTTGGCCAATTACTCTGATCAATAAACTAAACTGACATTCTGTATTACTGAGAATTCATTTAATCTTAGCATATAATAGTTTTCCCAATAAAATAGCCACAATTATTTGGGGAGAATGTCAGAAGGAACTTGTTAGACGCATGCGGTAATATAGCGCATCCTTTCATCAGTGGTACTCAGCTACACCTTCATTCAAGAGGCTCTAGATTTTTTGACTGACTCGTATTATGTATTTGGGTAAGAAGTCTCATTTTCTAAAGTAATAGCTTGAGCCAAATTTTCCTTTCATCTATGGACTGCCTGTTGATTTCATTTCTAAGGAGCCTGTAATTTAAACAGCACAGCCAGAAAAGTATACATGTCAGATAATCTCTTAAATTCTTCACACCGTGCTTACCCTGCTGCATAATGAAATGACCGTATCCACTTGGCTTCAGCTGTCATTTGAACTCAGGCATTCTGAGCTTCTTTCAACAACAGTGAGATCAAGGAAACTGATTCAATTGCAGCATTTGTCATCAGCATTTTTGATCTCTCAAGAACAGGTTGTAAAGCTCTTTTTAAATATTGTGATGCCTCTCTCATCAACACAGTCTTCATGGCAAGGGTAGAGGGAGAGTCTTCTCAGTCCTATCTGGAGATAGAATAAGGGGGCAGGCCAGGCACACGTGATAGATCCAGTTCAGCGTCTGTTAGACAAACTCTTGAAATTACTGTTCCTGCCTATAAGACCCTTATCGGTCTTTCTGTGTCATTTAGTAAGGGCCAGCATTTAATCCACGATTATATAAATTAACCCAGAAAACAAGTAGAACCACAGCTGGTTAGCTAACCCTAGCCTACTTTATGCTGAATTTCTAGTAAGTACACCCATGTAAATAGACTCGCATCCGTGGTGAAACATCCTCAGAATCCGTTTCAGAAAAATCCATCTAGGTATTTATTGATATAAATTTACAAATCCTTTTAGATTCTCCTAAACACAGTGTCTAAATTTTGCACTTCATCCTCCTAAACCATCCTGTGCTTAAGATCTTTAGAGCATCAGTAAGAGATAGGGCATGTGGAAAATTATTGTCTTTCTTCTACATAGAAGATGTGGCTTCATCTGTTAAGGGAAATGCCGACTTTAGAAAGTTTGGAGGATCTGAAAACGCTTTGAATCTCACCATATTTCCCATTCCAGTTACCGAGGTCCCTGGTCAAAGCCCTAATGTTTAGTAAAAGACCTGGTCAGATTGTAAATTAAACTGGTACTTAAATTAGCAACCTGCAGAGTCAGTCTGTGAATTTCATTTTTAGCTATTTTAGCCCCACATCCACAAGCCAAAAGCAAGCTATAAGTATTCAGTGTTTTTCAAGCACTTTTGGCCATAACCTACATTATTCATGTAAAATAAATTTTCTATCACAAATAAGTTCACACATACATACAATTGAATGAAAAATTACGTGAAATATTTCTTACTCCAGCTATATGTAATGTACTATCGTATTTTCTCTTCTGTTATACGTTATTTTTAAACTCTTGGTAATGACTGCACAATAATGGGTTTCAATCACAATCTCATAAAGATTCTGAGTTTTGTCCCATGTCTTGAGGAAGTTCAAAGTCTGATACAGCTAAAATATCCAATGATGTTAGAAACCATCCTATTCCTACGCTCCCAGAATTTCTCATTCTCTTAAAATTGATTTAATAACGAATTCTAATAATCCCCATTCCTTGAGGACCTATATTCTGCAACCCACCCCTTCATTCTCTTTCCTGTCAATTTTTGTATGCTTCAGGGATATTTGGATGCAAATAACAACAATCAATTCCGACTAACTCAAGTAAGAAAAAAAAAGGGCTAATTGGGAATAAACTCAGTAACATAAAATCAAAAGAACTTCTTAACAACCAAACTTTGGAAAAAGTAGGAATGGTAAGTTTCGGGAACCTCAGCTTCAGGAATGTATAGGCTGTCTCCTGAAGGTTCTCTTCCAACCACATTTGTTAATGATTCGAATTTGTGAAAAAGAGAGTCTGATTGACCCCGCTGGATGTGGTGTGCCAACCCTGTGGTTGGCATGGTAACAGGGTCTTCTGATGTGTAGCCGCATCAGAACCACATGGGCCAGGATGAGAAATAGGTCCCAAAGGAAGAGATGTTCCCAGACACAAATAACAGATGTTCACTATGGTAAACTGTATAATCAAGCTAGCCACCCATTTTAGAACTGGGTTCAAGGAAAGTCTAGTTCAGCAAACTGCTGAATCCATTTTAAGCATCTCAGACAGATGATTAAGCCCTCCTAGCCACTAACACATTAAAAAAAAAATTCTAGGAAAAGAGCTGGGAATCAGAGACAAGTCAGGAGACTTTTGATATAGAGTAACGAGTGGCATGAATGAAAGAGTGTAATGGGGTGGGGGTGGGGTGTGGCAGAGACCGGGGTTGCCTTTATAGTATCCATTTTCCCTTCTTCCTCACTAATAGAACTATAGTGTAGCCTAGTTCAAAGACTACATTTCCCAGGCTTCCTTGTTGCTAGGAGCGAACAATGAGATGTAAACAGAGGTGAAGTGGTGCTCCCTTGATCCTTCATAAAGGGGACTGACTCAGCTGAGAGGTGTACCCCTCCACGCTTCCCCTTCTCCTTGATTCCACAACGAACTCAGATTTAGTGACTAAAGTTCCAGATGCCATCTGGAACCACGAGGCCATCTGAGTATGGAAGATGCTTGCTGAAATGGTGGAACAGAAGGACTGATGGAGCCTGGCTCCCTGTGATATGAGCTTCAACTGCCTGATCTCAGCCTTAGACTGCCTACCTCCAGAACTTCCTTACAAGAGGGAGAAACAAACCTCTGGTTTGTTAGGTTGCATACTGGGGTCTTCTGTTATATGCAGCCACGCTTAATCCTGGGGGAGAATCTGGAGTACAGCCATATGCCCAAAGAGGTCATTTTCAGGAGAGACTCTCAAAAGGAGGGCTCTGAAATGTCTTAATGTATTAAAAAAAAAAAAAAAACTTTAGCTTCCATCAGGTGGAAAGTAAAAGAAACCTATGGCTTCCTTTTTTGTAACATATCCACACACACATCGTGTCTGTTTGCAATCGGTCCTGCAAGCTTCACCCCAGCAAGCCTCCCACCCCTCACCAGTGTTCCTCTCCCATCTCAGTAGTCATTGCCTGTCCATCCTCAACCTGTCCCTCAAGGCTGACTCTCCTGATAGCTGTCCCAGGTGCGGCTGTGGTCTTCTGTGGTTTTCCAACCCAGCTCCACCAGTAATGCTGCTTTGTGTGAGCACCTGTAGGGCCCACAGTCCTCACTAAGAGAGGTGCCTCCCACCTGTCCGCACAAAACCCAGACAGTACTCAGCAAGGAGAAGTTAGCGTGGTAATGGATGAAGAGCCGCAGATTAGAGCTGATTTATTCTCTTAAAGAGCTTAGAGCTAGAATTAAATTCTGTAAATGAAGATCTTGGAGTAAAACCTTAGTATTTTGGAGATTGTGTTGAGTTGTTTTACATGTGTTTAGATATCCTTCCCAAGGTCACATCCTATAAGAGGCAGTTAGGAAAATGTCCAAGATAGGCAGACATTGGGTATTATAAAGTTATTTATGATTGGCAAATTCAGTTGCTAATAGCAGTAAGTTCCAGGCTCTTTGCAGTGATTAGTAGTGAGCACCCAGCCGCTGACCTAGCAGCCAGCAGGGTCCAGAGATAGATCCCTCTGGGCTACAGAGGGAGCAGAGGCCTCTGTAAATGGGCTGTGTGGCAGTTGGACTATAGCAGGCATGGTCGTGCGGTCCCTTGGGTAGCAGGGGTTCTGTATTCCCCGTCCTCCCTGCTGACCCCTCCTCTGGCAACCTGAGAGGCCCTCCTTCTGGTGTGCTTGACATCCTGTTTCCATGGCTGGGCCTTACATGCATCTTTCATTGTCCATCAGCTGTATTCATAGACAGGACTCTCCGCATACTCAAATCCTGTACTGTTCCATAGTTTCCGTGCTACACCAAATTGGCTTTCCAGAAACCCATGCTCCCACCACCACACAAACGCACGTGCACACCTCCCTGCTTGGCTCTCAAAGCTGTCTGAATCTCCCATTATATTTCTGCGGTCCCTCCTCTACCTCTGCTCGCGCACACACACACACACACACCCTCCCACTCTTGAAGGCTCACACATCTTGAGAACATTGACCACTACTGACTTTGGCGTTGTCTAATTTGGGGACCTTGGATGAATCACTTAGCCCTTCCCACTTCAGTTTCTTCATTAGAAATTAATGAAGTTGAAGAGTGAACTTAAAGATCCGTTCCAATTCTGAAAGGCTGCCATATTTTGCACGTAGATTCTGTCTCCCGTGCAGGTATCTTTCCTGATTAATAATATAGATAATAATGGTGATAGCTAACACAGAGGACCTACTATGTGCCAGGCATAGTGCAAGGTGCCTGACATGCATTATGTCAGTCGACACCTTGTAACAATTGTATTAAAGGTGGATACTATTACCCTCCCTTTTTTTCATTGAAGAAGACCAGAGCATTAGAACTATATGTCCAAAGTAATAAAGAGTACAGCCAGGACAGGATGTTGAGGCTGACCCCAGAGCTCATGGTCATAGCCACTGCACTATCCTGAGGTAATGTCAGGAGCCTGCTGGTTGCACGTCGGTGTCAAGAGTCCTAAGCTCAAATTCTGATGCCACCGTTTACAAGCTAAATATTGAAAACAGTGTTGGCATCTAGTAAATGGCCAATTATTATCAGCTATTATTCTTGTTGCTTTCAAAGTTCTTCCATTACTGTTCTCTCCTAGGAGCCACAGATTCCTTTTGGCTGTGATATACTGATATTACCTCTTAAAGACAAAAAAATAAATTAAAAGGGTAAATAACAAATAAAAAGAAAAGGAAACTCCAAAAGAAAAGTGACACTATATAAGTCCTTGGGAGAAGAATTCTTTTTTTCAAACCTTGACAGAATTCAACCTCCACAAACTATGTTTTTTTCAGAAGAACTTCTGCTTTCTTGCTTTCTTTCTTTCTTTCTTTCTTTTTTTGCCACATACAGAATTCAAAGAACTGACTTAACAAGAATTTGAGTTCCACTTAAAAACTCCACACTGATATATAGCATGCTCTGCAGATATTATGCTACTGGGTAAGGAAGCACCGCTGTTTCTAGGCAACAGACCAGAAGCAACGAAGAACTAAGCAAACAACTCAAGCTCAAGGGCTGGGAATTCTATCTCCCACTTTGCTTCTCTGACCTTGAGCAAGGTCTACTCCATACGCCCCCCTTTCTGCTAAGTGACGATAACAGGTTCAGCCTTGTTTTGAGAAAGCCACTTCTGAAAGCAACCTGCCGATAAAATGTATAATTAAAATGTGTGGTAGAACATTATTTAACCATTAACGTAATTGTCTAGCCATTACATACATATGTAGTCTTGGTTTTCACGCAGTAGTTATTAAGAATTCTTCAATCAGACTCTTCCTGAATATAAACAAGGGCTAAATTTGTGTTCTACAATTAAGATTGAAAAATACATACACCTCAAGGGGTCCCAGGTCTGAGAGCTACAATACATACAAGGATGCAAATACCTTTGATATAATTGCTCCACTGCCCATAGTTACTTCAGACTAAATTAGCCTTTATTTAGATAGATCCTGAAAGCTCTTTAACATCTCAGTAGGGAGGATGGCCCACGATGCCTCAAGGTTCATGTGTCACTTCTGCATAACTAATTATTATCATCGTCCTTATTATTAACCATAAATGATGAAGCCCTAACTAATTATTTAACAGAGTCGTCAAGTGTCAGTAAACATTGAGAGGCCTTCTTATTTCTCTTGAGTTATTATTTAATTCAGCTGTGAATGTGAAGTTCAACCTCACTATACATCTGCTTTCATTTAGATGGAGATGAAAGAAAAAATATTCAGCCAAAATCAGAGATAAGACCTGCAGACTTACTGCCCTTTTCTTCTGAGGAATAGCCAATTGTAAAGCCTGCACAGGGTTTGACCTGGTTATTTCTGTATTTGAGAAATTGGAGAGAAGAGAGACACTGAAAATGACCGAAAAGAAAAAACCGATTACTAAAGATTAATGACTAGTTTATCTATTTCCCTTTGTCGTGATAGTAACTCAGAATTTCTCTCCCATTTTGTATTTTCTTTGATTTCTCCTTCTGAGCACATTTGGGAAAAACCCTCAGTCGGAATGTTCACCTTAAAGAAGACGACTGAGTGGAATCGCCTGCAAACAGCAATTAAGAACAGTGTGGCAGGACTTCCTTATTTTCTGTATTGGTTTTTGTTTGTTTATTATGGTTTTTCTTTTTTTTTAGCATTTTTTAATTGAAGTATAGTTGATTTAAAATATCGTGTTAGCTTTAGATGTACAGCACAATAATTCAGTTACATGTATATATATATTCTTTTTCAGATTCTTTTCCCTTATAGGTTATTACAAAATACTGGTATAGTTTCCTGTGCTATACCTTCTCTCTCTCTCTCTCTTTTTTTTTTAATAAAATCATGTTGATTTGGAAACCTTCCAATAAATAGCATTTTATTTAGAGAGTTCCATTTCCTCATTTTAAAACCAGCTCTGGTGAGCAGAACCCTGTTTTTGTTTGTTGTTTTGTTTTGTTTTTTAAGTTTAGAATGTCCTTTTAATGATTCAATTAAACTTTACAATAATGCAACATAGTAACAAGAAGCCATCTAGGAAGTGAGACTTAGGCTAAATAGAAAACCTCAAAGACAGTTATTAACTAGAATTTAATATCCACCGAAGCATAATTTTTTCTCTCTAAAATTACCTTCATTTCTTCCACATATGGCCAACTTAAGGCTAATTTGCTTGCAAAATAATTCTGGCTTTTAATAAACTTGGCCTTATTATTTACCTAAGTAAAATTGATCATATAGGCTCTTTTTTTTTTTTTTTTTTTTTTTTTGTGGTACGCAGGCCTCTCACTGTTGTGGCCTCTCCCGTTGCAGAGCACAGGCTCCGGACGCGCAGGCTCAGCGGCCATGGCTCACGGGCCCAGCAGCTCCGCGGCATGTGGGATCTTCCCGGACCCGGGCACGAACCCGCGTCCCCTGCATCGGCAGGTGGACTCTCAACCACTGCGCCACCAGGGAAGCCCCATATAGGCTCTTTGATTTGTTTGTTTGTTTTGTTTTATTTTGCTTTGGTGGAGTCTTAACCACTGGGCCACCAGGGAAGTCCCGATATAAGCTCTTTTAAATTGGCTTTGCTGGAACTTTCCATAAGGAATCTCAGATTGAACTTTTAAAAGATCTCTCAAGACCAGGAGAGCCATGCCAAGGACTTGTCATCAGATTTCTCCTACAATATCTACAGATTTGTTTTGGTTCCTCTCTTCTCGAGGTTCTCAAAATATTTTGAGGTTCCTGTACCTGCCAGAAAGTGACCTTTCTTATTTACCTGGTAAGGTTTCTGGGAATCCTGTAAGCAAGGTATCAGGTTGTTTTTCCAAGGAGCTTTAAGACTCCGTAAAGTCCACCTTAGTTCTTTAAAGCCATATGGTCTTACCTGATTCTATGCACATTCTCAAATATGACATTCCAGTCAAAGCCATGATAATATGACCAGTGTTTCCAATTATGTCCTATTATAAGAAAAACAGATTCTCATTATACTTATGCAAATAATTATATTATCATGAAAATAACAATCTCATTAAGAGTTTCTAGATTGTGCAGGGATCAGTTAGAGAGAAAAAATGTTTCAATTCTGCTCACAGAGGTATAATTTACCAAATTGCTGTAAGCCATAATTAGCTTAAGGGGAAAGTTCCCTTGTATCTGGAAAACAAAGATTAAAGCCATTATATTTCAGAAAAAAAGTCATAAAAATTATCATTCAGCTCTATCTAATTCTTGTTGATCTTGATCTTCTGTTAACAATTTTATGAAGCCATTAGGTTTTACATTAGAATTCTTTATTACCCAATTCAGTGGTATGATCTGAAAGTTATCAGAAACCTTGCTTGTCAAAAAGTTCTTTCTATGGTTCTTCTTAAAGATGAAGGATTTTTGCAAAAGCAACATAGTAAAACAATAACTGTCTGTAACGACAAAAGACTCAAAAAGTCACAGTTAAAGGCCTGATTACAATGTAATAGTCAAAGAAATTTTGTTATTTTTGGACATACAATATTAAAATGTTAACTAGAATTATGACCAATAACATTATACCAGGACACATTCAATTATTAGAAATTCCATATAATTTCTAGAACATTTATAGTAATGACATTTACTCATACAATATAACCTCAGAAGGTTTATAACCACTCATTTGACAATGTTTCCCATGCAATTTAACACACTAAATAAGCCTAATTAGTTTAATATCTCTCTGAGATGTTCCAGGGGCTCTCTGAAGCATGTCAAAGTTAGCTAGAGGTCAAAATAACTTCATTTAGAATTTGATTTAAGGAAGTTTATCAAAGATATCAAAAGGTTTTAAAACACTTGGTCAAATATGATCATAGGTCACTGTGAAACAATGCTTAATAAATTAGCCTAGTGACAATAAAAGATTTCAAAGGCAAATACAGAGAGTTGCAACAGATTACTTAAAAGGTAAAGAGATGTTATAATGTTATCAAAAGCAGATCACTAATAAAACATTGTAAATCAACTATACTTCAATAAAAAAGGAAAAAACATCAGAGCAATAGTCTAAGAAAACTTAGTCATCTTAACAGAGAGAAACCAAATTCTAACTTTGTACCACATTACCTTTACTATTAAAATTCTTTCCAATCTTAGCCAGTTCTGATCACATATAAAACTCCTTTCCCAGGGTTTCTTTTCCACAAAACTTCAAAGATTCTCTCTTCACCTTCAGATTCCGTCCTTTTCTCTTTTTTTCTTTTTGTAAACTCTTTATTAGGACAAAATGACCTTCTTTGCCCTTACCAAAATGCACTTCCATGCCTTATATCTTCTTTCTTTTGCATACAGTGATGTTTTCCCAATTAATTTTTAGTAGTCTTAATTAGAATATTTTAATTAGAATCTTTAACCTTTAAAAACCTTAATTTCTAGTAAAAACTAAGAAGTAATCAATTATAAACTGTCCTTTACATTAGCATTCTGTAGAATGACAATCTTATAAATGCTATTTATAATTTCTAAAAACATGTGCTTTCTTATAGAAAATGTCTCAGTGTGGCACCAAACACATTTATTAATAGTCCTAAAAATTTTCAGTTTTTCTGTAAGGAAGCCTATGTTCAGTAATGTTTCAGAATCTTATTTTATTTGGGAATGGTCCAGATATTCAATAAACTTCCATCATTTCTATCTATGTCGTCACAAACAGCAGGATTTCCTTCCTTCTCATGGCTGAATAATACTATCCATTATTTATCCATGGATCTATTCATTTATTATTGATGAATACTTAGGTTGTTTCCATGTCTTGGCTATTGTGAATAACATGGTAATGAACACGGGGGTATAGATATCTCTTCAAGATTCAATTTTTCATTTCCTTTGGATATATATATCCAGAAGTGGGATTGCTGGATCATATGGTGGTTCTATTTTTAAATAACTTCCATACTGTTTTTCATAGTGGCTGTACCAATTTACATTCCCGTCAGCAGTTCACCAGACTTCCCTTATTTCCACATCCTTGCCAACACTTACCTCCTGTCCTTTTGATCATAGCCATTCTAACAGGTGTGAGGTCATAGCCCATTGGGGTTTTGTTCGCATTTCCCTGATGATTATTAATGTTGAACACCTTTTCATGCACATGTTGGCCATTTGGAGGTCTTCTTTGGAAAAATGTCTATTCAGATCCTTTGCCCATTTTTTAATTGGATTGTCCGTTTTTTGCTATTGAGTTGAAAAAAACTCTTATGAGAAATTTTGACCTGGAAAAAAGACTTAACTGTAAATAGACCTCAAGAGGTTAAGGACTGCATCATTTTCCCTCCTGTTGTACTCCTCTAGTCTCAAGTACAGCTTCTGATAAAGTAGTAAGTAAAATTTCTTTTCTGAATGAATTGAATAAATAAGTAATAATTTAAAACACACAAGAACAATATGAAGTGATATAAGATATATCTGAAGGGTTATTGAGTAAAATAGGAAACCATTTTCCTTTGTGGCACCAGAAGGTAGAAGTAGCAATAAGTAAAAGTACACAGATTTTTAGGCAAATATTTTAAAGAACTTGGCAATAGTCAGTACTGTCCAAATATGTAATGCACTGCTTGAGGTATTTGGGAGGGGATGGGTGGCCACAAGACAGAAATAATTTTACAGAGGGATGGGACATTGGACTAAGGTCTTAAGGTTCTTTGCAACAGAATATTTCCCCTGTGAGCTGAGGGAAACATGCAGAGAAAGGGATGTACCTAGAAATGTAAAAAAAAAAATTTTTTGCATTTAAAAAAATATTTATTTTATATTGGAGTATAGTTGATTTACAACATTGTGTTACTTTCAGGTGTACAGCACAGTAATTCAGTTATATGTCTATATATATTCTTTTTCAGATTCTTTTCCCTTATAGGTTATTACAAAATACTGGTATAGTTTCCTGTGCTATACCTTTTCTTTTTTTTTTAACAAAATAAAACCATGTTGATTTGGAAATCTTCAAACAAACAGCATTTTATTTGGAGAGTTCCCTTTCCTCATTTTAAAACCAGCTCTGGTGAGCAGAACCCTGTTTAAATCAACAAAGTAAGGGGGGAAATGTTAACTGTTATTCGTGGAACTCTCCCTGCAGTTCCCCAAATATCATTCATAACAACCACTCGAAGCAGATGTCTCCTCATTAGGAGGTTAGTGGTATATAGGCTGGAAGCATCAAGTTGAACAGTGAAGTCAATATTTGTCTTACTTTACATATCAAACTAAGAAATCAAGCAAACAACTCTTGTTATAACAAATGAATTGGTCTTGATAATTTTGTTACGCTATTTTGATAACAAGCTTGCCAGGGCCTCAGAAGGTATTTATCGAGGAGGTCACACACAGAGGTAACACGCTTTTCATAAGACCACAAATATTATGAAAATGTGATACATAATTGTTTGCAATTCAAACATCCCATTCTTTAGGTGTTGACAGAAAAAGGCCACCACAGTGTATCTGAGGACCGAGGCAGCTGCCTCTGTTTACCTCCAAGTACAATGGGAGGTTACCTGCACAGGGGTGGAAGCAGTATTTCTTGGTAGTAGCATCTGTCTCCAAGAGGAAGAGCTGAGTTACCTCACCAGAAACCTCCACCTCGCTTTCACCCTCCCAAGCACAGACCTGCTTCACAAGGTTAAGGACTGTTCCGTTAACAACTTTTTTTTTTTTTAACATTGGAATATAATTGCTTTACAATGTTGTGTTAGTTCCTGCTGTATAACAAAGTGAATCAGCTATACTTCACACTAAAGACTCTTGAAAAGGTTTACTTTGCAAACAACCAATTCCTTTTTTTCTAACATAATGACTTTTAACCCCACAGTTTAAATAGCAAAATAGATCGCTCAACATTACAGTTCAGGCAAAGCCATACTCCATACTCGTGAGTTTACCCAGAGACGCCCATGAGGGATGATTTAGGATCGTGTTCCACGTTCGGGTGACTCTGAGATGTTTGGCTTTGCCTAGATACACCAGAGGGATGTAGGAGTGCCACCTCCAACAACTCCTCCCCCCGTGCTGTGCAGCCTGTTTCCAGGTGTTTCATCACAGCTCTTTCATTTTGCCCCAGAAATGTCTTTCTGAGTTAAAATTTCATTTTGCTGTGCAGTTTTAATGCAAGAAAATCATGAGCCCTCCAAAGGTAGAAAAATTGGTGAAGAAAATGGAGCAGAAGAGAGAAAAAGAGTTCATGGTGTCTCTCCTCCATCAACCACCAGGAGCCATCGTCTTCCTTCTTGGGGACCAAAACCTTTAGCGCATCATAGACAAACTGTATTTATTGACCTTCAGACTGTTCTTTAGGACCTATATAAAAGTATCATTGCTCAAGTGATATACTTTTCTACCTATGCACATGGTTTGGGCATCTTAGTGCTGGTCTGGAACACATTCTAATTTTTCCTATTAAAATTAATGGAAATTTTTCTTCCCTTAATGGCTTTTCACTTTATAGCAAGATTTGCAGGAATGAATGACACTTACTAAGCAAGGGATAGCTATAGCCTGGTCTTAACCTGATCTATACAAATGCATTCTTCCACCTCCTCAGTGGAATCCTCTCTAATCACTAATCTGGTATAGCGATCAGATTAGCTAATCCGTATACTTCTGGTATATTTACTGGGCCCTGAAAATGGCTCTGTTTTCCCTGCCTCTTTCCTTTTGGCAAGTTATTCCTGTTCCCTGCAGTTCTCTCTCGTGGCAGATCACCCTATGCAGATCGTGCACGTGCTTCAATACCCTACTTGAATGCCTCCGCGGGCACTGCTTTCTCTGACATCCTGATTGTCTGGTTGGTTGCACCGTTCCTTTTCCCATGTAGCCACATCTTGCTGAACATTATGGTAAACTGGTGGACAGGCCCAGGTCCTTCTCCCCAGTAGACTGTAAATTCTACTGTTTTCTCTCCCAACCACCATCACCCAGCCTCACAGCACTTAGCAGGGAGCTGGACAAGATGTAGATGCTCAATAAATATTTATTGAATTGGAATTCTATGGAATGAATTATCGTTTTCTAGTTCAGCATACAGTGCAGGCCAAATCTCTGCATGCCCAAATTATTATTTTTATATAAATTTATTTATTTTATTTATTTATTTTTGGCTGCGTTGGGTCTTTGTTGCTGTGCGTGGGCTTTCTCTAGTTGCGGCGAGCAGGGGTTACTCTTCGTTGCAGTGCACAGGCTTCTCATTGCAGTGGATTCTCTTGTTGCAGAGCATGGGCTCTAGGCACACAGGCTTCAGTAGTTGTGGCACATGGGCTCAGTAGTTGTGGCTCACGGGCTCTAGAGTACTGGCTCAGTAGTTGTGGTGCAAGGGCTTAGTTGCTCCATGGCATGTAGGATCTTCCCGGACCAGGGCTCGAACCGGTGTCCCCTGCATTGGCAGGCAGATTCTCAACCACCTCGCCACAAGGGAAGCCCCAAATTATTTTTAAAGAAGTACGCTGTTGTATTTCTTCCTTCAGGATGGTCTGAAACAGGCAAAGACATTTTTGCCCTGACACTGATGGGGATAATAATACAGTGCTTAACTAATTGGCTTTGTACTCAGACCCCTGACTGTGACACCCTGCTCTCCTACTTACTGGCTGTGGGACACTGAGCTAGTTTCTTAATCTGTCTAAGCCTCAGACCCTTAATTAGCAAAGAACAAAATGACACCTCCTTTTCTAGTTATTGTAGGTTCAAATGAATGTTTTTCCTTCTCTGTCTCTTTTGATTTTAGATATACTTTATTTATTTATTGAAGTATAGTTTTTTCAACATTTATTTGTTTGTTTGTTTATTTATTTATTTATTTGGCTGCACTGGGTCTTAGTTGCGGCACGTGGGATTTTTTAGTTGCGGCACGCAGCATGCAGGATCTAGTTCCCTGACCAGGGATCGAACCCAGGCCCCCTGCATTGGGAGCACAGAGTCTTAACCACTCACCACCAGGAAGTCCCTGAAGTATAGTTGACTAACAGCATTGTGTTCTTTTCTGGTGTACAGCAAAGTGATTCAGTTACATCTATGTGTCTATGTATGAGTATATATATGTATGTGTGTACATACATATGTATACATTTTCAGATTCTTTTCCATTACAGTTTATTACAAGATATTGAGTATAGTTCCCTGTACTATAAGGTAGGACTTTGTTGTTTATTTTATATATAGTAGTGAGTATCTGCTAATCCCAGACTCCTTACTTATCCCTCCCCAACCCCTTCCACTTTGGTAACCATAAGTTTGTTTCCTATGTCTGTGAGTCTGTTTCTGTTTTGTAAATAAGTCCATTTGTATCATTTTTTTAGATTCCACATATAAGTGATACATATGATATTTGTCTTTCTCTGGCTTACTTCACTTAGTATGATAATCTCTAGGTCCATCCATGTTGCTGCAAATGGCGTTATTTCACTCTTTTTTATGGCTGAGTAATATTCCATTGTATATGTATACCACATCTTCTTTATCCATTCCTCTGTCGATGGACATTTAGGTTGCTTCCATGTCCTGGCTATTGTTAATAGTGCTGCAATGAACATTGGGGTGCATGTATCTTTTCAGATTAGAGTTTTCTCCAGATATATGCCTAGGAGTGGGATTGCAGGATCATATGGTAACTCTGTTTTAAGATTTTTAAGGAAGCTCCAGACTGTTTTCCATAGTGACTGCACCAATTTACACTCCCACCAACAGTGTAGGAGGGTTCCCTTTTCTCCACACCCTCTCTAGCATTTGTTGTTTGTAGACTTTTTGATGATGGCCATTCCGACTGGTGTGAGGTGATACCTCATCGTACTTTTGATTTGCATTTCCCTAATAATTAGTGATGTTGAGCACCTTTTCATGTGCCTATTGGCCATCTGCAGACATATTTACTTTAAAGTCATTTTCAGATTGCTCCATTATTTTCATTTCCTTGGGAGTAAATCTTTTTTTCAGCATCAGCTTTCTTCACATGCTTTGGACTTGGAGGCTAAGAGCTCCTCATGAGTAGGAGTTCAAGGGTATATATGTTCCCTTCTCTCCAGTTTAGTCTTCCCTTACTGACAACTTTGCTGTTTCCTCCACAATCTACCCCTGTGCTTCCAGGGAGATCCAGACCGTTTTTTTGTTTGTTTGTTTGTTTGTTTTGCGGTACACGGGCCTCTCACTGTTGTGGTCTCTCCCGTTGCGGAGCACAGGCTCGGGACATGCAGGCTCAGCGGCCATGGCTCATGGGCCCAGCCGCTCCGCGGCATGTGGGATCTTCCCGGACCGGGGCACGAACCCGTGTCCCCTGCATCGGCAGGCAGACTCTCAACCACTGCGCCACCAGGGAAGCCCAGAAATCCAGATCTTAATGGAGAGTCTCAGGGCTCCCACGTGAAGGTAATATTAAGGTATCACAGAGGTATTGACTGTGGCTACCTAGTCGATTGGACCCCTTCCTAGAGTGAGGCTGCATCTGTTTCCTTCTGCCACTCAGGCTTATAAGTTTATGACACTGCCCCTTCAGGTAGTACCAGCACTTCCCTCAGCCTCTGTTTGTGCCAGGATTTGGTGGAACTCCCCAGTTTTAGGCAGTGTGCCTGATACACCTCTCATGAGATATTTGGTCCCAATTACCCCACAGACATTGAACTGTTCCCTCAGACCCAGAGAACAGCCAGTCATAGTTGCAACCCTGCTCACTGCTCCGTCCTGTGTTTGGGTCTAGAGAGATCTTTATCTTGCTTAGAGGATCTTTATCTTGCATGCCTTTGTTATTTATTTATGTATTTAATATTTTGATAGTTTTGTATATTACTGATGTGTGTCTGGAGCTACAGATAGAAAGGGATGGTGATGGGGTTGCTGTGCGTGGTTGAAATCACAATGCTGTCCTAACCTGCCAGGAGCACTGTGGAAGGCGTCCTGAAGGAGGTCCATTTGAACTGGGTTCAAGAGATGAAGCAGGACAGGGAACCAACCCTGAGAAGGGGCCTGAGCTCTAGTCTAAGGAAGAAACATGTAAGCGGTATGTCAGAGAAGACAAAGAGATTGATTTTAGTTGGTAACCATAGCTCCCAAACAGAAAACTGTATTAGATTGAACCATCTGAAATTGCTTTTTACTTGCAAAAATAGTGATTTCATATGGTTCAACCTAATGTGTGTGTGTGTGTGTGTGTGTGTGTGTGTGTGTGTGTGTGTGTGTAAGGGGATGTCATGGGAGTTTAGGCTGAAAAAGGAGGCAAGAGCAAAATTCAAAGCCCACAGAAATTAAATCACATACCAAGATGGCTGAGCTCTGTCCTCCTCGAGGCACCTAATTTTGAACAAAACCACAGCAAAGCCATAGTAGGGGATGGACAGCCGCACAGGGAGGAAGGAGGAGGAAGAAAAGAGGAAGAAGCAGTAGAGGAGGAGGAGGATATGGAGCAGAACAAGAAGGAGGAGTAGATATAAAGAGGAGCAGGGGGCTTCCCTGGTGGTGCAGTGGCTAAGAATCCGCCTGCCAATGCAGGGGACACGGGTTCGAGCCCTGGTCTGGGAAATTCTCACATGCCACGGAGCAACTAAGCCCGTGTTCCACAACTACTGAGCCTGAGTGCCACAACTACTGAAGCCCGTGCTCTGCAACAAGAGAAGCCACCGCAATGAGAAGCCCGCGCACCGCAACGAAGAATAGCACCCGCTCACCACAACTGGAGAAAAGCCCGTGCGCAGCAACAAAGACCCAACGCAACAAAAAATAAAATAGATAAAATAAAATTAATTAATTAAAAAAATTTAAAAATAAAATAAAATAAAAAATATAAAGAGAAGGAGGGAGAGGGGAAGAGAGGAGCTAGGAGGAGCAAGAGTACTGTTTTCTCAGGAAGTTTACGCTTTGGTTCTGAATGTCCAACACTCATAAATAGCATATATACAGGTTTGATTCTCAAGATCTTTTACAAAGTAGAGTATGGTAATGAGTAAAATGGGATAAACCACAAGTGAGGGCATGAAAATGAAAAGAAGGACCCCTGGACGTGACTGGAGATCATCTAGTCCAACCTCCTCATTTTATAGGTGGGGAAACTCAGACGCAGAGAGACTCAGTGACTTGCCTGAAGTCATATAAATTCAGACCCAAGACTAGCACACTAGTCTTGTGCAGTTTTCCTCTCATTTCCTCATCAGGGAGAAGTTAGTTAATTGAGAAATAATCACTGGAACAGATATATTTTGAGCCAAACGAAAGGAAGCAGCATTTATAATTTTGGTTCTTGCAAATGCAAATTTTGTAGACACTATGTTGGTGGGTCTAATGATTTGCAAAATGTAATGGAAATGTCTTTTGAGCAAATAAAATGCATTCCATATAAATACTCTATATTTTGGAAAATGACATAATTGACAGAAGAAAGGAGAAATCCTTAAAAAAACGGGGTAGCAAGAAGCCATCACTGGTCACAGGGAGTTATGGTCATGAGTGATGACAGACCAATAAGGCAGTCACCTCTTGACTGACTCCTTAGACCACTGGACTCTGACATTCCTAATGTGCCTGTTGACTTCTGGGAATAAGCTCCTGAAGGAGGAGATTAACGTCTAAACTGGACCATGTTTTTCCCTCAAACACAAACTTAATGTGTAGATACGGCATCTCTTTTCTTTCTGATCAAAAGCTGACCTTCTCTACACAGCCTCTATACAATGAGTAGTACTGAATTTTGACATTTTATTAAACTTTGGTTTGGTTTCTAAAGCAAAATTCAGCACTCCATACCTACTTTAGGAGACACCAATAAAATAAAGGAATTTATTGCCCTATCCTAGCCATGCTGTAGTTCTAGAAATTGTGTTATAGGTAGGATAATCTTTTTACTGGAAAGACTGTGATTTTTATCATTTTTAAAGTTCTATTTTCTTAAAGAGAGAAGTTTAGATATTTTAAGCTAGTAATTCCCTTTCTAGGAAGCAATCCTAAGGAAACAATCAGAAACTCAGATTAACATACAGATATGCTCATCATTTAATCATTTATTATCATAAAAAATTAAAATCAGTCTGAATGTCAAGAAATAATAAGATAATTAAATTATCACATATACATACACTGGAACATTAGATACTGTTGAATTCATGTTTCAAAGAATATGTGACAATATCTCCTATAGAATGTAAGCTTCCTGAGAATAGAGACCAGGTCTGATTTTCCTCAACACTGTATTCTCAATTCTTAACACAGTGCCTCAATTAATATTTGTTGGACGAATGAATGGGTGGATAAAAGTATTAAGGTAGAAAATAAAAAGAATTCAAAGCTATGTATATATTGTAAATCACACTATTTCTTCTCAAGTAAAACACTCCAAAGAGATACTGTCACTATTATTACAAACAAAAGCAATATTACCAAAAGCATTGCCTTCTTGTGGCTTCATACCATGTAAATATAATGAAAATGTGTTTGCATTAAAAAGCAGAAATATGTTCTTGGGTGCTCATGTAGAGTTTTGCTGCATATGATAAACAGGTTGAGAGTAAACAGAAGATAAACTGTCCTTTTATTTTAATCAATTTTCTCCCCAAATTCTATTATATTGAACCTTATTTTTCAAAGTTCGTTCTTTGTTGCCATAGTGATCAGCTCCCAGTGTGAAATTATATCACACTGGCTTTCTTTCAAGTTTCAATAACATGCCGTCACCACCCACTTCTCTTTCAAAATGTTCAAATCCTCTAATCACTCAGTATCTTAATAGCCTCACTTTTGGGGAGTTGAAATGGGAGTCTGGAGCTAGGAAAGGGTTGTATACAAAGAGTGGGAGTGAAATAAAAGGAAAATAAAAAAGTAAAGTTTGGAAATAAATTATTATATAAAATAAGGTTTGACCTTCTCCATCTAGCAATCTACTCTTCTCAACATACCTCAAATTTTCCTTTTATACATTATATACTAACGAATGAATTAAGCCTTAACTTAGAAGGAAAGCAATTTGAGAATGAAGGTACATTGTCTGTATTAGCACTTATAGATTATCCTTAATATAGAAAGAGTCTTTACAAAGCAATAAGAAAATATTTTCCTATAAAAAATGAAGGAAAGTCATAGATAGACAATTTACAAAAGAAAATAATAAAATTGTCAATAAACACATAAGAGGATGTTCAACTTTGCTAGTAGTCAAAGAAATAAAAACAAGATACTGCCTTTTGTCTGGTGTTTGGTAAAAATTAAAAAGGACAATAATGCTAATATAGCTAGAGTCTAGAGAAACGGGTACTCTTAAACATTGTGGTAAGAATGTAAATTGGTACAGCCTCACTGGGTATCTTTTGAATTAGGATTTCCACTCCCAGGAATTTATCTAAAGGGGGAAAAAATAGAGAAATGGGGATATATTCCCATTCACAAAGATGGATATACAATGATGTTCATCTTCTCTTTGTTTTCATACAATAAGTGGAATCAACCCCAATGTCCATCAACAAGGAATATTATATAGATTATGATCTAACCATATAATGGAGTGTTCTGAAGACATTGAAAATGATGATGTAAAAAAAAAAAAAAAAGAAAATGATGATGTAGATCTGTATTTCTTGACATGAAAAGTTTTCACATTGACATGGAAAGATATCCACATAACATGAGGTGGGGGAAAGACATATGAAGATTTGGAAGACTTCTGAAAATACCCTAGGAAAAATAAATGTGTATGAGTCTCCACAGAAACAGGTCTAGACGTGACTACACCAAACTACAGACTGTGGTTATGGCTGAGAGGTACGTTTACAAGTGACTTTTATTCTATAAATTTCTGTATTGTATGAATATTTATAACTGGCAAATTAAAATCAGGAAAATCAACTGAGATGGTTCCATTTTTGTTACACACCAAGTAAGTTTCTCACAGAATTTGAAACTTAAGTTCCCAGACACATAAAACTCTTAGGACTGAAGTGGACCTTGGAAATCAGAAATGAAGTGGTGTTGATTGGGTTGAGGAAGTCTTATGGAAACACCTGACAAAAACCTGTTAGCCAACAAGTAGTTATTGAATAAAAGCCTGGATTTAGGCCCTCATTTTACAAAACAGGAAGCCCAGGCTCAGAGGATGCTTACTCTGGGTCACACAATGAGTAAGGGAGTAACCCAGGCTTCCAGACTCTGAGTCTCCTGGTTTTCTCACCTGAACAGGCCAACCCCATTGAACAAAGTAACCTTTCCCTCCAGCAATTTCGGGTGACTGCCTATTTTGTATAGCCAACGGCGTTGTTTTCTTAATGGATGACACATCTTGAGCAAAGAAAGAAACATAGCATGACTCAAACAGTGAGCTGAGTTTACATAGAAATTATAGGCTGTGCCACTGTTTGGTAAGAGTTTGGAACTAATTACAAGGTATTCCCAAAACAACACCTCTCTTTGGGCATCACATGCATTTCTGAAGATTTCCTGTGGAGGACTGCTGGCCAAGGGCATTTCCTCTGTGAAAATCCAAACATTGCTTGTTTATTGTTATGCAAGATTTCTAGGAATCTTTCTAGTAACCATAACCAAAGACTGGATGTGTAGCCGCTCACCACGGACCTTCCCACATAGGGACCTATTCAGATAAGGAAGCATTTCTGTTGTTAATGTAAACCATCACTCCCGAATAAAAGTGATTCCATTCTGTCTGCCTTTAATACAGGAGATGGGTATAAATGGAGTCATATTAATGGGAAAAGCCCATATTTCTCTGATCCTTGACTGAAAAGCGTCACAGGTTTTGTCTGAGTGTCCCCGACTTGTGTCTCATCTGGGCTCCAAATTTGACCCCTAGCTATATCCCCTACATCCCCAAAGAGGGACTCCCACATTCTTTCTCTCTCCTGGTCTCTTCTTTGAGGCTCTCTGCTCTTAGCTACACTGGCCTCTGCCGCCAGTGCCCATCACATGGAGGTCCAAGTCCATGGTCTGGCTCTCTCTGAATGCTCCCGATTGGACCAAAACTCAATGATAGTCTAGTGACATATTGTCCGAAGACTGGGGAGAAAGCATCACTGGCTCTGGGCCATATTTTGTCACCAGGACCTTGAGGGAGCTGAGTCTCTCACCAATGGCTCCCCAAGGCCAGCAAGGTAGAGACAGGACAGGGGCAAGAACACCCTCCCCACGCCCCTATTTCTCCCCAGACACACCAAAATCCTCCTCACCCTTCCTGCAACTCAAAACAGGCTGGATGCAGACCAACTCAGGCAAATCACCGCCTAATGACAGCTCTTCAGACAGGTCTGAACCTTGTCACAGGCTCAAGTAAAGATCTCGGCTACATGCATTTCCCTCGTCATTTTATATTCCAAAACAAAAGCCTATTTTTTTTTTAAAGATTTTTTTGGTGTGGACCACCTTGAAAGTCTCCATTAAATTTGTTACAGAGTTGCCTCTGCTTTGTTTTGGTTTCTTGGATACAAGGCATGTGGGATCCTAGCTCCCGGACCAGGGATCGAACCCACACGCCCTGCATTGGAAGGCGAAGTCCCAACCACTGGACCACAAAGGAAGCCCCACAAAAGCCTATTTTGAAGGAATGAAACTAGTTTGCACTGTGCTAAAGCAAATTTAACATCTGACTACTGTAAAGCAGTCTGTCGATTCAGGCTGAGTTCACTGGGAAGGAAATGCAAAGCAAAACACGTAAACATGGATATGAAAACCAAGGAAGACAACAATGAAATCCAACAGTGAAAATGATGCCCTTTCTTTTTGGCTTCAATTTGTCATTTCTTTCAGAACAGATCAAACCACTGTGTAGACAACTTTTTAAAAGTGAGCAAGTTAAAGTTAAGTTTAAGCTTCATTTTATTTCAATTTTCAAAGTGAACTTTAAAAAGTGCTTTAATGTGACTTGCACGAATAAACTGAAACACTAAACACATTTCGCAGCAGCTGAAAGAGAAGACAGACTCCGTTTCCATAAGATATGGCTGGGCCCGAGTGAATGCACTCAGATCAATGTCAAACATCAGGGATTAGCTACACAAACACACAGAATTTAGCACCGCTGAAGTTGACCACTCAGACTTAAATGCAACTGTTCTCAGAGAAGATCAATGTTTATAGCCTTAAATTCATTCGATATTTCATTTAAATGCAAGTTGGTTTATGCCCGAAGCCAAGGCCTGACATTTCACGGGGGTTTCATCCCCTACAGCCCCAACCCAGCATAAAGCCTCACGCAGACTCCCAGGTGCCAAGGAGGCTTCAGGACCACAACCTCAAGGCCCACCGACCAGAGGTCCAGAAACAGTGCAGGAAGGCACACCCACATATGCAACCACGTCCTGAAAAGCCTAACGCCAGCTCCCTAACTGGTTTCTCTGCCTACCTCTTACCCCCTCCAGCGGTCTCTATGGGGCCGCCAGAGCCATCCTTCCAGGGGCAAGGATGAGTAACATTTACCCCACCATTCAATTCAAGGCCAAGTTAAACACTTAGGAAGGCATTGCCAAAGAGCAGAGCAGACATAATAGTTGAAAATTAGAAGCAGAACCCAAAGAAAAGCTCCAAATAAATCTAGGTCCAACTCATATAGTTTCTTTCACTGGGTTTCTTTTCATTAGCTTGCATTTCAAAAGTTGTGCACACCCAGCACAGAAAAATCAGAAAGAACACCTCTACAGCCATACTTGCATCTCCTGGAATGGCATTTTTGTACATATCTTTCAAGATCCTTCCTGTGGGCACACATACATAGAGATACTATTTTTACAAAACTGGACCCCTGAAGTAAGTGCTGTCTGTTACACACCGTATTTTAGGTCAGGGGTTCATAAACTTGGCTGCTCATTATAATCACCTGGGGAGACTTTGAATCCCTTGGACAGGCCTCAATCCTGACCTCTAAATTAGAATTTCTGGAATGAGACCCAGGCATCAGTATTTTTAAAAACTTCCTAGGTGTATCCAAGGTACAAAAGAGTTTGAGAACAGCTGTCTCGTGCACAGTAGCAGACTAGGCCACCCCAAAATCCGCCTATGCATCTTTGGCATAAAGATTATTTTGAGAAACTGCAGACACGGGAGAAGGTCCGAAAACAGAGTAGAAGTTATCCTTTACTAAGGGACATTTACATTTATAAGGGAAATCTCCATCTGTAGGGATGTCTCCCTCTATACCAGGAGTAGCAGGATGGCTGTAAGTCACAAGAAACTTGTCAGTGGAGAAGGCACCCCTCAAGTCTGCGGAACAACCTCACTCTCCTTTCCTGGGCGTTTCCTGGTACCCTCCCACAGCTGGCTCGCCTCCTGCACACCCCACACCTCCAACACCTTTCTTTTGTCTTTCACTGAAGATATATTTACGGTGGTAGCTTGGGCCGTTTCAGGGAGCTCTACTCAGTTTTCCTGGGCATCTCCTATGTATATGTAAGGTATACATGCTAGTAAACTTTCATTTGTTTTTCTCTTGTTAACCTGTCTTTTATCACAAGGGGCACTCGGCCAGGAACCTGGAAGGGTGAAGGGAAAATTACTTTTACTCCCCTATACTTTCATAAAGAACCGAGAGTAAGGAGATCGGGTTTGGGGTGAGGTAGGGCGGTAGCAGACAAACTTTGCTGTGTATCCAATCCCCTGGGGAACTCGGTGAAGATACCTGGTCCCAGGCTGTCTCCTACTGCCATGAGTCTTGGACTCTGCGTCCTGTATTAGCTCTCTAGGCAATTCAGATACACACCAAGCTGGGAGGCCACCAGCTCAGATGACCAACCTCCTGTTGTGTGATTGCCTCTTAGGTGACCCTCTCCTTCCTCATGCTCACTAACCATAACCTCAGGAACTGGGCTGTTCTCCATGGCAGAAGCCTCTATCCACGTGTGGCTACTGAGTGCTTGAAATGTGGCTGGCTCAAATTGAGAGGTGCTGCAGATATAAAACAAACACTGAATTTCAAAGACTGAGGACACATTGAAATGATAGTATTTTGACTATTTTGGGTTTCTCTCTTTTTTCCTTTTCAGTGTGGCCACTAGGAAATTTAAATTACGCGTGTGGCATATAATTTATTTCTATGGAACAGGCTGCTCTAGGGGACAAGACTTACGCCTGTTCACTATTGTCTTTCCAGCACCTAGCTCAGCGATTTTGCATCAAATAGGCAGTCCATCAATATTTTCTGGAAAGAGGGAATGAGTCAATGAATTAATGAATGAACATCTGGCAGCCCAGGCATTCACGGTATTATTCCACAGACAAAGGAGAAGCTTTCAAAAAATAGTAGCTATGTTGGTTTGGGTTCCCCCAGAAGCAGTCACTGAGACAAGGATTCAAGTGCAAGTGATCTATTTGGGATCTACCTATTTGCTCTCCCATCCCATCCTAGAGGCGCCAAAAACAAAAGGCAGGGAGTGGAGAAGTGAAACTGGGAAGGAAGGAGGCTAATAAAGGGTGTGATCTCAAGCCAGTTACTACTGTGGGCGACTAGAACTTGATCCTGCTGGGAAACCTTAGGGAACAGCACAGAATTAGTACTTTGAAGTTATCTCCTTCCGCCAGGGTATTTCTACACCATTCCTATCTATCATTAGTTAAAGCTGCTGGGAGGGCTGCATGTGTTCATCCCAGGCACTCTGCCCTACTGTGGGACGCAGACAGAGAAAGCCCGCAGGCAAAGAGACATCAGTGTTAGCAGGCTGGCATGTGCTAAAGTGGTATGGCTGAGGGTCAGGGACATAGCCAATGACACCTAACTATAATTCCTTTCAAAGCAAGCCTGTTAATTCCATCAGCTAATAATTAAAATTTGTACCACCATCATACGCTCTCCACATCCACAAGACAGTCAGTAAAGCCCCTTTGGGATCCTGTGGCAGCTCTTTCCTTGTTAACTCCACTTCTTGCCCTCCCATCCCATCCTAGAGGCGCCAAATGCATATGGGGAAGAGGTTACCAGTAATGAGCCCAGTGTGGCTTAATGAAGTGTCGCCCAAGTTGGTTAAAGATGACCCCAGCTTTGCTGTCACTGAGTCAGAGCTCTGCCCTTCATCTCCTGTTAGTTCACCCTAGGCAGGTGTTGGCGGGCGATTTTCTTTCTTCTGGTTTCTGCATCACGATGCGTGCTCACCCAGAAATGTGACTGGCCCTTGTCTTTGAATTGCCCTCCATACATGTTCACGTGCAATGATACACGTGTGTGATACATGAAGTGGTAGCAGCTCAATATTTTAACAAAGAGTCACAAATTTCTAGTTCAGAAAATATGACTTCACTCAGTATTAAGTCATTTCCCAGAAACCAGACCATAGCGGTTCTGTTTTTGGAGGTTAATTTCTTCTGGTTCTAATTTGAGATGAATCAGGAGAGGCTCCAGAAAAATTTCATTAAGCACAGTGAAGCAAGGCAAATAAAACAAGTAGTAAACAAATGGAAAATAAGAAATGGCTGATCTAGGGGGAATCGAACTCAAAGGAGTCTGGAGTCTTTATAGTAATTTTAAATCTACTTGATACCATAAAAATGGATGTGTTTTCCATGACCAGCGCATTGCACTAAGGGCCTTGGTTTCATTCAGAGGACTCGGGGCAAACCACTGTCACAACCTGTCACTGCTGGAACTTTGCATTCGAGGCCCTTTCCCTGGTCTAACATTCTAGCATTTATTTTCCCTTCCTGGAATTTAGGTAGTGTAAATATTTAGGTTATTTAATTCAACTTTTAGGTTATAAATAATCAGGTTATTTAATTTAGATAGATAGATAATCTTAAAGGTCCTGCAAATAGTTGGGCCACCATAACTTTAAAAATAAACTGGATATTCCAATAAAGATATACAAATTTAAATTAATTCCCCGATCACTGATCCTTCTGTACTTAACAAACACCTGTGAAGCATTGAGAGTTGGCAAACACATAGTTTCTACTGTACAGCAAAGTGAATCAGCTATACGTATACATACATCCCCTCTGTTTTGGATTTCCTTCCCGTTTAGGTCACCACACAGCACCGAGTACAGTTCCCTGGGCTATACAGTAGGTTCTCATGATCTATTTTATACATAGTATCAATAGTGTATATATGTCAATCCCAATCTCCCAGTAAGAGGACTCTCTGTGAGGGTCAGGGGTGAAGGTGGGACGCTGGGGCCATCCGCAGGAGGTCTGACAGAGTGTTTCTCAACCACAGACAGGAACTGTGTAGAGAGAACGGCCCTGTACGGGGTCCTCATAAGCAGCACGTGATGCCTGTGACACAGAACATTCAGAGTCAAGAGATCACTGCTGGGCTTCCCTGGTGGCGCAGTGGTTGAGAGTCCGCCTGCTGATGCAGGGGACACGGGTTTGTGCCCCCGTCCGGGAGGATCCCACGTGCCGCGGAGCGGCTGGGCCCGTGAGCCATGGCCGCTGAGCCTGCGCGTCCGGAGCCTGTGCTCCGCAACGGGAGAGGCCACAACAGTGAGAGGTCCGCGTACCACGCCCCCCCCCCCAAAAAAAAGAGATCACTGCTAAGAGGACCACCAAGAAAAACCCTTGATTTCCTCCTGGTCCCCTCAACCCTGCTCTGACCCAGAAAGACCCAGAAGTAGGGAGGAGGAGTGATGGGTAAGAAAAAGGGGAAGAAGATTCCCACATCCCTCCCCACTTCTGACCCAAGCGGACTCAGCCTCAGCGACAGGAAGAGGGATGTTTCAATATGGAGGGACGGAGAAGTTTGGGCTTTGACGTGATGCTTTAATACCTGAAAAGCTCTTAACTGACTTGTTCTTACGAATGGAAGCAGCCCAGGAGGCTATAGAGTGAACCCAGGAAGTTGTATGGGGGCGAGGAAGGGGGAATCTCCCGTTGCAAGAGCTTGTGGTGGGGGAAGGACAAACTCGCTTCCTTTTGCACCCCAGCAAGTTCATTAACCTGGTTATGCTGTCAAAGATCCTGTGCTTACAATAACCTAACACCAAACTAGTGACCCTTTTCCTTGGCCTTCGATCTGACTTGAACTTCCTTTTGCAAGGAAAATTGATGTTGACTTGATAGCAGGAAAAAAAAAAGAGCTGGCAAACACAGATGTCCATAGTGCATTAGAGAACAGCTCTGCCTGGGCAAAGAACCCCCATAAAGATCCCAAATTGTGTGCTTCCCTGCTGGCGCAGTGGTTGAGAGTCCGCGTGAGACACGGGTTCGTGCCCCGGTCCGGGAAAAGATCCTGAATTGTTGCCATGGAACAACGTGGGCTCCATCTTTCTTAATCTACTGATTGTATAAGAGAAACTGAATCCACAAATTTTTATGAGAAATACCCCCTTTTTTGTTTAACATTGGCAAGTAATTTTTAAAATTTTAAAAATACTGTGCAGATCCACATGAAAAGAGCCAAGCGGGGGCAGGCAAGGTTGTGACTTTGAATCTACCATGGGGTAAGTACAGTCACAGGTGCTAACTGGGTCAGATACAAAGATCTGTAGCATGTGCCATGTCATCCAGCAGCTTCCTATCCAGGAGGACAGATGATGCATACAACTAAACTGCATACGAAGGGGAAAAAAAGGCGGGGAGCAGTGTGTATTAGTCAAGGTTCTCCAGAGAAACAGAGCCAGTAGGCTCTCCTCCTATTGGTTCTGTATATATATTATATATACCAATGCATATTGTCTATTATCTATATCTATCTATCTATCGAGAGAGAGACAGAGAGTTTGAGATTTATGATTTCTTTGAAGGAACAGGCATGGGGACTGCAAGCCCATAATTTATAGGGCAGGCTGGCAGGTTGGAAATTCAGGCAGGAGTTGATGCTGTAGTCTTGGGGCAGAATTTCTTCTTTTCCAAAGCACCTCAGTTTTTGCTCTTAAGGTCTTCAATTGACTGATCCAGGGTAATATTCTTTACCTAAAGTCAACTAAAGTAGCTAGCCACGTCTACAAAATACCTTCACAGCAACATCTAGACCCGTGTTTGAATAACTGGGTACTGTAGCCCAGCCAAGTTGACACGTAAAATTAACTATCCCGTGGGTAAGTGCTGTAAGAGAGGTACGAAAATTACTGCAGGAGTTCAGAAAAATCTGAAATTAAGGAAGGGTAAAGGGTTGAGAAACAATCCCCATGATAAAAGACTAAAGAAATACAGATTTCTCAATAGAGAAGACCAAGAAGAAACACTGCTAATCAACAGTAGCCAAGCACGTGTTGGTCGTTATTACGTGGTATTTCATTTAATCATCTCAACACCCCCTAATGCGGTAGCAACTATGATTATCCCCATTTTCTAAATGAAACCACCAACCCCAGTGTTTTCAATGTCATATGACTATTAAGTGACGGAGATGGGGACTCAGATTCAGGCAGTTTGAAATCTCTTGAGCCTTAACCACTACTTATACCACCTCGCAATGAAATCATACCCCACATGTTACCTCATTCATTCTCACAAAAGCCCCATGAGGCGGGTATTACTATATCCCCACTTGACAAATGAGGAAGCTGAGGCTTGAAGTACAGGGTAGCTACACAGTTCCATCCTGGTCTCTCTGATTCTGAACTTGTGCTCTGACCACCCCCAGCACCCTGCATGCCTCCCACCTCAGCTCCAAGCATGCAAAGAATAACATGTCAAGTGCTCTCGTTTATGTCCACACGTGACCCACAAGAGGAATGGGGCTTAAATTCAAGCAGAACAAAACATTGACAGAAAATTGGAAGTAACTTCTTTGTTGTACATCAGGGAAATACACGCCTCAACCAGAGAAAGAAAGGTTTATCCTTGGAGACCCTGCTGCTTTCAACATTCACCTCCCGAAAGACAAGACAGTTTATAGTCATTTAATGGGAATGTGTATTGAGACTCTGAATTTTGGTTATTGATTGGCAAGAATAAAAACACAGCCACCCACACAGAAAACAACAGCAAAGTTGGCTTCTCCTAAATGAAAATATTTCTTTGGCTTTCTCTTAGCTACATATTTTTAGCAAAAATTAAACATACACTGCAAATCATGCCTTCATTTCTTGGGTAGGGAATAGACTCATTTCAATCTAACTTCAAAGGAGCAACCAGGAGACTCTTCTTTCTCAGCCCAATTTGAAACACTCCCACACTTTTTTATCCTTTTCCCTCTGTGAGTTATTTTTTCCCTCCTCAGAACGTAGAGTATGTGAGAAAATGTACTGTTCTATTTTTGCTGAGGAATGAATTTTAAGCTCATAAACTCTTAACTATTCAATTGTTATCCTTTCTCTAGACCTTTATATTAGAGTCAATGCTAGGTCTTCCTTCCTCCCATGATCATAAAGATAACATGCGATATAGGCTAATAATTTAGCTATTGTCTAAGACTAAATGATGCTCTTTAATTGTAAGCATTATTTTTAATCTAATTATATCTCTATAACAGTAATCATCCAACCCCTCATAATTTTATGTGTGGTCATGATATTGTAGGTCGAATAATAAAAACAAAATTTATGAGCCCTACTGTGTGCCAGGCATCAGGCTATACACATATTTAAAACTCACATCAACCTTCTGAGGTAGGGACTAATTGTTGTCCCCATCTTTCTAAGGAGAAAGCCGAGGTATAGGGGACTTCAGTAACTTCCCCGTGTTTACACGGAATGGGGCTGAGATTTAAAATGAAGCACGTAACTGCAGAGACCATCCGTGGTCATAACAACGTGCACAGCTCCCACTAAAAATTGGTGAGGTTTTATTTTCTTGTTTTACTCTTCCTTCGTGGGAGTTTGAAACAACATTCAATGAGGGCAGAACAAATAAATAAACACAAATACTCCAAAGGGAAACACGGCGAATACGTAGGCGGCCTTATCCTCATTCAGTGGAGATGCCAGTCAGAAGGTGGGCTGTGAATCCACATAAGACAATAAGCTGTAACATGGAGGTGGAGGTTTGGGAGGTCGTTTACAGCAACCACTTGACCTTAAGGACCATAATAGGATTTCTGGGATGCAGCAAAGCTTATGAGAAATCACAGACATAGAGCCTGACACCCGTCTTAGTCTGTCCAGGCTTCTATAATAAAATATGATAGACTGGGTGCTTGTAAACAACAGAAATTTATTCCTCACAGTTCTGGATGCTGGAAATCCAAGATCAGGGTGCCAGTGTGGTTGGGAATCTGGTGAGGGCTCTCTTATGGGCTGCAGACTGCCAACTTCTTGCTATATCCTTACATGGTAGAAGAGAAGGGAGTGCACTCGGATCGCTTTTATAAGGGCACTAATCCTGTTCATAACCTAATCCCAAAGGATTAGGGATTTGGAGGTGCTAATACCATCACATTGAGCACTGGAGTTCAATATATGAATCTGCTGGCAGGGGAAACACAAATGTTCAGTCCATGGCAACACCCAACCCATCTCCCTCTTTTTATCAAAGTGACAACAGAGGTCTAAAGTGGGAAAATGGCTTACCCAGATTCATAGAGTTTTTGGTAAAACTAGAGCCATTTATTCAGTTAACCAATTTCTCTGCACCTCATGACCTCTCAAATAGGTGAGTTTAGTTAGGCAAATGGGTGTGGCTTTCAAAATCAATTCAACAGCTCAAGTTAAACACAGAGACAAAAATATTACGATACCAGATGTTCACTTTCTTTTTTTTAATTGAGGTATAATTGACGTAGAACATTATATTAGTTTCAGGTGTACAAATGATGATTTGATATTTGTATACATGGTGAAATGATCACCACAGTAAGTCTAGGTGACATCTATCATCATACATAGTTACAAAATTTGTTTTTCTGGCGCTGAGAACTTTTAAGATCTACTCTTTTAACAACCAAATACGCAATTTGGTGTTATTAACTATAGTCACTATGCTTTACATTATATCTCCATAATTTGTTTCTTTTGCAACTGGAAGTTTGAGCCTTTGGGCTTCCTTCACCCATTTTCCACATCCCCCAGTCCCGCCTCTGGCAACCACCAATCTGTTCTCTGTATCTGTGAGCTGGTTTTTTGTTTTTGTTTATGTTTTTTAGATTCCACATGTAAATGAGATCATACAGTACTTATTTCACTTATAATGCCCTCAAGGTCTATCTGTCATGTGGCAAATGGCAAGATTTCATTCTCTTTCACAGCTGAATAATAACCCACCGTTTAGCACAATTTCTTTATCCATTCATCCATCAATGGACACCTAGGTTATTTCCACATCTTTGCTATTGTAAATAATGCTGCTGTGAACATAGGGGTGCATATGTCTTTTTGAGTTATTGTTTTCATTTTCTTTGGATAAATATCTGAAAGTAGAATTGCTGGATCATATGATAGACCTATTTTTAATTTTGTGAGGAACCTCCATACTGTTTTCCATAGTGGTTGCACCGGTTTACATTCCATTTACACCAACAGTGCACAAGGGTTTCCTTTTTATTTGTCATCTTTTTTTTCCTTTTTTTTCCTTTTTTTTCTTTTTTTTTGCAGTACACTGGCCTCTCACTGCTGTGGCTTCTCCCATCGCGGAGCACAGGCTCCGGACGCACAGGCTCAGCGGCCATGGCCCACGGGCCCAGCCGCTCCGTGGCATGTGGGATCCTCCCGGACCAGGACATGAACCTGCATCCCCTGCATCGGCAGGCAGACTCTCAACCACTGTGTCATCAGGGAAGCCCTATTTGTCATCTTTTTGATAACACCCTTTCTAATAGGTGTGAGGTGATGTCTCGTTGTAGTTTCAATGTGCATTTCCCTAATGATTAGCGATGTTGAGCATCTTTTCACGTGACTGTTTGCCATCTGTATGTCTTCTTTGGAAAAATGTCTGTTCAGATCCTTGGCTCATTTTTTAATTGAATTGTTTGGTTTTTTTGCTATTCAGTTCTATGAGTTCTTTATACATTTGGGATATTAACTCCTTATCAGATATATGATTTGCAAATATAATCTCCCACTCCATAGGTTGCCTTTTAATCTTGTTGATGGTTTCCTTTGCTGAGCAGAAGACTTTTAGTTTGATATAATCCCACTTGTTTATTTTTGCTTTTGTTGCCTTTGCTTTTGGTGTTAAGTCCAAAAAATCATCACCAACACTGACATCAAGGAACTTAAAGCCTATGTTAGCTTATAGGATTTTTATGGTGTCAAGTTTTGTGTTCAAGTCTTTAATCCATTCTGGGTTAGTTTTTGTGCATGGTATAAGAGAGGGGTCCAGTCTCATTCTTTTGCATATAGCTGTCCAGTTTTCCCAGCACCATTTATTGAAGATAGCTGTCCTTCCCCTATGGTATATTCTTGACTCCTTTGATATAAATTAATTGACCATATAGGCGTGGGCTTATTTCTGAGCTCTCTATTCTGTTCCATTGATGTATATGTTTGTTTTTTATGCTAATACCATGCTGTTTTGATTACTACAGCTTTGCAATATAGTTTGAAATCAGGGTGTGTGATGCCTCTAGCTTAATTCTTTCTTCTCAGGATTGCTTTGGCTATTTGGGGTCTAGATGTTCACTTTCTATGTGGCATTACAGCAGATTTTAGCAATATCTCAGTCCCTCCAAATCTCTATTAACTGGAATTTCCATAAAAGATGCTCATAATTCTTCAAGATTTCACTGTGCTTTCTGGATCATTAAAGAAAAGATAAAATTGTGGTCAGTGCAGTTTTGCTGTTATGCAATCGACTTTATTCTGTCTCTCCATATGGCATTTTACCTTGCATCTTCTAAACTCAGAGTCTGCTTATTAACCAGAGCAGCCAGGCTGAGCAGGAATGGTTAAAAGTTGGTGGAGGTGGGTCTTGTTTCTCTCCAGAAAACTCAGTAGGTTCTAAGTATAACTGGAAGAAAAGTGGGGCAAAATATCAGAGAGAAAATAGCTATAATACAGCATCACCAGCGTGAAGGAGAACAGGAAGCAGGAGAAATACAGTGGGGGTAGAAAAATAAGTAATTAATCGTACTTTACATATGCAGGATGTTTTATGTTTTTCAAAATTCTGTGTGTGTGTGTGTGTGTGTGGTCCCAGTATGCTAATTCTGCCCCTAGAATATTTATATTAAAAAATATCATCTGGGGCTCCCCTGGTGGCACAGTGGTTGAGAATCCGCCTGCCAATGCAGGGGTTCCAGGTTCAATCCCTAGTCCGGGAAGATCCCACATGCCGCGGAGCAGCTAAGCCCGTGCACCACAACTACTGAGCCTGCGTTCTAGAGCCCGCGAACCACAACTACTGAGCCCACGTGCCACAACTACTGAAACCCGCGCGCCTAGAACCTGTGCTCCACAACAAGAGAAGCCAACACAATGAGAAGCCCACCCACCGCAACAAAGAGTAACCCCCACTCGCTGCAACTATAGAAAACCCGTACACAGTAATAAAGACCCAACGCAGCCATAAATAAATAAATAAATAAATTTATTAAAAAAAAAATCTGTGGATGAATGTGATAAATGCTTGTAAAACAGCTAATCAGAATGTCTCTCTCTGTCTCTGTCTCTCTCTGTGTCTCTGTGTCTCTGTCTGTCTCTGTCTCTCTGTCCCTGTCTCTCTGTCTCTCTGTCTCTTGTCTCTGTCTCTGTCTCTCTCAGGCCTCTGGAGTTGTGAGCAACACCTAGCATATGAGTGAGTGTCAGGAGCGTGTGGTTTTTGTAGGGGCTGAGCCGTAGCAGATTTCATTGGCTTCATGACCATTCTTGTCCAGGAAGCCACCTCTAGTGGTCCTTTCTTCTCTTCACAATGTTAAATGACATCACCATTTTTTGGAGATTCACCCAAGCTGTGAAGATGACGAGGTAATGTCACCACTATGACAATAACATCACTTTAATGTTTAACTAAACCACCCAGAGTGCTGTCGGTGACTCAGGACAACCATTGAACATCTTCCTCCATCTGGCCTGGGGGATTGAAGCGTTTTGTGTGAGAAAACATAAAATAGGGAAAGATAAGACCTCAGCAGTCCTAACTGTCAATCAAACATGACTGCAAGAGGTGATGTTAGAAAAGAAACTGGATGTCTCCCCAAGTGATCATATCCTCTTGTTGTAAGACCGAAGCATAAATGAAAAAACGAAAGTAAAAGGTAGCTCCTAGGACTGCCTATTAAGTTCAGGGGTGGACCACGTCCCGTAAGCTGGTTTGAATGCTTTGCAGAGAAAGCATCATATATACACTTGAGGGACTGATTGGAAACTTCCACTGCTAGCTGCTCACAAGTGATTCTTTGATGTCACTTCCTTATTATCATAATAGGTGGAACCTAAAACTTCAAGGCCAATTAACACATCCTTTATTCAGGTATTTGCATGCTGAGAACTACTGAGGAATGTCCTTGCATGGCAACATCATCCTGTCTATTCTCAAGTGAAGAATTAATTAATGGCCTTGCTCCAGTATAAACACATTGTGTTTTCAATAAAATGATGAAAAGCTTATTTTTTAAAAAAAGTATCTTGCAGGTCACTACACTTGAAATTGTCCTTCAATACAAAATGCTGAACAATTATTTTAAACAAATCTATTGTAATAACAATTGATGAGGATGTCAGTTCTGTAAGTTCTCTGACAACTAATTCAGCCAGAGACTTTAAGAATACATTTAGGATTTCCCTGGTGGTCCAGTGGTTAAGACTCGCAGGGGGCTCAGGTTCACCTCCCGGTCTGGGAACTAAGATCCCACATGCCGCGTGGCAAGGGCAAAAAATTTTTTAAAAATTTTTAATTTTTAAAAAGAATATAGTTATATTGTATATTACATGTAAGATGGTATGTTCTATCACATCAGAGCAGTACTCTCCTTGAAGAATTTCAAGAGTTTTCTCAATGCCACTCTGACTAAAATTCTGCAATTCTTTTTTTGAAAAGAAGTTTTATTGAAATTCACTTGTTTTAAGTGTTCAATTCAATGATGTTTAGTACATTTGCTATTCATTTTCAGAGTGATTTTCCCTGGTAAAACCATGCATTGAGTTTTCCTCAATCATATGAATCATTTCCAATTTGGGTGTTTTTGTTGCTCCTGTATCTAGGTTACTCATTTGTACAGAACTCCCAATTCTTGCTAGCTAGAAGACTGAAAGGCCTGGGTTTCCCCGATGACAGCATTTAACAAATATTTGGTTGCCTCTGCATTGTAATCAAAATACTGATAAATCCACCTGGTTAATCCTAGTTATCGTCACAAAAGACTCCAAGGGCAGGCCATGATATGTTTAACATCTGCAAAGCTGCATATAATTCTGTCTTTTGCAATCATATTTTACAATGGTTTATTCCACTGTCAAAATACAATGCATTTGATCATCATTAAATAAAATATTCTCGGGCTTCTCTGATGGCGCGGTGGTTGAGCGTCCGCCTGCCGATGCAGGGGACACGGGGTTCGTGCCCTGGTCCGGGAAGATCCCACATGCCGCGGAGCGGCTGGTCCGCTGAGCCTGCGCGTCCGGAGCCTGTGCTCCGCAACGGGAGAGGCCACAACAGTGAGAGGACCGCGTACCACAAAAAATAAATAAAATTTTCTCTGCCTTTTGGCAGGTCGACAACCTATCAGTCATTGGGAAAGATTGCCACAATGCAGAATTTAAAGGTGCTGTAAATTTTGCACCTTAAGAACACCTGTGCCTTGGTGTGCTTAAACAGCTTTCAGTGCATATTAAAAGCCAGCTGATCTAATTTAGCAGTACAGTGATCCACTTGGAAAATAGGTAGAACCGTTATGCTTTCAATTAACATATATGTAATCAAAAGGTAAAGAAGGAAAGCCTAGGAAAGAAACAATTATTCGGCAGTTTTAAATGAAATCCATGTGTGTACCAGGTGTAGGACACTCAGCAGTTATACAAGGCACGTTCCTGAAGAAGCAAACTCTGTACTGAGAGATGAGAGCAGCAAACATGGAACAATGAAGGCTATATAAGGGAATACATATATGGGAATAAATTGTGTAGAAAGACCTAAAGGGTCAAAGCAGTTTAGAGAAGAGAGATCAATGTAGACCATAAGTATTAGGGAAATTTTTATGGAGAAAACAGGACATGTTCTGGACCTAAGGGATAGTTAATATTCTCAACAGAAAGTTTCCAAATTTGGGAATACTTCAGTACATACAGTAATAATTTTGATGGAGTAGCATAATCTATATTTATATCCAACTAAATTGACTTAGGAATAGCACATAAGGAAAAGTGTATCCATATCCTTATATGCAGAACAATAGAATTGGAAGATATAAAAAGTAATTTGCACATCTAGAATTCCTGGGCAAAAGAGAAGATCCAATAATTTAGGGAGACCAGGCTTACCAAATTCCTGACTTGGAGCCCTACAAATGATGATATTAAAGGTCTCAGAAGTTGAGCTGAAGAGAAACCGTTTAACTCTACTGTAGAATGTGTGTGGTTTTTGTAGGGGCTGAGCCGTAGCAGATTTCATTGGCTTCATGACCATTCTTGTCCAGGAAGCCACCTCTAGTGGCCCTTTCTTCTCTTCACCCTTCACTTTCCTCATTCACAATGTTAAATGACATCACCATTTTTTGGAGATTCATCCAAGCTGTGAAGATGGCGAGGTAATATCACCACTATGACAATAACATCACTTTAATGTTTAACCAAACATACTGGAGAATTCTGTAGAATTCTCCATGATTATCTGACCATGGAACACTCGCACAAAATACATGTTACACAGAATACACATGTCAAAGAACTGAATCCCATGGGACACAGATTGGAAATAGAAATCTATAACAATAAAAAACAAGCAACCCAGTTTTAAAAATGGGCCAAAGACCTTAAAGACACCTCACCAAAGAAGATATGCATTAACGTGTATGCACTACTATACATAAACTAGACAATCAACAAGAACCTACTGTATAGTACAGGGAACTCTACTCAATATTCTATAATAACCTATCTGGGAAAAGAATCTGAAAAAGAATGGATATATATGTATGTATAGCTGAATCACTTTGCTGTACATCTGAAACTAACACAACATTGTAAATCAACTATACTCCAATATAAAATAAAAAAATTAAATAAAAAAAAGAAGATATGTAGGTGGCAAATAAGCATATGAAAAGACATCTGCATGATTTGTCATCCGGGAAATGTAAATTAAAACAACGAGATACCACTACACACCTATTAGAATGGCCAAAATTCAAAACACTGACGACACCAGATGCTGGTGAGGATATGGGACAGCAGGAACTCTCATTCACTGCTGCTTCAAACGCAAGATGGTACAGCCACTTTGGAAGACAGTTTAGAAGTTTCTTACAAACCTAACCAGGATCCAGCAACCACGTTCTTTAGTATTTACCTCCCCAAATTGTAAACTTAACGTCTACACAAGCAACTGCCTATGGACGTTTATAGCAACTTTATTCATAATTGCCAAAACTTGGAAGAAACCACGATGTCCTCAGTAGGTGATGAATAAACAAACTGTGTCACATGCAGACAATGAACTTACTCAGTGCTAAAAAGAAGTGAGCTATCCGGCCATGACGAGACGTGGAGGAAAGTTAAAAACACATTCTTAAGTGAAAGAAGCCAATCTGAAAAGGGTACATACTGTATGATTCCACATATGTGACACTCTGGAAAAGACAAAAACTATGAAGACAGTAAAATGATCGGTGGTTGCCAGGGATTAGGGGTGGGGGAGGGAAGGATGAATATTCAAAGCACAAAGGATTTTTAGGGCAGTGAAACTAGTCTGTATGACACTATAATGGTAGATACATGTCATTATCAATTTGTCCAAACCCGCAGAATGTACAACACCAAGAGTGAACCCTAATGTAAGCTATGGGCTTTGGGTGATGATGATGTATCAATACAGGTTCATCAATGTGACAAAGGTACCACTTTGGTGCAGGATGTTGATGATGTTGATAATAGGGGAAATTGTGCATGTGAGGGGCAGGAACTCTATGGGAAATCTCTGTACCTTCCCCTAAACTTTCCCCTCAATTAATCTGCTCTAAAAAATAAAGTCTATTAAAAAAAGTAACCCAGTCAGGCGTGCATTACACATCAGTGGAATCTGCTCCACACACATATTTTGTTTGCTACATTACCTACTTACATTTCCTGTCTGATACAAAGCTTCATTTAAAAAAGAGAGAGAGAAATTGGCATTGAGAGCTATTATGTGACTTGCACAAGGCCCCATGGTGGTGTTCATGGCACAGTGAGTGGCGGAACCCAGGTCTCCTCAACGCCAGTCTTGCGCTTCTTCTGCAAAGTGCTACCTTACAGAAGCTTCCTTGTCTGTATCCTGAAACCCTCAGAAAGACAGGTGAACAGTTTAGAACAATGTCACAACTAATATCGAGAGGAAAAAATTAGGAGCCTAAAATGTAACCTACTTAAATGTGGCCAAATATAAATAATCTTTAAAGGGATGAAAGAAAAATGCCTTATGGTTTTAAAAGTGTCAAAATTGTTCAAATACATAAAGATGATCACAAGAAGAATTTGCAATCACTAACCAATTCCATAAGGATTTCTGGTCTTTTTTTTTTTTTTTTTTTTTTTTGCTGCACTGCGTGGCTTGTGGAATCTTAGTTCCCAGACCAGGGACTGAACCCTCGAGCTAGGCAGTGAAAGCATGGAGTCCTAACTACTGGACGGCCAGGGAATTCCCTCTGGTCTACTTTTTAACCACACAAATCTATTATTTCTCCTTAAGAACTGGTGTACTTCCACCCAATCCTTACCTTGAAAAAGCAGACATTTCAAAAAACATGGCTGAATGCAGTATTTGGAAAATGATCTGATTTAGTCAAACATGTATAAGACCCTCAGCTCCCACTTTTCCTCTTTTCACATGGAAGTTCTTGCATTCCATACTGCCTGACAGTAACCTAACGACCCGTTTCCATTTGTGTCCTTTTATCATTTTTAAGTTTGATTCCTTCTTCAATGGCTTTAATCATTTTAAACATTCTTATTTTACAACCTCTATCCAATTGTCCCATTAACTAAAATTCTGGGGAGAGAAGTTATTCCCGACATCGATGAAGTCTAGTGGTTCCTAGTTCTGTTGTACTGGTTCCTTGAGGGTTCTACAGTTTTCAATTATGAGCTCATCTTCAGTGGAGTTTGGGTACCCTTCCTGGGGTGAGATGAAGGCAGGTCTCTCCAGAGGAGTTTACCAGCTCAGGACTACTTTCCTGACGTAGGTGATTCTGGACCAACATAAAGTGTCAATTTTAAACTCAATTCCATGTGAGGAGGAGACCTGATGTTACAAATTCTCAAACACCTTGTGGCAGATCAGTATTTGTCATCAACCCATATTAATGGGTGAGTTTTTATCCAGTCCAACTCTTACTGAAGGTTCAATCTCTTAAAGAGTGTTTTATCTAAAACTGCCCAAAGTCTCAACTCCTGTCCCACTTGAGTATTAAAAATCCCAACCCCTTATATTCCTGAGCCTGACACCCATCCCCAGTGCTGTCAGGATCCACTTGTACCTTAATTTATTCTTGTGGTTGTATCTTTCTTACTTTCTTTCAGGTACAGATGTGCATTTAAATGATGTTATTAGTGTTTCGAATACCTCACAGCTAGAGGGTTTTAGGGTTTCTTGTTCACCATACAGCCAAGTTCAAAATGCCCTTTAGCTTTCACTGCACGGCTTCTGTTAGAGAACAAGGGAACAGCTCAGGCTGGTCAGATTATGTTATACACCTTTCTTGATAACTCTATTACAATACATAAAACTACTATTATAAGTTCAAAGTTTTCCAATGAACTGGAAAATGCTGTTGTGTATTCTTTTCTGGGAGTTTTCCTTATATTTCACAATAAACAGAATTTGTAAATAAATTGAGGAAGCAGCAAACAGTGAATGGGAGAGATTTTTGGTCACACTTGAGATTCTTAAAAAAATACTTCTCTGTGTAGCAGCCATTGATGTCAGCAAGTAACACATGTTCATAACCTCATACCATCCTTTGAAGCAGCACTGATGAATTTCAAAGCTTCTTGTTGCTTTAAGGAACTTTTCTAAGAGAGAAAGGGGAATCAGCTCAAACCTTCTTGGACAGATATTGGAAATTTGGCCCATGCCAATTATCCCCCAATGTCCTTCCAAACTCTAAGAAGATAAGCACAATTATTGTTGATGAACTGTTTAATTAATGTATATATTATACGGCATACTACTTTAACTAGAATTTATGATACTACAAAGTTGCATTTTATGTGATATACATATGTATACGCACGTGTATCTATAACAGTGCAGTGCTGTGGTGATACCTGCAGTGCATTTATGCCCATTTTATTAGGCTTGGAGCATAATTTTACTCTTTTGAATTTTCACGGAGTTATTGTCGCTGAGCCTTGGCTTTTATGACATATTTTTGTTTACTGCCATAGTTTTTCCTTAGTCAGTAGTACAACCTCCAATTATTGCATTCTTTCCATGAAAAAGCGCTATACGTTTACACCATGGGCTTCATGATGCTCTAGTTTCCTGGAATGCATTTTGGTTAAAAGCAAAAATTGTTTGTATATCAGAACATGATTGTAGGTAATTAATTACACCAAAAGGCAATTAGTCCAGGAAAAAATTTCACTGTGTGCCTAGTACCATGCTTTTTTAGTACTAGCTTTTTGAGATATTCTAAAAGATATAAAACATGGACCTCTAACTCTCAAGGGGCCTACAAGTATTTTAAAAGCTTATATAAATCAAATACCTAATCAAATATTTGCAAAACATTTGATTTTGCAAATCAAATGGACAAAACCCATTTTTAAGAAGATGTATTTAAGACATACTTAAGTCAATTAAAGTGTAATATTTTTTTTTGGTCACGCTCTGCAGCATGCAGAATCTTAGTTCCCCAACCAGGGATTGAACCCATGTTCCCTGCAGTGGAAGTGATGAATTCTAACAAATGGACTGCCACGGAATTCCCCCAAAATGTAAATTTTTCTTTAATGTATGAAAGAATCTAGTTAATATTTGAAAAATTAATTACCTTTGCAAAAAGTTAGGATAGGATGGCGGGTTGGGAATCTATGTTTTTTAAACATGAAAATAGTGAGGTAGACTGGAGAGATGGGAGTGGTGTGGAGGTCTGCAGAAGAGGTGGGAAATGCATTTTCAACTATTGTGACTTTTTTATTGCATAACCTTGATTAGTAACTACTCTCATTGATTGTGGCTGGAGAGCTCCACTGGGGGGATTTCTTCTAGGAAACTTAAGCAGGAAATTTCAGAAAAACCAAGGAGATCCTTTCTTTAAGAGGATTCTACAGAAATATAAAACGTGGCTACTTCTTAGTCATTATTCCCTGGGTTTGTCTTATTCACCATTATCCTTACCATTCAATAAATAATTAAATCAATGAGTGAACACTAAATTACTAGAAGTACTTCTGAATTCCCAGGAGGTTATAAACCCAGTGTAGTGTTCTTAAGTGGTATTTCCTCAGAAATTTTCATCATCCGACATTTCTTAAAATTAAAAGAAAATGGTAGAAATACTTAAACAACAAATTAAATTAAGCCCATTCTTCTTCTTTTTTTTTTTTTTTTTGCAGTACGTGGGCCTCTCACTCTTGTGGTCTCTCCCGTTGTGGAGCACAGGCTCCGGACGCGCAGGCTCAGCGGCCATGGCTCAGGGGTCCAGCCGCTCCGCAGCATGTGGGATCCTCCTGGACCGGGGCACGAACCCGTGTCCCCTGCATCGGCAGGCGGACTCTCAACCACTGCACCACCAGGGAAGCCCAAGCCCATTATTCTTATACAGTTTTTTGAAAAGAATATATTTGGACTTATTAAGTCTAAACGAAAAACATCAATTTTCTATAGGTGTGCAAATTTATGAGAATACAGCACTGAAAGGGTCAAAGATTATTGCTTTATTTGCAAATCTTCAGACTGACAAAACCCTCTGGAAAAATTTATGATGTTTGTCTTTTTTAAAAAGAAATGTTTCTATAAACCCTAGCAAACTGCTATGAATAAGGCTGTAAATCACTTCACTGGCTTGAGTAATGGGACTTGTATTTCATGAAATCATGCCAAGAAACCTGGAGGCTTTCATTAATATTGAATTTCCTGTAATATTTAATATCTCTGTGTCCCCCAAAAAGACAAATTTTGATACTGACCCAAAACACTTTTACCATAATTTTTTTCTGAAAGGAAAATAAATAGAAATCAATGATATTGTCTGATGGTTTTAAAGAGGTTCATTAGTTACCAAAAGAGGAAAAAAAGTTAGAAGCAGTAGAAAATAAATAGAACTACCTTCACTAAATCAATGTGGCTGTAGGTTTAGATTTTATCTGTAATTATGATTTGTACATCCAGTTCTAATGGATGAATAATGTTGACTTCCTTCTGGATGACTTTTCTTTCAGTCTTGCTTTAAGTTTGTTTTGACAAAACGGAAACTCTGTTGAATGTTCCACTCTTCCCCTTCCCCATTATATCCAAATGGATATAATCCCAATTATATCGATTTTATGCAAATAGGGAAATGTTGTAGAATCTGGTAGCTAACTGCACTAAAAATCCAATAGCAGGAGCTCTGTGGAGAGAGAAGCGTACGTGTTATATGAATGCTACATTTGCATTTAATAGTAAAATAAGCGACATGTACAGTGCTTAGAGACAGCTCTGTGTACCTCTAGTTAGGAACCTGGCTGACATTCTGGGCCATGAGTTTTATGAGTGCTGCTCAGTGTTACCAATCTTTTGCTTCAGGTAGTGTCTGAACCTAAAAGAAACTGGGCCAGGAATAAAAGAAATCAGGCTAAGGACCAAAGCATCTGTATCCCCAGATGTTTATAATCTCCTGTGGCCTTTCAGACACTGGTCAGTGATTTGTATGTGTTTATTCACATACCTCTTGGGTTTTTTTTACAAAGGATTTAATGAGGGTTAGCGATGCATTCGATACCACAGGATACAATAAATAAAAATTGGAAAGAAACTGAGTCGGAGGGAAAGTAGGTGTAGACAAGTAGGCAAAATCCATGCCATGGGGTCTTAAACTCTGGGTCCCATACTCCAGTGCAGAGGGCCAGGCAGGTAATGTCAAGCCCTAATCTTTAAACCCATGAGCTACAAAAAGGCTGTGAGTCTGGTACAATGGCAGGAGAAGGGGTCGGAGAGGTGCTTCAAACAGCTCACAGCTCAGAAGGAGTTGTGTAATATGCATTTGATATTTTGTTTGTGAATATTCAATTCTGTTACAGAAAACAAGAAAATAAATGAGATGGATGAAACTCATGAGATTTGTTAAGCATGGAGAGGAAGTTAGTAACCTATTAGACCAAGAAGACAGCAGATATTTATGATGCACTATGCATACAGGATACACATAAGGCACTCAATATTCATGAGGTCTTAATTCACCACTCATTGGTGGTACCCATTCTGACTCCAAGAAACACAAGTAAAACCCATAGCTACTCAGCAGACTAATTGGCAATCTATAGCTACTGGCGAGGCATACCTGCCCCTCTGTATTTGCTTGAGTTAATATGCTTCTGTTCTCAAGAGTTCTGCCCCTAGCACTCTCCTTTTTAGTCCTTCATCCTGTTCCTAAATGGCCTCATCTACTCTCATGCTTGAAGCTCCTCTGGTGTACACCAAAATTACCCTCGACCATCCCATAGGTACCCAACTCCACCTGCACATTATCTAGATGCCCCATGGGCAGCTCAGACTTCATATCTCCCGGACTGACCTCATCTTCTCTTTCCCCAAACAGCTTGTCCGTCTGTATTTCAGCCCACATAGCAGCAATATCTACCTAATCACTCAATCAAAAATTTGGATACTGCCCTGACTCTGTCCTTTTCCTCTAGTACCAAGTCCTGTGATTTCTACCTCATTAAAGTTTCTCATTGTTTTTCTCTACCCACCATCTCCAAGGATGTGCCAGATTAGCACTAATCACACTGGGTATCAAAGAGTCTTCAGAACGAAGACCTAAGTGCCGAGCACAATGGACAGGACTGCAAAGATCTCCCTTGGTTTACCTCTCCGCTCTCCTCCAAGTCCTGGACACAGTGCAAAAGACGCTTCCCCTCTCTACTCTTACCCCTTGACATTTCACTGACTGAATTCGGATTACTTACAGATTCCTGAACGAGCCATTATCTCTCACATCCACGACTCCATCCTCACTGTTTTCCTCTCTCTAGATGTCCTTCTCTCCCACCTCTACAACCCCACAGTCCACCACCCCATCATCCACCATTTTATTCTGTTAACTCTTAGTCTTCTTTTGCATGTTTTAGTGGGACTGTCAACTCCTCCAGAAAACTCCCCTGGAACCCCAGGCTCACCCCTATCATCATCCTCCATCCCTGGCCTTTATCTGAATTAAGTGCCCTCCCTTCGTGTTTCCACAGCAGTCTGTCAGGGCTGCAGAGGAAGGAGATGGCACACTCAAATTAGGATGATTCAAGGAGGTGTGGGAGAGGTGCAGGGGAGCCATAAGGGACGGGGCAGGAACCCCAGGTTAGTAACATGGAGCTGCCACCAACCCTAGGTCTGAAGAGACTAGGGGAGAGAGTGGTTACCAACACCTGGACAGAGAAAGTCACGTAGAAGAGTTTATCTGGTGAGGAGCCTTTGTTTGATAGTGACCAAGGCAAACCTGCAGTGAGAAAAGCATGACAATAATTACCCTGGCCTCATTCTTCTCCCTTCTCCTTGACGCCATGCCACGTTCCCCGCTGGCCAAACCAACCTGCAGCCAGAACATAAGGAAATGAGTTAAAATAATCTTACAGCTCAGCCTGCAGACCTGTAGGGGTGGAGAAGGATAGAAAATACATCTAGAGAAATAAATGGATTATATCTAGCACAACCACACTTTAATAGAATTGTCTCTTTGTTCTTTAGTCTCCATCACTAGACTGAGTTACTCGAGGACCGAGAATGTTTTATTTATCTTTGCATCCTTAGTATCTAATATGTATTAGACAATAAAAGCTTATTCAGCGAATATGGCAAATTGGCCATAACTTGGAGGATTACATTTTCTGATCTTGCCACTTGCTTTCTCACTCTGGAAAATGGAGAACAGAGTGAGCTCTACAATTTTCATTGTCTGACAAAAAAGAAACATCATTTGGTCAGGAGTAATGAGTTCTCTTAGCACTCAGTGCTGAGAGGAATTAGAGTCAATCATGTGACTGTCTACCTAAGAGGCACTCAACTGCATAATGGGCAATATCTTCAACATGGAAAGCACAGGTGCAGAAACATTCTTCATGGGGTCATTTAAAAATATTAGCCCTTGATAAAAGCCAAAGGCATGTTATTAAAAAGTAATCCAAAGGTGAACTGAGCTAGTGTGTTCCACTCTGATTAATCTTAGAACATCTTGCCCAAGAAATGGTTAAGCCTTAGACTTCAAACCTGACCCACTAAAAAACTCCAGTCCTCTCTGGATTCTCTCATCTCTCGTCAGCCAATAGATGAAAAGGATCAACTGAGAAACTCAATGCACTGAGGAGTCATGGATCCATTAGAGGGCAGAAACCTGGGTCCCTGAACGACTAGGTGGAGTGGAGCCCTTTCTCTAATCTCTGCAAACCTCTGTGCTGAGAGCAAGAAATAAGCCTTAAATGTGTCAAACCTCTGAGATCTGTGGAGTTTTATAGCAGCAGTTATTTTACCCTGACTAGTGCAGTTATAAAATAATGTCCTAAATTCTATACTGGAGTCTGTTTTAAATGTTATCACCATTATTATCATAAGCCATAGTCCATATCATATTCAATTTCTTTTCATGGAAGTCCTTTCCAGCTTGAATCTCATAATATCAGGATTATAGTATTGTCTTCCATAGGAGAAAAGTCTCTCAGAGCTCTTCTTGCTTGGACTATGATAGAAAATATAACACCAACATTCTGATGTATTTTATAATGTAAAAAGCCCTGTTTCATGCATTATCGTTTAGAACCTCCCAGCAACTCTGAGGAATACACTCTATTATTATCCTCATTTTGCAGGTGGTGAAACTGAGACTAAGAAAGATAAAGTGGAGAAAACAATTTACAGAGTTGTTTGAAGATAAAGCAAGAGGATAATTTAGTCTGCCTGGCATTTGGTACATGTTAAGAATTAAGTTTTCTTACATGTTATCTATTGCCTCGTAATAAACCACCCCAAAATAATGACTTAGAACAGCAGCAATCATTTACTCTGCCAGCAGAATTGGGGCTGTGGAGACACAAATAGCTGTGGGTGGGGGTAGGGTGGAACAGCTGGCTTCCTTGGGCTTCTCTCTTTCTGTGGTCTCTCCACATGGTCTCTCCACATGGCAGCCCCAGGGTAACCATGGCAGCTGAAGGCTTCCCGAGTGAGTGGAGAGAACAAGAGCAAGAGAGCAAGCAAGAGAAAAAAAAAGCGAGAGAGAGAAAGAGAACGTTAGGCAGAAGCTCTAACACGTTATGACCCAGCCTCAGAAGGATATCACACTGTGTCACTTCTACTACATTTTCTTAGAATCAAGCCACTACAGACAACTCATATTCACAGGGAGGAGAATTAGACTCTGCTTCTTCATTGAATTTGGGGGCACATTTCCTTCTCTAAAATGTTTTCCTGAATGAGTACAGACATGAAGCTAACAGGTAAGGGACACAGCCAGGGTCATTCACAGCTAGGGTTAAATGGTTCCACCACTATTAGATCCAAATGTGTGACTGCCAAGCCCCTGCTCTTTTTCACTACTCCAGAAAATCTCCTGTGATCAGCATGTCGAATAGGGAAGACATACTAGTCCCCAAACAGAGGCAGTTCTTCTCATTGCCTTGGAAAGCACACTTAAACATGTATTTTGCAGGAAAATATTACCCTTAAAGCAGTCATCCATAAGCACTTTCCAAGTATCTGTGTTTTTAATCTTCCGCCAACAGATGTATTCATTTGCATTTCCCCTAGATGAACCACTTTTTTTGTTATTTTTGACTGTATATCTCACCTCTCAAGATCCTTTTGTATTAATTCTCAAACCCATCACTAAGGTTGATGCCGCCACCCAATTTGGAATCTTCCCTTGATTCCATGATCATGAATGTGTGCCCTTCCTGTGGGCCATTGAACGAAATGTTCTTTAAGAGGAGGGTCTGACGTAAGATCTGAGGGGCATTCTTTTTTTTTTTTAATCTCCCAAGAATTTCTATTGAACTAAAGAGAGTTTAAACCATCTCATTTTAGAAAATCTGGAAATTTGAACAATGACATGGATCTGAAATCTCAGAGCGTTCACATACCGGTTTTTGTCACTCTCAGCAGTAAGGCAAATTTCCCTATAGGAGCTTTTCTCTGTTTAGGGATCCCCAGCAGTCCCTATGGGGAAACATCCTTTTTGTTCCCCCTGAACCCCAGGGCTTGGTGGGGGCCTGGGGTAAGAAGTAAAGAGAATGCATAAGGGTCTCCAGTGTAGACCAGCACAGTCCACAGGAATATAACTGTAAGCCACATAGGTACCATATTTTCTAGTATCTGCATTTTAAAAAGTAAAAAGCGAAATTAATTTTAATAATATATTTCATTTAACCCAATATGTACAAAATACTATCATTTGAACATGCATTTCATATTAATATAAAAAACATTCAAGGGATTTTTTCATCCTTATTTCCATACCAAGTCTTGGAATCCCATGTGTATTTGACACTTCTTGCACACCTCATTCCGGACTAACCACATTTCAACTCATCAATGGACAATACTGCACTGGACTGCACACATCAACCCTTCGTTTCTGTTGCTGCATTGGGCCTCTGAGACCTCAAACCTTTCTTCTCTGGTTTCATACCTTCTTACAGTTCAGATCTCAGCTCAAAACACCTATCCTGAACAGAAATCCCTTCTAATGCTGTCCATTCCCGCCCGCCCTGTCATTCTCTATCCCGTTACCCTGCAGTATTGTCTCCATGGAACCAATCCCTTCTAAAATGATCTCATTTATTCGTTTACATATTGATTGTCTAGCTTCTCCACCAGAATGTAAGTTTCAAGAGGGCAGGGATTTTTTTTTAAACCTATTATGGTCTCTGTGATTCTCCGGTGCCGAGCACCGTGCCTGGACCACGCGGGGCGCTCAGGACACCTCTGCAGGATGAAGGAATCTCATTTCTCTGGAGCCCCGCCGAAGGGGGCAGCGTAGCAGCGTGTCACAGGTGGGGCGCCCATGTTGCGCGCGGCCGCGCTGGCTGAGCTCCTGGCGCGGGTGTGGGGTGAGTGGGTGTGTGCGGGGGTGTGCGCGGTAGAGCGCGCCAGCGAGCCCAGAGCGCCGAGCGGGGAGGAGCAGCCAGCGCCGCGCAGCACCCGCAGCGCCGGCCCGGCCGGGCAGCTCGGAGGTGGGTGGGCCGTGTCGCCAGCCCGCCCGCGGGGTCCCCATTGGCCGCCTGCCGGCCGCCCTCCGCCCGGAAGGCGGCGAGGAGCCGAGGGGCTGCTCCGGAGCAGGAGCGGGAGAGCCCGGCCGAGCCTTCGCCGGACGGACGCGCGGGGTCCGCGCCCCCACTCGCTGCCTCCCTGCGCTCCCGCGGCCGCCCCGCTTGTCCCCGGCGCTGGCGCCTACCGTCGACCAACGACAGCGCCCCGGAGAGACCCGGGCAGCTCCCGGGCGCCCGGGTGAGTGGCCGCTCGCGGCTCCCCGTCTCCTCCCGGGCCCCGCCGCCTGCTTTTGCTTTCACGGCCGCGGCGCGGCGGGGTTGGCCCGGGCAGCGCCCAGGGCAACCGGGAAGGCCGAGGCGGGGTACACTTGACTGAGGGGAAAAGGGGAATGGCAGCCAGGAGATGACCCCAGCCCCGCGGGCCGGGTGGGAACAGGTGGCGCGGGCCGGGCGCTTTGTGTCGGGACGCGGAGACCGGGAGCGGGCGGCCGCGCCTCCCTCGGCCGCTCCCTTCCCTCCCTTGCTCCCCCGGGCGGCCGCACGCCGGGTCGGCCGGGTAACGGAGCTGGAGTCGCCAGGAATGTGCCTCTGGGGACTGTTTGGCTCGTGGGAGGAGAGAAGGTGGCTGAGGCGGCCGGGGAGGTGCGGGAGCCGAGAGGTGGCGCGGGGGCTGCACCGCCGCTCCAGGCAGGAGAGGGATGCTTCCAGCTAGGCGCGTTCGGCCCCGGCGAGGGCTTCATTCTTCCGCTGCGCCCCTGGAGGTGGGGAGCTGGGTGGGCGTGTGTGCAGAGAAAGGGGAGGCGGGGAGGCCAGCCACTTCCGGAGCGGGTTCTGATCCGTGCCGAGCGCCCTGCTTTCGGGGACGCGGACCTTGGGGTGCGGTTGTGCCCGGCCCCACGCGTGCGCCGGCGATGCGGGGCTGGGGGCGTCCCTGGCCCGGGTTTAACAAAGAGTGCTGCTCTCTACCCGGCGGGGTGCGGCAACTCCGGAGAGGTGGTCTTCAGCGAGCGAGTCTTAGCCCTCGGGAGGGGTACTTCGTTTTTGGGTTGTCATTTTATTGTTGTTATTGCCTTTTTTTTTTTTTTTAAAGGACTGTTGACTGATGCATGAGGGGCCCACGGAGGCGCAGGAGCGGTGGTGATGGTTTGGGAAGCGGAGCTGAAGTGCGCTGGGCTTCCGTGAGGCGTGACAGTTTATCATGACCGTGTTCAGGCAGGAAAACGTGGATGATTACTACGACACCGGCGAGGAACTTGGCAGGTACTGGGGGTGCCGGAAGCGCACGTTTCTGGGTTGTGGGAATGCACAGTACTGCGGGCAGTGGGCGGTAAACAAATGCAGTTTGAATTCAGGCGTCTCCCTCGTCCTTCCAGGAGATGTGCAAATTATAGAGAAAAGAGTTAACTAACCCAGCAAGGACTAGGGACCGGAAATAAACTACCTAAAACAAGGAGCTGGCGGTGGAGAAGCTATTTCAGTGTTAGATTATGATGCAGAGTGTATTGATCAAGACCCCTGGACAAGAATAGATTTAGTTGTCTGCAGTAACGCTTGTCAGCTTTTGCCCTTCTGAGACAGTGAGGCAAAAGCTGAGATATAGTTGAAACTGGAGTTAGCTCCAGTTAACTGTGAGTTAGCCCTTATGTGTACAGAGAGTACAAACTAATTCATAGGCTTTTAAAGGCTTAATACTTTCCCCTCTTTTGGAATTTTCAGAATAACATGCACAAGTATCCGTAGGTCACACATGGAGACTTGCCAGATGTTGATGTTGGGTTTGGATTTTGAAACTTCCTTGAACCAGGAGTTTAATTACCCAGTTGGTGTCAGTGGTTGCTTTGGTTTCATTCACGATGTTAAATTTTTAACACGTCCCTAGTTGAGAGTCTAATATGGCTATCTGGATTCAGAGCATACTTCCATTGCTGCAGGAGCTGTGATTCTGAATGTGAAGCCTTTCAGTGCCAGGTGAACAAAGAATGATTTCTTTGGGGGCCTCTAAGGGCTGGATGGGTTTCCCCTTGACTGGGGATTTGACAGGGTGTGTTATGCTCTGGTCTAACTTGAGCAGAAAACCCAGTTTTCACACCTAAATTTAAATTCAACATAAGAAATTTGACTGCAGTGTATTTGTATCGTGAGTCAAGTAGCCAAAAGGATCTTTAAACCAACAAAAAAGTATGTATTTACTTACATGTGTATCAAAATATGTATTTTTCCGTATACACCTGATGTCCTGATTCAGTGCTTCCTGTTTCCCCATGAAAAGGAAATTCAAAACTACCCACACCCTAGATGACCTTGTGAGAATTGTGAAAGTTGAGTTTAACTAAAATTTTTTCAAGTTCAAGTAGTAGTTCAGAACAAAAGCAATTTTTAAAAAGATACTGTATCAAAATATTTCTGTATACATTTAGTATGGCTTCAGAACATCACTGGGAACTTGTGCTTGGGGGAGCTTACTATATATTGGAGATTTACTGAGTGAATAAGTAAGAAGGAAAGCTATCAAAACTACTTCATGGATATGTTTAATGTTAAGGTTTAAGGGTATGTGGTTGAAATACTTGGTTTAACTAGAATTAACTAGAATTAAGTGACTTTATTCCTGTGGTTTTTAGCAAGATGAGTGGTACGTGGTGTTTTCCTTTGGGAGCAGGGGAAAAAGGCAAAAAAGTATGTTTAAATTCTATTTGTGTAGGGTGGCCTGATTATATGAATTCCCTTATAAAGAAAGATGATTAAAAGTAGGTGAGATGATTGCTTTATAGATTAAGTATGTTGACCTTATTTTCATTAAGATCTTTTGGTAGAATTATGTGTTATGAGAAGGAAAAATAATGAGGCCTCCCTGTGGCTGGCGGGGGAGTTTGTGATCTTTATTTCGTGGGTGGGATGACAGGCTCTCTGCCTCTGCGCTGGAGAGCAGTTTGCTTATTTGTCACTAGATTTTGCTTTGATTTTGGCTCATTCTACATTTCTGTGTATAATTTTCTCCCCACTGTGCAAGACTAATTGACAAATTGTTTATTGAATAATTTAATTTGTGTGACCTGTGGATTTGAAAGAAGTGCTTTGACAAACTGGGAGTTGGGAATTTTTAAAAATAAAGTATCCATGCCGATCTGTCTGATAGGTCTTTTTCTTTTGTTTAAAAATGCAGTAAATGGTTGATTTTTTTATTTCAATGTGTTTTTCGAGTCCTGTGAATTTTATGTCTGCCAGGAAATAGCCACTTCCTGAAAACAGATCCTGGCATAAGATGGACATATAGGAAAGATGCTGCTTCTTGTGTCACTGAGAGAAGATTGGGAGTAGAGGCAGGAGCTTAGTAGTGGCAAATGAAAATGGGCAGATGTTTAACACAAAAGCAAGCTTGTTCTAAGCAGTGAGTTATAAACAAACCAACATCTATGATTTAAAACTTCATCCACATATCTTTAGCAGTAATCTACACAATAACTACTCACTTACTTTATAAATGGTCTAAGACAAAGTCCATAGCTAGAGGAGGGAGGATGGGTTTTTAAACAAGTAGGATATAGTATTTTGATTATTACTATTGTTACTTTACTTATAGGAAAACAGAAAGTGTGTGTGTACAAGGGTGAGAGAGTGTGTGTGTGTGTGTGTGTGGGGGGGGGTGTGTCTATGTATATTAGTGTGTGTACTGCCCAGGTGTACTGTAAAAGCTGTCAACTTTAAAGAACTTTATAAAGTATTATGATTATTTGTAGTAGTGATAGAGCAGACAGACCACTGGACAGATATTCTGGTCCAGAATTGGCCCTAGAACTTGCTAGCTGTATAACCTTGAATAGGTCACTTACCATCTCTGACCCTCAGGATCTTCATCTATAAAACGAGAGACCTAGTGCTTATTTCATGGCTGTTGTGAATACCAAGTAAAAGAATTTTATCAGCCGTCAAGAGTTAAACAAATATAGATATCATCAGCAGGACTGGTTGAGACATGTGAGTATTCCAGGCATGCTAATAACTTGGTTTGCAACTTGATATTCTTTTTTCTGTTTACCAATTTGGGGAAGGGAGGTCCTGTGGGAAAAGGGTCATGGGGGAGACCCATTGCTGACAGCCCTTGGCCTCTCCACTCTGATTCTGAATAATGCAGCTCTGGCCTTGAACTTGCACACCCTTCAAGTAGAAACAAGTCCCTGCAGTGAAAAGGACTGTCATGGTTAGAATATTGTTTGGTGACCTGTGTTGACTTCAGGAGGCCCTTTGGGTTTCACCCTCTATCCCAGGAGGTAGAACGAAGAACTGCTTCTGTCACATGTAGTGGTTTCTGGGAGGGGTTCTTTTAAATGCGGATTTCTCCATGTGCTGTTACACTGGGTCATTTTAATGCCCCAGGTGCCTTAGCATCTCTTGTCAGCTGGCACTCGGGGCAGCTGAAGGCCAGCTTGTCCCACCATCGCGCTCCAGTTACATCCCTGGCTGTGGTTCAGCCTAACCTGCGAGCCTTCTTGGCACCTCTGTGAACACCGCCTTCCTGAGAACTGGCCTTCTTTCTCTTACACTGTCTGACCTTATGTGATCTGAAGACCTGGGTCCCACCTCCTGAATAAATCTCTCCACAATGATCTCTCCCTTTCAGAAGCCAAATGACTTGCTCTCTGAAGCACTCCACTGGTCATGACCACAGACTGCCCCGTCCATGCTCCATCCTTGCTTTGTGTTGTTAATATTCTTGTATGACTCCATGTAGCCGGCTTAAAAGTTCCTTCAGGGTGCGCTGTGGGCTCTTTTCTCCCCTGTGGGTGTGCAATGTGCTGTATCATTCTGGGCAAAAGTTTCATCGATGCCTGAATCGGCAAATGCAGGCCGGCAGGTACAATACTGAGACCAGAATGGGGATTTGAGATGCAAATGCTGATGCGGGTGCTGAGGCCGATGGAGAGGGGGTATGTAGCGTGGGACAGCCCGGCCCCCTCCTTTGGGAAGTGGGGAGACACCTACCTTTGCAGGATGCTATATGAATTAGAGGCAGTGGCTGTAAACATCTCACACATAGTCGCTGCCTCAGATATTATTTATTTATTTATTTTTTGCGGTACGCGGGCCTCTCCCTGTTGTGGCCTCTCCCGTTGTGGAGCGCAGGCTCCGGACGCACAGGCTCAGCGGCCATGGCTCACGGGCCCAGCCGCTCCGCAGCATGTGGGATCTTCCCGGACCGGGGCACGAACCCGTGCCCCCTGCATCGGCAGGCGCACTCTCAACCACTGCGCCACCAGGGAAGCCCAGATATTATTCTTAATAACCTCTTTTCCCCGTTACAGCATTTACCACAACGCACACTCATTACTTGTTGGATTATCTACTTTCGCCACAGCTTGTCACAGGGTTGTGACCTTGGACTTGCTTGTCATTTTTTATCTCTTATGCCTAATGAGGTGCATGACGTAGGTGCTCAATAAATGCTGACGGATTGAATAAATGGATTAATATTTGTAAGGCACCATGAGTACACACACACACATGCACCTATATATGGTTACCTGTATATGGCCCTCAATGAGTGATGACTCTGGTGGGGGTGAACTTAGGATATTGAAGGCTGCAGCTCAGCAAAATAAAAGCCGTTTTTCCTTTTGCGTTCTGTGGCTAAGGTGCACAGCAGCCAGCATATCCAAGCACAAGATCAGTTTTAAACAAAACAAAGTGGAGCATTAAGTATTCTACATTTGTTTGGATGGTTGCTGGAAGCTAATAATTTAAAGTTAAAACACTCTCATTTTGGCATAAAATCCAGAGACATTTTAATTGACGTGAGGAATTGTAATAAATCCTGACAGTCTGAGTACATCTTTCTGTTGGTTTACTGTGAACTGCAGGAATCAGTCCTAAGACTGGCAATCCCGTGGGGATGGGAGAGGGAGAGACTTCCCAGCGTGTTTTCTCCTTGGAAGCGGGACTCGCAGGCTCACAAGGTTGACTAGTGAGATCATCCTGTAGGACCTCCCTGAATGTGAGTTTTCTCTTCTCATTTCTGCTTCTGTGTGCCCTCAGCTGTTTCCTCTGATGGGAAAGGCTGCAAAGGTTTAAGAGAGATAAAGTTCAAATATATGTATTAGAGGTAACAATCAGGGATTTTAAAATTTTGTGCATTCTAGCATACGAAGGGAGGGCACGGTGACAGTAGTGAGGGGCAGTTGGGTTGAATGCTTGCTTGCCAGCACTGGGAATGCGCCTCCGGACCACCTGGGGATGTAGAAATTAGGTTCACTGGGACCTGGCGGGACATACCATCAGGAACGTAGGCTATGGAGGCGCTAATTGATGGGGAAGCCAGGGAACGTTGAAGCGGCCTTTTTGGTCCTCCTGTGCCCTTTTACCCTAGGCTTGTGTCTCACCCAGCTGCTTAGGAACCTAAAGGCCCCATAGCGTTGGCAGGCCCCTGCAAAGCTGTGAAAAACACAGTAAGCTTACAGAGATGCGTGGTCAGGTGAATCTCAGTAATTGCAATACAGGGTTATATCAGAAGAGGTGACATTATCAGACGTATCCTGTGGTCTCCCAGCAAAGTTGTAACCCCAGAAAGGTAGAGACCATTTCCTTCAGGCATTGGGGTGGGGGTGTGTGGATACCTTCAGAGGTGGTGTGGTGGGGGAATGACGGGGGAGCGACAAGGTCAAGATTAGGTGGTCTGACCTCTGGGACACCCTGTAGGGGAATGAATTATGAACTTTCACCCCCAATTCTACAGTTGCAATGTGTACCTAACCTAACCTAATCAGGCATTTTATATGCATGAAATAAAGCATGATTTTAATGGAAACATATTTCTGATCAGGAGACAAAGAATGCCACCTGCTGGTAGAGGGGAGGGGCTTTTGTTGGTGAAGGGTAGCCCGGGACCCTTGGGCACTTAGACCTAGAAGAAGCTGAGCAGTCAGTGAGTCCTTCCTTCTTGTTTCATCCCATCAGTCCTTAGGTCAAGTGGCTTTCTCAAGGTAGCTGGCTACCAGGTAGCAAGAGATGGACCTAGACTCCCGAGCAGGACTGTTTTCATTATATTCTTCACACTACTTAGGATTTGGCAATTCTCATTTTTTTAGAAGCCAGATAATGTTGATATCGAACAGAAGTGATTTGGGCAGGCATCTCGAGCCTATCCATCTTAATACGTGCTTGGAGGGGATGGTCAGGAGTAACTAGTAACCGCTTCATGGTGGGTTTCCATTTTCACCCCATGAAGAGGCTGACGCTTGAGTTCAGAACTCTCGTGGGCACTTGACAACACACGTGACCTTCTTGCCTTTTCCAAATGGCTCGTGCCCCACAGTTATGAATGGTGCTAGTACGTGCCGTAGTCTTACCCAAGTGCCAAAGTGCATAATTTAGCTTTTTAGAAAGTTCACAGAACACTTTCATCGTTATTTAACCTTTGAGTCATGGAATGTATAAGAGTCCTGGCTCTGCCCAGTAGGCCACCCCACTAAAAGACAGTTTCTCATTTCATTAAGTGGCCCTAGTCTGTCTGGTTTAAGGCTGGGGTGTGATTGTTTGAGGCTTTATGTGGAAGGTGATACTTAATTGTTTTGCTTTGGTTTGCTGTGGTAAGTGATCACAACAGAATGCATCAACCCTCGGCCTTGAGAGAGATTATGTGGCAGTATAATTATTTATAATATATCCAGTCTATCACTTTGTTTACATTCTAAATTAATTCCTGTAAATGTACAGTTAGGAGAGAGTAGAGGAAAAAATGACTGACCTTTGGTTTTTCTACATCATCTAACACAAATGGGTTTAAAAATAACTCTGTCGGGCTTCCCTGGTGGCGCAGTGGTTGAGAGTCCGCCTGCCGATGCAGGGGACGCGGGTTCGTGCCCCGGTCCGGGAGGATCCCACATGCCGCGGGGCGGCTGAGCCCGTGAGCCATGGCCGCTGAGCCTGCGCGTCTGGAGCCTGTGCTCCGCGGTGGGAGGGGCCACAGCGGTGAGAGGCCCGCGTACCGCAAAAAAAAAAAAAAAACAAACACAAAACTTTGTCTAACTAGTACATCTTCCTTAGGTAAAACAGAAAGTGTCATATGCCCATTCTAGGTTTAATGTACTAAAAGGATTTTTACAGGGAAGGAGTCTGAAACCTGAAATAGTTGGTCTTATTTTCAATCCCAGTCCAGAACAAAACAAAACCAGTCATGTGCTGGTAACTAATCTCTGGTGATAACTGACAGGTGTGATCCTTAGTGACTCTTGTTTATCGCTTCTGTCTTTTGGAGGTGACGTTGAGAGCTCGTGTGGCTTACAGACCACACTGCCGTCATTTAAGTATAATGTTGCTAACCTCTGAGGCGTGACCACGGGGCTTTCCCCTATGTCCTACCTGTCGGCAGTCCAATTGTCAACTGGAGAAATTTTATTCAGTACTATAATGTATTGATACATTCAGAGATGTCAGGAGGGGAAGGAGGTGGGGAGAAAGTTGTTGATTTTTCCCTTTATCAAGCATTCAACTTTGGATGAGGAATGTAATGTTTGAGCAAATGAATGCTGTGAACTGCCGATCTCTGGTGTTTGAAAGGTTTATATTGATGGTGCTTATATTCATAAGCCGGATGGCTTTCAGCTGGGAAATTTAGTTCTGTGTGTGGACTCTTGTGGGACACATTCTATTTTCAGTCAAAACTGTCTGATTACTCTTTCTTAGATATAATGTGATGAATGGGGCTGATTTTCAGATATCTCCAGTACAGTTGATATAGTAAGTTTTCACGTATAAGGAATGAGTGAATTTCCATTTTTTTTTCCATTGTTAGTTTTGTCTGTAGTTCATTGTTTTCTACTTTTGAAACCATGCAACCCTTCCCTTTTTAACTTGTAAGAATTGTCAGGATTTTCGAGACCTTACTTTGGTCCTCCATGCCCTTGTCCCTGGCCCCCCCGTGTGGAATTTTCCAGTTGCAAAAGAAGTGTAGGAGAGGTAATCAGTACCTTTTTTTTGGTCCCATCATGAAGAGGGTCAGATTTCCCTCTGAACTGCCTGTCTCTATGTCCGCCTAGCAACTCATACCACCGTCTACGACCAGGCTGTATATGCAGGAGGGTAGGTACGACTCAGGTGATAGGCCAAGATAGTGACAGAGGGATACGTTGGCACATAGATGGAGTGGCTTGGGGGAGAAGAGGTCAGTAGTTAGTGCTGATTCTGTTTTAATGTTTCCTGCCTCCTTTGAGAAGTTCTTCTAAATCGTTTTGCCTCCTCTGGGTAGAGCGCAATTTATTTCTTTTTTTTCCATCTGTGGTTTATGGGTAAGTGACAGAAATATGTGTCTCTGGGAGAGTGATGAAAGACTGCAACCTTTTGAGTGTAATATTTAATAGACTGAGAATTGCAAGCTGCTTCCCTTTACAAAAACAAAGCTATGGGCACTGTAGGTATACGAATACTGTAGAGAATAGACTTTTCACAGCTAACTGCTGAGCTGGAAATGCTGAATTGCACCTGACACCCGGAAGAGCTGTCCTGAGAAATTTGGTAAGCCAAAAAAAGCTAAGAAGTTATTTGTTATCTTAAAAATACTATTTTACTGGTACATAAATCAGTGTAATTGAAGCCGGATCCTGCCAAGGGGTTTCTGATGTACACTTGGAATGTGAATATAGAAAGTTGTCTTTCTAAATGTTGTCCTTGCCCATCAGAGTATCTAGAATCAGCGTGTGAACTGCTGTTTGTAATGCCAGAAACTTCTACCAAAATCCTCAGGAGCTCCCCTGTCTTTGGATAATCACAGGTTTATTTCCTTCCCCTTTCGTGGCCGGCTTACACTTCTCTGCAGACCATAATTGCAGTGGCACCCGTGTGCTCGGGACAAGGCCTGGCTGATGTAAGGCACCTCTGCTCTTGTTTTCTCCCTAATGTCTCTATTTCCACATTGAACAATCGGAGTGGAGGAGAATCCTCACCTGTCATCCCATTTGGTGGAGAACTTATAAAATGCCTGCTTGAGACCTTGTTCTAGGAATTTCTTTGCCATGTAATTCAAACTAGCTTTGGAATGGAGGGAAGATATTTACAGTTCCCCGTTTAGAATGGATAAGGTTTGAGCACCTGGCCGATATCCCCCCTCAGGAGCTTCAGGAAGCTGATTCAATTGTTTGGGAGAGGAAGTGAATTAGAACAAGTGGAATATTTTCCAGGATGAAGCTTTATCGGTCTTGCTTTCCTCCCCACCCCTCCCATGGCACACAGAGATAGGAAAGCTTGGCAAATACGGCAATGGACAGGCAAGGTAAGTCGAGGTGGTGTAGAAGCATGAAGTCCCTCGGTTTTGCTAAACATGCTTCGGGCACTGAATGAGTGTATCCGGTTTTATTAATGTTACCAATTAATATGGACCGTCCTTTGTAGGCCTGCTCTTCAGAGGCAACATTCTCTTTCATGCAGATAATTAAAAACATAAAAAAAAAAAACTTTTGCACCCACAGGGCAAGGTCAGGCAGAGCAACGGCGGAGCAGGACCCCGCGTCCCGGCGGGTCTGGGCTCCCAACATTCCCGAGTCTCTGGCGCCCCTTCCCCGCACCCTCGCCTGACCTCGCGCCCCAATGTGCCCTTTGACCCCATCCAAAAAAGTGTTCTGAACCAAGCCGCCGACGGAGGAGGGGCCCACAGCGACCTGAGGGACCGCTCTGCTGTGCAAACGCTGCGGCGCAGCCGGGCGCCCGCTCGGGGAGGCGGCGGGGAGGCTGCAGGGCCTCGTCCCCTGGCGCAGCCTGCCCTCCGCCCTTCGCCCTTCGCCCTCCACCCGCGGGGCCGGGGTCCTGACCGACCCACGCGCCCAGGCCTGCTGGAGGAGCAACGCGGCGGCGCCGAGGCCGGTGTCCTCGCCGACCCCGAGCCTCCTCCCCTCCGGCCCAGGCTGGGTGGGTGGCAAAAAAAAATTTTTTTAATTAAAAAAATTATCTGTATTAGAGACAAGTTTTAACCTGGAGAACTAAAAAGCGAATGCAAAGTGAGCTGGCCTGTTTCGGCCTGCAGGCTTCTGTGGAGCACGTCCACAGCTAGTCGTGCAGATTCTCTCTTTTATTTCCTATATCCCTTAACAATGTGCGGTAAATAACTGGGCACTTGGTATTATTTTACACTTGGCTTGTACATGTGATTCTTGGCTCTCTCTGAATTGTGAGTTTTCTGAGAGTAGAAAACATGGCTTTTTGTGTCTCTTACATGGGGTGGGATTCAGCTAAGCCCACAGGAGGCTTTGTTTATTTGCCTTATGAAGGTACGTGTCCAGAAATTAGAATGTGGTTCAGAGCTTTTGACCCAAATCCCTGACTCCACAGTGCACTAGCTGTTGCCTTGGGAAAGTCACTTGACTTCTGTGAGACTCAGTTTTCTCATCTGTGAAATCGGGATAATAAGCATACCTCCCTCGTAAGGTTGTTGTGAAGACACACGTAATGCGTGTAAGGCACTTGGCCCAGTAGCAGGCACACTCTAAGTGCTGGAGAAGGGGCCGCTGTTTAATAAGACAGATAGCGCAGGAGAGACTGAACATATGCTTCTGGATCCTTGTCACCGGGGTCCTGCCTTTTTCTGTTAGTTCCTCATTTCCCCACCCAGGTTCTGACCTGGTCTCCCAGGGGCAGGGTGGGGGTGACGGCCCTCTTCTCCTCAATTCCATCCTTCCTCCTTCTCTTCTTTTCTCCTCTGTCTCTCTCCCCATCTTTGGCTCAGCCTGCGGGGTGGGCTCATTCTACCAAGTTTGACGTCGTTTATGTGATCTGCCCTTCTAGCTGCCTGTTCTGGCTGGCTCGGGCCCAGGACTCGGTTTATGTGCTGGGCTCCCTCGTGGGTCCGCCCAGTAGCGTGGTCAATGATTTGCAGAGCTCCTGAGAAACAAGTTAGCCAGGAATTTAGCCGTGCATTTGAAAGCGGGCTGCTGGAGATGGGGCTTACAGGGATGCCATTGCCAAAGTGCACCCAGACGCCCCTGGAAGAGGGAGGGAGGAGCTCATGTCAAGGAGGGTCTATTAAGATGGGAAAACATGCTTTCAGGGAAGCCAGGACAACTAAAAGCTGAACAACAGCCGGGAGAGAGCTGCTCGGAAATGCTCAGAGGGACGGTCATCCTGGCGTCATTAAGAGCCTGAGGTATGTCAGCACACAAATTTATGTTTTAACAGGGTGTACTGTAACTTCCCGAAAAGTCCATTTCATTTTTCTAGCTGCTTTTTAAATGAAAAAACTGTCTTAAGCAGCCCAATAAGAGACTAGGAATTTGATCAGATGAACAAATCATTGATTTTTCTTACAGATCTTTATGGAAGAAGGGATCTGAATGAGTGTGTGAGTTCCATTCTGAGATGAACTTGCTGCAGAAGGCAAGACATACGGCAGGTCTGAGCCTCCGTTCAGTTCTGACACGTACTGATTTCAGATGTGAAAATAAGTGTTTGGCCAAGCCAGAATTGCCTGTGCCAAGAAAAGCCTATTAGGTTGGTGGCTGAAAGGCTGAATTGTTAGGATTTACTTAATGGCGAGGTTCTGCCAGCTGCTGGGAGTGAATGCCCACTTAGGCATTTGAGTGCATCCTTGTTCCCTGGACTGGGGGCCCATGTGTTCAAGGAGCATGGCGGTCGCACCAGAGGCCCCTTTAAAGGATGCTTCCTTATTCTTTGGGCCATTGAGCAGAGATATCTGTAGTTTATAAAAGTGACATTAGATGCTCACAAATTTGCAAAGGAAAATGCCCAGAAATTGGGTTTATAAGGTAAATTCAAGAGAAATATCAGGGAGTTGACAATGCTAACTATAAACAGGCAACATAAATAGACCGTTAAACAGAAGTGTCGTGTGAACTGTGATATCCATCCATCACATATTCATTCGTCCAGGGTTGATTGGACTTCTGAATGATAGGGCACTGGCTGGGGTGTCAGGCAGCACCGTTTATCTCAGCAAGTTCCTAACCAAGTAGGGCAGACAGACTTTATACAACCAATGATAATAGAAAACCTAAATAAGGAGTGAGAGGAATTCAGTATGAAAAACTGTTTCTGGAGTTCAGGCGAGAAGAGGCCATTCTGACTTGGAGGGTTCATTCATTTATTCACTCATTCATTCAGATTCTTGTGGGGACAGAAAAACATAAGCAGGTGGGTGCCTGAGCGGATATGTGTGCGCGCACGTGTCTGCCCATTTATTCCCTGGAAGAAATTGGAACTCAGACATGAAGGAGGAGACAAGGGCACTAAGATTTACTGGGAACCCATTTTAGACCAGGGGCTGGAGGGAGGTATTTAATCCACATTTTACAGATGAGAAAACCGAGGTTCGGAAAGACATTGGCCTTGGATAATGTGTTTAAGATGGTGGAGGCAACCATTGGACACCCAAAATTGCTAAGTCACGACTGGAGATTGGGTGATGGGTGGTGGGGCTTACTCTGTGACCTGTTTCTCTGCCCTGTCATGGAAGCGAGAAGTTTAAAGAACTTTAAAACATCCAGCACAGTGCCTGGCTCATACAATGTGTTCAATATATGTCTCCTTCCTTTTTTTAAAAAAAATAAATTTAATTATTTATTTATTTATTTTTTACTGGGTTGGGTCTTTGTTGCTATGTGCAGGCTTTCTCTGGTTGCATCGAGCGGGGGCTACTCTTTGTTGCAGTGCGTGGGGTTCTCATTGCAGTGGCTTCTCTTGTTGCAGAGCACGGACTCTAGGTGCGCAGGCTTCAGTAGTTGTGTCACACGGGCTCAGTAGCTGTGGCTCGTGGGCTCTAGAACACAGGCTCAGTAGTTGTGGCTCATGGGCTTAGTTGCTCCGCGGCATATGGGATCTTCCCAGGCCAGGGCTCAAGCCTGTGTCCCCTGCATTGGCAGGAGGATTCTTAACCACTGCACCACCAGCGAAGCCCGATGTTTCCTTCCTTTAAACTGAAAGTTCTCAACCTTGGTACTAGTGACATTTTGGTAGAGATGATTCTTTGTGGTTGTGGGATGTTTAACAGCATCCCTGGCTTCTGCCCTCTGGATGCTAGTAACATCTGCCCCAGCCCATTGAGAACCACTGGGCTACAGTATCAGGACAGGGAAGTGTTAACAAATGGACCTAGGGGTTGGAGCGGGTAGTAGGCAAGGAAGATCCTGCACCCAGTGAGCAAAGAAAGTGCCCCTGAAGGAAGGTATTGACCTTGGGTGTCCAGAGCTTAGGAAGGAAGAGAGCAGGATGCAGATGGTGTGAGCCAGAGGTCTGAGGCAGGTGTTGTCTTAGTCTGGCTTTTATGTACTGTCCCTGGAGTGGGTGTGTCTGCTGTTTCCCAGAGGCGTGGGGTGGCACTGACAATGAGTAAGACCTGGAGAGACTTCCGGATGTCGCTTGTCCAGTGTGGTAGCCACCCATGACCAACATCGGAGTTTCTGCCTTGCCCCATCCTGCTGAGCAGGCTTCTCTGAGTCATGGCTCGGCTGGGTCCCCATCACTGCCAGACTTCAGTCCACCCTCCTGTCTCCTAAGGGGGGCCTTCTGCTGCCATCTCCACGACTCTGTTTTTAACCTGCTGAATAGCTTTGTGTGTGTGTTTTTTTAATGCTGATTTCTAATTTTTAGTCAAAGCTAGATAACTCCTTGCTTTTTATTCGCTTTTCATTCTCTTAGGCCCCAGATCTTGCCTCTCCAGCAGGCTGGATGGCATAGCATGCTGTGTGACTGTGGGGAACCCATATAGCTTAGTTATTGCCTCCAATATCCCCTCTTCCAGCAGGGGGCTTTTAAAGGTGAAAAGTCAGGTCTCAGGATGTGGCAGGAGGTGTGAAGAGTGCCCTCTCCCAGCTCCCTGGGGGAGGGGCACTTATACAGAAGTCACCTGGGGAAGCTTGTCAGTGGTGGAGGGTGTGAAAGGACAGGGGCTGATTTGGAGGGCACGGTGGGGAAGGGAAATGGGTCAAGCAGGGTGCTGGCAACAAATGTGTCCACTCCTCTTCCCTGGTGGCACAGTGGCACCTGCCAATGCAGGGAACACGGGTTCGAGCCCTGGTCTGGGAAGATCCCACATGCCGCAGAGCAACTAAGCCCATGTGCCACAACTACTGAGCCCGCGTGCCACAACTACTGAAGCCCGCACACCTAGAGCCCGTGCTCCGCACCAAGAGAAGCCACCGCATTGAGAACATGCGCACTGCAACGAAGAGTAGCCCCCGCTCGCTGCAACCAGAGAAAGCCCGCACGGGCAGCAACGAAGACCCAACACAGCCAAAAATAAATAAATAAAATTTAAAAAAAAAGAAATGAGTCCACTCCTGATGGTCAAGGTGAAGGACGGCCAAGTACACACAGTCTGGGAAGCTGATACTGTGCCTAGGGCTGAGCTGGGGCCACTGAGGAGGGCCTTCAGCACATATGCCACTTCGGGGAAGACACACCCTGACCTCTCCCTCCTCCTTTCTGCCAGTGCCTCCTCTTACCCCCCCCCCGCCCCCCAGGGAGCAGGATATGGGGCAGCCTCCAGCTGGGCAGAGAATGGTGAAGAACAGATTGGGGGTGGGGTGGGGAGGGTGGGTGGACAGATGGAGGAGATGGAGAGTAACCAGGAGAGGGGTGTCCACTAGTGACAGCTGTGAAATAGCACTGGGTTTGCCATGGAACTGCTCCCCTCTGTTGGTGCAGGTGATCAGAATCTGTACTCTCAGTGTGCAGGGTCCTCCTCCCTACTCTGAATACTGGATTTATATTCCATTTTTCCCAGGAAGTCACTCCTGACCATCGCCTTTCAAAATGTTCCCTCCTCTTGCAAACTCCTGGATATTTCCTCTTTGGCACAGTCATCCAGCATTTAGACTCTCCATGTTGCATTGCTGGCCGTCCCTGCCTGTGTGTGTGTGTGTGTGTGTGTATCTGTGTTTATCTTCCCTAGATTGTAAGCCCCTTAAGGTGTCATAGTTCTTTTGTTCCCAGCATCTTGCACAGAGAAAGTATTCCAGAAATACCTGTTGTCTTAATTGGTCATATTACAATATTCTGAAATGAAGGACTGTACCATAGTTCCTATGAGTTTTAAAGGTGGATAAGTAATCACTAAAAAGTTCCTTAAGATGGATAGTATGTTTTCATCCTTGGAATAGCCCTGGGTAGCGACAGCCCTGTAAAGGTCCAGAGTGGGTCCCAGTTTCAACTGCTAGCTGGAGAGTAGGATATGGACAAAACGGCTATATCCTTTCCATTGTATAATTTCCATTGCAGAAATCCTGATGATTTCCCCCAAATCTATTGGTACTTTTTTTTTTTTTTTTTTTAACCATGTTACCTATTCTCATTGTCTGATTTTAAAGTCTGGGGGAGTCTAGTGGGAATACACTGTGGCTGACCCCCTTTCAGTTACTGAAGGGAAAGGTACTCGAGGCAATAGGCACCAGCGGTTGATGTGCCCATGTCACAGCTAGCGTGGTTCTTAGAGAAAGCAGCACGTGTTTGTGCTGAGTCTGTGAACAGAGCCTCTACAGCACAACTGTTTGCCCTGGAATATTTGCAGTTTAAAAGTGAAAACCACGGGACTTGATGTTAAACCTTTCTGTAGTCGGCAGTCTCTTCAGTAACATCAAGTTTGCTCTCTTTTTTTTTACGATGCTGGAAAACTGGGGCTTCAGAAAGCAAAAGGGAAGTCTGAGTATAGAATTGACTTCTTCCCCAGTAAATTTTAATTGATTCTAGTGCGAGTAGAAAGGTGTATCATGTGTTCTTAAAAGATAGGATTTAATTATGATTTAAAATTAATTCTCTAGAAAGTGCTGGAGTTGCACCCAGAGAGAAAAAACAGAGGGCTCTGGTAGAATCCTGTAAACGGATTGATGGGAAAGTGGGCTCCTGCTGCTGAGGGTTTGGGAGCGTTGCCAGCCTTACGACAAGGTGTCAGTTAGCCTTCCCACTCAGGGAGCAAGTGGAGGGACTGCCAGCTTGGGGGAGCCCTGCTCTGAGGGGGCAGGGACATCTGGAGCCAGAGCAGTTTCCAAGGCGGTGCAGCTCTTGTTTCTCGGGTAGCATTCCTTCTTGTGGTAATAAAGAGGTTACAGGCGAGAAGACAGCTGCTCGAAAGCCAAGGACAGTTGTTGCGAACAGGTATTTAAAAATCAGCCACCGTGGGATGGGAAGAATCAGGATGTTGGAGACAGCTGGGGTTCAACTTTATGGCTTGAAGTTTCTTTTTTGACCCTTGAAGGCAGGTGGGAAGTGGTTGTTTTATGCTTCTTTTTCAGATTGGGAAACCAGAGTTTAGAGAAGTTAATCTCAAGGTAGCAGAGTTCAATTCAGTGTGAATTGAAATGCGTGTATGTGTGTATATACTTACATACATATATATATATATATACACATATATATAATGTACACATGTATATGTACAGCATACATACATTTATTGTAAATTTTACTAATGTAAAGGATGTGTAACAATTTACAAATAATCACAAAATATCCATATTCATTATTATAAATTCCGTATATATAGCCAGAATGCGTTTGTTAATTTTTGCTGTGGTCAACCTGTGCTTGATGATGTTTTGACAAATGGAGAGGTGTCCCCATCTGCTAATTCTTTTCCCAATAAATTGATTGCCACCCGATCTGGCATGTGATCTACTGTCCAACGATTTCTCACCCTTGTACAAATTATATTCAGTAAATTGAACCCTCTTTCAACTTCAGCACTGCTGATCGCAGTAGTGCTATCTTTTTTGCTTTTGGTGTCATTGCCGGGATTGGGACATTGTTGGATTCTGTATTCTTTAACAGTGGCTATGTGTAACACGCAGCTCACAAAGTTTCTGCAAAATGAGCAGTAGGCTCTCATGAGCAGCACGGACTGGCTGGAGCGCTTCCCCAGCTCCGTGTTTAAGCAGTTGTCTGAGAAGGCAACTGCTTACCTGTCTTACTCACTGCTGAGCCCAGTTCCAAGGCTGGTGCCAGATGTGTGCTTGGAGACTCAGAAAGTGTTTTCACATGGATGAGTGAGACTTCAAAGCTGGAACCAGCAGCCAGTTCATGGGACTCCAGTTTGCACCCCATGAGGACAAGGTCCTTGCTGGACAGTGAGGGAGCTCAGGAAGGAAGAGGCACCAGAGACCATCTCCACCGTCAGAACTGCCTGACAGAGCCCTGCCTTCTGGTGGGATGTTAGCGCTCGGGCAATGACACAAAGAAGAGGAGAGAGGACAGCATCTCCTTCTGTGTCCCTTTCTTCCAGCTTTATTAAGTCTGGCATTTTTCTTCCCCATCTTCTAGGGAAGGCAGGGCCTTCTTGTCTACCAGTGTAGGGACTTGCCCTAGTCATCAGTACCCGATGCGGGTAACCAGTTATGGGGAACAAGAGACATATAGATCCCTTTACGTCTTCTAAAATGAAATGGGTCACACCTTTCACGCAACACAGACGTCAGAGAGAACATGCAGGGAAAGTCGTGCCCCTCCTTCTGTCTTCCAGCTACCAGCTCCTCAGCTTCTTGGGGATCCTTCCAGGTAGAGCCTGTGCATATTTCAGTCAGTAAGCTTATGCATATTTTCCTGTTTTTACTGAGATCGTATCATGTTATATGCATTGTTCTACACTTGGTTTTTTTCACCTCACAACATATTTTTTTTTTTTTTAAATAATTTGACTCCAGTTTAATAAAATGTATATGACATAAGAACTCCAAAATATTTCAAAATACAGAACAATTCTGGAAAGTGGGCAAAATAACTAAAACAGAGTATTGCCATGAATTTTCTCCATTTGACACAGCCCCCATTGAATGTCTAGTTTTTTGTTTTTTTTTTTTTTTACAATTTTCATGGGTTTTTATTGTTCAAACTCATACTAACTATATAAAAGGACTTCACATTCTCCAGAAGAAATCCCTCACAACTCTAGACATTCATAGAATTTTATATATTCTTTTCTTATGGCATTTATAATTTACCCCACTGCACCTCACAACATATTTTGAAAATCATCCCATTACTGCAGAAAGAGAAAGGCTTCTTTCTGTTCTTCGAGTTTACCGTAATTGATTTAACTCTCTCCCTATCTATGAACTTTTAGGGTTCGTTTCTAATTTTTTATTACAAATAATTCTTCAGTGAATACTTTTGTATAAAAGGTTGAAATTATCTGTAGGATAAATTCCTAGAAGTGAAATAGCTGGGTCAGAGGGTATGAGCATTTGTCCTTCTGGTAGATATCGCCAAGTTGCTCTTCACAGAAGATAAGCCAGTTTACAACCCAACGACCCAAAATTGAGAGAGCTGATTTCTCTACCTTCTTTTAAAACTTCTGGGTGCATTCTATTTTGATAGGTGTGGTTTCATTAATTTTTTTTTTTTTTGACCCCGCTGCATGGCTTGCAGGATCTTAGTTCCGCAACCAGCGACTGAACCCAGGCCACAGCAATGAAAGCGCCAAGTCCTAACCACTGAACCGCCAGGGAATTCCCTCATTAATTTTTAAATATGAATGAGTATAAGCTTCTCTTCATGTGTTTAAGAACTATTTGTCTTTGCTGTGAACTTTCAGTTCATACTATTTGCTCATGTTTCAATAACTTTTTAGACCTCTATTAATTTGTAGGAACTCATTATATATTAAAAATTGCTTTATGCCTGTGGCATGATTTAGACATCTTTTCTCTAGGTTGTTCTTTGTCTTTTGACTTTGTTTCTGGTCTTTCCCCCCCATGGATATGTTTTTCTGTATTATGGTAAAATATACATAAAATAAAATATACCATTTTAACCATTTTTAAGTGTACAGTTTAGTGGTATTAAGTACATTCACATTGGTTATGCACCACAATCCAGCTCCAGAACATTTTCATCATCCCAAGTGGATATTTTTTTATTTTATTTATTTATTTTTGGCTGCTTTGTGTCTCGTGGCGCACGGGCTTAGTTGCTCCACGGCATGTGGGATCTTCCCGGACCAGGGCTTGAACCCGTGTCCCCTGCACTGGCAGGCGGATTCTTAACCACTGCGCCACCAGGAAAGCCCGGATATTTTTTTAAAGTAGTCAAATTTATCAAAATTTTTTCATCTTTTTTAGGTTTTGTATCACATTTAGAAAGTCTCTGCTCATTTTGAGTTCATTAAAAAATATTTTCTGTAGTTTCTTCTAGTACTTTTATGGTTTAGTACTTGTGTTTAAATTCTGTCATCCATGTGGAATTCCTTTGGGTATGAAGTGTGAGGTATGACTCCAAGTGTACTTTTTCCAGATAGGGAGCTCCTTGGTTGCCATTTGGCCATCAAACAGGTTTGAGGACTAGCTAGATTCGGTTCTTGGTAGCTATAGGGAAGCAGCAGAGGAAGCCACTTTGAGCCGTCCATGTGAGCGTGGGAGACTTCAGAAGTTAAGCCTGACCTAGACTGAGGAAATTGAATTGTAGGAAACTATGAACTCCTAGGTATTTATGTTTGCTATCCTCAAAGAAAAAAATCACAGACATGCTAGTCAGTACTTTGAATTTGCTGAAAGACAGTCTGTTCCCCCTGACAGAGGTGGATAGGATATGTACAGCACACAGGACAGAACTTCTGGCTCTTAGGCAAGGCCATCCTGCAGGACGAGCAGTTTGTACCCTGCCAAAGGCTCTGCAGCAGGCTGAGAAGGGGTGGGGTCAGGACTGTAATCCAGCTGATGCCCTGGGACCTCTTCCTGGAAGAGGGGGCACGTGTTTCGCAAAGGCTCCAAGTAGGCCAGAGGTGCCCTAACACTAGAACTCAGTTTCCCAGGTCTCTAGACCCACTGGCAAGCACCCTTCTGGATCCTCCCAGGCTCCTCGAGTGGAGGATCAAGGAGCATCCCTCACATTCCAGGTGGACTGGGCTGTGGTTCGGTGCCCTCACTCTCAGAGTAACTAGACAGGGCCTGGGGTCATTGGAGCCCCCTGGCTGGTTATCTCAGGCTGCAAGAAGCATAGATATCCTTTCTATATGGTCCATGAGGTGGGATAGAAAGGTTGGGAAGCACAGACTTGACCTCTTGAACTTGCATCTTTCTCAGAAGCCTGCAGGTGGAGCTGGGGTGAGTTTCCTGCCAGAACCACCTCCTCACAGAATTCCAGGGGACACCAGTCACAGACATTCACATCCAAGCTGTATGAATGGTGTGCCCTGCAGTCTCCCCAGGGTCCCATTTTATCCCGTGGAAGCCTGTGGTGGCCCAGTGGAAGCAATTGGGGTGGATGAATGTCTTTCTATATGTGGGGGTGAGTTCCAGGACTTTCTGCATCTCTGTTTTTCACTGTGCTTAACTCAAAAATGAGTTGAATTAATGAACGATGTGATGTCAACTTCCAGAAAAACCTGTGGTATTTCTTTTTTGTGTGTGTGTGTGTGTGCGGTATTTCTTTTGCAAAGCAGCCAAAGCAGCAGGTTGGGAACTCTGGTCTACCTCCCCCTTCCCCTGTGAGCTCTCCAAGGCCTGGCACTGGGGCATCTCCGTTTTGCCCAGCTCCTCTCTCTAGACCTGACTCCTACTGGATGCTTGAAAGTTTGAGGAGCTTAATTACCTGTCCCTGTTGCTCCCACCACGGGGTGAGAAGTCAGTTGCTCCAAAGGACACAGCCAGTCAGTTGAGCCACCAATGTACAGAGAGATGCAAGTTTGGTTTTATGTTTTATTTTTATTTATTTTTAACTTTTAATTTTATCCTGGAGTATAGGCAATTAACAATGTTGTGATAGTTTCAGGTGCACAGCAGAGGGACTCAGCCATATGTATACATGTATCCATTCTCCCCCAGTAAGTTTGTTTTTAAATATTAAAGTGGAACTCACCTAGAAACAGCAAATATTTAAATTCTTTGTTGGGTTTTGCTCTTTTTCCTGGTTACTACTAGATTTTTTTTGCGGGGGGGCCTTTTTTTTCAGATATAGTTTGCATGCAGTAACATTAGATTTTATATTGTACAGCGTTATGAGTTTTAACAAATACATATTGTCATGTAACCGCCACTGCAATCGAGGTACAGTAGTTTTGTAATCCCCTCAAATTTCCTTGTGCCTCTTGTAGTTAACACCCCCACTGTCCCCAGCATCTGACCACTATTTATCAGTTTTCTGTTCCTCTCTAGTCTCTCCTTTTCGAGAATGCTATAGAAATGGAATCATAGCATGTGTACCTTTTAAGTCTGGGTAGCATAATGCATTTGACATCCATCCAAGTTGTTGCTATATCAGTCATCCCTTTGTATTGCTGAGTAGTACCCTGTCCTATGAACATGCCACAGTGTATCCATTCACCAACTGAAGGACATCTGGGGTTTTCCAGTGTTAGCATTTTGACTCCATTTGCTAGTGGGTGGGAAGCTTTCTAGAGGATCATTGTGGTCCTAACCAAGTATGTTTGGTATCTTTTTCGAAGACATTCCCCAAGACACTGCTGTGTAATTGTGCACTGAATGGTCCTTTAAGGTGATGGTAATGGTGGTGTCACTGCCCAAATCTGGTTGACATCTCACCATTCAGCCATCCTTAATTGTTCTCTGCTGTTCTCTGACACACCTTCTTTGATGTTGAGGCCAATTAGAAATGTTATAAAGGCATTTCTCTGAAAAACTCAGAACCCAAACTAAACTACCTCCATATGCTGTTTTCTGCTTCAAAGGCAGTGAGCGGCTAGTTCGACACAATTCCTTCCCATAAGAACAGAGAAGACTCTTGGCAGTGGAGCCAAGGAGGAGGGGATGGAAAGAACCACCTGAACAGAACACACTGGTCTCAAGCAGGCTGTGAAAGTGGATGCCTGAAGGGTGGAGGGCCAAAGGCCATGTTAGTTGTCTGTGCTTACTTAGCTGATGGAACAAGCATTCCGCAAACATTCTGTGAGACCAAAGCCTAGTAGTAGGCGGCTGCACACTCAAGTGAGGAGAGCTGGGGTCTACATACTTCACTGATACGTTGTTTCATTTGGGGCAACCCTCTGCCTCTCTAGGTCTTGATCTCCCAGTGACTGAAAAAAAATCCGAGAAGGGAATTGAGGAAACTCATCTTTTGACCTTGACTTGTGTGCTCTTGAGCATTGTGTGTCCTTGGGTGGCTCACCTACCCTCCAGTTCCTCTTTGCTAGAATGAGGGGCTTGGAGGGGATGGGCCTCCTGGGTCTCTGACACTGATCTCACCCTCTCAGAGCCCAGCACATACTGGCTCTTTGCATCTGCTGGGTCTGCAAGTCCAGAAGCAACAGCTCGGTACCACGGGGAAGCCCCCGCTGCCATCACTGCTCACCAGTCATGGCGGTGGGGGGAACGCTCTGTTGTAGGACAAGCCTGGGCTGGCCAAGCCCCCCTAGCAGAGTGCAGAGAGAGCTTGCTCCCCCTGGGAACTTCCCTGGAAGCTTCTCTGCTGCATTCTGAATCCAGGCCTATAAGGAAGGTGATCTGGCAAAAGATCCCCAGAGCCTTTGAAAATCCCTTTTATAGATGTGCCTGCAATACTGTCTTCCAAAACACAAACTTCATGTTTTCTTTGGGTCATTTCCAAACACTGAGCTTTTTTTTGAGCTGTCACTGGCTGAATTATTGGGACTTACCTCAGGTGGTTATTTCACATCCTCCTCTTCTCGCAAGTGACATTTAAAATACTTCTCCTTTGATAGCACGCAATGTTAAGCCAGGAAAAAATCCAAGGACTGGAAGGGATCTTCTGGCTGAGGTCTTATCTGCAAGTGATCGTTTGTCGACTGGAATGCAGAAACCGCGAGTCCTCCTTTGCTGCTTCGTTCTAGTGACTTTGAAGTGGAAAGTTAGATTTCAGAAGCACTCCCAGTGCGCTGTGCAGGCCACATTATTTCATACTCCTGTATGCATAGGTAGTTTGAATTTATCATATACGTTCATCAACATAGTAAGCCACATTTGTGCAGAGAATGCCGGTGACACTAACACGAACGTGCCGTGTAAGCCTAATATCCAGATGGTTGAACACTGTTCTACATTAATCATTCTTCCGAGTACTTCAGCAATATATGGGCGCTTTATCCATTTAAGCTTATTGTTGGAATGCGATGTCTATTCCCTCTTCCTGGGATGCTCTTCCCCCCAAGAGTCACATGTTAACCCTCACCTGCTTCAGCGTTTGCTCAAGTGTAACTTTCTCAACGAAGCCAAACTTTACCACCCTATTAAAATCACCTCTCACCCCACACTGTACCCCATTTTCTGCCCTACTTCTCCCCCAGCACTTAGCACTTTCTAACATACTACTAACATAACCTTACCTTTTTAAAGTTAAGGATGTTCTTTATTCTGTGACTCTTTGGGCAGAGATCTTTGTCTCTTTTGTCCTAGGCATCTAGAACAGTACCTGCCTGACACATAGTAGGTGCTCAGTAAAAAGTGATGGAGTGAATGCATGCATGAATGGGGGGATGAATGGCATAGTTATTTGGTTATTTGTTTTAATTTCTTGACCGCAGAGCTGGAGGGAAGGCCCAGGTTGCATTGGAGGAGACCGAGCTTTAACACCACATGGGCTGCAGCCCATATCCCTTTTCCTGCTGGACAACTGACTACATTGAGGCTGCCTGGAGCAAGGAAGCTGCCAGCCCCAGAGGCTTAGGCTGGCCCGGGAGAGCCCAGGAGGAGGGGTCCTGGTCGCCTGCCCCTTAGTGCAGGGCAGATCCCCTCTGTTGCACTGGGATCTGGTCTCCTGCTGTAAGTTTCTTCCTTGTTGCCTCTGGCCCTTTAAATTTGGGGTTTTATGAGAATATCTGGGGTGGTGGAGTATCTGATGTCTCCTTCACTTCTCAGAACTCCTGCTTCCTCATCTGCAAAATAGGATCCTAAGAACTGCCTTAGAGATCTGTGTACATTAAATGAAAGAATGTCCATAGCTTCTTACTGCAGTGCTGTCATTAATTTTTAAGCTCACTGCTCCCTCCCTGCTACCATCCGTATTTAGAATTAAAAAGCACAGCCTAATCTTGCCCTCCTGTTTTCCCCAACAAGAACCTATATGGTTTCTCTAAAATGCAAATCAAAATTACAGTGAGGTATCACCTCATACTGGTCAGAATGGCCATCATCAAAAAATCTACAAACAATAAATGCTGGAGAGTGTGTGGAGAAAAGGGAACTCTCTTGCACTGGTGGTGGGAATATAAATTGATACAGCCACTATGGAGAACAGTATGGAGGGTCCTTAAAAAACTAAAAATAGAACTACCATACAACCCAGCAATCCCACTACTGGGCATATACCCTGAGAAAACCATAATTCAGAGAGAGTCATGTACCACAATATTCATTGCAGCTCTATTTACAATAGCCAAGATGTGGAAGCAACCTAAGTGTCCATCGACAGATGAATGGATAAAGAAGATGTGGCACATATATACAATGGAATATTACTCAACCATAAAAAGAAATGAAATTGAGTTATTTGTAGTGAGGTGGATGGACCTAGAGTCTGTCATACAGAGTGAAGAAAGTCAGAAACAGAAAAACAAATACTGTATGCTAACACATATATATGGAATCTAAAAAAGAAAATGGTTCTGATGAACCTAGGGGCAGGGCAGGAATAAAGATGCAGACGTAGAGAATGGACTTGAGGACACGGGGAGGGGGAAGGGTAAGCTGGGATGAAGTGAGAGTGTGGCATGGACATATACACACTAACAAATGTGAAATAGATAGCCAGTGGGAAGCAGCTACATAGCACAGGGAGATCAGCTCGGTGCTTTGTGACCACCTAGAGGGGTGAGATAGGGAGGGTGGGAGGGAGACACGAGAGGGAGGGGATATGGGGATATATGTATACGTATAGCTGATTCACTTTGTCATAAAGCAGAAACTAACACACCATTGTAAAGCAATTATACTCCAATAAAGGTGTTTTTTTTAAAAATATGTATATATATAAGCGCCTTTTCAAAAAAAAAAAAGGAACTTACATGGTTTCTCTTGTGTTCTGTTATTCTTCCATTCAGCATAACTTATGCCATAGCAACATGGCATTTTCCAGAATGTGAGAAATAGCTGAACGTTGAGACTGTCACTTTTGTGCAGTTGTCAGAGATCTAGGAGAAGCAGTTGAGAGCTCTTTTGACTTTGAGCATCAACCTCAGAGACCCTGTGTTACCAACATAGGTTGTGTTATCAGTTCCTGCCTTTAGTCTTTTAAAGGTAGCTCGATTTTCAGTCTGCAAGTTGATTTCAAGTTTGTTTTGTATGTACAATGTACATTCAGCACATTAACAGCCTCGATCTCTCTGAGGGTCAGATAATAGGTCTGCTTTTCTGCACCCATTTTGAAGTTAGCAGAGACAGTTAATAGGCAGCTGCGTGCCCTCCCTTTTAGTTTTAATAACGGACGATAAGTTCTTTCATCCACTGTATTTCTTCGAAAATTCCAGAGCAGTTTTCCTCTATTTGAGGAATATTAATGTGGCTCTTTAAAAAGATAAACATGTTATTTCATTTCTAAACTCGACTTTCCAATGGAATTCTGGCATTCGGGGACAGCCTGGATGAACTGGGTTGGGTGTTGCTACATGAAAAAGATGTGCAGTGGGGAGCCTTCGTGGCCAGTGGGAAAGGACATCCAAGGATATCTCTAAGGGGTCCTTTTGAAGGTCAGGCTCCCTGGAACAAAGATACTCATTGGGCCCAGATCCGTGACCTCTTCATATTCATGCAGATCTCCCCTTCAAATAAGTAATTTCCTTCCCCAGGGGGACAGAGCAGCCGTGAACCAAGGATTAGCATCAGGCCTTTTAAAGATAGAGACCGATGAATTTAAGAAATGCTTACCCTTTAGAAAGTCAAGTAGAGACATAGATATATTTTAAAGTATCTGTCTATCTAACCCTCTCCCTCAAAGGAGACGGAGAGGGAGGGAAGAGAGCCAGAGAGTGCGAGAGAAAGCTAGAGAGAGGTGCATTTGTGGAGGAGATGGGGGAAGGGAGGAGAGGGAGAGAAGAGACAGAACCATTTTTTAGGGAAAATATCGTCTGATAGTTCTGGGTTGCACGCAGTGGGTTTGGTTCCGTGTGCTTCTCGTTTGCACCCCATGATGGATCGTGGCTTGTTCACAAGTCCTCTTGTACACGGTCCCCTCCGAGTGGAGGGCTGTGCCCCATGCCCTCTGCTGGAGTGCATTACTGGGCCACCAGCCTCCAGCCTGTTGTTCAAAGAAGAAACAATATTTGAAAGCTGGCCTGATTTTTTTTTTCCCCGTTGGGCTTTCCTGCATTTTCTTTACTGAGCATGTAATACGTTGTATTATAATTGGGGAAAACAGAATAAATAGCAAAAAGAAGTGTCATGAGGTGAGACCATCTGAAGGCTTTGTAAGTTGTTAAGAGGGAGAGGTGGGGCGAGGACACAGTCACTGGGCAGCAAAGACTGGTGGGTTTCAGGCCAGTGCAAACCTCTGCAAGATTAGTGACCCAGGACGAGTAGAAAAAAGTCATCACTTCTGTTTAATGCTAAGAAAAAGCCACCCCCTCTCTGGCAGAGGGCATGGAATCCTTCAGGATTTCATACAGGACTAGATATTACGTATAGTTTTAAAAGCTAGTTACCTGAAAATTAAACTGTTATTGTTTTCTCTGACTTACAGGAGAGTTACAGAATATTGGAGTGAGGAAGTGGGGGGGAGGGGCCTGAAAGATGGGTATCAGTTCAGAGCAATCCCCTGGACTCTCTTATTTCTGCAGTTCTCCCCCTGTGCGTCCCGTGGGCATTTGCCCCATGATCTGTTACAGGTAGTGCTGAGAGTGTTCCTGGCTCTTGATTTTCCTTTTTCGAGGCACCATCTCATATTCCTGAACGGGCTTTAGTGCTGTGCTGGGCCTGCTCTCTGTCTGGCCACATGGGCATTAATGACACCCTTTGAGCTCCTCCTATTTTTAAGCCCTTATATGCCATGGATAACTGGGGCCAGAAGTGGCCAGGGTACTGTGGTTTATATCAGGGGTCACAAAAGATGACGTGAAGGACAAGTCTGGCCCAACGCCTTTTTGTCCAGCCCACAGGCTAAGAATGGTTTTCAAATTTTTAAATGATTGGAAAAAGTCAAAAGAAGATAATATTTTGTGACATGTAAGAATTATATGAGATTCACATTTCAATATCCACACATAAAGATTTATTGGAACACAGCCTCACCCATTCTTTTACATTTGGTCTACGGCTGCTCTCATGCTATAGAGTTGCGTCGCTGTGGCAGAGATCTGGAGCCCTTGAAGCTGAAAATACTTACTATCTAGCCGTTTACAGAAAAAGGTTTTCAATCCCTAGTTTACATCATTGGGCTGTGCATGTTGTACTGTTGTCCTGTTGTTTAAATTTTGAGATCTGAAATGTATTAAATTAATCCCACTTACATTATAATGTAACATTTTTGTTTTGACAGCACTTTTCATGCCCCCTATAAAAATCTGAAAATGCCAGACAATGACTCAATGTTGAAACTGTTGAATACACAGAGCCAGGTGTCCATAACTGAACGCTCTGATGCTTTAAGAGAAGAAAACCCTCATCCCTCCTTTTCCAGCCCCTTCTTTTTTCCCAACATGTTATTATGAAAAATTTCAAATATGCAGAGAAGCTGATGGAATATGCAGAGAAATTTACTATGCAGTGAACACTGATATGCCCACCACTGAGATTCTGCATTTGCTTAACATTTTGCTTTATTTCCTCTATCCTATATCTATCCATCAGTGTACCTTATTTTCAATGCATTTTAAAATAAGTTGCATATGTTACTACATTTCAACTATGGGTTACTTTTATTTCCACTGTTGATGAGGCATAACCAGGAGGGTGTGGAATGTTTTCATTCTCAGAATGGAATAAAAGGGAGGTGGTAAAAGCAGATAGGAGCAAACAGGAAGAGATAATGTAATTAAAGCCTGGGTTTAAAAAAAAAATACATGTGTTTGTGTGTGTTTGTATGCGCACACACACATTGTAAAATTGTGTGTGCATATACATGTGTGTGTATATATGTATGTATGTCTACATATAAAATAAAGGACAAAAATTGTCCCTAAAGTAATGGAATCTTAGGGAAGCTTATTCAGAGGCAGCTGCTGGGAAAGAACTATGTGTAGCTGTGCCCGGACACCAGGACAGTGTTGTGAAATTAAAGATGCCAGAGACAAGGCCATGCTGAGTGTCTAAACTGGGGGCAGATGTGTTTTAAGGAAGGAAACACGTGGCCACCTGGGTAGCCCTGTTTCTAGCCAGGCCACGTGGCACCGCCAGGGCAGCCTCGACTTCCCTGCCCTTCGCTGGCGTGTCCTCTAGAAGCCTGAGCTCTCCTGAAGTTGTAGTTGTGTTGCAGTTCTGCCCGAACCTATTTGGCTGTGCTTTAGGAGAGCATCCGAGGAGTGGGACAAGGCAGGAAAAGTGGTGTCTGTGTGTTCCAGGCGGCTTCAGATGGGTTGAGCGCTACCTTCAGGATCAGAAGCCAGCCAGTCCAGAATGTGCTTGTGTCTACGTGTGCAAGCAGCACTCTGGGGAGCAGAGCCGGGTGCCTGGGGGAAAGTCTGAAGTGCATTAGGCAACCTGCTACCTGAAGGACCAGTGAGGAAACATTATCAGAGAAGCCCTTTAGGACAGGAACAATTAATCTTTAACTAACTCATTATGTCCATTCATTTTCTCACAGGCTTCTCGGCTCCCTGTCCTGACGGCCTATTTAAATGCGTTTGCATAGCGCTTTACAAATTTTAAAGCACTTTTCATGGGTGGTATTAGCCGTCACTATGATCATGTGGGGGTTATTATCCCAATTTCTTAGGAGAATTTTTTTTTTTTCAAATTGATTTGAGTGCTTAGGGAAAATTATGTAATAAACACTAGAGCCTATTTACCAGTAAATGTATATAGAGCTATACACCACATGTGGCAAAATACAGATGGCTTATTTTGGTAATTGTTTTTTGTTTTTGTTTTAATGCTATAATGCTGTTCCAACTGGTTTGGCTTAGAAGTTTTTTAATTAACAGTTTTTGCCCCTCCCAATCTTTGCTCCCTGAGGGCTCCGGTACGCTGTTGGACATTTAATCGAACCTTCTAAGGCCCTTAACATAATGTTGATCCTCGTGCAGATACTTTGTAATGTTTACTTTAAACTGACTTTGAGTTATTGATAGGATGACTTAGTTTTGATTCCATCTCTGACTCAAGGATCAGCAAAAATAACTTTAGGCACACTCGGTGTTCTTGTCAGTAGATACTATTGTGAACAAGTGAAATACCTTTCTGTTGGTGACCATTATTTCAAAATTATGTTCTTCCTTGTGTTGTATTCTTCCTTGCTTTGTTTTCTATAGTCGATTTGATTTGTGCAAATGTATTTGTTAATATGAAGAATATTTTTTTGGAAGACATGTTATTCAGAAGATTAAGGAGTAAATAAACAGTTCCTGGTTTCAAACAATATTGCAAAGCTATAGTAATCAAAACAGTATGGTACTGACATAAAACAGTTATATAAATCAATGGAATGGAATAGAAAGCCCAGAAATAAACCCACATGTTTATAGTGAATTTTCAACAAAGGAGACAAGACTTTATGAAAGGACAGTCTCTTCAATAAATGGTGTTGGGAAAATAGGATATCCACATGCACAAGGATGAAACTGGACCCCTATCTTACACCATACACAAAATCAACTCAAAATGGGTTAAAGACTTGAATATAACTGCTAGAAGAAAACATAGGGGGTAAGCACCTTGACATCAGTCTTGGCAATTATTTTTTGGATTTGACACCAAAGCAACAATAAACAAGTGGGACTACATCAAACTAAAAAGCTTCTGTACATCAAACGAAATCACTAACAAAATGAAAAGGCAACTTATGGAATGGGAGAAAATACTTGCATATCTAATAAAAGGTTATTATCCAAAATATATAAAGAACTCATATAACTCAATAGCAAAAATACCCAAACAATCTGATTAGAAAATGGGCAGAAGAACTGAATAGACATTTTTCCAAAGAAGACATACAAATGGCTATCAGGTACATGAAAAGATACTCAGCATCACTAATCATCAGGGAAATGCAAATCAAAACCACAATGAGATATCACCTCACACATGTTAGAATGGCTATCATAAAAAAGATAAATGTTGGTGAGGATGTGGAGAAAAGGGAACCCTGCACTGTTGGTAGGAATGTAAATTGGTGCAGCCACTATGGAAAACAGTATGGAGGTTTCTCAAAAATTAAAAAATAGGACCACCATATGATCCAGCAATTCCACTTCTGGGTATATCCAAAGCAGATGAAAACAGGATATCAAAGATATATATGCACCCCCATGTTCATTGCAGCATTATTCATAATAACCCAGATATGGAAACAACCTAAATGTCTCAATGAATAAAGAAGAAGTGGTATAGAATATTATTCAGCCATGAGAAAGAAGGACACCTTGCCATTTGTGACAACATGGACAAACCTTGAGGGCATTATGCTAAATGAAATAAACCAGACACAGAAAGACAAACACTGCATGGTATCACTTATATTATGTGGAATCAAAAAAACTGCCCCCAAAACCCAGTCAAACTCACAGAAAAAGAGATAGAAAAGTGGTTACCAGGGGCTGGGGGCAGAGGAAGATAGGGAGTGGTTGTCAAAAGGGTGCAAACTTTCAGCTACAAGATGAATAAGGTCTGAGGATCTAATGTATAACATGGTGACTATAGTTGATAACACTATATTGCTATTGTATGATTGAAATCCACTAAGGGAGTACACACACACACACACACACACAAAAGAATAAATAAAAAATCTTCATCAGCTCTTAGCTGCTGGAAATTACGTGATGTAAATGATTGGATGACACAGAGACCATATCTCTTTTTCGTGTTCTCTGTGTGTTTCTAGCCCCTGGCTAATCCTCTTGTAATGGCCCCTGTTGTGTTTTCACGTGGTTTACGAACTGCTTTTCCATTAACTCCCCTTTTCTGGGTTTACCTGACTCTGGATTATTGTTTCCTCAACAGCATCAAGCAGAAATCAGCAGAGAGATGCTTGTGAACATGCTGTATCCCCAGTGTTCTTAGACTTATTTTAGTGTTCAATCCTAGGAGCGACATGAAGTTAATTTTTTTGATATTGATTTACATAAAAATTATAAGTCCTAACTTTTGAGCGTGGTTTAAACAAATCCTGTAAATTTGAAACTGGTTCTTCTGTGGGATCAGCATTTTATATTGTAAATTATAGACACTAAGAATAACTTACAAGGAGGTTCAGTTGATCCTAACGTGGAGTTCTCACGTGTTAAGGTCTCCTTTGATGTCAAATATAATGTAATATATTTTTAATGTAATACTGTCTATAAATATGATTTTTTTCTCTAAGCAAGGCTATAGTCTTACCTTAGTTAATTTAGATACATAGTCCTTTAGAATTTTATTTCCCTTTATATCATAACATAATTCACATAATTCAGGATATCTTAGAGTATTTCCAGATCCATAAATTTGCTTCACCAATTCTTTACAAAATTATTAAACTGTTTATTATTTTTAATAAAATAGATGATGATATAGTAAAGATCTTTTGCCTAAGACATACTGTTAAGGCAACTTAATATGTTTGTACGTATAGGGAAGAAAAGGGTTGGACATATAAACCAAAGGCCAGTGGTGGTTATCTTTCCGTAGAAAACTGCATTTTGGTGATTTTTGTTTCCCTTTTGCTCATCGGTTTTCTAAAATTTCTACAGTAGATGTTTTACCTAATAAAATGGAACAAAATGATACTTTACTTTTTTTTTTATTATTAATAAAGTCAGTTATACCTGCCCCTCAGCTTTTCTCCCGTCCCAAGTGAGGCAGGACTCACATGAATTTTTTTTTTAAGCTTTATTGAGGTATAATTGACAAAACTTTAAGATATTTAAAGTGGACATCATGGTGATTTGATATACATTGTGAAAGGATTCCTCCCATTTAGTTAGTTCCATCCATCACTTCATGTGTATATGTGTGTGTGTGTATATAATTTTTATATATATATAAATTTTTTAAAGTGAGAACATTTAAATGCTCCTCTCTTAGCACATGTCCATTATACAATACACTGTTATCAATGGCAGTCACCTCAGGGTTCTACCTGGTGTCCTTGACTGCATTCTAGGTTAGGTTACTGCTCAGGTCAGCCCCAGGTGCTGTAGGAGCTCAGGAGTAAGGGTAGTCTGCTGTCACCATGCTGTGGCCTCACTGGCTGAGACATGGGTGTGGAGACAATTTAATTTAATTAAATTGTATTTAGAAAAAATTGATACTGATGAGAGATGAGGTTTTGATGTGTTTTGGAAGTCCCGTTGAGGACATCAGCGTCTCCTGTGATACAGCACTGTCTTACCTCCCCCACTGGACAGGCTGGGGGTCCGGGGAGATGTTCCTGGGTGTGGTAGGGTCTGCGTATATGTGTGTGGTATATGGGATGCATGTGTGTGGGTGTGTGCGTGTGTGTAGTATGTGATGTGTAAGGTGTGTGTCTGTGTGTTCTCGTCAGGAGTAGTGGACGCCATAAAGGATGCGTTCTCACGCTCTGCTAAATGGAGGGAGAAGGGTTTCAGGAAACAGCAGGTGGAATAAAATGTGCAGCTGTAAAGTTAGAAGAAAATGTTGTTGAGGACCAGATTGGTTCTCAGGCCCAAGAAGGAGAAGGGGCATCCTCATAACATCCACCGCTTAAAACTATAAACATCAGATAGAGCCTCAGGCCACCCAGGGGCTGAAATGTGCTCTCATTCACAAAAGCAGTGGCTGCCAGCTTGATCCACAATCCTCTAGGAATTACAACTGTTTTACTGGTCCCAAACGCTTTGTAATTCAGCAGATGGCTTGAAGAATTCAGTATCTTCCCATTTTTACTGTAAAGATAAAGGGATTCTAATGAAAGCTAAAGCTACAATCTCAATGTCATTGTTTAAATGAATTCACTAGGACTATAGCTGTGGAATCTTTTTAAAGACATTTTAAGATGTTAATTTCCTATAGAAGTGTAGTATACTAATAACTGAACCAAATAATTACACTAAAGAATGATTTAGGGATCTGCCCTTTTGGAGTACATTTTTTTTTAAAAAAGAATTTTTTCTTTCCTAATTATAAAAGTAATAAATGGTCATTAAAAAAAAAACCCTGAAAGAAAAGAAAAATCACTTATAATCCCCCCCACCCAAAGAGAATCATTGTAAATATTCACTCATTTCCCAATCATAAATGCAGATGTCTGAGGCTGTGTAGGGGTATGTGTATTGGTTTGTTTTGCACGTCTGCAGTTAAAGGCCAATATCTTTCCATTCAACTTAAGATTCTATTATTGTCTCCCTTTAAAAGGCCTTTATCTGAAATCCCCAGTATGTCACAGTTCACACGTCCTGGAGACCTGCTGTTAGAACAAATATTTGAACAGAATTCTTTTAAAATCCTGAAATGTACAAGATACAATATTTAAGCAAGACTGACTTTCTGCCCAGATGTTTTGTTGCTGGCTCATTCTACAGGAATTGCCTATATGACTAAAAATTCATTGTGAGAGATTAAAATAAATAAATAAATAAATAAACAACAAAACCAACCTTACGTCTGATTAATTAAAAATGTTAAATTTACCTATGTTAAAAAAATTAAATTACAAAACAACAATGAATTAGTATAGCTTTATAAACTCTTGGCTTTGTTGTTTTTTGTTTGTTTGTTTTTGTTTTGTTTTGTTTTTTATTGGCTTTGTTGTTTTAATTTTAACAATTTTTAAAATTAGGTGGTTTTGAGTCTTTAGCTGTGATGTCTTTGTACTTGTTAGACAGTAAAGGCCTTTGTACTCTAAACAGTGGGCTAAACACCCTAACTGGATTATATATTGATATATATTTGGAGGCCTTTTATGAAAACTCTTGGTGTTAGCTTAAGTGTCCTAAAAGTGATAAGACTTACATTAAGACAGTTACTGAAGTTCAGGATGTGTAGATTTTATATAGACTTAAGATGTATAGATGTATAGTTTAAGATGTATAGGTTATATGTGCTGGTAAAAGCTAGATGTAACCTTTTCCTGGCTGCTATTAAGTTAGTTTAATAGGAAAAATAATTGTAGTTGATAATAGGAGTATCAGTGTGACCACAGGAACTAATTCTATTATTATACACATTATATGACAATGTAGTGGCTCACTTATCTGTCTCTTTCCTAAACTGTGAGACTCTCAGTGAAACCTGTGTCTTAATCATTTTTTAATTCCTAGGGCTGACATGTACTTGAGATAGAAATAATTGTTGAAATAATGAAAGACCCTCTCTCTGAACTTTCTCTTTACCCAAGTTCATTTGGACTGTGACATACATCCCACAGAAATCTGTTTCAGTTTTCCATGTCGATCTCAACCTCACACAGAAATGAAAGTAATTTGAAAGACTTTCCAGGAGCATTCTCATACTTTCCCACATTTTAATTAAAGTACTCCAGATTTTCAAAAAGAAATAGTAATATTATTATGTGTAAATTATCAGAAGTAGTTAAGTAAAGACAACATCAAGACATTCAAATAGAACATCCTTTTACTAAACATTGAATATTGGTTACTGCTTTTATTCCTCCATCAGCCATTTCTGGTAAATGCTTATATATTCCTGTGTAGTTTATGACCAGCTCAAGTATAAGTGATTCTTCTTCTAACGCTTAAAGAATGATGACAAGAGAACGAAAGGCAGTAGAGCAAACTGCATGCCACTGGAGGAAACTTGTGACTTTCTGAAAACTTCCTCAAAACACTGTGGTTAACCAATGAAGAAATGCAAAAGGGGAAATGTGAGGTTTATTTTTAAACTGAAGATAGTAGTAAGAAGAGCTAGAACCTCTCAAGAATATATTTTCATTAACTACAATCACACATCACATTCCCACAGGTGCTATCGTGATCTGTAGGGCCATTCCTGTTACTAATGTGATTGATTCATTTTTCTGTTATATATCTATCACATATCTGTGTAGTCCGTATGTATTTATGCTTTTCCTGTTTGTTACAATTGGATTTTGTTGTTTTCAGCAGTTGCTTGTTTCTCAGGTCAGAGAATGTCTTTGCTCATTTTTAAAGTGGTATCGATAACTACACAGAATTAAATGAATTTTTGAAGAAATTGAAATCAGCAGGTTGTTTTAAGGACTACAGCAGTATTTATAAGCCCTTTGCTCTGATAAGAAAGAATCAGGGACTTAGTTAAACTAAAAAAAATAACTTATAGGGTTTGTCAGCAAACTTTTGTGCTAATCTGTCCCTTCATAATGATTTAGCTCACTTTAATCCCAGACTAACAATGAAAAATTAATAAGTTGCAAAAATTACTTACTAATAATAATGGGTAGCATTTCCTGAAAACATGAGACAAGTCAAGACAGTGTTAGTGTTTAGCAGTGCTTTCTGCAGATTATCCCACAGTCATCACAACAATCATAAGAGGTTGCTGCTGTTACACCTATTTTACAGATGAGAAAACCGAGGCTTGACAGGTAAAGGGATTTGTCCATGTCACACAGAGAGTAAGGGATAAAGCCAGACTCTGAGCCCAGGTGTGTCTGGCCTCCTAGTCCCAGACCTTGTGCTCCACCCATCATTGCTAACTTTGTCAGCAGTCCAGCATATTAACCTGCAAGCAATGCACATGTCATTGCCTCACCAGACCTACCCTGTGCTGCAGGGGTTGCAGCTAGGTTTTCCTATGCATGTTAATGAGTACTTATCAAGTACCTACCCTGCTGGTTGACTTACATTCAGTGACTTTTTGAAGCCTCGCCAAACCCTATGCAGTTAGAAGGATCATTCCCATTTTAAGGAGGAAGAAACTGGCTTTGTGGCTAAGTCACCAAAAGACAGATGGCCAGTGAGAAGTGAACCCAAGTCTGTCTGAAGTCAAGTGTAACACCCTTGCCGTTGCCCAGGGCTGGCTTCAGAGTCAACGCAGAGCCACTCCCCAAGGCCTTGAAATGATTGGATGCCCTGCACAGGTTTGCTAGCCCTTATCACCACAGAGTTCATTGACAAATACGGGAAATGTTATCAGGATCCTAAATAGATGTTCAAATAACCTGGCGTATTGTTAGCATGTCATTTTATAACTAATTATCCTAATGTGACTGGACAGGTGACAAATCAGAAAATAAATTTTTGTTGCTTCTACCATGAAGCATGTAGACATTTTGTAGGAATTATTTTAATAAATATTTAAAATATGGCATATATTATATAGAACAAGTTAGAGAATGTTAACATAAAAGAGGTTCTTTTTTAAAATTAATTAACTAATTTATTTTTTGGCTGCACTGGGTCTTTGTTGCTGTGTGCGGGCTTTTCTCTAGTTGCAGCAAGCGGAGGCTACTTTTCCTTGCAGTGTGCGGGCTTCTCATTGGGTGGCTTCTCTTGCGGAGCACGGGCTTCAGTAGTTGTGGCCCTCGGGCTCGGTAGTTGTGGCGCACGGGCTTAGTCTGCGGCATGTGGGATCTTCCTGGACCAGGGTTCGAACCCACGCGCCCTGCATTGGCAGGTGGATTCTTAACCACTGCGCCACCAGGGAAGCCCAAAGGAGGTTCTAAAAGTATTATTTAAGGTTGCACATTTATGTGCAAAATATGTAATTCTTGTCTTGATAGTTCTGCTTGTCTAAAACAAATGATCTGATAAGGAACTGATAAGGAACTTAGCCCCAAAGGTGAGGGGGAGGGGCAGGAAACCTTTATAAAAAACAAAATTATGGTGGCCTCCTTAACAGGCATAAGGTTGAATCTTTCTCAATGCTCATCTCTTAAAAATCGCTTTTCATTCAGAAAATTTCCTTTGCTCACCAATTAAATATAACTATTAATCATTTTGAACCCAATTTCTTTAAAATACACTGTTGTTAATAAATGTTTTCTGGTGGTAGATAAGCGGATTCTGACATAGTTAATAAAAACAACACAATCAGCCTAAATGATTCTAAGGATTATCTTTTCATTTCGTGAGCTTTCTGCGTATTTATCATTTATCCCTATCTGGGTTTTTTTTCCTGCAGTTGCTTTATTAAGCATTGCATTATTTGGTAATACAGATTGTGAGTTGAATGAAGTGGTATAAACTTGGGAAAAATGTAAAGGCCTCACTTAAATATCCAGATTAAATTCAGTATAGTCTTATGTGTTTAGAGTTTGTTTATTGTAACACTGTACCGTAGGTTTAAGGATTGAGGACTTAGAAGACGATTGCAGCCTGAATTAGTGATCTGTCATATTTTAAGCAAACTTGTGATGATATAATAAAGATAGAAGTTGTAAATATATAATCCTCCAGAAGGCAGGGGTTCTATCCAAAAAATTATTTCAGATAATGTTTCAGAAGAGGAATATACATGATTAAATATATAAATCTATTGTCTTAGGAAAAATTATACAAGGAACATGATTCATTATCCAAATTTTGAAAAAACAGAAGAAAATTCACCCACAGCTCCACTGTTTCAATAAAACTCTGCAATGATTTTGAGTTAATAAATGCTTGTTGACAATAAAGATAAAGCAGTGAGCTCACCAGATTTTCATTTTTAAATATTGCATGTATGAGCAGAGAAAAATTTTATAAATACCTTACTCAAGAATATGTGGTACTTGAGAATCTGAGTGTGTACAGAGGTATGTGTATCCATGTATACATATACGTACACACGTTTCAGGAAATTGTCTAATATTTCTTACAAAACACAATCCACATCTTTATGAAGGTAAGTATTTTTGCATTGTATTTAGTGACCGTATCATTTATTTTTCATAGCAAGGTTTGGGTGGTCCCTACAGATGGTGCTCTCCTCCAAGCTCTCCCTGGCAAGGTGGATTCTATATGTTCCACTTCAAACAGGGAAGGCAGGACGACTTGAAAATGTTGAATTTTAAATGAGAGTTTAAGATTGACATAAAGTTAACTTCCCCTCAGGTATCCAAAATGCAGGAAGAAAAAAAGCATTTTTCTCTAGGATGAAATAGAAAAGTGAAGATTTTCATTCAGTCCCTGCCCCACCCCGCTCCCAGCTCCCCCAGGTGGAACTGGCAAAACAGCTCTGCTTTGTGGCAGGTAAACGATTTTCTGCACGTTTGTGGCCCACTCTTGCACCTCGCACACTGTGTGTGTGGGTCTCACACTCCCTAGGTTGCTTTCAGCATCTCACTGCTTGCTTTCAAATCTGCTTCCCATCTGGAAGATATTGTCAGCTACCACTGTACTTCGCAGGCGTGGACAGAACTCCTGAAGAGCAGAGGCTGTCGGACCAGCTGTTGAAGGGCTTACCACCTTTTATTCAGAAAGTCAGAGGCCCCCAGCAGCATGGTCTCCCTGCTTCTCCCCAGAGCAGGCTCCCTGTTGAGATGTTAGGAAGGACTTAGCTTGAGAATGGTTCTTGAACCCACAGCTAAACTATTTATTAATCATCTCAACTCCAGCAGTTACCTGGGATGAATAGATCTTAATGGCTGCTTAATGAAAATATACATAATATAGAGGATTAGACAACCGCAAGCAAGAGTCTACGTCATTTATTAGTTTCTTTCCATTTTAGGTGAGTGTGGACCAGACTGAGAAAAATATGCTAGACAGACATCAGTCAGAACATCTAGGATCCAATCCTAGCTTTGCCCCTGCTGGTGACCTTGGGCGAGACGTTCCAGCTGTAAAATAAAGGTGTTTGTGTGATCATCTGACAATTAGGTTTGAGCGACTGCGCATGGTCCTGTAAGATGGACCATTTTGCTGCCTCCCGAAAAAACTATAAAAGAAGAGTTTTGTTTTGGCTTTTTGGTTTGATTTGGTATTTTGTTTTTTTTGCTTTGTTTCTTTTTTTGTTTGTCTTGCAGAACTTACATATCCTCAGTCCTTCCCGCAGCACAGCTGAATAACACACTCCAGCTCTTTGGCTAGGAAATTGATTTTCAGTTAAACAAACTTGAGTTTTCCAGTGGTGAGACTGGGTGTGGTGGGGTGCAGCTGTTTCCAGATGTAGATTTTGTTATTATTCAGGTATGGTGAGGTCAACAGGTCAGGAGACTACTGCCACTGGAAAGGTGGTTTATTACTGACGGTTCCCAAGAGGAGGGGGCACACCACGTTTGGTGGGGGGGCCACCAGGGGAAGCACCGGGTGGTCAGGAGGCAGAAGGACTGAGGGGAAAATGTGGGTAAGAGCCTATATTGTGGTTTCCGCAGAAAGGAATGGGCCAGACTGCCTAGTTTGAGTAGCTTCAGAAGGCCCTGCGGTACAGGAGTGGTCTGAGCTCTCTGATACCTGACCCTGGAGTGAGACTGAGGGATACTGGCCCAGAGTGTGAGGGCCTAATAGCGATGGTCGGGGCGGGGTGGTCTGGGCTCTGGATTGGCTGGTTTGAATATGAAAGGTACACTGGCAGGTGTGTTGTTATCTAAGAACTGCCTAGTCCCGGGAGAGCCGTTCCTTCCTGGGTTGCAAGGTCCTGGAACAGAGCAAAGCATCAGAATATAGAAAATAAAAAGGCATGATTGATGCAGACAGTGTGTTGGTTTGGGATGACAAGAGGCACATCCTTTTTCCCCCTCTTCCACACCCCGCTTCTATGCACCTCGCTTCCTTTCTTCTGCCCTGTTCTCTCTGCCTTCTACCTCATCTCTTTTTGTTTTCCTCGCCCTTCCTTTTACCAGAAGATTCAGACCAAGTCCAAAAACAGCTGCACTGACTAGAGCAATCTGCGTTCTTTTTTACCTTTATAAGTAAAAAATTCACAGGGGGGGTTTAAATACCTGATGTAATGATAATAGCAGTAACAACAATGATAATAAAGCCAAGACCCTCCCTGCCATCTTAGCAGATTTTTACGTAGGAGCCACTGGCTTCCTAGGGAAAAGGCTCCTTTCCTTTTCTAGAGGAGTCCCGTCCAAGAGAGCTCTCTGAATGGAAATCTCTGTATCTGCACTGTGCAGTACGGGAGCCACTGGCCACACATGGCTGTTGAGCATTTGAAAAGTAGCTAGTGAGATTGAGGAGCTGAATTTTTAATTTTAGCTCACCTAAAGTTAAATTTAAATAGCCACCCCAGCTGGTGGCCACAGTGCTGGACAGCACACATGTAAGGACACTCTGCCTGTCGTGTGCCAGGCACTTCACCTGGGGCTCCACCAGATAAGTGCTATTGTACGTTCTGTAGGAAACATTGCGGAAGCACCTAGTCAGTCACTTGCCCAATGTCATACAGCTGGTAAATCGGGATTCACACCCAGGCAGCTTGGCTACAGAGGTCGTGCTTTACCACCACCTCTACTGAGCCTCCCCTAGCTTTGAGGGGCAGAGTTGCTTTCTAAACATCAGACTTTTTTCTCGTGGGGGCTGAAGTCAGAAGGCTTAGGTTAGAACCCTAGTTCTGCCCCTTAAATAGCTGTGTGATGTGTATGTCACTGAGTATCTGTGAACCTCTGTGTCATCGTATGTAATATAGGAAGGATAATTCTTTCCCCTTGCATTTTTTTTGAGGGGAAGGAGGGTCCTAACATTTTGTTTGCATTTCTCTCTCTCATCATTTTGTGGACTACATTTTTCTTATTGCTGTGTCTGTTCTGCAAAATATAAGCTTGAAAATGTCATCGGTAAAAGGCATTTGGTTATTAAAGAGTTATACTGATTTACATTATTTTTTCCTTTAATACTAAAATGCTGGAATTGCTTCTTTGATTATACAGGAAAAACTAAACTTACGTATTCAGAATTACCTCGCTTACTCACAGAGGAAAGCATGGCATTGTTCTTATTTGTGTAAGGTTTTCTTTTTAAGTAACTGTCTCTGAGCCAGTTCCCCATATTTGGCTGCCGTCTTGGGGAGCATGGTACTGATTTTCCTCCTGGTGTGCACACTCTGAGGTTCTCCGTTGGAATCTCCCCATCAGGTTTCAGTAGCTGGTTCTGCTTTTCGGAACTTCTGTCAATGCCGCGCCTCCACACGAGGCTATACAGGACACAACTTGTGAGAACTCAGCAGTGAATGTGAATTTAATTTTTATGTGGTTTGTTGGTTTGGGTTATCCTCAGGATTATTAAGAATAGACATCCCTCATAAAAAAAGAATGAAAATTTTGCCATTTGCAACAACACAGATAGACCTGGAGGGTATTATGCTAAATGAAATAAGTCAGACAGAGAAAGACGAACACTATGATATCACTTATATGTGGAATCTAAAAAATACAACAAACTAGTGAAGATAACAAAAAAGAAGCAGACTCACAGATATAGAGAACAAACTAGTGGTTACCAGTGGGGAGAGGGGCAACATAGGGGCAGGAGACTAAGAGGTACAGACTATTATGTATAAAGTAAGCTACAAGGATATATTGTACAACATGGGAATACAGCCAGTATTTTATAATAACTATAAGTGGTGTATAACCTTTAAAAATTGTGAATCGGGGGGCTTCCCTGGTGGCACAGTGGTTGAGAGTCCGCCTGCCGATGCAGGGGACACGGGTTCGTGCCCCGGTCCGGGAAGATCCCACATGCCACAGAGCAACTGAGCCCGTGCTCCACAATGACTGAGCCTGCGCTCTACAGCCCGTAAGCCACAACTACTGAGCCTGCGAGCCACAACTACTGAGCCCATATGCCACAACTACTGAAGCCCACGCACCTAGAGCCTGTGCTCCACAACAAGAGAAGCCACCACAATGAGAAGCCTGTGCACTGCAATGAAGAGTAGAGCCCACTCACCACAACTAGCGAAAGCCCATGTGCAGCAACAAAGACCCAACACAGCCAAAAATGAAAATAAATTAATTAAAAAATTCTGCCCAGAACCCCAACAAATGACTGAAAGAGCCTCCTAGGTTGTTGCATGTGTCAGTACTTTGTTCTGGTTGATGAGTAGTTTTCCATCACAAAAGTAAACTAAAGTTTGCTTAGTCACTGTCCTGTTGGTGGGCACTAGTTCTGGCTGTTGTGACTAAAGCTGCCAGGAACCTTCTTGAGCCAGTCTTTCTGTGGACTTGCGCCTTTGTTTCTCTTGGATGTAGACCTAGTGTGGAATGGATGGCCTATCTCCTTCCAGCTGTAACCTACTGAGATTCAGAAGTAAACCTCTGGGCTTCTGTTTCCATATCTGTGGAATGAAGATTATTAGAGTAAATAAATAATCTTGAAGAAAATAGCTTCCTTCTACATTTCTCTACAATAATAACCAAGAGATGGAGGATTCCCCAGAATGTCAAGTCCTGTCAGCTGTAGGACAGTAACCATAGTAACCTTTGAATATTGGCTCTGCAGACTTGGGGAAAGTGGAAAAACAAGTGAATTTCGTACTTGCCGTAAAATGGCTCCTGTAGAATGATTGACATTTGGCCATAAATGTTCCTTAACAGCATAGAAAGTATACAGTGAAATAATAATGAGAAAGTCAGTTTCTACTTGATTAACAATGAGAGTTTCAACAATTATATATAGAATGGATAAACAACAAGGTCCTACTGTATAGCACAGGGAACCGTATTTAATATCCTGTGATAAACCATAATGGAAAAGAATATGAAAAAGAATGTATATATACGTATAACTGAGTCACCTTGCTGTACAGCAGTAATTAACAGAACATGGTAATGCAACTATACTTCAATCAAAAATAAATTTTAAAAAAAGAAAGGCACAGACTGGAAGAAAGTATTACATCATATATAAGTTACAAAGGACTTGTATTCTGAATTTATAAGAACCTTCTACAAATTCAAACAACAATAAAAAGACAATCAGGAAAGAGACTTGAAGAGGTACTACATAGACGAAGTTATCCACATATACGAAAATGCGCTCAAACTCATTCATCCAGACAGTCAGAGGAGAGTCTGAACCCCTGTGTCATCTCAGGGACTTGGGACCAGGAACAAGGATGAGATGCCTCAGCGTCCAGAAGCAGCAATATTCAGGAAGGCAAAGACAGAAGAATATGTGTGTTATATATAATAAAAATAAATAAAAGCCTTTCAGGGTTGTGCAGAAGAGCCTGGTGCCCAAGGTAGAACTCTTAGAGAGCCTGGGAGGGAGAAGTTGCTCCACCCACAGAGAAGCCAGAGGGGCCGACTCAGGATGGAAGGGTGGATGTTGAAGGGCATTCCTCTCCAGGCCAGAGGACCCCAGCTGGTGGATTCCCCCACCCCCACCCCCATCTGCTGTGGGCAGCAGCCTGAAAGTGTTGCTGGGATACAGTCCAGTTGGGAGGCAGCAATTACAAACCACAGACCCTCCTTCTTAAAAGTGGGTGACATCTTCATGTCCCTTCATTTAGATCCTAGGCCAGGATCTATTGGTCTCACTCTAAAGTTAGTAATGAAGTCCCTAAAGACCCAGTGGCTGAGGGTGTTACTGGGACAGCAGAGCAAAGGGAGGTGGGGAGATAGTCCCCAGGCCTCTGCTGGCAGCTGATGAAGGACAGAGAAGAAGGTGAAGTCCTCCAGAGCTGCAGGGAAACGGGGACAGAGTTCCCTGGGCATCCTTGGGGGCCAGCCCAGCAGGATGTCCCTTGCATCCTGCCATGGGGAAGCAAGCGATCAGCACCCCGCACGCTTCCAAGGCAGCTCAGGTGCCTGATACATCAGCACAGAGAAGCCTTAACGAAACCAGAGGGTGTAGAACCCTGACGGCGGATCTTAAAGATAAGCGTCTGCCTGTACAGTCATCTCCCTGCAGCGATAGACATGCGAGCCTGAAGCTGATGCGGGAGTTTCAGATCCCTCTGTGGGATGACAATCCACAGGCAATCGAGATGAACTGCACTCCAGATAATCTCAGCTGCCAGTAAGCCTGGGGGCTTTGTGATAACCAAGATCAAGTTCTGAGATGACCAGGAGGCCCATGTAACTCTCCCCACAAGCAGCTCACTTTTCAGGCTGCTAGTGACGGAAACGTGATGCTGTCCGGGGTCCACTCTCTGGGCCCCGGCAGGGAGCCCAGGAGCAGGCAGGAGAGCTTGCAGCTGGTGGCCATTCCGAGTGTGGGGACTCGGTCAGATGAGGCTGCCAGACACCGCAGCTCTGGTCAGGGATGCTCAGGGCTTCCTTTCCAACCCTGAGAACGTCCCAGAGGAGAGAAAGGAGGGGAGTGTCGGCCTGAGCGTGGACAGGGACGCTGCCTAAGAAAGAACCTGGCACGCATCACGGCTTGTGAGACTCTGGGCCCAGCAGACTCATCTTCTTTAGCACCCCCGCAGAAATGGGTGCCAGTAGCATCTCTTTTTGCCAATCACATACAGAAAAATCAACACTACTTTTTTTTGTTCTTTTTAAATTGTGGGAAAATGTACATTCCATAAAATTTACCATTTTAACCATTTTTAAGTGATCGGTTCATTGCCATCAAGTCCATTCACATTGTTGGGCAACCATCACCACCATTCATTCGTCTTCAGAACTTTTTCATCTTCCCAGTGAAAACTCTGTACTCATGAAACACCAACTCCCCATTCCCAACCTTCCTCCTAGCCATTCTACTTTCTGTCTCTGAATCTAAGACTGCTCTTGAGCTCATCCTTGACATTTTTATTGATACTGCCAATGAAAAAAACTAATCAATAGTTGATCTAAGAAAGAAATGGAAAATTTTATTCAAGCCACCCTGAGGATGCTAACCCAGGAGACAGTCTTTCAGAAATCTCTGAGGACTGCGACCAACCGTTAGAAGTCAAAGCACAGTTATAATAAGTATTTGAGATAAAGGGTTATACATCAAATGACAGTATTGTTGACAGTTTACACAATCCAGGCCTACAAAGCGAGTAGTGGGTCATGGGTCATCTTGGCCTCTTACAGGGTTAAGAACGAAGGTTATCTCCTGAGTAGTTGTGACCCTTGATGAGATTAAGAAGGAATGTTATCTCCTAAGGAGGTCTGGGTAATGCAGATGCACAACACACACTAACAGGGAGGGAGGAGGCCCAAAGAGGCAGAGAAAAATTTTATGTTTAAATTTTTCTCATCTTGCCGTAAACTATGAATTTTATTTCATCAGTACTTAAGTTTCCAGCCAGCCAACTAGGCAAGAAACCAAACAAAACCTCATTCATCAGGTTCTTTGAATATGTTCTTCCTTGATTTTTGTCTGTGACCTAGGGTGGGGTTGGGGATTGGAAATTGACACCTACAGAGCAATCTCCGAACCTCCTCCAGCTTTCTGTTCATCTGCATCTCAATAATCATTACCTAGATGAGATCATCTATTTGTGTGTCCTTCTTTTCCATCTGACTCTGAGCTCCCTGAGAACATGGGCCCTGTCTGATTTGTCCTTGTATCTCCAACACTGAACACTATGTCCAGCACATGGTGCTCAGTATTTATTTATTTATAAATATTCTCCAGGTGAGGGTGACAAGGAGAGGAGGAAGAAAAGGAAGAAGAGAGAGGATGAGGTGTGTAACTTGTGGGCAGAAAGGGGAGGCAGGAAAACATCCCCGTATGTATCTTCCACCAAGTTCTGACATGTTCAAGGGAATAAAAGGAACTGGATCGGGTAAATTTGCTATCGATTAAGTAGACTCTAAGCATTTTGGGAAACTCCTCTGAGAATAGTTGAGAGCTCTATATACCCGTTTCTCAGGAAAATGCCCTCAAATACTCAAACACATAGCCTGCTCACAGACCTGCAGGTCAGAAATCCTGTCCTGAGGCATAAAAAATAGAATTTTTATTTTCATGTAAGTAGTTTAGTTCATAAGGAGCTAGAGATGCATTAAAATTTTACCCTAGGTTTTGCCCTCAATGAGGGCAAGGGAGTCAAAGGAGGATATTCTCAAATGCGGTCACACCGATGCTTTTAAGCGTTCTTGTTGCTGACTACCATTTTGAAAGTGATTATTATTCCCGTCTTGTGCAACGCCTCAAGGCATTTTTTAAAAATATTTATTTATTTATTTTGCAGCACGCGGGATCTTCATTGCTGGGCAGGGCGTGAGGGCTCAGTAGTTGCAGTGCTCCAGCTTAGTTGCCCTGAGGCATGTGGGATCTTAGTTCCCCAGCCAGGGATCAAACCTGTGTCCCCTCCCCTGCATTGGAAGGCGGATTCTTAACCACTGAACCACCAGGGAAGTCCCCCCGCAAGGTCTTTTTTAAGCTCAATAGCAATCATTAATTGAATTAATGATTAAATAATTGTGGAATACTGGAAGCAATAAAAGTAAAATGTAATACCAAAAAAAAAGTCATCTTCATTTCATCTAGAAAATTCAGTTTAAAGAAAAAAATCCTGTCCCTCCAGACATAACAGTGACTAAGCCAGAACACTCCCTCTGACTCAGCGGGACATTGGGGGGCCCAACCTACCAACTCTGCACACAATCCCCCTCCAACCCCGCACACTGCCTTGACTTAGGGGTGCTCACTTAGCTTCCTCCAGTGGTCCTGTAGTGGGGGCATCCAGGGAGACTCCTGATCTCCATGGCAACCTGGATCCAAGTAAGCAAAGCCCATCAACTGTTCTGGGCTTGCTGACTACTCGGAGGGACAGAGGCAGCTGGTCCTGCCCTGGCTTCCTGCACCACCTCCCCTGGACACCCGGAGCAGGGGGTTTCTGCTCTCAGCTTCAGCTGGTTCTCCAGGAGGTCTTTAAAGAGAAGCCCAGCTGGTGACAAATTCTCTACCAGAACCTGGAGTGCTGTTGTAATGATGCCTTTTTAGATGGGTCAGGGAGCCAAGTGACTTGCTGGAATAGAGGAGGAACTGTGGACCGGCCTCCCAGAGCCGCAGCAAAGCAGATACAGGAGAGCTGTGTGCTCAGGGCAGCCTCACTAGTATAACTTTTAAGGACTTGGGGGTTTACATAACATCCCTTTTTCTCAGCTAAGTAAGTTCCTTCTTTCTGAACCTCATTGCTCTGAGAAGACCCAGTTTCTGATCTAGCTGTCCCATTCGAGCATTTCCCTAATATAGCATGTGCTTAAGCAGATGTTAAATCAGGAAGCAATTAGATCAGAGCTAAGCCTGGTCTTAACCTTCTAAAGCAATGTATCTGTCCTTCCCTTTAGCCTGTCTCCTGTCTCATGGACACAGGGAGAAGCTGGGACTGTTACCCTGGGGTCATCTGGTACTTTCCTTGGGAAATATTAGTAAACAAACAACAAAAACAAAACAAAAAATTTAAGCCCCAAGTTTAAAAAACTAAGCCCTAGAAACACCTTAAAACTTACTGTTAAGCACAAGTATGCAGCGTGCACTATTGTAAAATTACTGGCTAACTAAAAAGTAGGTGAGTTCCATGTCAATATGATGAAGCAGTGCACAGAAAAATTATTATTGAAAGGAATGGAGGTAGTCACGTGCTGCCACTGCGGGAGATACTGTTTTATCCTTAAAAAGACAATTGAGAAAATTAAGTATTGTGAATGAAGGAGCAAGTGCGAATGTGACCATCATAATTACTGCCGAGGAGCAGAGGAAGAGCCATTCATCTCCTTTCTAGTCTTGGTCACTGGGACTCATTGGTGAGGCAGGACCAAAAACAGGAGAAGGCAATTTGGGGTGGACGTTTCATTAACAGCAACTTGTGTGGCCCAGCAGCTGTGAGGGTCGGGCACCGCACCAAGTGCTTTTTCACGTATTATCTCGTTTTAATCCTTGCAGTCCTTGCATATTCATGTTGCGGGTGAGGAGGCTAAGGCAGGGAGCTGGAGGGCTTGCCAGAGCTTCCCTGTCAAAGGTGGCAGGGCCGGGTTAAGTGCCCATGTGTGCCCCCACACCCTCTCAGCTACTCACGATGCCCAGCTTGCTCTCTGGCTCACTGATTTACCACCGTATATTGATGGGAAAGCTGCCACACACTGGTCAGCGTTTGGCCCCTGGGGTACCTCGGTGGACAGGACAGCATGACCCCGTGATCTGGTAGGGAGGAGGGTTTGGCGGTGGTGCGGCAGGTAGGGCCACCGTGTTCTCGCGCCGAAACCCAGTGAAGCAACTCCACCGCCCTTCCACAGAGGGCATCCTTGGTCTCTGAGAGGTGAAGTCGTTTGCTCAAGGCCAAGGTATTCGGAACATGATGTGAGGATTCTGGCCCAGGCCTGTGTGGCGCCCAGCCCCTCAGGAGGACGACTTCCAGGCTGAAATGGGGTGCGGTCACCGAGGTAGGGCCCAGAGGCTGGGGGCTTGGGCCTTCTGAGCTGCTTTTCCCGAGGGGCCAGCCCAGAGGTGGAAGCCGGGCGGGCAGAGCTCCTCGGACCTGGTGGTGGAGGTGGATGGAGGACCTTCAGCTTTTCCCGTCTGGCCGGCAGCTGCTCACGCCCTTTATGGGTCAAGGAAAGAGGAAGGTGGAGGCCTGGCCTCTAACCCCATCCTCCCTGAGGCCGCTCTGCAGGAAGCCTCCCAGAGGGCCAGCACCTCCCTTCTCGGCCGGGTGGCTTCTCGGAGCTCAGTGTCTGGCTTTGGGAGGCCAGTGGTTTTCAAATCCTCTTTGGTCTCGAGCCCTTTGTTCAAAGCGTGTTACCGGGCAGCCCCACACGTGCCAGGCAGCCCTCTGAGGCACGCGTGGGACTCCTGAGAAGAGTCCAGAAGCCTGGGATCTGCCTTTTCCTCCGTGGCGGGGCCTCGGGAGAATCACCTCTTGTCTTTGTCCTGCCCTCTGTTCACTACATCTGGCCCCTTCCTCATGCTTCTGATGCGCTGTATTCGAGAAGAATATTCGTTTTCCTTCTGTGAGTCAAAGAAGCCTCTTTTGTGAGCTCTAAAGCCATGCAGATTAAGAAATTACAAATTTAAAATAACATTGAGGGACTTCCCTGGTTGCACAGTGGTTAAGACTCTGCCCTCCCAATGCAGGGGGCCTGGGTTCCATCCCTGGTCAGGGAACTAGATCCCACGTGCCTGCCGCAACTCAGAGTTCACATGCCACAACTAAGACCCGGTGCAACCAAATAAAAATAAGTAAATAAATAAATGAATAAATAAATATAAAAAAATAGCGAGTATTCATTGTTGTTTTTTTTTTTTGGCCATGCTGCACAGCTTGTGGGATCTTAGTTCCCCCACCATCTTGGTTTCCCCCACCAAACCCCGGCCCTTGACAGTGAAAGCACAGAGGCCTAACAACTGGACCGCCAAGGAATTCCCCATGTTCATTGCTCTTATTGACAAACAACTTTAGTCATTAGAGTTTTTTTTCTGTCTCCTACAGAATCCTCCTCTTATTACTTAAACCATTACTTATTGAGAAGTTATCTATTAAGAGAAAAATGTGTTGGGTTTTTAAAAATACCTAGTCCTTTAGCCAAGTGTGTCTCTTGGAAGAGCCAGTTATTAATCCTTAGAGCATTTTCCTTCTTTCACTTACCCAACCATGATCAGTCTTTAATTTTAACTTCAGTGATCAGGATCCTGAGTGAGAGCCCAACGTGGTAACTGGTACTTAGCTCGTCACACGTCCTATCATCTTGCCAGCCTCTTGGAAGCCAAGTGCAGGATACAGGTGATCTGTCTGGCTTCACATCATGGTCACAGAATCTCCCAGGCTGATGTCTTATCTGCACACTGGGTGTCTTGGCCTGTCCATACCGTCCTTGAGGGCTCCTAGGAAGATACTAAACAATATGGGTCGTATCCTTTTGTCATGAGTAGACCAACGGGCAGCATTACAAAATCTGAGAATAAACCCACAGACTAGTGGGAGAAAATAAAACAAGCAAGCCCATAAAATCAAGGGATATATTATAACCGTGAAAAAATCTTAAATAAGTAAAGGAGCTTGGAATCACTTGAATATATGCTCCACATATATAAATGCACACATATATATGTCCACACACATAAACACGTACACAGTAGCAGATAGGCAAGGTGCAAGACGGTCATTGCATGTCGGTGCCCCTCTTGAGGGACATGAACAATTCCTGGTACCAGCTGGTCCCTGGGTGTCTGCTATCTATCCTGCAGAGTCATTGGAGGGAAGGGCTGTGATTAAAGGGGTTCCTGTTGACACGGGCAGCAGTTTTCCTCTGTGGATCCCTCACTTGCCTTGTTGAACAGCCTGCTGGGGCCAAGTGGGGGCTCAGTCAGAGGCTGCTCTGGGCTGCGCCTACCCATGTGGCCTCCCACCTGTGGTCCCCATCCCCTCATTCCCTCTGGTTGGACTCCTGATAGGCAGGTGGGAGAAGGGAGACCAGACCTCCCTGCACCTGGTCACCGTGCCTGGTACCTGGTGGGCCATCTTGGAGGTGCTGTCCATTTCAGTTGTTTAATCAGAATCTGTTACGCTTTCTGTGGATGGGGAAGGTGTACAGATGACTGATTCATGCTCTCTCGCTGCAGGGAGTCCCAAATGTATGTGTGTTTGTGTGCGTTTGTATTCTAGTTGCGCCCTTCCCCAAAATAATACCTAGCATTCATTGAGCTCTTACCATGTGCCTTACAGGTGTGATCTCGTTTACTCCGCTTAACAAGCCTATAAGTTACATGCTAATACTATAACTTATGTATAACATATATATATATGTTAGGTGTAATACATTTTACACGTGAGGAAACTGAGGCAGAGAGAGGTTGTGTGTCATCACTGGTACCCCCCAAGTTCCCAGTGTTCCAGGAAGGCTTCTTCCCATTACTGCATAGTATAGTGTAGTATACAGTAGTGTCTATACCGACGCTGTGCGCTAGAACTTTCTGCAATTATGGAAGTGTTCTGTGCTGTCCATTGTGGTGGCCTAGAGGTTCCTTTTGAACTGAATGGTATTCCACTGAATGTATCTCACATTTTCTTTATCCATTCATCCCCTGATGGATATTTAGGTGCCCTTCCATCTGATCTTTTCTTCCTTTCCCTCCCATTTCCCTCCAAATATAATAGGTAATTAAAATATCTAGACAATTATTGTATTAGATGAGGAGCAGTTTGTGCTTATTTCATATTTTAAGAGCAGCAAGTGCTGAGCCTTTATTCTCCCCCCAGCATCACCCCAAGATGTACCAAATGTGTCTGCCAAAAGTGGATTTTTAGTCTAATGAAGCCTCCTATTGACTTTTAATTTCTCTGGGTCATTGACTTTCCATAGAAAAAAGAAATTCCCCAGGTCTGCTTAGGGTATGACCCTGTTCAGATGGTAGGTTGGAGAGGCTCTGCATTGGGGTAATGTTTGGGTATGTTGGGTGACAGTAGTCTTGACCTGTTAAAGAGTTAATTGTTTTTTCCTACAAGAGTAGGGAGGTAAGTGGCCGAGTGTGACATGGTGGCCCCTCGGTGCCATTGGAGACACAGACCCCTGGGTTTCTCCCCTGCCATCCTTAGGGGTCACTGTCATCTGTGAGGTTCCATGGTGGCCACCAAAGCTCCATCCACCATGCCCATGGTTCAGGCAAGAGGATGGGAAGCGTAAAGGGTCCCCGAGGTGCCACCCGAGGCTCTGTCCACTTATCAGCCAGACTATGTCACACGGTACCCTGGCCCCACCGCCGGAGCATGGGAGGCAAGGCACGTGGCTGCCGTGAATAAAGTTTGATTCTGCTGGGAAGACAGAAGCGGGTGGACATAGGGCAGGCAGCCAGCAGCTCATCTGGTGGCTTCAGCATCCACCCTCTTGGGGTTCAGGCTATGGTACCAAGAATTGGGGGCACAGACCCCTTTCAAATGGCCTGCCCTTGATACTAGAGGCATTTGTCTGCTTCTTTTGCTGCTAGCAGCTTCCCTTTGTGAGCGCGGGCTCTAAATTCTTCCAAAAATAGAGGAAAAGGGTGTGTTGTATCCCTGTCTGGTTTCTTTGTGCGTCTGGTCACGGAGAAGTGTGGGATAAAGTAGCTGCCTGTGAGGTCTCCTCTGCATGGGTCTGTTTTAAAATTCTTCTGTTTAAATGGGTTTTAAAATGTGAAAGGGGAAAAAAGGGTTGTCCCCTTAAAGAAGTCTCTTTCAGACGATGGTTCATCAGACTGCAGCTTAATAAAGACACTCATTCATAGTGATTAGGTCTTTGTTAGAAAGGATGGGGGAGAGTTTTTGAGGCTGGTTTGCAGAGACTGCGATTGCCCAGATACCCTCGTGGTTTGAGCAGACAGGTAATTTACTCTTCCTCCGCGCTTCACAGGGGGCCTGTGAAGGAAGGGGGCACAGGGAGTGTGGGGATTGTCATAAGTCCTGGCTCCTCGAAGGAGTGAAGTAGGAACAGGGCAGTCAGGGTTCCAGGCCCTACTCTGGAGGGCTCAGCGGGAGTGCTGGGGAGTTTGGGCAGGGTTTCCTTGCTGAGTCGCTGTGAACAGAAGTGGTAGGCTTTGGGCATCCCGGGGCTGGCCTTTGAGGCGATATAGCTGTGGGACCAGAGAAAAGACACCTCTTGGGGAAGCAGGGGAATCTCAAGCCTCGGAACCCTCAGACCAGCTGTATAGAGACAGAAAAGGCAAGTCAGATTCCAGGGGAAAGAAGACAGGCAGGAACTGGCTTCCATACTGTGTATGTACTAGTGTCGGGGGGACAGTCTATGAGTCAGCAATGAGCCCAGGAAAACAGCCGGGTTTCAGACCTGGGTTTGCTACTTACTCTAGGCAAGTGGCTCACTCTTTGCTACTCAGGGTCAGGATTGTGAATGAAATGGCCCCGATGGGCAACACGAATATCCTCTGACCCTATGATCTAGACTTGGGGATGCTGTCAAAGGGGTCAAAGCCAAGATCCCGTGCCAGAGAGGAACTTGATAGGCCGCAAGCTCTCTCCCTTAACCCAGTCACTTCTGTGCGTTTCCTGCAAAGAAAGGAAGTAAAGCAGTTTCCTAAATTCCAGGCAGGCGAGGAGAGAGAAGTAGGAGCAATTAGGCAGAGGGAAGTGAGGAGCACGTAAACTGCTCTAAAACCAGGAGTCATCTTGCTTAAACGGGCTATCACTTTCTTCCTCCCAGCAATTAAGGATACTTACGTGTTCAGCGTAGTTATAGTAAGTTAGGACAGGCAAAGTCATGCCGCTGTAACGAACAATGCCAATGCCCAGTATGAGCGAGCTGGGGGCTCTGTCTCACACGTCCTGACCACGGGACCAAAGCTCTTCCATCTGAAAAATGACAGTCACATTGGTGAGGGAAGAGGATGTGGCATATTGAGGACTGGCTCTTGAAGCGTTCATCCAAGGCAAGTACTTTGGTGGCCAAAGGAAGTCACATGGCCGAGCCTAACTTGAAGAGCATCGGGGGCGCCCTCCTACCATATCCTGACCGGAAAGGTCCCTGAAATATGTGATGAATAGCACTGCCACAGTAGTTATTTTAATAAAGAGTTACATTTTTACAGAAAAGGGGTCAGGAACTGGGTCATTTGCTAATCCAAGTCCCTACATTATTTATACCTGAAGAAAGCTGAGATTCCCATATAACCTTACCATACCATTTAGCTTAATCTCAAGCACAATGTCCAGAAGGAAATAAATCTTGCCAGGTCTAACCCATAGAATGATAGCTTGTCAGCTGTCCAGATTAGGAGGACGGGTTCAAACCGCGGTCTGCTGTTACTGCCGAGGAAAGACAATTTGCCGTGTATTAAGTTTAAAGGGTGATTTAAAGAGGATTCTGCCCAGACGTGATGACTGCTCTGCTTTTTCAGTGGAACCTAAAGCAGGTGCTGACCTCTTAAACTTTTTTACTTCCCTCATGACACATGATGGGATTTGGAGTGAAGGTTGGTAAATGGAGGGAGAGCAACGGTCTCCCTGGAGATTTGCTACTGGTGAATTTCGGGGCACATTCACGTTCTTTGTGAAACGGTCATGTTCTTATTCTGTCGTCTCAACGTTTTTTGTAAGCAAAAGAGACTTTTTATTCTTTATTCACTGGGCCTTTGGGAATTCTCTGCTGATAAATTCCAATTCCTGAGTTTATAATTATGTGTATTTGTGACAATTTAATCAATCCACATGAATTTGTTAAACACCCACTGTGTGGAGAGAACTACGGGCGTTGCAATTGGGGCTACAAAGGTAAATAGGATTTTAGGCTCCTTGAGTGCTTTTGAATTTAAGGGCCCCGCAGAGAAGGTATAAACTCGTGCCCTAATAATATCTCTTTCCGTTCTGGGGTGCATCGTAATATTCACGGTCGCTAAGGAACCTCTCGGTGACACACCCCCTGGCAGTTCGGCATTGCTGTTCTTCCCTTCCCTTTGAATCAGGACTGGCCCTGTGACTTGTCCTGGCCAACAGAATCCTGCAGAAGGGATGTTGTGACTTCCAAGGCCGGGCCTCGCTCTCTTGGTACACGTCATCCTCACATAAGGGCTCTCTGGGTGACGTCCTGGAGGATGAGAGGCACGTGGAGGGAGGGGCCCCGCTGACGGCCAGCAGGCGCCACCGGACACGTAAGCGAGGCCATCAGCCCCCGCCAATCCCACTGGATTGCAAACAGGTGAATGAGCCCGGATAGCACCATGAGGAGTGGACAACCTGCCCAGTTGAGCCCAGCCCATACTGCAACCATCAGAACCGTGAGCAAGCCAGTTATTGTTATTTGAACTACTAAGCTTGGGGTGGTTTTTGTGCCCAGCGGTTGACCGTTGCCCAGTCCCTGCACTGACCCAGCCAGACCGACCTTCTGGTCATTCTCCAACATGATGTGATTTTTGGCTCCTCCTTGGGCGTGTTGTCCCTTCAGTCTAGAATGCCGCCCCTCACTTCCTTTCTCGGAACTTTCTGTCCTATCTTCAAGATCCAGGTACCTCTCTGAGTTCCCCTGGAGCCCTCGATACACGTGTCTTTTATTGATACTTTCTCTGTTGTCCTGTGGTTCCTTGTTTACAGGTTGGTATCTCCCATTAGATAGATGCTGACCTCCTAGGGGAAGAGGCTGTCCTCTCCTTCACTGACTCCTGGGCCTCTACTCAGATCCTGACACACAGTGGATGTGGCAGTCCATTGGGAGACAAAGTGTGGAGAATAACTCCTTTGTGAGGGTGGGCACTGCACTGGTAGTGGGAACATGGCTGCCGAGTCCTGACTATAACTGGATATCATACAGCAGTGCCTCTCACACTTTAACCATGTGCACGTGATCGCCTGGGATCTTGTTAAAACGCAGGCTCTGATTCAGTAGGTCTGGAGAGGGGCCAAGAGTCTGCATTTTTTTTTTTTTAACATCTTTATTGGAGTGTAATTGCTTTACAATGGCGTGTTAGTTTCTGCTTTATAACAAAGTGAATCAGCTATACATATACATATATCCCCATATCTCCTCTCTCTTGCGTCTCCCTCCCACCCTCCCTATCCCACCCCTCTAGGTGGTCACAAAGCTCCGAGCTGGTCTCCCTGTGCTATGTGGATGCTTCCCACTAGCTATCTATTTTACATTTGCTAGTGTATATATGTCCATGCCACTCTCTCACTTCGTCCCAGCTTACCCTTCCCCCTCCCCATGTCCTCAAGTCCATTCTCTGTGTCTTTATTCCTGTCCTGCCCCTAGGTTCTTCAGAACCCTTCTTTTTTTTTTTAGATTCCATATATGTGTGTTAGCATGCGGTATAAGAGTCTGCATTTCTAACAAGCCCCCGCAGTCCACACTTTGAGTAGCAAGGCCATAAGATAACCCAGGTGCCCAAGAACAACAGTCAGTAGTTACAGAGGTCCTCAGTGGTTCAAAAAAAACAGGGATGAGTCTTTTTTTATTGAAGTACAGTTGATGTACAATATTATATAAGTTACAGGTGTACAGTATAGTGACTCACAAATTTTAAAGGTTTTACTCCATTTATAGCTATTATAGAATGTTGGCTGTATTTCTTGTGTTGTACGATATATCCTTGTAGCTTATTTTATACATAATAGACTGTACCTCTTAATCCTCTACCCCTCTGTTGCCCCTCCCCACTTCCCTCTCCCCACTGGTAACCACTGGTTTGTTCTTTATATCTGTATCTGTTTCTTTTTGGTTATATCCACTAGTTTGTTATTGATATATTTTTTAGATTCCACATATACGTGATATCATACAGTATTTGTCTTTCTCTGTCTGACTTATTTCGCTTAGCATAAACCTCAAAGTCCATCCATGTTGTTGCAAATGGCAAAATTTCCTTCTTTTTTATGGCTGAGTAGTATTTCATTGTACATTGTACACCACATCTTTATTCATGAATTTGTTGATGGACACTTAATAGGGATGAGCCTTAATAGCAGTGCTGATGGCCGTAGAACACAGAATATGGCAAATAAAGTGAGCTTGATCATTTTGAGGGTGCTCCAATTGAAGAGCAACGGTAGAAGGAGATAAATATTTATTGGGAAAGGAGTGTTCTAAATAAGCTGAGATTTTTAAAGGATCTACCAGAAATAAGGTGGGGAGAATGAACTATATCAGTACTGTTGACTACAGAACTAGCCTAGATTCTGACAGATACTAAATACAGAAACAAAACAAAAAAATTTTGAAGACTGGTGTCCTGAAGAAGAACAAGGATGGGGTAGACACATTAATCGACTTCTTAGAAGGATGAAAGGAAAGCAGTGAACACTGGGGAGCTGGTTATATCAGGCTAACCTTATTTTCTTATTTGAAAAGATGACTGGGCTGCGGGAACAGAGAAGTGTGGTCCTGGCACACAGCGGATTTCAGCAGGGCATTTGACTCCTACCTGGGACACATCCTGTGGTCAATATGGAAAAAGCATGTATGTTTCGAAGTGTACAGTGTGTATGTTTGGAAGTGTACGGTGTGTATGTTTGAAAAGATATTTGTACATTTTGATGACTAGTTGGAAATCAAGACAGCAAGAACGCGGATTGATCAGGTTTACCAATGCAAAGAGAGGTGCCCTAGAATTTGTGCTGGTGGTTCATCTGAAGATATAGTTGGTACTTACGAAATATAGAGTTCCTTCCAAAACAAATTATTAGGAGATTAAAATATACTCTTTCTATTGACACAGCAAGTAAAGGCAAAGTCGAGGGGACTTGAGAAATGCTTGGCTTCCCCCCCCCACCCCCCACCGTGGCTCGTGCCAAGTCAATCTGTAGCTGTTTATTGTCTTGAATATGTACTCAGATTAGCTGTGTAGCAGGCCATCTGCCGTCTCCTCCAGACTCAGTTGATAGGCCCTGGGAAAGGGAACTCCTGCCAAAATGCAAATAACCTACTAAACTGATAATAAAGGGAAGGATAAGGTCTGTGGGGGGATGGGGTAGGAATAAGTGACTGTCTTCTCAGCTCCTCTTTGTCTTTCTTCTGCCTGTATTTCTTCCTGTTAGAGAAAGACCAGGTGTGCCTCAGGAGACCCCGGTCTCAATTGGAGATGCTGGGTCAGACCCGAAGTAATGGGGCAACTAGGAGGCTCAGTTGTAAGACTACGTTCTGCAACCTCCCAAACTAGTCTCTTCGTTTGAACTCAGCAGCTGGCTTGGTTTCCACTGGTCGGCTTGCCGAGGTGGAAGCCCTGGTCAGAGTTGCGCTCTTCCAGGTGAGGGCTGTGGTCTCTGCCCCCAGGGGGCTAGCACCTGGATTCTCCAGGTTGCCTGCCGTCACATTAATTCATGAGCCCAGTCTCTTCTCCCCCCCGCCCCTGCCCCCAGCTGCCCTGCATAGCGTTCCCACCCAAGCATGATTCAACTGTTCCCAGCAGCAGTCTTGAGCTGATGGGACAGCTGTCATTTACATGCGCCTACTACTTCAGTTTCCAAACACTTTCATATTCACCTTCAGCTCCTTTCAATACTCATAGCCACCCCAGGAAGCTGTCACTAGTCAATTGGAATAGTAATGTTAAAGAAACTAAGGCTCCATCCCAGGAGGAGGTTGTGACCATCTAAGACCTCGTAGCTAAGGAGTAGGAGACCAAAAATGTGAATGCAGATCCTATCCCCAGTTCTGTCACTTTAGGGTGAGTCGTTGAGTAAAGAAGAGTTTGCCAACTCAGATGTCAGCAGGGCCTCTGCTCCTAGCAGCAAATGTGTGAAGCTGACCGGGTACCAGGCAATAGGGAGCAGTGAGGCCTGTGTCCAGCTGGAGAGCACAGGGCCATCCCAAGGGGGCTGCCGTTATTCACCGTGTGATGGTTGTATGTGCGGACTGGGCCAGCACTCCAGCTCTTCCAAGTCTAGGCAATGCTGAGAATTCGTTTTAAAATATTGACGATGGATTCATTTCTTTTCACACTCTGTGGCTCAAACAACAGTCATCCCCACAACCCTCCAGTTTGATCAGTGGATTAAAGTAACATTCCCCGGTGAATGAGGCTTCGCTTCTTTTGAGGGTACTTGCCTTTTAAAAGAGTTTGTTGAAGCAATTTAGTTTCTAATTAATGCAGTCCATGGGGGAGATGTTTTTTCATCCGCGTCACTACCTTCCTGAGCCTGCTTTAAGTCCCTCAGCTTCAACAAATCTTGGCTAAAGAGAGTTTGAAAATGAGATGCAGTATGCATGGCATCAGCCCGCAGCTTAACCGTATTGCCCCCATCCAGGGGTCTAAACTCCACAAGGTGGCTGCCCACCAGGGTACAGAAGGGGAGGCTATCTAAACTTACCTTGGGGGATGCACAGAAGTCATTAAAAAAACATTTTCCAAAAATCCTTGGAAAGGGGGAAGAGGACTGTCTAAGCTGTAGTTTATAGTTTGGAACTGTTGCAGAGCAGATCCATTTTTAAATTGCAGTTGTTAATCACCCACGCCCTGTGTTGGAAGGAGGATCTTGCCACAGGAAGGGACTTGGTGTAATCCTGGGCTGAGGTAATGAGCAGACTTAATACTGGGAAAGGAGTTTAGAGGAACATAGAGTCAGCTCCAGAAAGGAAGTGTCAACCTAGCAGGAGTGATTGAAAAAATATGGGGGTTGGGGGGTTCTCTTGATGTAGGGAACGCCTTAGGCCATCTTCATTTTGCATAAGCGGCACCAGTCTGCGTTAGTCTCAGGGGTTCTGGGGGATCTCCTGGGAGCTTTAGAAACCACTGCTACCCAGGCCCAGCCTCCAAGATTAGATTTAACTGGTCCAGGTCTGGTCTAGGCACCTGCATTCTCTACGGCTCCCTGTAACTCTGGTTGAGAACGATTACTCCAGGTTTGGGGGTTTCAGACTTCACAGCATCAAAGAGCCCGGGGGGCTTGTTAACATGGGCATTGCAACGCCTCTCCTGTCCAATGAATAAGAACCTCAGGGAGGCCCTGGACTCTTTATTTTTTAAAGACCCCAGATGATCCTTGACTTAGGTTTTGAGCAGCCCTTTGTAAACCACTCCCTACCTTGTGGGCACCCAAGTACACACACACAGATGCCATTTGCAACCAATAAATAGAAATACTTTAGTGTCCCACTTTGGCGAGCACTTGAGGTGAAAATAGATCTCCTGAAACAGATGTCAGTTAAGGCACAAAGGCTGTGACTGCCTAACTCTTAACTGCTGGGGAGTGGGGTCAGCGGGGGCAGTGAGGACTGCACCAGGCCGGGCTTCTGGTTAAACTCAGGCTTTCCCTATGAGAGGTCTTCCAGCCCATTGAGCTTGTGTCATTTGTAGAAATGGTGGCAAACAGCTGTAAATGCAGGGCTGAGAGCTATTTGTCCCCTTGCTTTGTTCTCTTTCAGATTACAGAAAACACTTTTGACCAATAATGTAAACAAAGTTTTACTTATTCTCTTTTGATTCAAAAAATCACCATAAAACACAACTTCAGAAACTCTGAATGTCATGATTTTATAGCTGGCGATATCATATTTGTGTTTCTGGGTCTTAAGTTGTTAGAAGAGCTTATGAAACAAAAGCAGTTTGTTTTTCCCGCATCTGATTCTTACACCCCTCATTTTGAAGTTTGCACTGTGTGTGCAGTGTTGGTCTTTGCATAACTGAGTCACTTGCTAATATAATTTTTGTTGTTCTTTTGTGATAAGAGCAGAATTTCTGTGAGTTGCAGTCCAGGAGACAGAAGGTACAAACACGGCAGATCAAATATCACCTGGGCCTGTATGGACTCCTGACCTCGTTTCCCTCTTGTATCTACAGGATACGCACTTCATTCTGACCGTTTAAGCCTCTCTGTCTACTAGAAACTTCCCTTCTGATTCCAACCTTGTCTAATTATTAACACTCTGAGATACTACTTTTGAGTTGATCAGAAAAGGGGAGAAAACTTGGGTTTAGGACTAATTTTATTACATCTCAAAATGGCTTTGATGGAAATCTGCCGTATGTATCTTTTTATATATCATCAAGTGCTTTGCTTTAACTCCAAGGCTATTACCCTCCAGTTGGGCCATGCTCTTTTCCATTCTTCTTCTTATTTTGTTACGCAAATGAACAGCCAGTTGCACACAGCGTAAATAATACAGGTTTTGTGTGCAGAGCTAGAATTCGTGGGACACCTACAACCAAAGACCTTGCGTGCAGGGAGTGAAAACCCCGCTGAGCATGTCCTCTTCTCAGGAATTTCTTGAAGGAAGGGAATCATCATTTACGGCAGCCACCCTAGGAGATTTTATTCCAAAGACTGAATTTTCTGTTCAAATGTCTGAAATACCTGATTCCCTAGATTTGGGGGACAGAAGAGGGAGAGAAATTACTCAGGAACACATAGGGTGTTGGCTATGCGTCTCAGCGATTTTTTTTTTTTCATCCTAAGTGTCATTTGCTCAATTTGTTTTCCTTGCTTACATGTGGAACTGACCCCTAAACGTGCTGATAAGAGAAGAATAAGTAAGTAAACACTCCCAAGGTTCGAGGCTGATATAAAAGTCACTTGGTTTCAGTGAACCGGACTGGAACACGAGCCTTTTGTTTGCTGTTGAAAGTTTAGCACTTGAATTTCGGGTTGGGCTGTTCATTTCATTAAGGAAAATGTGGACACCTCATGCCAACTCCTGTTTTCCTTAGTCCCTGAGAATGGAAGGCATTGTGTATTTGGTCCACACACCAAAAAGTGAACAGTGACTTAATTGTGCCCTGGGAACAAAAGCTATTACCTGGGGACAAGATGGGAGACCCCAGGCTTCTGCTCACCCTGCTTCACTCTTTACAAAAGTCAGCGTTGCTGGGAACCCCAGAGCAAACGTTTGCATTGTGGCCACTGTTTGCGTTTGAAACTGTAACCCGTAGAGTGGTTTCTCCTGGTGCTTACAATTGAGAGGAATGTGGCAAAGTGGGGACCAGGCTTATTCGAAGAGATCAGGCGTCGGGCCCCAAGTCCCCCGACAAAGACCAGATGTCAAGCAGAAGGGGGAGACCGAAAAGGAAAAAGAGAGAGCTTGGTTCCTCCACTCAATCTGCCTCTTCCTCGCAAAAGCCCCAGTGACACACATTGAAGCTTGCATCAGTCATGTGGCTGCCCATCTGCTTGCCAGCAGTTCAACTTTGGTTAAATCTGTTTAAAAAGCACTTACGCACTGTTCAGTTATAGGCAGGCAACGAGTATGTGCCAGTGTGAGAATTGGGGGGGCATCAGCTTTTCAGGCAGATGGTGGCAGTCCCTTGATTCTTCTGTCACATGCATATGATGACACTGTACCTCCTTGAATGGTGATGTCGGGGTAGGAAGCCTCTTTCCTCCTGAGAGTGCCTAAGGAGTTGGCTTTGCTGTTGGTTAAAGCCAGCACTTCGGTTGATGACCCCGAGTCCCAGGACATTTTGTTTTCTTTCGCCTTTGGAGTATCGGCCAAGACTGAGATTTTGAATGTTTTTTGGTTCATTGGGGAGAATGTTGACTTGCCAGGGGTTGGGAATAAAGTGTCTCAAGTAAAAAGAGTTGCTTCAGAATTTGAAATTCCTCTTCCCCCAGTGGTTCTCTTGAGTTCTGGTAAATCAAGACCAGTGAATATCACAGCTAATAATAGTGGTAGCAAAAACAAAACTAGAATTTTTTTGACCTTTTATACTATACCATAACATGTATAAGCATTATCACTTATAATCCTTACAATAAGTGGTTCTTATTTTTAGAAATGAAACAAGATGAAAAGCAAGTATTGAGATTGGATCTCAGGACAATGGCTAAATGTGTTATGTTCTCCATGAAATCATGACATCATGGACCTAAGCCAGCATTTCCCAAACTTTGGTGTGTACATGGATCACCTGGGATCTTATTAAAATGCAGATTCCGATTCAGTAGGTGTGGGTGGGGACCGAGAGCTTGCATTTCTAATGAGTGTGATGCTGCAGGTCCGCGGAACACTCTGAGTGGCAAGTTTCTAAGTCAGAGATTGCCAAACCTGGCTGATCGTTGGAATCGCCCGGAGATTCTGGAACACATAGCTTCCCTTCCACCTTTGAGATGCTGATTCTTAAGACCCCAGCCTTACTTTTATAAAATGAGCAAACAGTGGCCCTGAGAGCGGCTGTGATCTATACAAGATCACACGCGAGAATCTAGCCTCCTGGGATCCGGAACACACTTGTTCCTCACACTACCTGTGACTTAACGTTGACTGGTATCACGGGCTGAAATGTGCACCCAAGTTCCCATCTTCTTTCCTTCTTGCCGGATCTGCACAGCTGGCAAACCACCCTGGTTGCCGGGAGGAATGGGCCTCACTTCCCGCCGCATGATCTGAGCTGGTCTTCCTCCTTGGACTGCTTATCGTGTGCTGCACACTTGTCCCAGGTGGCACCACAACTAAGGCTCTGTCTCTGCAAGATGGAAACACTGCTCCCTGAAGAGCTGGTGACACTCGAGTTCTGTCCTTGCACACAGCCGTTTATTAATATGACATCAGGAGGTGATGTGAGGAGGACAGGGGGGCTGGTGCCGGGGCAGTGGGGCTAAGTGGCTCCGAAGGAGGTGTGGTGTGTTTGCAGAGGTGAACAGCGCAGCTGGGGGCTTCTCCGGCATGGCTGCATCATTGCTTCCCATTCCTGACCAGGAAGGCTCAGACTTCTGGAAGTGCTCCCAGCTCTAGCCAGCACCTTATGTAAGCGTCCTGTGGCCTCAGGACCTTCTCTAGTCACTTCTGCACAGCTTCCATCTCCCTAAGTGTCCAGGAACTCAGCAAGCTTATGAAATGGCCCTACAAGATTCACTTCATGCCCCTGATCTCTATGACTCTAACCCAAGCTGACCCTTGATCATTTGGAGTTTTGAAGATATTTTCATTACTGAATATTTGTTAGGATTAGTTTTGGCTGCTTGGGTTTGACAGAAAACCCAAAATAATAATGGCTTAAAGAAAATAGGACTTTATTTCTATCTTGTGTAGGAGTCCAGAGCTGCTGTGGCAGCTCTGTAGTATCAAGCACTTTGCCTTCTTTTATGATGTCACTCTGCCAATATGGCTGCACATGCGTCAGCCATCACATCTTCGTTCCATCCAGCAAGAAGAAAGAAGGGCATGCCCTTTCTCATGAAGGACATTCCTTGACGATTGCACCCAATACTTCTGCTCACATCCTGTTCACCAGAATGTAGTTACATGGCCACAGCTAGGTAGTTACATGGCCACAAGGAAGGCTAGGAAATGTAGTCTTTATATCAAGGTGGCCTGATTATCAGCTGAAAATTGATAATTCTAGGACTCAAGACAAAGGAAAGATCAAATATTAGGATAGACAACTGGCCATGCCTCACCAAGGTCTTAAGGTCATTTTCAAACCCAAGTAGTGTTTGAATTAGAACCAGATTTTCAGATCGTTGCTTCCAAGCCACTTTATATACCACAGGAGGTTTGAGGTTATGCTGGATCTCTTAGGCATTCCTCCAAGAGGAGCCAGAGCTGGCCATTATACTTTTATTCAATTCATTATGATTTAATAATTTAATTAATTAGGGCTGATGTGGAATGCAGATTTAAGGACAGAGTTGCTGGCAGTAATCAAAGCTTTAAGGCAGAAGGCAAGACTCGTAGATTGATAGCATTTCCCCTGATGCCGTCTTCAGCTTGCTAGAACTGCTTGTTCATATGTTTGGAGCTGGGCAAAAAGATTAACTATAACCACGGAAAGAAGAGAAAAATGGACCAAGTCTTAGCACCAGAAGGGATGGTTGTTTTGAGTCAGCATTGGGTGCTTTCTGGGGCATGATAGAACCTGTGAATCTTAAGGAGTGTCTGGGTCCTGAGATCCTTATTTTGTAAAATGAAAGCCCAGATCTAGAAGTACCTGGGATGTCAGTCTTCATGGGGGTTTCAAAGAAGCAGTTTGAGGAGTGGCATCCATATTATTTGAACATTGATAGTTAAATAGATTTCCTCAGATAGTATACGACTGAGTGGGCCATTCTGTGTTTTTTCTAGAATGTTCTGCCTTGTTCTTAGAAAATACCTAGGATAACTTCTGTATAGCCCATAAATGGATGTTAACACCTCACTTCCCCCCCCACCCCTCTTTTTGCCTAACAGCAAACACAAAGTTTTCTCTTTAGAAGAGAATGGCCAAGAGAGGTGGGAAAATAAGAATACATTTCTTAAACCTAATCATTCCAGACAGTTGGAACAAAGCAATCGTCACACAGGTAAAAAGGAGCTCCCCTGACAAGTGGAATCTAGAGCAGAACAGAAGGTGTGGGTAGACCTGGCCAGGCCTTGCAGGGGGAGGCTGTGAATATAGTTACCTCCTGAAACCAAAGTAGGCAAATCACACGTCTTTTACAGATGCTTCCCATGACTTGACGGCTTGCTTTTACCGACTACTCAGGATGTCTGCTTTAGTGTAATGCTCTTTAACATCAGTGTCCGGTGTATTCCAAACTTCAGTGGATTTTGATGGGCTCATTCTTCACAGACATACACATGGAAAATGCGTTTGAATTTGTGCTAAAGGCAGGCTGAGCAGTTGTTTTCTTATACTGAATGCATTGCTGCTTTCCTGTACTAATAACTGTAAGAATTTAAAAACAGCATAATGAGCTCATACATTTGCTCCTGCATTTTCCCCATGTTATATAGGTTATGACTTTTCAGGCAGCATGATACTTGCTTAGAGGAAAGGTTTTATCTAGTAAAATGTGTGTGTGTTCTCCGAGGGAGAAAAGCCAGGACTTGGGCATCTGACAAGCCTTGGTTGCATCTCGACCTCACCCTTCACTAGCTGCCCATCCGTGGCAAATGACCCTGTTTCCCTGGATCTCAGTTTTCATTTTCCTATGATAGAGATGGCCGTGCCTCCTCACAGGAGGATGGCATGAGCTCTAGAGGATGTGAAGGGTCCAGCCCAGTGCCCAGTTCCCTGCAGCTGCTCAGTGAATGGGCGTTTTCTTTCTTTGTTTTGATTTTCTGGACCTATGCCTTCTTTGGAAAAAAAAAAACCTGCTGGTTAGTGTTTAGAGGAAGAAATAATAATCTGGTTTGTCACTAAAATTTATCTGAGAATCTGCTATGGGACTCAAGGTCCCTGGGGCAAATCCAAGAAGCTCTTGCTCTACAGCAGTAGCTCTTGAAGTGTGGTCCTCAGCCCCACAGTATCATCGCCTGGGAAATCATCAGAAATGCAGATTCTCAGGCACCACCGCAGACTTGTCAGTTGGGAACTGGGAGTAGAGCCCAGCAATCTGCGTTTTAACCAGACTTCTGGGTGATTTGAATGTATACTAACCTTTGAGAACCACTCCTCTCTACATCTGGGTTCTCGGACCTTGCTGGACCTGAGAATTCTGAGGTGCATTTTTATTTATTTATTTATTTATTTATTAGATTAATTAATTAATTTACTTTTGGCTGCGTTGGATCTTTGTTGCTGCGCACAGGCTTTCTCTAGTTCTGGCGAGTGGGGGCTACTCTTCGTTGCAGTGCACAGGCTTCTCATTGCAGTGGCTTCTCTTGTTGCAGAGCATGGGCTCTAGGCACGTGGGCTTCAGTAGTTGTGGCGTGCGGGCTTCAGTAGTTGTGGCTCGCGGGCTCTAGAGCTCAGGCTCAGTAGTTGTGGCGCACAGGTTTAGTTGCTCCATGGCATGTGGGATCTTCCCGGACCAGGGCTCGAACCCGTGTCCCCTGCGGTGGCAGGTAGATTCTTAACCACTGCACCACCCCCCACATCCGGCCCCAAGGTGCATTTTTAAATACCTGCGCCTGGGCCCTGATCCCAGAGGTTGTGATGCTGGGAGTCTGGGGTGGAACCCAGACATGGGGACTTTTTAAAGTCTCCCAGGTGATTCCATTGTGTGCCAGGATTAAAAAATTTCTGCTCTAAAGAGTTTCCATCTCATCTTCTCTCTTTCTCCTTCCCTCTTCCCCTCCCCGCCTCCTCTTCTCTCCTCCTTCATCTACTCTTTGGGGTGGGATGCTGGAATTAGGGCAAGAATTGTAACATGAGCTCAGAGGGGCTCACAGGGAGTGGGTGAGATGCTACCCACAGACCACAGAAAATTTCCATTGCCTTTGCCTCATTCCTACAGCCCTCTGCTATGTTTTGATGGAAGTCTTCTGATTTTAAATGTACCACATGCTCGTGTAGAAAGTTTGAAAAAACCTGGGAAACTTTGAAGGAGAAAATGGAAATACCCCATAATCCTATTCCTCCAAGGATCCCATTAAATGTTAACATTTTGCTGTATTAGCCTCCAGTCTTGCACTTATATGTCATGTTTAATATGAAATTAGGATCGTATGTATAGCTGCCTATCTTGCTTTTTTACCTAACATTATATTATGATAATTTTGTATGATATTCTTTGAATTTCAAAGCCAGCATCAAATTGCACTTTGTGGATGTGTTGTAATTGGCTCAGCCATTTCACTCTGGTTAATTCCATTCTTTTTTTTCCAGGATAAGTTCAAATATCCTTGTAAATAAGTCCTTGTTTTTCTGATTATTTCCTTAGGGTAGATTCCTAGAAGTAGACTCACTGAGCCAAAAGTTAAACTTTAAAAGTTCTTGTTACCTAGTTCTAAATTCGTTTCCCAAAAGGGCTGTGCCATTTTCACTGCTACTCTCTGAAAGTGTTCTGTTTGCTTGTACTTTTGCTAACATTGGTTATTATCTAAACAAACAAAACAAACAAACAAAACTTGTCATTTTGCTGAGGCAGGTGGTCGTGTTCTTGCTGTCTAGCAGCTCTCTGTGGACATGGTCACAGATTTCTAAACACGTGTCTTATCTTCCTCTCGTTCATCTTTTGGATCGTGTTTATCTTTTAACGTCTGACAGCACTGGTTTGGGAATTTTCATCTTATCTTGGGATTTGAGACCATCTGGAATTTCCAACTCTGCTCTCTTATAGCTCCATCCTCACTGTATCTGGGCTTCATCTTCACTGCCTTTGTACCTTTGAACCCATTCATGCCATGTACACCAGCTTACCAGGAAGACACTTAGGACAGTACCCTCAAGAGACCCTTAATAAGTGCTCTGAGATATGACAGCAAAGGGCATACATCAGATTACAGTCAAAGTTAAATTATTGTAGATCATCAACCAAGGTGTAAGTCATCTAATGCAGAAGGACACTGCATCTGCACCCAACACACACACACACACACACACACACACACACACACACACACACACACACACACCTTCAAGTGCATTTCTATAGTGCATCATGTAGGGAAGTCTTTTAAGGACCCTCAACTGAAGGAATCAGAGAATTCATTTTCTTGGCCTTCCTTGACAAATGATATTTGCTTGAAGCACCAAATAACTTATACTTGTAGACTTTCCTTTTAAACTGAATGTGCCTTGCTTCAGTGAAGGAAGAGGTCGAGAACATTTCCACTATCCACACTTAACATCGTGCAGCCATCCCAACTTGTAACAATGGCTAAGGCCATGTAGATAAAACCAAGATAACTTGTCTTTAGGTTTGGAACCTCCTAGGAAAGTCTCTGTGCTGGAAGGGTGCTGGTGAAGTCATAAATCATCATTGCTGTAATTCATGAAGCTTCCGGCACCTTCACACCCTAGGTGCTCTACTTTCGGAAATGTAGACAACTACGTGCCAGCTTGAATTCAAGCTTAGAGCATCTGCGGTCTGGGAAGAATAACAGTTAGAGACCCAGCTGATGGTGAATTTCAAGAACTTCGCATTATTTGAGAGGTGGGGAAGTTCAGGAGAGACAAGGGCAGGAAGGATTGAACTCTTCTATTCCAGGGTCAAGGCCACAGGTTTACACATTCTCTTCTATTTGTTTGCAAAGGGATTCCTCTTTTTCAGTTTAGGGAAATCAGATAACTGATGCTGCAGAAACAGACTGATGGCCTTATTTTTATCCCAAAGGCTCCTGGATGTCTTCTGTCCTATCCATCCACCCATCCATACATCTACCTACCCACCCATTCAGCCAGCCAGCCAGCCAGCCAGCCAGCCAGCCACCCATCTACCCACCCATCCATCCATCTACCCACCTACCCATCCATCCATCCACCTACGTACCCATTCAGCCAGCCAGCTACCCACCCAGCCAGCCAGCCACTCAGCCACCCATCTATCCAGCCACCCACCACCCATCCACCCGCTCACCCATCCACCCACTCATCCACCCATACATCCATCCACCCATCTATCTTTCCAATACAAATTTATCGAACACCTACTACTAGAAAGCAGCCACTGTGGTCCATGGTCTTCTGAAGCACTGCAATACTGTACAACATGAGTGTGTGCTGTGTATCCAGAGGCCTAGGAGTGGCCTGGTGTGGACTCACTGGCATATGCAGATTTTTTTTCACTTAAACTGGACATTATGACAAACAGATAGAAAATTAGCCAATAATAAGGCCTAATCTATTCAAAGACAGTAGTTACTGCATGTAAATAGTGATTGAAGGGGCAGGCGGGGAGCAGCTTTAACTGTGGGTAAGAGAACCTCCAGGTTATAGATAGAACTGCCCAGTCTGCTCCTTCTTCCCGACAATTCCTTTTAGTTCCTAATTTAAAAAATAAATAAGTAAGAAGGTCTGTGGTTATGTTTAGCTCATTTTACAGGTGTGGTAGGCTTGGATAATGGCCAGCAATGATATCCTCCTCCTAATCCCTGGAACCTGGTAAAGGGGACTTTGCAGAAATGGCAGTAGGAAACTAATGTGGGGAGTGGGGTGTTCCAGTGCAGAAGCAATCTCAAATATTTTGTCCTCATAAGTATACTTTACTTTTTTATACTACATATCCTGGTTTGGGGTTTGAAAGGTACAGTCTCCATAGCAGATTACACAGGAATGAATTCTATCCTCCATCCCTTTATCTTGGGAGGAATTTTTCGCTCCGAAGTTTAGTTTATTGGATGTTATTGGCACTTACTGTATACAAGGCTAACATAAGAGTAACTACACAGGTTGATACCTGCTCTTGCTTTGCATGACTTTACCACCTGCTCTAAGACTCCCTTCATCTCAGCCCTCCGTGGTGTCCCAGTAGTGATCTGATTGCCCCATAAACGTAGCACATGTATGGCTCTCCCAGGTAGGACTGCAAAGTTAAACTTCTGAAGAGGATTTTGGAAGTTTTAGGGAGAAGCAGTACTCAGTATGGTTCCAACAGTGCGTGAGGACAGGTAATATGAACACATCATCATTATTTCAGTGTGTGGCCTTTATACAACTTGGTGTTGACTCTACTGTAAAATGGAGATGACACAGACCTCTGTGGGATGCTATCCTCACTCCCCTACTACAAAGTCAGCGGAGAGGTAGAACTACCATATGACCCAGCAATCCCATTACTGGGCATGTACCCTGAGAAAACCATAATTCAAAAAGATACATGCACCCCAATGTTCATTGCAGTGCTATTTACAATAGCCAGGACATGGAAACAACCTAAATGTCCGTCAATAGAGGAATTGATAAAGAAGATGTGGTACATATATACAATGGAATATTACTCAGCCATAAAAAGGAATGGAAATTGGTCATTTGTAGAGACGTGGATGGACCTAGAGACTGTCATACAGAGTGAAGTAAGTCAGAAAGAGAAAAACAAATATTGTATATTAATGCATATATATGGAATCTGAAAAAATTGGTATAGACAAAGAAGAAATAGAGACATAGATGTAGAGAACAAATGTATGGATACCAAGAGGGAAAGGGAGGGGTGGGATGAATTGGGAGATTGGGATTGACATATAAACACTATTGATACTATGTATAAAATAGATAACTAATGAGAACCTGCTGTACAGCACAGGGAACTCTACTCAGTGCTCTGTGGTGACCTAAATGGGAAGGAAATCCAAAACAGAGGGGATATATGTATACGTATAGCTGACTCACTTTGCTGTACAGTAGAAACTAATACAACATTGTAAAGCAACTATACACCAATAAATTTTTTTTTTTTAAAAAAGCAAAGTCAGCAGAGAGGGACTGCATGCCCCAGTCAGAGGTGACCTCTCTGAGTGGTCTCTCTACCCGCTCAGTCTCCTGGACCACTTTTAGACTCATCATCTAAAACCACGATGCAGGCAGTTTCACTCAGCTGTTCAGACCAGCCTCCAAAAACATAGCTTCCTTGCACACCAGCTGTAATCCTTAAATTGCATAGTTTTTGTGCCTTTGTTTCCATTTTTCCTTCTGAGGGGAGGAGTGGGGAATGGCAGTGAGTGGTGGGAGTTACCTTAATCTGTCATTAAAGCTCTTCTGTCTGTAGGCAGATAGACTCAGCTTTGCCAGAGCACAAATCGTGATGATGGAAACAAGCTGTGACTTTTTAAAAAACTTAGATAATTTTTTTTTTTTTTTTGGGGGGTACGCGGGCCTCTCACTGTTGTGGCCTCTCCTGTTGCGGAGCCCAGGCTCCGGATGCACAGGGTCAGCGGCCATGGCTCACGGGCCCAGCCGCTCCGCGGCATGTGGGATCTTCCTGGACCGGGGCACGAACCCGTGTCCCCTGCATCGGCAAGCGGACTCTCAACCACTGTGCCACCAGGGAAGCCCTTAGCTAATTTTACTTAAACAATATTCTGCAATCAAAATGGATTTAAAATTGTGTAGTTATCCTTATCAATAATAAATAAGCTGATTCCAGGTCCTGTGCTTTCAGTGGTGTTTAAGCCCATTTCCGTTTTGAGATCCACATGTTATTTATGGCTAGGTCAGGGTGGAAATTAGAAGTTGATTCTTCTCCCAATTCCCTCTTGGCCATGTGGACAGTAAGCTGTTGTGGGTCGAAATCAATGTGCTCACATGACCAGCCTACAAAACAGAGCCAGCCTTAAAACCTGCCTGACTGAACCAGTTTGGAAACTTGGAGAAACTTCCCACAGGGGTAGAGGGTCGTGGCCAGGGAACAAACCAGCAATTCATCTTATGCCCTTCACCTGGAGTAGATCATGTGCCCGGAGGTCATATGTAGTTTTCAACATTTCTTCTGTCTCATTTTCTTTCATTTGAAACTCTGGGCTTAATGTAATAAGAAAATAAGGTAACTGAAATTTTGAACAGGGCCTCACATATAGAGTTCAGTATTCTACCAAAAAATGACTAAACTTTTCAAAAGAAAACTAATTTAGAAGGCCTTCAAAGCTATACACTTAAAACAATCAACTTTATGTTTTCAACGAAGATAGATTTTGTGTTCTGCTGGAATGTGGCCCCTTACCAGGTACGTCCTTCTCCTCTGATTCCCTTCTTAATGAGCTAGAGTATCTAGTGAGATCTGAATGAAGTGTACACAAAGTAAAACTGAAAGAATTGCTACAATCTTGGCAGCTTTTCTGATTGTACCAAATAATTTAAAGCAAAGTGAAGTTGGAGGTATATATGAGTCAGCTCAGGCAGCCATAACAAAATTCCATAGACTGGATGGCTTACACAACAGAGATGTATTTTCTCATAGTTCTGGAGGCTGGAGGTCCAAGAATAGGGTACAGCATGGTTGGATTCTGGTGAGAACTTTCTTCCTGGCTTGAAGATGGCTGCCTTCTTGCTGTGTCTCTTCTTACAAGGGCACTAATCCCATCGTGAGGGCCCCACCCTCATGACCTCATCTAAACCTACTTCTCTCCCAAAGGGTCCAAATTCCACCTCCAAATATCAACATACTGGAAGTTAGGGCTTCAACATATGAATTGGGGGGGACACAAACATTCAACCCTTAATGCGGTGAAATGAGTTAAAAGGCAGGACGTGTCATGAAGAAAACAGTAGAGAAACAACAGTCATTAGAGTCTCTGGGACTGTAGCCTTCTGGGGCTCAGTAATGGTTGACATTCAGTGACAGTTTTCACTGCTCTTCAGTGTAACGGAAGTATGAGTCCTTAAAATGTAGTCAGGAGTGGCTGGCAAGTTTGTTGAGACTGACATTCTACTTCAGTTGCTTCTCCCTAAATGGGGAGAAAGAGTCCTAGAGATGTAATTCTCAGCCAGGCAAAGGAAGAATAACATTTCATTGTTACAGATTCCCCCCTTTTGTGATATTTTAGGAGAAAAAACTCCCACCAAACTGTGCCTGACACACAGACGGTGCTCAAGAAGTGTTCACTGAGTGAGTGAATGAGTGAATGTATGCATGCAAATAACAATCACCTGGAATTCAGGCAGAGACCCCAGTTTTTCTCAGCATATTTAAACTTGCCATCTGGCAGGAACGCTAAGCACACTGTACATAAATGCCTACGGCAGATTTAGTGAGTCCTGCGTGCTAGGCTTGTTAATTCTTATGACTTTCCCAAGCAAGGGGAAATAATGGATGTCAATACTGTGATCTCTCACAAGTGAGGGAGAAATAAATCAGACCTGTGTTTGAGAAATATGGTGCATAGAGAGGGCAGATGTCAGTGAATATGAAAATCCGGGCCTGCAGGCTTCCCTTTCACCCCTCCCCTGCCATCCTGTCAGCTGCATTAACCTCCCTGTGGATGATGATATAACCATTACCCTGCCTCCTACTTCCTTTGACCCCCTCGTTTCCAGTATCCTCTTCCTCTGCTTCATGGTGTCACCAGAGACTCTACCAATATCTCCATTTCCAAGCAGGCCTTCTCACAGCACCTCCCCCGCTGGCCAGCCCACCCCTTACACCATAGATACTCTTTGGCCTCCTTGGAAACTTGCAGTCATCCACCACGGTTCCATATCCATCACCATTCTTCTCTACTTTAGTCCTTGGGTAGGAGAAGGGGGTAACTGAAATAAATAAGATCATATCCAAAATCAATTTACCGAATAGGGTCAAACTTTTAAAGTTAGCTGAATCATAATCTCTGTGTTTCTCACTGGGGTGGATGTATTTTTGTAGCCTCACGTAGTATGCTGCTTAGAAATCTTGACGTTTGGCTTTTTGGAGCCATAAGACTGTCTACACCAAACAGTGGTTCATGATAGCAGGAATTTGCTAGAGAAGGCTGTACGGAGTCTTAGTAAATGCCTTCAAATGCATAAAAGTTGGTTAAAGCACGCAGGTTGTCCAGTTGACTCCTGTACTCTAAACAGCAATGTACGCTTACAAAGAAGACTATCTTAGGGCACATAAATGAAGAATTGAAAACGTATTCACATAATTTTAAGAAGAATATCCAGAATACCTGGTCTGGGTTGTCAAGAGAATGTTGGTCTCTATTCTTCTTCTAATAAGGTCAGCGGTAATATCTTTATCTTCCAATGGTTAATGTGTTAAATTAGCAATGGTTCACCTCCTAGGGCTTTCACAAGTATCCTTTCCACCTCCCTTCTGTAAATAAAATAATCACGCTATGTCCCAGTTTTATATTATGGCTATAAAATTAGCCTGAAGCGGTGCTGTGTGACACAGTAGCCACCAGCCACTTGTAGCCATAGAGCCCTTGGAGTGTGGCAGTCCCAACTGAGGTGCGCTGTGGGTGTCAAGCACACACTGGAGCTCAAGCACCCAAGAAAGGGTAAAATAAGTCATAATAATTTTTAATTCTTGATCACATGTTGAAATTATAACGTTTTGATATGTTGAGATAAATAAAATATATTATTAAAGTTAATTATACCTGTTTCTTTTTACTTTTCTTAATGTAGCTACTCAAAAATTTTAAATTGCACATGGGGTTTGCATTTGTGGCTTTTATTATATTTCTGTTGGACAGCTCTGTCTTAAATAAGTCATGTTTTAATTTATAAATGTTTATTGCTTAAAACTTAATTTTATATTTATGTCCTAATTAGGAAGATGACATATTTATTTATAACTATGTAAATATATAAATCTTATATAAATATATAAGATTACATATTTGTAATTCAATTACTGTAGAAAAAACTATTAGATACATTTCTGGACATATTAATTGACACTGGGACTTAAATAGATTAATGTAAATTGAATTGACCTTAATATAGTTAAATTGCAAGCTTTTAAAGCTTTTTTTATGTGAAATTTTATTCTAAGTATGTTTGCTTAAGAGAGGTTAGAATTCTGGAACTAGTGCAAAGTTCAGTTCCGTTTGCTTTGCCCTGAACCACAAATATTAACTCTTCTGAACCAGTTATATAGTGACATGACACCCAGAATTTTTAAAGTTCATTCAACGTCCTAAAAGTCATTTTCTTCAGTTTGTTTACATATGTCTTTATCATATCCCGTGGCCTAACAATGAAAAACATCTAACATTTTCTTTAATTGGGTTAGTGAATCAAAAATTAACAAGAGAAGCTTGGAATGCCAAGGCCCAAGGCTAAACAAATTAATTCAGCCACCCATTCAGCAAACATTTGCTGAGAGGAAGAGGGAGATGAGGTGTCCTAGCAGGGTTGGAACTCCTCTTCTCCCTCACCATGTAAGGTTCAGGGATTTGTAGACAGACCCAAAGACATAGATTCAAAAGCACACGGTATGTTCTAGTAGCTACAGGTTGCCGAGTTCATCGCTGTCGGGTTTATAGGGACAGAGTTACAGCTAGCTCCCAGGCATGAAGCTTTCCTCAGTGTTCCCTGTCTTCATGGCAGGTAGATGATAATATTTCACATTTACGTTATTAATAATGGAAGAAGAAACAAGGCCAGATCTTTCTCTACTCCCTTTCTATATTAATTTTTTAATGCTTTGTTTACCTACACAGAGCGTGTCTGTGCGTTAGAAGATGTTAATCTTATTTTTCTTGTGCATGATAAATGTTGGTCTTGAATGATCAAAGTCACAATTGTTAGCTTGAGAAATTTGAGGCTTCTTTGACCATAGGTAAACTCGAGTTAGAAACAGCCTCAAACAGCCTCAGTTAGAGTCTTTCCTCTATGGCTGTCCAAGAGATGGACCTATAATTGTCCCAGGGTGAGGTTGCCCCACAGAATGTGACCATCCAGTCACTCCTGAGGCCATGGGGCCAGAAAGATGTCAGAATGATTTTAGTCAAGGACCCAAGGTGTGAAAATTGGCCACTTTTGTTCTCATGCTTTCTGTCTCTTCACCCTGAATATTTCAGTATTTCATAAGTCCAAGTGATTAGCACCTTCCCCACATGCCAAGGTGTTCTGAAGCCATCAGCCTTCATGGGAGATCCACTCAGCAGCCCACGCTCAAGACAGCGTCTCCAGAACAGGGTGAGAAAGAAATTGCATAAATTTTTCCTTCTCTTATTTCTCTAGTAAGACAGTGTAAGAGCCTTGACATGTGTCTAAGAGATGCAGATGGTTTTAAGCAACAATATTCAATAATAGCACAGGTTTTTCCCACTACCCAAAAGTAGAGCATTCCTATGAAGCCTCTCCCAAGCTGAAATAGCATAAAGTGAAGAGTATCCCCCGCTTTCCAAAAGTTCATTTTATACCACTTTGCTTTTATGAAAAACCTACGTTAGTACCTGTTTTTGCTAAGTGCAAGAAATCCAAAGAGTAACAGAAATGTGGTTTTTTTTTCATAAAAGTAAAAATTCTCTTTTCTCCTTAATGCTCTCGTCAGGCAGCTTGTAAGTGGCAAGGCCAGGATTCGAAACCAGGCCCTCTCTTTCCAAAGTTCGAGATACATGATGTCATGCAGATCTGTCTGTCTAGATATTTATTTTAAGTTTTCATTTTGGAAGACTCGAATGGGCTGTTTCTAAATCCTGCTTAAAAGAATTCTTTCCTTCCCTTGTCATCCCCTATTAGAGACTGACCTGAACTTATTAGGGATCTTTGGACATGGACACAGAGGTTTTATTCCCAGCTGTGATATCACTTAAATATTTCCAATTATTAACATTGTATTTGTGTGATAGTATGGAGTGTATAAAACACAATCACATCTTTTTACTTCTTTTTAGTCTTACAACAGTCCTATAAGCTAAGCATCTTTAATCTCAGTTGTGTGTGTGTGTTTTTTAATTTCCCAAATGACCATGCTAAGGCTCAGGAAGGGTACTAAAGTATCAGCGTTCCCACTGTTGCTAGATGGGAGAGTGGGGTCAGCTGCCTCCTGGCTGAGTTCTCTTCCCTCCCCACAATGCATTTCCACTCAGGTTGTTAATACTGTCTGTCACTTTGGAGAGTTAATCTCAAGGTGCAGATGCATAAAATGTATTTCCAAAGAGAGTCTAGAGAAGTTGATGGAAATATGGATTTGATTTTGAGTTTCAGTCTGGGAAGATCATTAATATAACAGAGATTCAGAAAATGCGTGAAGAAAAAATAGTGTCATAGGATTTCAGGTATACTCAATAATATGTTTTCTTTTAGTTAAGTGAGGAGTATAGCAAGCCAGAGTCTTGATTTCTGCAACCCCTAGAAACAGAGCATCTTAAGGTTGGAAGGAATTTAAGAGACCATCGTCCAACCTCCCACTCATTCTTGGCTGATGGTCTGATTCCTCTTGACAGCTTTTCAGATAGTGACAGTTCTTATGACCAGAAGCAAAACCTCCCTATTGTCCTTGTCCTCCCCCGACTGCCACCTACACTGCCAGCATCTTTCCTACCAAGTGCAAGTGCCCAGCATGAGGCCCAGGCTTGCACTGAGAGCAGGAGCAATGCACCCCTTCAGCACACTGGGACCAAGTGCATGGTATGGACAGTGAGGTTACACTGTGCTTGTGTCATGTGTGGTCAGATAGAACCATCGTCTGTTTTCTATAAGAACTGCTGTCCCGTGAGGTTCATTTCCTTGAACTTAACTTTAGGGATATCTATTTCTCTTACGAATTTTATTATTCAGCCTGTTGGGATAATTTAGACTCTAGGTTCTGTCAGTAAATACAGCCATTACTTTTAGACTAGTTATTTTAAAATGTGGTAAGTATGCTTTCATCTGATACTCTGAAAAATGTCTAGAACAGCGCTAAACTCGAGAGTCTTATGGCCTGCCAAAATCCGCCACATGGTGATTCACCATTTCAGCTACAAAAATGTCATGAAAAATTATGTCACAGGCCCTGCTGAAATCAAAACATTTTCTTGTCTGTAGCATTTCCCATTTCTGCTTGTCTTAGAACCCAGTTGGGACAGTGGGAAAGTTCTTGCTGGTTATGCTATTGATCACTTGCTGTTTTTAATTCATCTGAACGATAACTGATCCTCAGTTTTTGCTGGGTACTAATAACAAGCTAATTGATCTTAGGTAGGGAGTGGGTCCTCTTTTGAACATCAGTTCAGCATCACTCCTTAACATTTGTCCGAGATTACCAGCAATAGAGATTGCTTCTGCCACACTGAGGTTTAACTTTCCCAGACCTGTGGATTGGAATTTCTTTTATTTGTCAAGCCAGACAATCTTTTACCATGTCTTTTCTAAACTCAAGCTTCGGTTCCACTTTACCAGTGTTTTCCCTAAGGGAAGACCATTGACCGTTGACCTCATACATGAAAAAAATGAAAGCTTAAGAGAATTAATTTTGTTTCCTACATGTCTATTACACCGTCGACTCTGACCAGCCGTTTGTAGCCCTTTTCTATCCATCGTCTGTTAAGTTTTTGAGGTTTTTTTTCCCCAAAATCTTAGCTCATTTAGGGTTCCTGTTGGGTACATATGAGAGCATGAACCTAACCTCCTCATTTTCCCTTCTTCAGAAATCTGACCTCATGGAGTTTGCAAATTGCATTGGCCTTTCAAGGGCCAGTTACAAATTGCTTAATGACTATGAGCAATTCTTATTTAAAAAATCTTTAGGTTGTGCTTCAATTAGGGGATTTACCCAGTTACCTAAAGTTATAGCCTAAGGCAACTGCTTGGGAAAAGCACTTGGCCCTAAGGAGATCTTAGCCCCAAGGAGACTGGGGGAATTCAGAGAATTGTCAATAGCCCTATGAGAACCGTAATATACCTTTGCTTTTTAAATGAATGTACAAGATCAAATGCACTGATTGCTCCTTTGACAGCTTCTAAGGCAGGTGGGCAGCTCCTGGGACCTAGCACAAGGCTGGAGCCCAGTAAATTTTGGAGAAAAGTAAATGCACGTGGACTGCCTAGGGCCAGGAAGTTCCTAAAGCTAATGATGAGACATCTTGTGTGATATTTTAAAATACTGGAACAACTGTTTTTCCATGTCCAGAAGGTCAGTGGAAACAATCTAAACAGTTAAGTAGTCAGCATATAAATTTAGGGTGACCTGTAAGGTGATTGAGTCAACATGTATTAATTCCAAAATTGTACTGAATGCAACATGTTGGTCTCTTGGTAATCAGTAGTGGTGTCAGTTTTCAGGAAGGATCCTATATACAAATGTGATATAAACAATATTTTAGAAGTTAATATATTGGTAGATCACTATGAAGGGGATTAAAATTCAGACTCTATAATAGACGATTCTCCTAGTGTTACTTCTTTGTGGTTCTAAATGTCATAAATAGTGGTGTATCTCTCATGGTTGCCTAACAGGTCACAGAGTAGCTAGAAAAATGGGTTCTACTTTTGTGCCATTCACTTGCCTGTTAAGTGGAAAGTTAGTTCCAAATTGTGTATATTGGACTTCTACAGCCACTGTCACCGTGAAGCCACCTAGCCACACTTGAGTCCAGCTGCCCTCCCTTCTCAAGTTGCTCTAGAACCCCCAGAAGTCAGCCCCTAGACCGTAAGGCCTAAACAAGTGGCCTGGAGTGTTGCACATAACCTCTGGTGTGCCCGCCTAGGGCATCACGAGTGTGTTTGTTCCCATTAGATTGTCCGCTGCTCCAGGCCTATAGCCGTGTTTCCTTTGGGCCTCATTACCTGCCCGGAAGTTGTGGATCTTTTTTTTTTTAATATTCTTTTTTTCCTTTTTTTTTTTTAAACCGCACATTTGTTTATTTATTTATTTTTGGCTGTGTTGGGTCTTCGTTTCTGTGCAAGGGCTTTCTCTAGTTGTGGCAAGCGGGGGCCACTCTTCATCGCGGTGCGCGGGCCTTTCACTATCGCGGCCTCTCTTGTTGTGGAGCACAGGCTCCAGACGCACAGGCTCAGTAGTTGTGGCTCACGGGTCTAGTTGCTCCGTGGCATGTGGGATCCTCCCAGACCAGGGCTCGAACCCGTGTCCCCTGCATTAGCAGGCAGATTCTCAACCATCGCGCCACCAGGGAAGCCCGAAGTTGTGGATCTTGAAAGCAAGTAGCCTGGCCCAGGTGTTTCTACGAAACTGCAGATAAGCACAGGCTCTTGATCGGGTGACAAGACAGTGTAGACCTTCCGGGGAAGTGTTCCGGCAGCCTCACTCAGCTCTGTGGAGTCCAAGGCCATCAGTGGGGCGGGGGTGGGGTCGCAGAGCCCCTCAGTGCCCCACACTGCAGATAAGGAAGCGGGAGAAGGGTTTCTCACCTGCACCTCTTCAGGGGCCGTTCCAGAAGTTTCCAGCAGACACAGCTTCTGAAGCCCCTGCGCACGATCACTCTGAGTCTCCCTGAATGCAGGTTCCACATTTGCTTAGGAAGCGACATGTCACGAAAAGGCCTTGGGGTTTGAAGCCTCTGCTTCGGGAAGAATCACTTTCATACCTCATACACGTGAATTATTTTTCATTTTCTTTTATGTTTGACCTAAGACCTGCTAAGGGGCACCTGCTCCTCAGAAGTCTCCCTTCCCGGGAGAAGAAACGTCATCCGTGTGTTCGGGCTCTGGGCTGGGCTGTTTACAGCCCTCCCGGCCTCCAGCGATAAGCTTCATGTTTGCTCTGGTCGGGGCGCAGGGGTGAGGTCAGCCCACGTGGCGGGCTTCCAGGGAGTTCTGCTTCCATTGAGGGAATACTCAGCCTTCCCGGGAGCTCTGGTTTCTCTTTAACTTATCATCTTTCAGTTTTATCTGCGTGGCTCTCTCTTCAGGTAACTCCAGCAGTGAATTTCCCTGCCAGCCTCTCCTTGCCTGGCCTGAAGTGACCCCCTCGGTCCTCTACCTGTTTTCTCCTCTCCCTAGACTTCCTCCGGGAGGTGAGTCCCCTCCTGATTCAGAGCCAAGGTGACAGGTCCATAGACATCATGGGAGAGGGCTTGGCCAAGAGCGCTGTGAAAGGACTCCTCCCAGCTAGGCTGATGGCCAGACAGCAATTGGCTGCCTCATTGAGACCTGGGCCTGTGACTTCTGCTGCCCCAGAGAAGGCAAACCCTCAGGAAGCCACTGCCCCAGCTGTATTCAGTGTCCAGAGCCAGACAGGCTCGTGAGCAGTGTCTCCAAAGAGCATCGGTCTATGGCTGCACTAAAAGCCGTGTAATGCCAAGCGTATTTGAATTTCTGTCAAGTCACTCAAGTCCAAACTCTTCACTAATATAGACCCGACTTCCTGGAATAAGATAGAGCTGATTCTTCCCATGACAAAGTGTGACAGAGGGTCCCAAACCTGCTCATGAAAACACGCAGGCAAGTAGTATTTCTACCTAAACTGAGAGGGAAGACATGAAAATAGTCAAACATCTTTGTTCAGCACCTCGAATGCTCCAGAACTGGGCAGAGTACATATGGGAGGGCGGGGGTCATCCCACAGTTCCTATAAGTTACATTTAGTCTATGCAACTCAATACAGTATTTGCGCACTTACAACCCATACCCATCAGATTGCGGAACTGGTCCTTTCTCGTTCCCTGGAGCGTGTTCCCTCATCTTGAACCCTAGCACCTTGCACGAATCTTTCTCTCTGGCTGAGACATAAGGAACTTCAGCTCAGCTCCTCGTTTGTCTTCTCTCTCCCTGTGAAGTTATATGAACCTCCTGCTCCCTTTTTGTTTTTTTCCCCTGAGAACGGCTTGCTGAGTTAAGAACAGATCGTACCTTATGGCCCAGTTACCTTTAGTCCAATAGCTAGAAGGGGATTACATGACAAAGTCAGGATGATCAAATAATGGGATTGGCCCAGGGGATAGGTTGCTGAGGTTGGAGTGATCAAACAAGGGACGGACCCCTCTGAGTCTCGATGGGACAACCGGAGGGCCCCCTGCAGCTCCAGCTGTCTGGGGCAGGAAGCCCCAGTCGCCAGTCCCCCGATGTGGTCACCATTCATTAAATGGGCGAGCTGACCCTGGAGTGATGCCCTGTCTTTGTAAAGGCATTTGACTCTCCATAAAACTGGATCCACGAGCAATCCTGGTTCCGATGTGGGACTTACTATTTGGAGAAAACATTTGGAGTATTGCTGTTTGTTTTGTCTGGTCCATTGGAGCATTGTTTAGATTGTATTAAATGACACTTTTCCAGTACTTGTTTTCTTCTTTCCTTTCCCTTTTGGCTTTAAAAACAAAACCAAACAGCTCTCAAACACCATGTCTGTGCTCTGAGTTCGGTACCAGGAGTGGTACTGAGCAGAGTGGATAAAGCTCCCCTCAGCCCTCAGCTAGAGCAGGGCACGCACCTGCTCTGCACACCTCCATCACGTAGCACGCGCAGCTCTGTCATAGAGAAATGTATAAAGTCTTGTTAATCCCTGTGGGTTGTAAGTTCCTTAAGTCACAGACCGGATCTGAATCAGGCAAGATGATTAGGCATGAGTAATGCAAACCGAAGGAACTGCACCCAGAACAAGATGTTTTTTCTAGGCTCCTGAAAATCAAGTGCTGGGGGAGGCCATTCAGGACTTACTTTAAGGGCTCCACAGGACCCAGGCTCCTTTCCACCACCACACTCCTCTCAGGGCTGGTGCTCACGGTCCAAGGCGGCGGCGAGGGCTCTACACGTCACCTGTAAATCATCCAGCAGGTATCACTGCACTCTGCCTTGGAGCTCCCACTCTCCACACCTACTCAGCCTGTTCTCAGTTGCCACGGTAAATACCCAACCCAACTGACAGTCTGAAAGAAAAGGAAAACACAAAATTCCCTGCTGGTCTCCAGTGGCACTGGGCTTCTGTTAGGACCGAGGCCATCATGCGTTTGCCTGTCTCCTGTGAGCAACCCAGACCAGCAGCCAGAAGGAGGCCGGGGAGCCCCAGGTCCGAGGCGGCAGGTGGCCTCCTCTCCCAGGCGTGACTCGGATGGTCCCCACCCTTCTAATAGGCCAGAGCCCCAAAAGGGTCTGGACCCCCATGGACACCTTCATCGAGCTCTGCATTCAGCTCCACCCAGGCCTGTGACTGATATCGTGCCTTAGGAAACACCTCAAAATGCAGCTCTTGGTTGAACAGGAAAAGGAAACGGTGCATTCAGAGTCAGTCCCAGCTCTTTTTTTTTAACCTTTTTATTTTATATTGGAGCGTAGCCGATTAACAGTGTTGTGATAGTTTCAGGTGCACAGCAAAGGGACTCAGTCATACATACACATGTATCCGTTCTCCCCCAAGCTCCTCTCCCATCCGGGCTGCCACATAACATTGAGCAGAGTTCCCCATACTATCTAGTAGGTCCTTGTTGGTCATCCATTTTAAATATAGCAGTGTGTACATGTCAATCCCAAACTCTCTAAATATCCCTTCCCCCATCTTTCCCCCCAGTAACCATAAGTTCCTTCTCTAAGTCTAGTCCCAGCTCTTAAGAAGCTGACCATTAACCGGGAGAGAGGAACAAAGCAAACTTCTATTAGAAAACTGGACTTCACGACAAAAAGTGGTGAACAGCACCCTCCAACCTGCTGCAGCGCTGAATCCTGTGCCCCGTCTGCTGGGTCCTTCACAACAGAGGCCTGTTGTGACTCTGTTGACCCAGTTTTCCCTAAAAGTGCTTAGCCATGAAACTCTTTCTCCAAGTAGCCTTTTTTTTTTTAAATTTTATTGAAGTATAGTTGATTTACAATATTGTGTTAATTTCTGCTGCACAGCAAAGTCACTCAGTTATACATATATATTCTTTTTCATGTTCTTTTCTATAATGGTTTATCACAGGATACTGAATATAGTGTGCTGTGCCATGCAGTAGGACCTTATTGTTTATCCATCCTATATGTAATAGTTTGCATCTGCTAATCCCAGATACGAGCTCCAGAGAACCCACTCTGGGAAATGCTCTTCCAGGTGGATCTCAGACCTTCCCCCTCCAAAGAGGTATCCTGGGGACCAGTGGAGTGAACAAAGGTATCCACTGCTCTCTTTCTGATCTTCCTTATTTCTGAGTCTTCACCTGCTCTGGTTTGCTAATTTCTTAATTATAATGAGGCTGCTCTAGCCACCCGATACTCGGTGTATTTGGTTTCTCTGACCCACTGGCAGCACCACACTTGGGTGGGAAGTGAGACCCTTGCCTGCCCTTGCCATGGGTCCTGGGTCTTGCCCTGTTCTCCTGGACTTCTCTGTGTCCTGTCTTCTGGGAGGATGCTCTCCCCAAGGGGGTGGCCTCTGGTCCGAGCTCCTCTGCCCAGTTTGTGGCTCCCAGCATACCCTCCGGCAGCACTTACGTTCTGCATCTCACTCCTGACTCGCATGTGTTGTCCCGGTTCCTGGGGTGACAGTGCTGCTGTTTATCCCCTTGGCAAACTCTGCTTCTCCCTGTTGGTACCCTGGCAACCTGCTCTGTTTTCTCACTGGTGGGGGAACTGTTGTTCTCCAGATCATGTGCCATTTTAACTGACCCGTGGCAGCAGTTCAAAATAATTTTTGGAGGGTTGTTTTTTTTTAATAATAGTGATAAATCACCAGTTTTGTTTTTTTGTAAAAAGTGGTTTCGCGGGCTTCCCTGGTGGCACAGTGGTTGAGAGTCCGCCTGCCGATGCAGGGGACACGAGTTCATGCCCCGGTCCGGGAAGAACCCACATGCCGCGGAGCAGCTGGGCCCGTGAGCCATGGCCGCTGAGCCTGCGCGTCCGGAGCCCGTGCCCCGCACGGGAGAGGCCACGATGGTGAGAGGCCCATGTACAGCAAAAAAAAAAAAAAAAAAAAAAAAAAAAAGTGGTTTCGCTTGCTGTCACATGTAGCTAGCTTCTCAAAAGGCAGAAAGAGAGCAGTTTCCAAGTGTGGGCTGCACCGCGGAAACATTCCAAGGGAATTTAACTTGGTGCTGAAGTACCAGGTTCTCATACTGAGTTAGCCATCATCATATTCTGAAATCTGCACAGCCGGTGGGTTAGGATGGAAGGGGAGGTTTCCACTGAACGAGGACAAAGTGCTTCCTCTTCACCAGAGACCCCTCCAGGTGATGTCACTAGGGGTAGGCCCTGGACGTTCAGAGCAGTCAGGATGGAGATTAGCAGTCATATGTTTACTGGGTCCTGCTGGAGAGTTTGGTTCTTGTGTGTTTCCCAGAGTGGGGACCTGCTTCACCAGAGAGACTGGGAAAGGTAGGTTGGAGATGAGCACAGCTCAGGCAGACATCTGCGAAAGCATTTCAGGGAGATCTTTGGGTTTTGTTGTCATCGGTTTGGGGTTCTGGCACAGAGGTCCCTCGTAAGTGATGCAGCATTTTTCTTGAAAGAGGGGGAATTGCTGCCAAGATGAGAAGCAAAGAACCTGAAAAGTGAGGCCACACGTGCTGATGTAACGAGGGGGCTGTTTGTGGGAGGCCCTACCCCACCCCAGGGGGACCTGCGTTCAGAATGGTCTGGACACTCTCGCTCCTTTCCCAGGCTCTCCCTTTAGGCTCGTCAGCAACACTGGTCACCTTCTGGCACCTCACCTTCTGTACTGAATCCTTTCTTCATGTAGCTTCTGGGATCATCTGTTTAACAAACAAAAATAGTGGCTGTTCCACTTATCCATTGCTGTGGAACAAACACCCCAAAACTTGATAGCTTGAAACAACAATTTTTTATGAGCTCATGCTTCTGTGCGTTGCTTGAGTGTTCTTGCTTGGGGTCTCTCACATGGTAGCACTAAGATGTTGGCTGGGGCTTGAGCCATCTGAAGACTCACCTGGCTGGCCTTTTTTTTTTTTTTTTTGAATTTTTAAATTTAATTTAATTTATTTATTTATACAGCAGGTTCTTCTTAGTTATCGATTTTATACATATTAGTGTATACATGTCAATCCCAATCTCCCAATTCATCACACCCCCCCCCAACTTTCCCCCCTTGGTGTCCATACGTTTGTTCTCTACATCTGTGTCTCTATTTCTGCCCTGCAAACCAGTTCATCTGTACCATTTTTCTAGCTTCCACATATATGCGTTAATATACGATATTTGTTTTTCTCTTTCTGACTTACTTCACTCTGTATGACACTCTCCAGATCCATCCACGTTCCTACAAATGCCCAATTTCGTTCCTTTTTATGGCTGAGTAATATTGCATCGTACATATGTACCACATCTTCTTTATCCATTCGTCTGTCGATGGGCATTTAGGTTGCTTCCATGACCTGGCTATTGTAAATAGTGCTGCAATGAACATTGGGGTGCATGTGTCTTTTTGAATTATGGTTTTCTCTGGGTATATGCCCAGTAGTGGGGTTGCTGGGTCATATGGTAATTCTATTTTTACTTTTTAAGGAACCTCCATACTGTTCTCCATAGTGGCTGTATCAATTTACATTCCCACCAACAGTGCAAGAGGGTTCCCTTTTCTCCACACCCTCTCCAGCGTTTGTTGTTTGCAGATTTTCTGATGATGCCCATTCTGACTGGTGTGAGGCAATACCTCACTGTAGTTTTGATTTGCGTTTCTCTAATGATTAGTGATGTTGAGCATTCTTTCATGTGTTTGTTGGCAGTCTGTATATCTTCTTTGGAGAAATGTCTATTTAGGTCTTCTGCCCATTTCTGGATTGGGTTGTTTGTTTTTTTAATATTGAGCTGCATGAGCTGTTTGTATAATTTGGAGATTAAACCTTTGTCCATTGATTCACTTGCAAATATTTTCTCCCATTCTGAGGGTTGTCTTTTCATCTTATTTGTAGTTTACTTTGCTGGGCAAAAGCTTTTAAGTTTCATTAGGTCCCATTTGTTTATTTTTGTTTTTATTTCCATTACTCTAGGAGGTGGATCAAAAGAGATCCTGTTGTAATTTATGTCAAAGAGTGTTCTTCCTATGTTTTCCTCTAAGACCTTTATCGTGTCCAGTCTTACATTTAGTTCTCTAATCCATTTTGAGTTTATTTTCATGTATGGTGTTAGGGAGTGTTCTAATTTCATTCTTTTACATGTAGCTGTCCAGTTTTTGAAGCACCACTTATTGAAAAGACTGTCTTTTCTCCGTTGTATATTCTTACCTCCTTTATCAAAGATAAGGTAACCATATGTGCATGGGTAATCTCTGGGCTTTCTATCCTGACCCACTGATGTGTATTTTTCTGTCAGTACCATACTGTCTTGATTACTGTAGCTTTGTAGTATAGTCTGAAGTCAGGGAGCCTGATTCCTCCCACTCCGTTTTTCTTTCTCAAGATTACTTTGACTTTTTTGGGTCTTTGGTGTTTCCATACAAATCATGAAATTTTTTGTCCCAGTTCTCTGAAAAATGCTATTGGTAGTTTGATGGGGATTGCAATGAATCTGTAGATTGCTTTGGGTAGTACAGTCATTTTAACAATGTTGATTCTTCCAATCCAAGAACATGGTATATCTCTCCATCTGTGGTATCATCTTTAATTTCTTTCATCAGTGTCTTATAGTTATCTGCATACAGGTCTTTTGTCTCCCTAGGTAGGTTTATTCCTAGGTATTTTACTCTTTTTGTTGCAATGGTAAATGGGAGTGTTTCCTCAATTTCTCTTTCAGATTCTTCATCATTAGTGTATAACAATGCAAGAGATTTCTGTGCATTAATTTTGTATCCTGCTACTTTACCAAATTCATTGATTAGCTCTGGTAGTTTTCTGGTAGCATCTTTAGGATTCTCTATGTATAGTGTCATGTCATCTGCAAACAGTGACAGTTTTATTTCTTCTTTTCTGATTTGGATTCCTTTTATTTCTTTTTCTTCTCTGATTGCTATGTCTAAAACTCCCAAAACTATGTTGAATAATAGTGGTAAGAGTGGACCACCTTGACTTATTCCTGATCTTAGGGTAAATGGTTTCAGTTTTTCACCATTGAGAATGGTGTTGGCTGTGGGTTTGTCATATATGGCCTTTATTATGTTGAGGTAAGTTTCCTCTATGCCTACTTTCTGGAGGGTTTTTATCATAAATCGGTGTTGAATTTTGTCAAAAGCTTTTTCTGCAACTATTGTCGTGATCATATGGTTTTCATCCTTCAATTTGTTAATATGATGTATCACATTGATTGATTTACATATATTGAAGAATCCTTGCATTCCTGGGATAAACCCCACTTGATCATGGTGTATGATCCTTTTAATGTGCTGTTGGATTCTCTTTGCTAGTATTTTGTTGAGGATTTTTGCATCTATGTTCATCAGAGATATTGGCCTGTAGTTTTCTTTCTTTATGACATCTTTGTCTGCTTTTGGTATCAGGGTGATGGTGGCCTCGTAGAATGAGTTTGGGAGTGTTCCTCCCTCTGCTATATTTTGGAAGAGTTTGAGAAGGATGAGTGTTAACTCTTCTCTAAATGCTTGTTAGAATTCACCTGTGAAGCCATCTGATCCTGGACTTTTGTTTGTTGGAAGATTTTTAATCACAGTTTCAATTTCATTACTTGTGACTGCTCTGCTCATATTTTCTATTTCTTCCTGGTCTGTCTTGGAAGTTTATACCTTTCTAAGGATTTGTGCATTTCCTCCAGGTTGTCCATTTTATTGGCATAGAGTTGCTTGTAGTAGTCTCTTAGGGTATTTTGTATCTCAGTGGTGTCTGTTGTAACTTCTCCTTTTCATTTCTAATTTTATTGATTTGAGTCCTCTCCCTCCTTTTCTTGATTTGTCTAGCTAATGGTTTATCAATTTTGTTTATCTTCTTGAAGAACCAGCTTTTAGTTTTATTGATCTTTGCTATTGTTTTCTTTGTTTCTATTTCATTTATTTCTGCTCTGATCTTTATGATTTCTTTCCTTCCTCTAACTTTGGGTTTTGTTTGTTCTTCTTTCTCTAGTTCCTTTAGGTGTAAGGTTAGATTGTTTATTAGAGATTTTTCTTGTTTCTTGAGATAGGCTTGTATTGCTATAAACTTCCTTCTTCGAACTGCTTTTGCTGCATCCGATAGGTTTTGGATCATTGTGTTTTCGTTGTAACTGGTCTCTAGGTAATTTTTGATTTCCTCTTTGATTTCTTCAATGATCTCTTCGTTACTTAGTAACATTTTTTTGTTTGTTTGTTATTTTCGGTACGCGAGCCTCTCAGTGTTGTGGCCTCTCCCGTTGTGGAGCACAGGCTCCGGACGCACAGGCTTAGCGGCCATGGCTCACGGGCCCATCCGCTCCGCGGCATGTGGGATCATCCCAGACCGGGGCACGAACCCGTGTCCCATGCATTGGCAGGCGGACTCTCAACCACTGCACCACCAGGGAAGCCTGAGTAACATATTTTTTAGCGTCCATGTGTTTGTGTTTTTTATGTTGTTTTCCCTGTAATTGATACCTAATCTCATAGCATTGTGGTCAGAAAGATGCTTGATATGATTTCAGTTTTCTTAAATTTACTGAGGCTAGATTTGTGACCCAAGATGTTATCTATCCTGGAGAATGTTCTGTGTGCACTTGAGAAGAAAGTGTAATCTGCTCTTTTTGGATGGAAAGTCCTATTAATATCAATTAAATCTAGCTGGTCTATTGTGTCATTTAAAACTTGTGTTTCCTTATTAAATTTCTGTTCTGATGATCTGTCCATTGGTGTTAAGCGAGGTGTTATAGTCCCCCAGTATTATTGTGTTACTGTCAATTTCCTCTTTTATAGCTGTTAGCAGTTGCCTAATGTATTGAGGTGCTCCTATGTTGGGTACATAATATTTATAATTGTTATATCTTCTTTTTGGATTGATCACTTGATCATTAATTATGGAGTGTCCTTCCTTGTCTCTTGTAACATTCTGTATTTTAAAGTGTATTTTATCTGATATGAGTATTGCTACTCCAGCTTTCTTTTGATTTCCATTTGCATGGAATATCTTTTTCCATCCCCTCACTTTCAGTCTGTATGTGTCCCTAGGTCTGAAGTGGGTCTCTTGTAGACAGCATATATATGGGTCTTGTTTTTGTATCCATTCAGCAAGTCTGTGTCTTTTGGTTGGAGCTTTTAATCCATTCACGTTTAAGGTAATTATTGATATGTATGTTCCTATTACCATTTTCTTAATTGTTTTGGGTTTGTTTTTGCAGGTCCTTTTCTTCTCTTGTGTTTCCCACTTAGAGAAGTTCCTTTAGCATTTGTTGTAGAGCTGGTTTGGTGGTGCTGAATTCTCTTAGCTTTTGCTTGTCTGTAAAGCTTTTGACTTCTCTGTTGAATCTGAATGAGATCCTTGCTGGGTGGAGTAATCTTGGTTGTAGGTTCTTCCCTTTCATCACTTTAAGTATATCATGCCAGTCCCTTCTGGCTTGTAGAGTTTCTGCTGAGAAATCAGCTTTTAATGTTATGGGAGTTCCCTTGTATGTTATTTGTCATTTTTCCCTTGCTGCTTTCAATAATTTTTCTTTGTCTTTAATTGCTGTCAGTTTGACTACTATGTGTCTCAGCATGTTTCTCCTTGAGTTTATCTTGCCTGGGACTCTCTGCGCTTCCTGGACTTGGGTGGCTATTTTCTTTCCCATGTTAAGGCAGTTTTCTACTCTACCTCTTCAAATATTTTCTTGGGTCCTTTCTCTCTCTCTCTTCTCCTTCTGGGACCCCTATAATGTGAATGTTATTGCATTTAATGTTGTCCCAGAGGTCTCTTAGGCTGTCTTCATTTCTTTTCATTCTTTTTTCTCTATTCTGTTCCGTGGCAGTGAATTCCACCAGTCTGTCTTCCAGGTCACTTATCCATTCTTCTACCTCAGTTATTCTGCTGCTGATTTCTTCTAGTGTATTTTTCACTTCTGTTATTGTATTGTTCATCTCTGTTTGTTTGTTCTTTAATTTTTCTAGGTGTTTGTTCTTTAATTCTTCTAGATCTCTGTTAAACATTTCTTGTTTACAAGAAACATTTCACCATCATTATTCTGAATTCTTTTTCTGGAAAGTTGCCCATCTCCACTTCATTTAGTTGTGTTTCTGGGATTTTGTCTTGTTCCTTCATCTGGTACTTAGCCCTCTGCCTTTTATCTTGTCTATCTCTCTGTGAATGTGTTTTTTTTTTCCTCACAGGCTGCAGGATTGTAGTCCTTCTTGCTTCTGATGTCCGTCCTCTGGTGGATAAGTCTATCTAAGAGCCTTGTGCAAGTTTCCTGATGGGAGGGACTGGTGGTGGGTAGAGCTGGGTGTTTCTGTGGTGGACAGAGCTCAGTAAAACTTTAATCTGCTTGTCTGCTGATGGGTGGGGCTGGGTTCCATCCCTGTTGGTTCTTTGGCCTGAGGCGACCCAACACTGGAGCCTAGCCGGCTCTTTGGTGGGGCTAATGGTGGACTGTGGGAGGACTCACGCCAAGGAGTACTTCCCAGAACTTCTGCTGCCAGTGTCCTTGTCCCCATGGTGAGCCACAGCCACCCCTGCCACCTCTGCAGGTGACCCTCCAACACTAGCAGGTATGTCTGGTTCAGTCTTCTATAGGGTCACTGCTCCTTCCCCTGGGTCCTGATGCACACACTACTTTGTGTGTGCCCTCCAAGAGTGGAGTCTCTGTTTCCCCCAGTCCTGTAGAAGTCCTACAATCAAATCCCATTAGCGTTCAAAGTCTGTTTCTCTAGGAATTCCTCCTCCCGTTGCTGGACCTTCAAATTGGGAAGCGTGACGTGGGGCTCAGAACCTTCACTCCAGTGGGTGGACTTCCATGGTATAAGTGTTTTTCAGTTAGTGAGTCACCCACCCAGCAGTTGTGGGATTTTATTTTATTGTGATTGCGCCCCTCCTACCATCTCATTTTGGCTTCTCCTTTGTCTTTGGATGTGGGGTATCTTTTTTGGTGAGTTCCAGTGTCTTCCTGTCAATGATTGTTCAGCAGTTAGTTGTGATTCCAGTGCTCTTGCCAGAGGGAGTGAGTGCACATCCTTCCACTCCGCCATCTTAAACCAATCTCCCGGCTGGCCTTTTAAAGCTACTGTCAGCCCAGCTGGAGCTATTGACGGGAACACATCCACATGGCCTCTCCAAAGAGCTTGGGCTTCTCCCAGCATGGTGGCTCGGTTCCCAGAGGGAGCTCCAAAGAATGTGCATGCTGAGCAACCCAGGCAGAAACCCCAGAATCAACTCTGCCTCATTCTAGTGATCAAGCAACGCTCAGATTCCAGGGGACCAAGATGATGGGAGAGGCAGGGCCACACTGCGGAAGAGCACGTGAGATAGAAGATATGGCTGAGGCCTGTTTACAAAATGCAATCTGCTTCCCATCACCTACCCACAGGCTAAAACTTCAGCATACAAACAACTCCACAAGATCCTTTAGGAACCAAGGGGGTAAAAATCAAATAGGTCCCACCCAAAATGAAAATAGCTTTGTTGAGTCCTAATGGGGAAAAAAAATGTAGAGACTTAACACTCAGATTTCAAAGATGTTGGAAAGAAAAATGCCAAGAAGAAATTAGGTGCTGCTTTTCAGCCTCTGAAATACTACCATCTTGGCTTCTTTGAGAAATCTGAAGCTGAGACAGCATACTAATTTTCATTCTTTACATGTGCTTGATGTGCTGCACTCACATGAGTGGCCTTTCATGTTGCCGTTGCCCTTGCACAGATGTGGAAACTGAGGCTCAGCCAGTTCCCTGCTTTCCCATGTTGTTGGCAGAGTTGGGGCTGGCATTGCTCCACTCTGGGCAGGGCCATGATTGTGGGGATCCCTCATACCTCCCCCATCACTTCCTCCTCCCTCAGAAATATTATGCAGGCTCTTTCATGCCCCCCTGCCTTGGGTCACGCTCTTCCTGCTCTTGGAAGCGTCCCTCCAACACACACTTTCTTCCTCTCCTGGCTGGAGCCCAGCCTTCAGGACACAGCCTGGGCCTCCTGACCTCACCCTCTCGCCTGGAGTGGCCCTGAGTGGCTATGTCCTGTTTGTGGCCCTTTCCATATTATAGCGTTACATGCTTCTCCCTCCCTTATTCTATAAACCCTTTGGGGTTTGTATCCCCTGCCATAAACGTGAATTATTATCAAATGTTAACTCATCCTTGAAAAATCTTTTCTGTCACCTCACCTCTTATATAAGACCTGTAATTTCAGTATTCTAGCAGGATTTGAGTCAATGCCACTCTCAGAATGCAGTTCTTCAAGAAAAATAGATGACCCATAAACCAGCACTAAAATTTTGCCACGGGCTTGATATATGAATTCAAAAGTAAAAATTATTTTGTGTTAATTAAAAACCTTTTTGCAAATCTTGGGAGGAGGGGAGAGATGGAACTGATCAGCTGTTTGATTTAATCCAGATCTGTTTCCAGCATTAATGTGGGGAAGTCACAATCATAAATAGTTACCAAAAATAATTTTAACTGTCATATGCACTGGGTAGATACATATTTAAAATCAAAGAAAAAATTACACCCTGTTTTAGTCACTCTTTTTGAATCCGCACCCACCTTCCTTGGTGGGAGCTCGTTCAAATGTAGTGTCTGGATCAAGGTCGATGATGAAAATGTCAGGCCCTAGGGTAGGTACCAACCCATAATGTAGAAAAAATTGTCACTCCAGCCAGTTTGCTCTTCATTCTAAATGCAGCATTTTCTCTAACATTGTGTGTCCATCCAGTCTTTCCCCAAGTGAGAGCAAAACTGCCACAGAGAGATAAATTTGAAAACAAAACCTGGGGACTTCCCTGGTGGCGCAGTGGTTAAGAATTCGCCTGCCAGTGCAGGGGACACAGGTTCGATCCCTGGTCCAGGAATATCCCACATGCCGCAGAGCAACTAAGTGCCACAACTACTGAGCCTGCGCTCTAGGGCCCATGTGCCACAACTATGGAGCCCACGTGCTGCAACTACTGAAGCCCATACGCCTACAGCTTGTGTGCCACAAAAAGAGAAGCCACCACAATAAGAAGCCCACGCATCACAACAAAGGGTAGCACCCACTCGCACACAGCAAACGAAGACCCAACCCAGCCAAAATAAAATAAGATAAAATAAAATAAAATCCTTACTGGATTAAACAAACTTCAACAGGTTTATTTATGTATGTATGTATGTATTATTTTTGGCTGCATGGGGTCTTAGTTGTGGCACGTGGGATCTTCATTGTGGTATGCAGGCTCTTTCGTTGCAGCACGTGGGCTCTTTGTTGCAGCGCACGGGCTTCTCTCTAGTTGTGGCATGCGGGTTTTCTCTCTCTAGTTGAGGCATGCGGGTTTTCTCTCTCTAGTTGAGGTGCACTGGCTCAGTTGCCCTGCAGCATGTTGGATCTTAGTTTCCTGACCAGGGATCGTACCTGCGTCCCCTGCATTGGAAGGCTTTACCACTGGACCACTAGGGAAGTCCCACAATAAGTTTATTTATTTATTTTTTTTTGTGGTATGCGGGCCTCTCACTGTTGTGGCCTCTCCCGTTGCAGAGCACAGGCTCCGGACGCGCAGGCTCAGCGGCCATGGCCCACGGGCCCAGCCGCTCCGCGGCATGTGGGATCTTCCCGGACCGGGGCACGAACCCGTGTCACCTGCATCGGCAGGCAGACTCTCAACCACTGCGCCACCAGGGAAGCCCAATAAGTTTATTTTTAATGAGCAGTGAAATATACACAAATGCTTCCCCAACTGTGTGTGATCCTTGTGTGCTGACCTTGAGAATGAAGCTTCTGTGGTTCTTTCTTATTGTTAGTATCATGCTTCCTAAGCACACATACAAACAGGGTTCTCTTTTTATTGAAGAGCCCCTCTGAGCATGTTAAAGCCATGGTTTCAGCTAATTAAAACACTGTCTGAGTTTTCAGTGGGGAGCAGGAGGCTGCATTGCCCAAACTTACTTAACCACAAGGCCCCTCTCTTTGCCTTGCCCTCACAAAACTCCTTCCTGAATGATACTCCAGTCCTGTCTGTGACTTTACGGGAGTGGCTTGTATCTCAGACAAACTGGACACAAGCCCAGCACAGCAACTGTGCTCAGTGAATAGAGCTTTGGAGGCAAATGCACTTGAGTTTGAATTCATTTCTCAATTATGCAATTTACTTGCTGAATGATTTGGGGCAATTTTTAAAATCTCTTTGAGGCTTGGTTTTCTCATTGATAGAAGAGACAGTGATAATGTGAATCTCATAGTTGTGGTTATTAATAAGATAATACGTGTAAAATGCCTTGCATAGCATCCTGGATACAGTTCACTGAGTGACTACAAGGGTACTGTTTAAATTACATATATTGGTAAATTAGACAAAAAAATCACATTGGAAATTAGGTTAGGTGTTTTTATATGAAGCTTTGCTCCTTTTAGCTAAAGTTTTTCTCTCTTTTTTTTTTTTTGAGTTTATTTTTGTGTATGGTGTTAGGGAGTGTTCTAATTTCATTCTTTTACATGTAGCTGTCCAGTTTACCAAGCACCACTTATTGAAGAGACTGTCTTTTCTCCATTGTATATCCTTGCCTCCTTTGTCATAGATTAGTTGACCATAGGTGCGTGGGTTTTTCTCTGGGCTTTCCATCCTGTTCCATTGATCTATATTTCTGTTTTTGTGCCAGTACCATACTGTCTTGATTACTGTAGCTTTGTAGTATAATCTGAAGCCAGGGAGTCTGATTCCTCCAGCTCCATTTTTTTCCCTCAAGACTGCTTTGGCTATTCAGGGTATTTTGTGTCTCCATACAAATTTTAAGATTTTTTGTTCTAGCTCTGTAAAAAATGCCATTGGTAATTTAATAGGGATTGCATTTAATCTGTAGATGGTTTTGGGTAGTATAGTCATTTTCACAATATTAATTCTTCCAATCCAAGAACATGGTATATCTCTCCATCTGTGGTATCATCTTTAATTTCTTTAATCAGTGTCTTACAGTTTTCTGCATACAGGTCTTTTGTCTCCCTAGGTAGGTTTATTCCTAGGTATTTTATTCTTTTTGTTGCAGTGGTAAATGGGAGTGTTTCCTTAATTTCTCTTTCAGATTTTTCATCATTAGTGTATAACAATGCAAGAGATTTCTGTGCATTAATTTTGTATCCTGCAACTTTACCAAATTGATTGATTAGCTCTAGTAGTTTTCTGGTAGCATCTTTAGGATTCTCTATGTATAGTATGTCATCTGCAAACAGTGAGAGTTTTACTTCTTCTTTTCCAATTTGTATTCCCTTTATTTCTTTTTCTTCCCTGACTGCCGTGGCTAGGACTTCCAAAACTATGTTGAATAATAGTAGTGAGAGTGGACATCCTTGTCTTGTTCCTGATCATAGAGGAAATGCTTTCAGTTTTTCACCATTGAGAATGATGTTTGCTCTGGATTTGTCATATATGGCCTTTATTATGTTGAAGTAGGTTCCCTCTATGCCCACTTTCTGGAGAGTTTTTATCATAAATGGGTGTTGAATTTTGTAAAAAGCTTTTACTGCATCTATTGAGATGATCATATGGTTTTTATTCTTCAATCTGTTATTATGGTGTATCACATTGATTGATTTTCATATATTGAAGAATCCTTTCATCCCTGGGATAAATCCCACTTGATCATGGTGTATGATCCTTTTAATGTGTTGTTGGATTCTGTTTGTTAGTATTTTGTTGAGGTTTTTTGCATCTATATTCATCAGTGATAATGGTCTGTAGTTTTCTTTTTTTTGTAGTATCTTTGTCTGGTTTTGTTATCAGGGTGATGGTGGCCTCATAGAATGAGTTTGGAAGTTTTCCTTCCTCTGCAATTTCTTGGAAGAGTTTGAGAAGGCTGGGTATTAGCTCTTCTCTAAATGTTTGATAGAATTCACCTGTGAAGCCATCTGGTCCTGGACTTTTGTTTGTTGGAAGATTTTTAATCACAGTTTCAATTTCATTACTTTTGATTGGTCTGTTCATATTTTCTATTTCTTCCTGGTTCAGTCTTGGAAGGTTATACCTTTCTAAGAATGTGTCCATTTCTTCCAGGTTGTCCATTTTATTGCATTGAGTTGCTTGTAGTAGTCTCTTAGGATGCTTTGTATTTCTGCAGTCTGTTGTAACTTCTCCTTTTTCATTTCTAATTTTAATGATTTGAGTCCTTTCCCTCTTTTTCTTGATTTGTCTAGCTAATGGTTTATCAATTTTGTTTATCTCCTCAGAGAACCAGCTTTTGGTTTTATTGATCTTTACTATTGTTTTCTTTGTTTCTATTTCATTTATTTTTGCTCTGATCTTTATGATTTCTTTCCTTCAACTAACTTTGGGTTTTGTTTGTTCTTCTTTCTCTAGTTCCTTTAGGTGTAATGTTAGATCGTTTATTTGAGATGTTTGTTGTTTCTTGAGGTAGGATTGTATTGCTATCAACTTCCCTCTTAGAACTGCTTTTGCTGCATCCCATAGGTTTTGGATCTTCGTGTTTTCATTGTCATTTGTCTCTAGGTATTTTTTGATTTCCTCTTTGATTTCTTGGTTATTTAGTAACATATTGTTTAGCCTCCACGTGTTTGTGTTTTTTACGGTTTTTTTCCCTGTAATTGATACCTAATCTCATAGCATTGTGGTCAGAAAAGATTCTTGATAATGATTTCAATTTACTGAGGCTTGATTTGTGACCTAAGATGTGATCTATCCTGGAGAATGTTCTGTGTGCACTTGAGAAGAAAGTGTAATCTGCTCTTTTTGGATGGAACGTCCTACAAATATCAATTAAATCTATCTGCTTTATTTTGTCATTTAAAGCTTGTGTTTCCTTATTAATTTTCTGTTTGGATGATCTGTCCATTGGTGTTAAGAGAGGTGTTAAAGTCCCCCAGTATTATTGTGTTACTGTCGATTTCCTCTTTTATAGCTGTTAGCAGTTGCCTAATGTATTGAGGTGCTCCTATGTTGGGTGCATAATATTTATAATTGTTATATCTTCTTTTTGGGTTGATCACCTGATCATTAATTATGGAGTGTCCTTCCTTGTCTCTTGTAAGATTCTGTACTTTAAAGTGTATTTTATCTGATATGAGTATTGCTACTCCAGCTTTCTTTTGATTTCCAATTGCATGGAATATCTTTTTCCATCCCCTCACTTTCAATCTGTATGTGTCCCTAGGTCTGAAGTGGGTCTCTTGTAGACAGCATATATATGGGTCTTATTTTTGTATCCATTCAGCAAGCCTGTGTCTTTTGGTTGGAGCATTTAATCCATTCATGTTTAAGGTACTTATTGATATGTATGTTCTATTACCATTTTCTTAATTGTTTTGGGTTTGTTTTTGCAGGTCCTTTTCTTCTTTTGTGTTTCCCCCTTAGAGAAGTTCCTTTAGCATTTGTTGTAGAGCTGGTTTGGTGGTGCTGAATTCTCTTAGTTTTTGCTTGTCTGTAAAGCTTTTGATTTCTCTGTTGAATCTGAATGAGATCCTTGCTGGGTAGAGTAATCTTGGTTGTAGGTTCTTCCCTTTCATCACTTTAAGTATATTATGCCAGTCCCTTCTGGGTTGTAGAGTGTCTGCTGAGAAATCAGCTGTTAACCTTATGGGAGTTCCCTTGTATGTTTTTTGTTGTTCTTCCCTTGCTGCTTTCAATAATTTTTCTTTCTTTTCTTTTTTTTCAAGATGTTGGGGGTAGGAGTTTAGTCATTTATTTATTTATTTTTGCTGTGTTGGGTCTTCGTTTCTGTGTGAGGGCTTTCTCTAGTTGTAGCAAGCGGGGGCCACTCTTCGTTGTGGTGCGCAGGCCTCTCAGTATCGCGGCCTCTCTTGTTGCAGAGCACAGGCTCCAGACGCACAGGCTCAGTAGTTGGGGCTCACGGGCCTAGTTGCTCCGTGGCATGTGGGATCTTCCCAGACCAGGGCTCAAACCCGTGTCCCCTGCATTAGCAGGCAGATTCTCAACCACTGCACCACCAGGGAAGCCCAATAATTTTTCTTTGTCTTTAATTTTTGCCAATTTGATTACTATGTGTCTCCGTGTGTTTCTCCTTGGGTTTATCTTGCCTGGGACTCTCTGCGCTTCCTGGACTTGGGTGGATATTTCCTTTCCCATGTTAGGGAAGTTTTTGAGTATAATCTCTTGAAATATTTTCTCAGGTCCTTTCTCTCTCTCTTCTCCTTCTGGGACTCCTATAATGCAAACGTTGTTGCGTTTAATGTTGTCCCAGAGGTCTCTTAGGCTGTCTTCATTTCTTTTCATTCTTTTCTCTTTATTCTGTTCTGCAGCAGTGAATTCCACCATTCTGTCTTCCAGGTCACTTATCCGTTCTTCTGCCTCAGTTATTCTGCTATTGATTCCTTCTAGTGTATTTTTCATTTCAGTTATTGTATTGTTCATCTCTGTTTGTTTGTTCTTTAATTTTTCTAGATTTTTGTTAAACATTTCTTGCATCTTCTCGATCTTTGCCTCCATTCTTTTTCCGAGGTGCTGTATCATCTTCACTATTATTATTCTGAATTCTTTTTCTGGAAGATTGCCTATCTCCATTTCATTTAGTTGTTTTTCTGGGGTTTTATCTTGTTCCTACATCTGGCACATAGCCCTCTGCCTTTTCACCTTGTCTATCTTTCTGTGAACGTGGTTTTTGTTCCACAGGATGCAGGATTGTAGTTTTTCTTGCTTCTGCTGTCTGCCCTCTAAGTTTTTCTCTTTTTAATAAAATTTGTGATTATGTATAAAACACATTTTTTTAAGTAGGTAATTCTTTAATGCAAGGGTGGGTCTCCTTCTTTTTATACTCATTTGACCAGTAGAGCTTAATAAATGTTTATTACATTGAAGTGAAAGTTTTCATTTTAAAATGAGTGTGGCTGTCTGTACCTAGTGCAGCAAACTGTCAGTTATTAAATGACGGAATGTTAGTCGAGTTTTTTAAAATGACACACAGTTAATTCTCATTGTGGTATGTTCTATAAATTCATCACAAACACTGAATTAATGGATACTGAACCATTGGTTCTGGAGGACATACAGGGTTAGGTACCGGTGAGCCTCTGGTCACATTTTCATCCACAGATCAATGCATAACCTTGTTTGATGTGTGTTTCTTTTTAAAGGTACCTTATTTAATATATATCGTTGATTCACTAACAGTGAACTCACAGCCAGCACCGCTTATCTAGCACACGTTTTCTCTGTAAGGTGCACCATAGCGTCCATGCTTCTGGACGGCACTTCAAAGCCATGTTTAGGGACCATTTTAAATAGTGAAACCACAAACAAAAAACACAAAATTCAATTTAAAAAAAAAACCCAAAACAAAACAAAAAACCATGGCACTAAACAGACTGTAAAGTGGACACTGTTTACAGTGTGAGAGCTGAAAAAGGAAGGCAGAGTGTGGCCTTGCCCGAGCTCAGCTGGGAGCATGCACATCTGGCTATTCAAATCCACAAATGACCACAAAAGTACTGCGAGTATTGATTTTTTGGTTTAAAAATAAATTTTAGGGAGTAAGTGAATTCACAAATATGGATCCCACAAAAATTGAGGGTAGCCTGTACTCTGTTTTGTCAAGTTTAAATGATAATATACAGTGAGTTTTTGCTTTCTAGTGAGGAAGGTACATTCCCCATCCACGGAACCGTCACCACAGCCTGTGTGGGCGTCATTCACTGAGAAGCCTCGTGTGTTTGTCACGGGAGAGGGGCTGGAGCGACAAGCAGTCCCCCAAGTGGGCAGCAGTGGTGGCCTGGCTTCTCTGTGTGTGCTTACTCTCCTCCTGCCCAGAGCTCACCCTGGAAGCTGGAGCAGGATGTTGCTCTGGGAGCCCACAATTTAAAAGCCCTTGCCACAAAAATCCCAAGCAAATTGTCTTTCAGTTGGGGGGGGGCGTGTTGGAGAAGAGGACTTTCCCCCAGTGTGGCCAAATGCAGGGTGGAATGTGGGCGCGAGGGAGACGGGGGCCAGGTGCCCAGGCAGGGAAGGATGGCAGCAGCAGTTAACCAACGGCCCAACTGGAATTAGGCCTCGCAAAGCAAATCACTGTGTTAGAGAAGAATGTCTTCTCTGAGGAGTCTGTCCTCAGCCTGCTGGTCGCCTGAGGAGGTGGCCCTGTGGAAATGCCCGACGAGCATCACCGAGTCACACCAAGCCCCTCCCTGTGGGTCTTGCATGTGGCTCAGCTGGGACTCCATCCTCGTCCCAGGCACTGAGTGCAGCCAGCTTCAGGGACCAGGAGTCCTGAGCAGCTCCTCTCCCTCGGGGTGGGGCAGTGAGAAGAAGGGGGACAGGACGCTGTGTTGGAAGGCTGGAGCCAGCCTCCAGATTTAGCAGCAGTTTTACATACTTTAACAGAGTATCGCCCTGCTGTGTGTGTGTTTTGTGTTGCTTTTCCATTTAGGGGTCTCTTCCCCCAGGCAGTCCTGAGAGGTGACATTTTGGGGGTAAATACTGCAGCGCTTTGAGATTTGAGCAACCGTGAGCTAATGACAATAACTCCAGTTTGGGGGACTTCCCTGATGGCGCAGTGGTTAAGAATCTGCCTGCCAATGCAGGGGCACGGGTTCGAGTCCTGGTCCTGGAAGATCCCACAGGCCACGGAGCAACTAAGCCTGTGTGCCACAACTACTGAGCCTGCACTCTAGAGCCCGTGAGCCACAACTACTGAGCCTGCGTGCCACAACTACTGAAGCCCACATGCCTAGAGCCCGTGCTCCACAGCAAGAGAAGCCACCACAGTGAGAAGCACGTGCACTGCAAAGAAGAGTAGCCCCCGCTCGCCGCAACTAGAGAAAGCCTGCATGCAGCAATGAAGACCCAATGCAGCCAAAAAGTAAATTAAAAAAAAAACAAAAAATCCTCCAGTTTTGGAAGAAAATGGCTCACAGTTACTGAAGATTTTACTATTGCCAGGAACTGTTCTAACCACTTGACCCATCTTAGCTCATTTATCCCTGCTCCCTCCATCCCAACATCCCTCCCAGGTAGGCACGCTACTGTACCCACTTTACAGGTAAGGAAAGTGAGGCAGAGTGGTTAAGTAGGTTAAGTAAGCCCACAGGTACGCAGCTACTAGGCATTCAAATACAGGCAGTGTGAGCCCCTCGCGGCTCCACGACTCTATGGAATTACAGTGAGGCAGCTTCAGTTTAGCACCTCTGGTTTTTAGGGTTATAGATTCGGAATTCAAGAGCAGGACATCAGCATTGTGCATGCGCTCCTGGCGGGGCTCTGCACCAAGGGCCTCGGGGATAGAAGATGCACCCGACAGCCCTCGGTCCTGAAGGGATTACGGTCTTGGGAGGGGTGGAAATGGGCAAGAAACAGGAAACAGCAGGTACCACAGAGGGGTATGAGGTTCCCTGTGGACTCAGGGGTGGAGCACTGGTTGGAGCAAGGGAGTGGGGAGGCAGATTGTTCAAGAATTGGCAATAAATAAGGAGAAGTGTCTTTAAAGAGACAGCATTGAGATAAGTCTAAAAGGTGTTTTCCAAAATTGTTCTACACCCTCGTCTGACCCTCTGCAGCCAGGGTTATTCAGAGCACTAGCGTGCTGCCGTGGGGCACTAGAATCACATCCTCTCCTGCGCGGGGGCCTTTCCCACCTGCTGGCCCCTCCTCTCCCACCAGCACCCCTCATGTGGGGACCGTGAAGTGTGAGTGGGGGATCAATGATTTGGTGAGGGGATGGGTTCCAGATGTTTTCGCCGCAAACCTGGGCAACATGGTCAGCTTAGATCTGTGCACACACTACTGGCCTCGACACATAGGACGTTCAGAACCATGCCTGAACCCAGCCCTTAGGGTTGGGAGGCCTGATGCTCTCACTTCCCATAATTAAAAGCATCAAAGGTCAACGTGAAGGGTTTTCCTGGTGGCACAGTGGTTAAGAATCCGCCTGCCAGTGCAGGGGACACGGCTTCGAGCCCTGGTCCGGGAAGATCCCATATGCCGCGGAGCAACTAAGCCCGTGGGCCACAACTACTGAGCCTGTGCTCTAGAGCCCACGAGCCACAACTTCTGAGCCCGGGTGCCTAGAGCCCGCGCTCCGCAACAGGAGAAGCCACTGCAATGAGAAGCCCGCACACCTCAATGAAGAGTAGCCCCCGCTCGCCACAACTAGAGAAAGCCTGCGCGCAGCAACGAAGACCCAACGCAGCCATAAATAAATAATTTTTTTTTAAAGTTTAGCTTAAAAAAAAAAAGAATGTCCAAAACTTTAAAAAAAAAAGGTCAGCATGGAACATTTGGCAGTGAAAACACATTCGGAATAGTCTTTGAGTTTAGGCTTGCATTCAGCAGGCTTTTGGCTCTTTGCTTTTGTTTTTTAAAGCAGTGATTCAAACCACTGAGTTTGCCTTGAGTCTGCCTTTACAGCCCCCGAGACAAGTGACTGTGACTGCAAGATATGTGCAAGGCCCAGCTCCTGGAAGCATGGGTTGGGGGTCCTGGGCTGGCCCGGGGCCCCTTGAGAGCACTCAGTGGGGACATGGTACTGTCTTTGAGAGGAGAGCGGATACACGCAGCACTTCACTGGCCTCTGTAAAGCAGTAACTAACTTTGTTTTGTATTCAGGCTGTTTCTCCTCTTTCCTCCATAAGCCCCATCTCTGCTGCTCACCTCCCACCCCACCCCCCCACCAGAGAGAAAGCCCAGTTCTTCACTCCCCAAAGAGATCAGGAAATGGTTGTAATAAAGTCATAACAGATCCCATGACTCTTTAAGGCTGTGAGTTTACGGGCAATAGGTGCTAGGGTTCCGACGTGATTTATTCTTCAGCTTCTCGGCTATCCTGCTGCAGGGGGAAAGATGGTGTTAATAAGCTGTCATGCAAAAAAATTGACGCTGCTGTAAAAATAATCCTTCATTATGTATTTTCTCTTCACTGGCCTCCCGCTGCCAAAGTAAATGGGTAACGTTTTAAAGTATCGATTCTTTAACATCAAAATATTAACCCTAATTTGATTTTTCTATCTCCCTTTTGTCTTCATGTGAGGAGAATAAAGCTAGCTAGAAATAACTGTGATAATTCTCCACATAGCAGTTCCCTAGAAGGTGCCAAGAAATATACAGGTCCTGTGATGGGTGGATGGGCCCTGGGCACTAGGGTGTTAGGGAGGAAGTGAAGGTGCCGCCATTGACACAGGAAGCATCCTTCCATGACTTTCAGGGTAGCCTACTTGCGTCTCAAGATTTCAGCTGCTTACATAGTCACTTTACTATATTTTGTCAAGCTCTGTTATTATATTCTTTTATATGTGGATAGGAGACTCTGGTTGCTTGCTGTCGAATTTAGGATGCTTTCCTCTGCAAGAAATAAAAAACCCAAATCAAACTGGTTTTAGTGGTAAAGGGAATTTTATTGGCTTACGTTGCTGAAAAATCTAAAGGCAGATAACTTCAGGCTAAGGTTGATCCAGCCATTCCACAGTGTTACTGCAGTGTTACTGGTTTCTTTCCTTTTACCAGCTTTGCCTCTACTTTAGATCAAGAGTGGTCATAAGATGACTGGCAGCAGTTTTGGGGGGTCAAAGTGTCTCAGAAAAAATCTTTGTCTCACATTCTCCAAAAGGTCTCATTTAGGTCATGTGACTTATCGGTCCCTGAAGTGTCAACAAAATATACACAGGCAGACTCAGAGACATCACAGGTTCAGTTCCAGACCACGGCAATGCAGCAAATATTACAATAAAGTGAGTCACAGGCATTTTTTGGTTTCCCAATGCATATAAAAGTTATGTTTATACTATACTGTAGTTTGTTAGGTGTGCAATAGCATTTTATCTAAAACAAAACAATGTAGATACCTTAGTTAAAAAATAATTTATTGCCAAGAAATGCTAACAATCATCTGAGCCTTCAGCGAGTTGTAATCTTTTTTCAGGGATAACATCAAAGGTCACTGATCACAGATAACTATAACAAATATAACAATAATCAAAAAGTTTGAAATATTGCAAGAATTACCAAAATGTGACACAGACACAAAGTGAGCAAATGCTGTTGGAAAAATGGAGCCAACAGACTTACTCAATACTGGGTTACCAGAAACCTTCAAATTGTAAAAATATCTGTGAAGCACGATAAAATGAGGTATACCTGTATTGTTTGTTGTTGTTTTGAGCGTTTCAGTTGACAAATATTGGTGCTAGAAATATGTCATTGAAGGCAGGGCCCTATATATTTTTCTGTTGGTCCCAATCCCTTGCTTTCCTAGACATACAGGATAAGAACAAGGAAATGAGGTCAGACAGGAGGGAGCTCCTTCCTGTGGCCCCTGAATCTGAAATGGGGGAGATGGAGGAGAGCAGAGAAACGGGGGCATATTACCAATTAATAACATTTAATTCAAGAAAATAAATTTTTGTTCTTTGCAACAATGTTCATAAAGAGACACGCTTAATGGAACTGAAATACAGAAGAAATTTCTCTGGTGAATTTGTTAATTTCCCACAATTTGGACTTTCCTATTTGTAATCCTGTTGTCCTCCCCCCGCCGCCTCCCCGCCCCCCCCACACACCACCACCGGCATGGGGCCACATCCTTGCCTAAACCTGGGTTTTAGTGAACAATAAAGGATGTATAAATGACCTGGGACCTCTTCTGCCTTCTCTCTTCAGTGGGCAGTTTGCAGTTGTGAAGAAATGCCGTGAGAAAAGCACCGGTCTACAGTATGCCGCCAAATTCATCAAGAAGAGGAGGACCAAATCCAGCCGGCGGGGCGTGAGCCGTGAGGATATCGAGAGGGAGGTCAGCATCCTGAAGGAGATCCAGCACCCCAACGTCATCACCCTGCACGAGGTTTATGAGAACAAGACGGATGTCATCCTGATCCTGGAACTGTGAGTGCTGTGGCTGGGCGGGGAGGAGGGTGGGCTGCAGGCTTCCCGGCAGCTGGACAGCGCAGTGACCAGCCCCGGAGCCTCGTCAGGGATTGACTTGGCTTTGCCAAGTTCGAGAACTGCAGTGGGTGGTGCGCTGTGCGGCCGGCTGCAGTTATCTGGAGTAATTCTGCAGCAGCTTCCGTTGATGGGGTCCCACTTGATCTGCAGGCGGGTCCCCAATCTTGGGGTTCTTCCTCGTTTGTCTTGAGGTCGTCTGCGTTTTGAGTTTCATGTTAAGCTTTAGGCTTACGTTCTTCCCTCCTGTCATGCTGTTCCTCTGCCTCCCCTCTGTTTTCCTACTTCTCTTTTTCTCTTTCTTTCTCTATTCTCTTCCCTCTGTCTTACCACACCCCATTTTTAACTGTTGGAACTGTCAACACTCATATGAAAGGGTAAAAGTGAACCAGAATCACTCAGGGTGAGTGATTGTTTTTAAAGCATTTTGCTGATTTTCTCAGGCACACCCTGCCCATCGGATGTTATTGTGGGAAACTGTAGCGTGATGTTCTGTGACGCGTCCCCCTGTCCCTGGCCCTCTGCCTGAGGGCCCCACTCCTGGTCATGAGTCCAGCAACATGGGCTGGCAGGAGAGGAGAGGAAGTCATCAAAAACACGCAACTGGGAGTGTCTCTGGGCTGTTTGGTTGGAGGACACACATTAGTACCCTGAGGGCAGAGGGAGGGATGGATGGAGCAATCCTGGGTGGTTCTTAGTGAACCACCCATTTCCTGGAGCCTCGAATTAAGATGTGTCCTTCTGCCAGCCCAGCAGCTCCCCCTACGTGCAGATCTCTTAGGGCTAAGAGGGGATTTTTGAGACCAGGGGAGATGGAAGTGAAGGGAGGTATACAGAGGAAGCCCAGCCTTGGGGGCACTGCACTATGGGGACCTGCGCTTTGCTGTCACAAGGGCCTGGGATGCCCACTGCCTCTTGCCTCACCATTGGGATCTGGGCACATACCTTTATGCGTCTGAGCAACAACCTTCTTAACTATAAATTGGGGTCAATGATACCTACCTCAAAAGGGTTTTGAGGAGATAAATGAGATGAGAACGTAAACATGTCTGGCTCATGGATGTGTTTAATACATGTTTCTGGGAAGTTCTCAACCTCTGCACTAGTGACATATTGGGCTGCATAATCCTTTGTTCAGGGGGCCATCCTGTGTGTTGTAGGATGTTTAGCAACATCTCTGGCTTCTACCCACCAGATAGCATCCTCTTCCCTAGCTGTCACAGCTAAAAATGCCTCCAGACACTTCCACATATCCCCTGGGGGGCAGATTCTTTTCTCCCCCTACCCGCCTCCCCATCCCCCCACCCCCTCCTCGAGAACCACTGCTTTAAAGGAAGAGCAGGGTTTTAAGGGCACGGAGGATTAAGGGGGCCTGCTCAGGGTTCAGCAGAGAAAAGACAGGAATCAGAGTGTAATCCTTTCTATGGCTTTATATGGTGACTTGGAAACCAGACAGAACCAAGATCAAAATCCAGGGCAAATCCTTTACCATCTATCTCTAAGCCTAAATTTCCTCCCTTAAGGCTGTTGTCAGAGACCATGAATGCAAAGTTCCTGGGAAAGAAATTATGTAGATCACAACTGTTTTGCGTTTTCAGAGAATTACCAGGTCACGCGTAGTAAGTCAAGAATATAATTTGCTCCCTTTGTATATCAGAATGTACAAATGATGCCGGGGAGTTACTGCCACCTGCATGTGTATATTCTGGATTCAGCTTCTGTTGACTGACTCCCAGTTCGTAGGTATTTTCCACTAGGTGCATTTATCCTGTGCATAGAATGGATAACATACAGATTTTTTTTATCACTTGATTTAAATTTTTTTTAAATTATTATACAGTAAATTTGATGTTGGGGGAGGGTTGTGTAATTCTATGAAAGTTGACACATGTATAGATTTGTGTAACCACCACCCAAATCAGGATTCAGAATAGTCCCGTTGCCCCCAAAACTCCCTTGTACTCTCCCCTTCTAGTCACACCCACCTTCTTCCCTCTACTCTCTGGCAATCACTGAGCCATTCTCTATTACTGTAGTTTTGTCTTTTCAAAAATTATATAAGTAGGATTATAAAGTATTCAATCTTTTGAGACCGACTTCTTTCACTCAACATAATGCTTTTGAGATTTGTGCATGAGTTGTTTGCTCCTTTTTATTGCTGAATAGTATTCCCTTGTGTGGTGTTTGTTTATCTACTCACCCATCGAAGGACATTTGGGTTGTTTCTAATATTTGGTGATCGTGCATACAGCTACCATAAACAGTCTTGTGTGTGAACATAAGTTTTCATTTCTATGGGGTAAATAACACTGAGTGGGTTTGCTGGGCCATGTGGTAAGTGTACATCTAACTCTACAAGCAGTTGCCAAACTGTGTTCTAAAGTGGCTTCACCACTTTACAGCCCTTCCATCAATGAATGAGCGTTCCAGTTGCTCCATCAACCCTTTGTATTGTCAATATTTGTGTCTAATTGTAGCCATTCTGTTAGGTGGATAGTGGCACACAGCTTTACACAGTTCATTATGTGGAGACCTTGAATAAAAGTTGAGGGGCTTCCCTGGTGGCGCAGTGGTTGAGAGTCCGCCTGCCGATGCAGGGGACGCGGGTTCGTGCCCCGGTCCGGGAAGATCCCACATGCCGCGGAGCGGCTGGGCCCGTGAGCCATGGCCGCTGAGCCTGCGCATCCTGAGCCTGTGCTCCGCAACGGGAGAGGCCACAACAGTGAGAGGCCCGCGTACCACAAAAAAAAAAAAAAAAAAAAAAAAAAGTTAGCTCACAAAGAGCAGCTCTTAGGTGGAAGAAGCAGGAGGAATCTTAGAAGATGGCCCCTCCCCCACAGGGTCAGATGCATGTTTGTCTTCCCTGGATATTTGCTCCTTACAGATTCCAGCATTCCCTGTGAGCTGATTGTCCTAGCCTTTTCACCCACCGGGCATGTGGGGAGTAGTGATGGTTACTTTTATGTGTCAATTGATTGTGCCACAGGGTGTCCCAACATTTGGTTAAACATTATTCTGGGTTGTGTCTTGAGGGTGTTTCTGGATGAGGTTAACATTTGAATCGTAGACTTAGTAAAGCAGATTGCCCTCCCCAATGGGGGTGGGCCTCATCTAATCAGTTGAGGTTCCACATGGAACATAAAAGCTCACCTTACCCTGAATAAAAAGGAATTCCTCCTACCTGACGGCCTTCAAGCAGGGACATTGGCTTTTTCCTATCTTCAGACTGAAACTGATACATTGGCCCTACTGGGTCACCAGCTGGGTTCAGTGGACTCCCCTTGCAGGTCTTGGGACTTGTCAGCCTCCATGATTGCATGCGCCAGTTTCTTAAAATAAATCTCTTTCCCTCTTTATATCTGTACATCCTTTTGGTTTTGTTTCTCTGGAGAACCCTGACTCATACAGTGGTACCAAAGGCTAAGGAGGGAAAGTGCACCCTTGTTTTCACATCACAAGTCTGTCCCATTTTATATCTATATTTACTTTGCCATGAAGAGGTGTTTTCATTTTTAATAGACTATTCAAAATATTAGGTCTGTCCAGGAGAAAGAGTCATCTTTGCCTTTGAGAAAATTATTGTTGTTGTAAATTCTAACAGCTTTAAAGGAAGATTTAGTCATCAGTGACATATTCCATCTCTTCTTTCCTTTCTTAAGAATGCTGGGATACAGTGGTGGTTAAGGAGAGAATAAAATGTAAGAATTTGTCAGAAAATAGCCCTATGACCTAATAGTGGCCCCTTGTCTGTATCCTCTGGTTCAGAAATCTTTAAGTGGATATATTTTTTTGATTTTTTTGCTTTGGGATGAACTCCATGGCAATAGAGCTTCCTTCAGGCTTACTAATGAAGCTTGCTCCCTTGTTGAAACTTCCCTCATTGAAGCCTGTTTCCACGTGGATGTGTGAGTTCTCACTCCCACATCTGGCCCTGTCCTTACCACTGAGACAGAGACCCCAAACTGCCACTCCATGCAGTATTTCATGAGCTGCCCCTAATGATCTGGGCGAGATACAGAAATGATATCTTTTCCGTTCTTTGTACAGAAGCTACTTGGTGTCTGTGTTAAAGGCACAGTTGTCAAATCCTACTCCAGGATTTGACTTAAAATTTCTGTAAGCCCTGAAAGTAGTTTTTAAGAATGATATTTCCCCCACATGCTTCTCTGGAAAAGAATCTTTCCACACCTTATCTGCTATTGCAGCTCAGCAGAGCATATACACCAAGGAAACAAACCTGATGTCTCAAAATCACAATTCCATGTCCTCCACATCCCATCGTTCCATCATGAAGTCATACAAAAATCTCTTTGTTCTGTTACAGCTCACCCGTGCATTGTCACATGGGCAAGCCACTACAAAACTTTGATCTTCAGTGCATGAGTCATTTCATAGCTTGCCCTGTTACCTGGTGAAAAGTGAAGCCAAACAGAGTCAGTGCTAATCAGAGACACTGGCTTCTAGAATTCTGTTCCTAAACTTGCTGCTCAGAAACAGCTAAGTATTTCAAGCTGTGGATAATTTAGGTTCCCTCTGCCCAGACATGGGTCAAACCCAAATGCCTTTAGGGGCTGGACAGGGGATGTAAGTGAGTGAAGTTGGTCTACACAAAGCCTCAGAATCAGGGAGGCATCAGGGAATGGTGGGGACTGTGGCTAACTGAACCCTCAGCCACTCTTCAGTTGATTGTTGCCATGTGGGATTTTGGATCCAGTGTTGCCAGACCCTGCAGTCTTTTTCAAGAAAAGTCTGGTATCTAGGTTTTTAATTTCGGCAGTTCATAGTATTCATGAGCAGACAAAATAAAACCTTCCTGAAGGTCACATGTGGCCTTCACAGAACTCCAGATTCTAGCCTGTTTTATGTAAGCAATAAGTATTAGCAGCATGTGATAAATACAGTCAGAGACAGCCCCAAAAGGCTAGCAATTCTGTTGGAAAGGCAAGATACACACTTAGCATTACAAAATGATTTTTTAAATGTCCAGTGTGGTTTAACAGTGGTTCTCAAACTTTGGCGTGCTTCAGAATCTCCTGAAGGCTTGTTAAAATACACATTACTTGGCTGCACTTCCAGAGTTTCTGAATCAGTATGTCTAGGGTAAGGCCCAAGAATTGACATTTTAAACAAATTCCCAGGTGATGCCGATGCTGCTGGTCTAGGGTTCACCTTTTGAGAAGCTATAGTAGGTTGAATTGTGTCTCCCCCAAAATGATAGGTTGAAGTCCCAACTCCCTTTATCACAAAGTGTCCCCTTATTTGGCAATAGGGTCGTTGCAGATGTCATTAGTTAAGATGAGGTCACACTGGAGTAGAGTGGGCTCCTTATCCCACATGACCTTATAAGAAGAAGGCCATGTGGAGACAGAGACCTGGGGAGAAGGCCCTGTGGAGATGGAGGATTGAAGTGATGCAATAGTAGCATCTACAGGCTACTAGGAGAGAGGCCTGGAACAGATTCCCGTTGGAGCCCTCAGAAGGAACCACAGCCCACACCTTGCTTTCAGACTTCTGGCCTCCAGAGCTGTGAGACAATGAATTTCTGTTGTTTTTAGCCACCCATTGTGTGGTACTTTGTTACAGGAGCCTTAGCAAACTAATACAGAAGCACTAGAATAGAAAACTACCCGTTGCTGGACTGCGAGCCCACTCATGTGTTAACCAAAAACTCTGTGAGCCAGTTCACAACAAAATAAAACACCTAATCATGGTAGTTCTTCCATCAGGCAACCAAGAAACAGTGGGATGCGTGACCCTTCCTCCCTGCAGGAAGCTTGCGCAGAGGAGGGCTGGAGTGGGGTAGGTGATTCTGGGTCTACCTTACGTCAGGAATGGACATCACCCTGTCATGGCCTGCTTCAGGAGGGTCACCTGAGCTTTGGATGACCTGTCTGAAAGGTTACCCTGTTAAGATTTATAAAGTAAACGTCCTAGAATTGCCATGTAAACTTGGCATAGTGGATTGTTCCAAAGAAATCAAGCCAGTTTGGATCTCCAACCTTAAATTTTCCCCTTTATTTGTTCTGCTTGGAATTTAAAGCAGGTCTTTAAGTTAGAGTAGTCTCTCCCCTCTCTCTCTCTCTCTCTCTCTCGCTCTCTCGCTCTCTCTCTCTCTCTCTCTCTCTCTTTCTCGTAGGAAATTCAGTTTAGTGCAGTATGCAGTGGTTGTAGCCAGGTGCAGGACATGGAATTAATGCACTCTATTTTTATTTATTTAATAAAGTAAATTTTATTACTTTTTTACTGTGGTAGAAAACACATAACATAAAGTTGACCATCTTAACCATTTTTAAGTATACAGTTCAGTAGCATAACGTATTCACCTGTGCAACATATCTCCAGAACTTGTTCATCTTGCAAAATGGAAACTCTATACCAATGGAAGAACAACTCTCCTTTTCAGCTCTCTTTCTGACTTTGTCTAAGTTAATAATTTCTGGAATTCAGTTTGTTCATTGCAAACAACTGCCGAGTTGTATTCAGATATTTGTGTAATATTAGATCACTTTATGCAGGATCATTGTTAAGTTGGCTCACTCTCTCGTAGCCAAACGGAGATGCAGACTCATAAGAATATAAATATGATTGTTTCATTGTACATCAGCACAGTGGATGTATGTGGATAGGTTCATGCTTCACTGACAGCAAATCCAGAATTGCGAGGGCCTTTCAAGAAGCAAATGCAGTGATTAAAGTGATGGTTTCAGGGTACCTTAAAAGTGGCAAAGTTGTACTAAGCTGAACACAGTTATAGGGACATAAGTGATGCTGGTAAATGAGGCGTATCTGACGCCAGGGGCCTTTCAGTCTCCCACCCCCATTCTCTGCTGCTCTCCTGGTCCTCACAAGACACAAAAACACATTAAGATTGCTTAAATGCTTTCCTTCCTTCCTTCCTTCCTTCCTTTCTTTCTTTCTCCCTCTCTCTCTTTCTTTCTTTCTTTCTTTCCTTTTCTTTCTTTCTTTCTTTCCTTCTTTCCTTCTTTCTTTCTTTCTTTCTTTCTTTCTTTCTTTCTTTCTTTCTTTCTTTCTTTCTTTCCTTCTTTCTCTCTTTCTTTCTTTCTTTCTTTCTTTCTTTCTTTCTTTCTTTCTTTCTTTCTTTCTTTCTTTCTTTCTTTCTTTCTTTCTTTCTTTCTTTCCTTCCTTCCTTCCTTCCTTCCTTCCTTCTTTGTTTTTCCTTTTTGCTGCTACATTTGTTCTCTCTTCTCTGAGCTCCAGCCAGCTCTTTTTGACTCTTCGAACTTTTGTTTTTATTCACAAAGGTAATTTCAAGAACTGTTCTGGGTTACACTTTTGGCTTCTGGATCCTCAGATATCTACTATTAGGCAAGACCAGAGAACTGAAATGCATTTGGCAACAGTCACAACAGAATTAAATTTGTGTAGCATAGGTTATTTTCCACTCAGGCATTCTCTTGAGAAATAAAACCCTGTATGTATGTCTTCCCCCATGCTCTTCTTGCTAATTCGGTTGAAAGTGTTTCCTTAGCATTTATTAAATGGGCATTTTTATTCACTTAAGTGGATTATTTGATTTCCAGATGGTCTTAGAAAAATTGGGACAATGAAAATCATAAAAACAAATCACACGTAGTATCTGTGAGCTCATAGATGCGCAGTTTTTATCATATATTCATAATTTTAATATCTGGCTCGATTTACTCTGTGCTGTATACATAAGTTATAGATAGTGAGTATTTGAAATCTTTGCTTATCTCCAAGAAAGGTGTATAATTGTTAAGGTTTGGTAAACTGGGGTAACACTGCTGCCTGCCAGCCTCAGAGACTTCCATAGCTGCAGTGATGGGCTATTAATCCCTCCTCAGGGACCACAGATTCTACTTTATGATGCTCTGGGGTACTCCAAGCCCCTGGGAACTGTTCACACTTCCTCTTGGAATCTCACAGCCATGTCACAGATCTCATTCTTCTTCCTGTCTTGGTTAACCATTCTCCTAATCAACACTTCAAGAGCATGCAACAGGTTACTCTGTAGAATTGTGGCTTCAAATGACCCCTCAGGCGTTCTGGTTTCCCCTCTTGCTCTGCTCCCTCTCCTTGCCTCTCTGGTTTCGTCCGTCCGAGGTGGGGGCCATCCTGGACACGATCACAGCCTCGCTGCACTGCTCAGCTTCTTTTCTGCCCCCAGAGCCCAGGTCCCTCCCAGGTCGAGGGCTGCTGGTTTGGTGGTCCACGTTCAGTCCAGACCTTCTGCCTGGCTTGCCTCACGCTACTCATACAGCACCCATGTCTAGGCACACTGCGCCCAGAATTCTGGGGTGTGGTTGGGATCAGCGTCGGGAACAAGAAGCTGGGGGGGACTCCCCCCGAGCCAGTGCCACAGAAGAGAGAGCATCCAGATCACAGGTCATGGGTGGAATTCCCTTATTAGGCTAGTATTTAGAGTAGATCAGTAACAATCTCTCCAGAACATCGATGACTCCCTGGGAGCCTCCCTTCTGCCTCTCGTCATTGAAAAATGTTGTTTAAAGAACAAACAGAAGGTCGAGACCTTCAAGATGGCGGAGGAGTAACACGTGGAGATCACCTTCCTCCCCACAAATACATCAGAAATACATCTACATGTGGAACAACTCCTACAGAACACCTACTGAACGCTGGCAGAAGAGCTCAGACCTCCCAAAAGGCAAGAAACTCCCTACGTACCTGGGTAGGGCAAAAGAAAAAAGAATAAACAGAGACAAAAGGATAGGGACGGGACCTGCACCAGTGGGAGGCAGCTGTGAAGGAGGAAAGGTTTCCACACAATAGAAGCCCCTTCGCGGGTGGAGACTGCGGGTGGCGGAGGGGGGAGCTTCAGAGCCGCGGAGGTGAGCGCCGCCACCGGGGTGCGGAGGGCAAAGCGGAGAGATTCCCGCACAGAGGATCGGTATTGACCAGCACTCACCATCCGATAGGCTTGTCTCCCCACCCGCCGGGGCGGGCGGGGCTGCGAGCTGAGGCTTGGGCTTCAGAGGTCAGATCCCAGGGAGAGGACTGGGGTTGGCTGCCTGAACACAGCCTGGAGGGGGCTAGTGCGCCACAGCAAGCTAAGAGGGAGTCCGGGAAAAAGTCTGGACCTGCCTAAGAGTCAAGAGATCATTGTTTCGGGGTGCGCGAGGAGAGGGAATTCAGAGCACCACCTAAACGAGCTCCTGAGACGGGCACAAGCCGCGGCTATCAGCGTGTACAACCAGAGACGGGCATGAGACACTAAGGCTGCTGCTGCTGCCACCAAGAAGCCTGTGTGCAAGCACAGGTGACTATCCACACCTCCTCTCCTGGGAGTCTTTGCAGCCCACCACTGCCAGGGTCCCGTGATCCAGGGACAGCTTCCCCGGGAGAACACATGGTGCGCCTCAGGTGCAACGTCCTGCCGGCCTCTGCCGCTGCAGGCTCTCCCCTCATCCGTATCCCTCCCTCCCCCCGGCCTGAGTGAGCCAGAGCCCCACTCAGCTACTTCTTTAACCCCGTCCTATCTGAGCGACAAACAGATGCCCTCAGGCGACCTACACGCGGAGGTGGGGCCAAATCCAAAGCTGAACCCCTGGGAGCTGTGCGAACAAAGAAGAGAAAGGGAAATCTCTCCCAGCAGCCTCAAGAGCAGCAGATTAAATCTCCACAGTCAACTTGATGTACCCTGCATCTGTGGAATACCTGAATAGACAACGAATCATCCCAAATTGAGGAGGTGGACTTTGGGAGCAACTGTAGACTTGGGGTTCGCTTTCTGCACCCAATTTATTTCTGGTTTTATGTTTATCTTAGTTTAGTATTTAGAGTTTATTATCCTTGGTAGATTTGTCTATTCATTTGGTTGCTCTCTTCCTTTTTTTTTTAATATAGATATATATATATTTTTTTCTTTTCTCTCTTTTTGTGAGTGTGTATATGTATGCTTCTTTGTGTGATTTTGTCCATATAGCTTTGCTTATGCCATTTATCCTCAGGTTCTATCTGCCCATTTGTTTGTTTTTTTCTTTGTTTGTTTGTTTTTGCAGTATGCGGGCCTCTCACTGTCGTGGACTCTCCCATTGCAGAGCACAGGCTCCAGATGCGCAGGCTCAGCGGCCATGGCTCACGGGCGCAGCCGCTCCGCGGCATGTGGGATCTTCCTGGACCGGGGCACAAACCCGTGTCCCCTGCATTGGCAGGTGGACTCTCAACCACTGTGCCACCAGGGAAGCCCTTTTTTTTTTTTTTTTTAGTATAGTTTTTAGCACTTGTTATCATTAGTGCATTTGTTTTTTAGTTTGGGTGCTCTCCTTTCTTTTTTTTAATTACTTTTTAATTTTTTAATAATTTTTAAATTTTTATTTTATTAACTTTATTTTATTTTATTTTATTCTTTCGTTTTTTCTCCATTTTCTTCTGAGCCATGTGGCTAACAGGGTCTTGCTGCTCCAGCCAGGTGTCAGGCCTGTGCCTCTGAGGTGGGAGAGCCGAGTTTGGCACCAGAAACCTCCCAGTTCCATGTAATATAAAACGGCAAAACCTCTCCCAGAGATCTCCATCTCAATGCTAAGACCCAGCTCCACTCAATGACCAGCAAGCTCCAGTGTTGGACACCCTATGCCAAACAACTAGCAAGACACTAGGAACACTAAAGCACCCATTAGCACAGAGACTGACCAAAATCATAATAAGGTCACAGTTACCCCCAAACCCAACACTGGACGTGGTCCTGCCCACCACAAAGACAGGATCCAGCCTCATTCACCAAAAAGCGGGCACCAGTCCCCTCCACCAGGAAGCCTACACAACCCACTGAACCAACCTTACCCACTGAGGGTAGACACCAAAAACAACGGGAACTACGAACCTGCAGCCTGTGAAAAGGAGACCCCAAACACAGTAAGTTATGCAAAATGAGAAGACACAGAAACACACAGCAGATGAAGGAGCAAGGTAAAAACCCACAAGACCAAACAAATGAAGAGGAAATAGGCAGTCTACCTGAAAAAGAATTCAGATTAATGATAGTAAAGATGATCCAAAATCTTGGAAATAGAATGGAGAAAATATAAGAAATGTTTAACAAGGACCTAGAAGAACTAAAGAGCAAACAAACAATGATGAACAACACAATAAATGCAATTAAAAGTTCTCTAGAAGGAATCAATAGCAGAATAACTGAGGCAGAAGAACGGATAAGTGACCTGGAAGATAAAATAGTGGAAATAACTACCATAGGGCAGAATAAAGAAAAAAGAATGAAAAGAATTGAGGACAGTCTCAGAGACCTCTGGGACAACATAAAATGCACCAACATTCGAATTATAGGGGTACCAGAAAAAGAAGAACAAAGAAAGGGACTGAGAAAATACTTGAAGAGATTATAGTTGTAAACTTCCCTAATATGGGAAAGGAAATAATCAAGTCCAGGAAGCACAGAGTCCCATACAGGATAAATCCAAGGAGAAACATGCCAAGACACATATTAATCAAACTAGCAAAAATTAAATACAAAGAAAAAATATTAAAAGCAGCAAGGGAAGAACAACAAATAACATACAAGGGAGTCCCTAAAAGGTTAACAGCTGATCTTTCAGCAGAAACTCTGAAAGCCAGAGGGAGTGGCAGGACATATTTAAAGTGATGAAAGGGAAAAACCTACAACCCAGATTACTCTGCCCAGCAAGGATCTCATTCAGATTCTATGGAGAAATCAAAAGCTTTACAGACAAGCAAAAGCTAAGAGAATTCAGCACCACCAAACCAGCTTTACAACAAATGCTAAAGAAACTTCTCTAGGAATGAAACACAAGACAAGGAAAAGACCTACAGTAACAAACCGAAAACAATTAAGAAAATGGTAATAGGAACATACATATTGATAACTAACTTAAATGTAAATGGATTAAATACTCCAACCAAAAGACATAGACTGGCTGAATGGATACAAAAACAAGACCTGTATATGTCGTGTCTACACGAGACCTACTTCAGACCTAGTGACACATACAGACTGAAAGTGAGAGGATGGAAAAAGATATTCCATGTAAATGGAAATCAAAGGAAAGCTGGAGTAGCAATTCTCATATCAGACAAAATAGACTTTAATATAAAGACTATTAGAAGAGACAAAAAAGGATACTACATAATAATCAAGGGATCAATCCAAGAAGAAGATATAACAATTGTAAATATTTATGTACCCAACATAGGAGCACCTCAATACATAAGGCAAATGCTAACAGCCATAAAAGGGAAAACCAACAGTAACAGAATCAAAGTAGGGGACTTTAACACCCCACTTTTACCAGTGAACAGATCATCCAAAATGAAAATAAATAAGGAAACACAAGCTTTAAATGATACATTAAACAAGATGGACTTAATTGATATTTTAAAAAATTCCATCCAAAAACAACACAATAAACTTTCTTCCCAAGTGCTCATGGAACATTCTCCAGGATAGATCATATCCTGGGTCACAAATCAAGCCGTGGTAAATTTAAGAAAACTGAAATTGTATCAAGTATCTTTTCTGACCACAACACTATGAGACTAGATATCAATTACAGGGAAAAAAATTTGTAAAAAATATAAACACATAGAGGCTAAACAACACTATTAAATAACCGAGAACACTGAAGAAATCAAAGACGAAATCAAAAAATACCTAGAAACAAATGACAATGAAGACCCAAAACCTATGGGATGCAGCAAAAGCAGTTCTAAGAGGGAAGTTTATAGCAACACAGTCCTACCTCAAGAAACAAGAAACATCTCAAATAAAAATCTAACCTTACAGCTAAAGCAATTAGAGAAAGAAGAACATGAAAACCCCATAGTTAGAAGAGGGAAAGAAATCATAAAGATCAGGTCAGAAATAAGTGAAAAAGACATGAAGGAAACAATAGCAAAGACCAGTAAAACTAAAAGCTAGTTATTTGAGAAGATAAACAAAATTGATAAACCATTAGCCAGAATCATCAAGAAAAAAAGGGAGAAGACTCAAATCAAGAGTTAGAAATGAAAAAGGAGAAGTAACAACTGACACTGCAGAAATACAAAGGATCATGAGAGATTACTACAAGCAACTATATGCCAATAAAATGGACAACATGGAAGAAATGGACACATTCTTAGAAAAGCACAACCTTCCAAGACTGAACCAGGAAGAAGTAGAAAATACAGACCAATCACAAGCACTGAAATTCAGACTGTGATTAAAAATCTTCCAACAAACAAAAGCCCAGGACCAGATGGCTTCACAGGTGAATTCTATGAAACATTCAGAAAAGAGCTAACACCTATCCTTCTCAAACTCTTCCAAAATATAGCAGAGGGAGGAACACTCCCAAAATCATTCTATGAGGCCACCATCACCCTGATACCAAAACCAGACAAATATATCACAAAGAAAGAAAACTACAGGCCAACATCACTGATGAACATAGATGCAAAAATCCTCAACAAAATACTAGCAAAGAGAATCCAACAGCACATTAAAAAGATTATACACCATGATCAAGTGGGGTTTATCCCAGGAATGCAAGGATTCTTCAGTATATGCAAATCAATCAATGTGATAAACCATGTTAAATTGAAGGAGAAAAACCATATGATCATCTCAATAGATACAGAGAAAACTTTCGACAAAATTCAACACCCATTTATGATAAAAACCCTCCAGAAAGTAGGCATAGAGGGAACTTTCCTCAACATAATAAAGGCCATGTATGACAAACCCACAGCCAACATCGTCCTCAATGGTGAAAAACTGAAAGCATTTCCACTAAGATCAGGAACAAGACAAGGTTGCCCACTCTCACCACTCTTATTCAACATTGTTTTGGAAGTTTTAGCCACAGCAATCAGAGAAGAAAAGGAAATAAAAGGAATCCAAATCGGAAAAGAAGAAGTAAAGCTGTCATAGTTTGCCGATGACATGATACTATACATAGAGACTCCTAAAGATACTACCAGAAAACTACTAGAGCTAATCAATGAATTTGGTGAAGTTGCAGGATACAAAATTCATGCACAGAAATCTCTTGCACTCCTATACACTAATGAATAAAATACCTAGGAATAAACCTACCTAAGGAGACAAAACACCTGTATGCAGAAAACTATAAGACACTGATTAAAGAAATTAAAGATGATACAAACAGATGGAGAGATATACCATGTTCTTGGATTGGAAGAATGAACATTCTGAAAATGTACTACCCAAAGCAATCTACAGATTCAATGCAATCCCTATCAAACTACCAATGGCATTTTTCACAGAACTAGAAAAAAACATTTCACAATTTGTATGGAAATACAAAAGACCCAAATAGCCAAAACAGTCTTGAGAAAGAAAAACGGAGCTGGAGGAATCAGGGTCCCAGACTTCAGACTATACTACAAAGCTACAGTAATCAAGACAGTATGGTACTGGCACAAAAACAGAAATATAGATCAATGGAACAGGGTAGAAAGTCCAGAGATAAACCCACGCACATATGATCACCTTATTTTTGATAAGGGAGGCAAGAATATACAATGGAGAAAAGACAGTCTCTTCAATAAGTGGTGCTGGGAAAACTGGACAGCTCCATGTAAAAGAATGAAATTAGAATACTCCCTAACACTATACACAAAAATAAATTCAAAATGGCTTAAAGACCTAAATGTAAGGCCTGACACTATAAAACTCTTAGAGGAAAACATAGGCAGAACACTCTATGACATAAATCAGCAAGATCCTTTCTGACCCACCTCCTAGAGAAATGGAGATAAAAACAAAAATAAACAAATGGGAACTAATGAAACTTAAAAGGTTTTTTACAGCAAAGGAAACCATAAACAAGATAAAAAGACAACCCTCAGAATGGGAGAAAATATTTGCAAGTGAAGCAACTGACAAAAGGTTAATCTCCAAAATTTACAAGCAGCTCATGCAGCTCAATATCAAAAAAACAAACAACCTAATCCAAAAATGGGCAGAAGACCTAAATAGACATTTCTCCAAAGAAGATATACAGATTGCCAACGAACAAATGAAAGGATGCTCAACATCACTAATCATTAGAGAAATGCAAATCAAAACTACAACGAGGTATCACCTCACGTCAGTCAGAATGGCCATCATCAAAAAATCTTCAAACAATAAAGGCTGGAGAGGGTGTGGAGAAATGGGAACCCTCTTGCACTGTTGGTGGGAATGTCGATTGATACAGCCACTGTGGAGAACAGTATGGTGGTTCCTTAAAAAACTAAAAATAGAACTACCATACCACCCAGCAATCCTGGCATATACCCTGCGAAAACCATAATTCAAAAAGAGTCAAGTACCACAATGTTCATTGCAGCTCTGTTTACAATAGCTAGGACATGGAAGCAACCTAAGTGTCCATTGACAGATGAATGGATAAAGAAGATGTGGAACATATATACAATGGAGTATTACTCAGCCATAAAAAGAAACGAAATTGAGTTATTTGTTGTGAGGTGGATGGACCTAGAGTCTGTCCTGCAGACTGAAGTAAGTCAGAAAGAGAAAAACAAATACCGTATGCTAACACATATATATGGAATCTATAAAAAAAAAAGAAAAAGAAAAAGGTTCTGAATAACCTAGGGGCAGGACAGAAATAAAGACGCAGATGTAGAGAATGGACTTGAGGACACGGAGAGGGGGAAGGGTAAGCTGGGATGAAGTAAGAGAGTGGCATGGACGTATAAATACACTACCAAATGTAAAATAGATAACTAGTGGGAAGCAGCTGCATAGCCCATGGAGATCAGCTCGGTACTTTGTGACCACCTAGAGGGGTGGGATAGGGAGGGTGGGAGGGAGGGAGATGCAAGAGGGAGGAGATATGGGGATATATGTATACATATAGCTGATTCAGTTTGTTATACAGCAGAAACTAACACAACATTGTAAAGCAATTATACTCCAATAAAGATGTTTTAAAAAAAAGAACAAACAGAAATAGTTCTAAAAACAACCTTATATTGCTTTTTTCCCTTGTCTTTCCAAGTAACTGAATATTACCTCACTTTCTTATGTTTCTTTCTTTTGTTTTTAATCATGTGTCTAACTTGTTTTCATTATGGTCAAAATCACTCTAAGGCAGAGGAGGAACCTCAGCAGTTGGTATTTGCTTGTTCCATCCTGAAATGTCAGTTTCATTTCCAGCCTCTAAACGAATGTAGTTACCAGTCATGGCTACAGTGAAACGTGAATGCTGCTATATTGATGAAATTAGGTGTAAGTGAAACATGGGCTAAAGGACCTCGTTCTCCCTAGATGACAGAATATTTTCCCCCAATATTTTGATGATAAAATTCAAGTACAATTGATTGTTTCAGAAACACAGGGTAGAATGTTCACTTGTTTTTAGTCATGTGCAGTCGGTGTGGATCTTTCTATATAAACTTCCTTGAGAGAGAGGATAAAGGACAAGAGAGGCTTTCCTTGGAGAAGAAAGAGAAGCTGCACTTCACTGAGTCTTTGGGTCAGTCAGTCTCTGCGGGGCCCCTGCCTTATGTTTTCTCATTTAGTCCTTGGCACAAGCCCAGGAGGGTGGTATTGTCACCACCCTCCAGATTTGGAAAGCTGTGCCTATCCAATCCTGATAGAGGGGTGGGGGATTCTAACTCTCAGACAGCTTCTCAGGGAGGGAAATGTTTTGTTTGAGTCCTGAAGTTCTGCTGAGCCCCTGTAGGACTTAGCCCACAAGGCTAAGCCGTCATCTTTGGGGGTTGCGGGGAGGGTGAATGAAATAAAAGACCATCTTGGAGCAGGGAGGGTGTTCCAGGTCTGTCCCCTCACCCTGTTCCTCATCTAGGGCTGCAGTCACCTTGACCATGACCTTCAAGGGCAGTGATGCTCACATTCCAGTGGCTCTTGAGCCGTATTTGCTCCTCTCAATTTCAAAGCAGTGACTTAGCAGCTTTTGAAAGCCAATCTGGACCTTGAGAACCTTTCTGTTTCTCTCTTTGTTTCTGTTTCTCCGACAGTCATGTTGTTCTTACCCCCTCATTTCTTTGTATTTCCACGATGTTGGGAGAGAGCAGAAAACGTCCTAGTGTCCCCATGGGAATGAAGGTGTCCAGGGCGGCTTTGTGAGGGCCCTGGTGTGTGTATTTGCCCCCCTCAATGTGTTTCTTTGAGGGCAAGAGCATATCCTGCTTTGGGTCCCACAGCACTTAAGACTGTTCTTGGCCCAATAAATGTATGCAAAGTCCAGATAGAGTCAGAAGAACATCACGATATGATGGAAGGGGTCACGTGTGGCTCAAGAGCCAACTGACTACTGACGGAGACATTTTTCTTTGTGAGTTGCTGACTGACTTGCTTGGGCTTCAGATAACGTAGTACTCTTTTTTTTTTTTTTTTTTTTTTGCGGTACGCGGGCCTCTCACTGTTGTGGCCTCTCCCGTTGCGGAGCACAGGCTCCGGACGCGCAGGCTCAGCGGCCATGGCTCACGGGCCCAGCCACTCCGCGGCATGTGGGATCTTCCCGGACCGGGGCACGAACCCGTGTCCCCTGCATCGGCCGGCAGACTCTCAACCACTGCGCCACCAGGGAAGCCCAAACGTAGTACTCTTGACTAAGTTTCTTAGAGGGTAAGGAATAAAACCTTGAACCTGAGGGTTTGAGTCAGTCTGGATTCTACCAGAAAGCAGATGGCACACCCAAGCAGGGATATTTGAAGAGCATTTAATAAAAAGACAATTAATAAAGGTGTGTCCAAGGGTTAAAGAAAACAAGTACTGGGAAAGCACCCTGGAACTAGTGATAGCAAGGTGCTCCCACCACCCTTAGATCTGAAGGGGAGGAGAGGGAGTGACTTAGGAAAGGATAACTTCCTGGAGAGAAGAACCACCTGACCTGAGCTGAGCGCTCAGTAGAGGGACTCGGCCCTTCCTTGGCAACCTGGCAGGGGAAACAGGGTTGATCTCACTCTCCTTCCCTGTTGATGCTGCCTATTGACCAAACCAAACCTGAAGCCAATTGACAAGGGAACCTTTTCATTCAGTCTCAGTGAGCAGCCTCCCTGCACCCAGAAGTGGATGGAGAAGAGTAGAACGTGGACCTGGAGAGGTAAATAGAAAATAATCTTGCTCTGGGTTTAGAGGGGTTTTCTTCTTGATTCTCTAATCCTTTTGACACTAAGTAGTTACAGTCCGAACTTCCTGGCACCCCCTCATGAAATCTGTCCAGACCTGAAAAATACCAGTTTGTCACTGGATGGTTAGGGTCCATTTGATCTCATGCCCTCTTTTATCAAAGGCTGTGTACCCATCACACATTCGTAAAAAGGAAGTACTTTTTTTGAAGCATGACTCCCTTTTGTTTTCCCCGTTTTTCACTTTATTAAAAACTCTATTGGGGCTTCCCTGGTGGCGCAGTGATTGAGAGTCCGCCTGCCGATGCAGGGGACGCAGGTTCGTGCCCCGGTCCGGGAAGATCCCACATGCCGCGGAGCGGCTGGGCCCGTGAGCCATGGCCGCTGAGCCTTCGCATCCGGAGCCCGTGCTCCGCAAAGGGAGAGGCCACAACAGTGAGAGGCCCGCGTACCGCAAAACAAACAAACAACAACAAAAAAAACACAACTCTATTGGAGTGATGAGGTGGAGACATGGAGGGCAAGGCTCGAAGTCCTGGCTCTTTGACAGGCGGTAGTTCTCCTTTGCCAGGGTAACTCACCCAGCAGGAGAGTTGTGTTCATCCTGCCTCTCTTACCCCTTGAGTGCTGTGTCCCTCTCTGAAGGGACAGGAGTTGTCTTCGTGCTCCTTGTCATCCATGTGTCTAATGGCGGCAGTGGGAAGTATTTCCGTGGAGATGGGAAGCACTCTGTATCTTCTTTCCTGTGATTCTCATTCCCTCTTCAGATCACTTTAATCTACCTTCCATTTCTCTACTTGCCACTGAAAGGACTCTTGCAGAAGCTTTCTAATTCGCAAAATTCTTTAATCTATATACAACCCATGATACTCAACTATCACCTTCCAATATATTGATATCCCTACAGCTATATCTCTCAGTCTCTCTGCAGCCCCACAATTGCTTCTCCAGTTGCCTGTTCAATGTCTACCCAAATGGATCTCCCCAAACTTAACATGTGCTAACTGAACTCATAATCCTGCACTCCCCAATTTACTTCTCCCCTCTCCTTCTCTAGCTCAGTTCGTGGCATCACCACAGTCCTGGTTGCCCAGCCTGGAAACCTTGGCACCACCCTTGCCACTTCCTTCTCCCCTCACTCCCCACTGACCTACACAGCCAATCTTTCATTACATCCTGTGGGGGCTGCTTCTGAAAGAGCTCCTGAATCCCTCTCTTTGTTACCATGCTCATACTTTTTCCCTGGTCCAGGATCTCATTAACTCTCTCCTGAGTTATTACAACATCCTCTAGTTTCTCTTCTGTCCACCTCACCCCCAGATTTATTATACAACAGCTACTTCTCTTGCTTAAAAATCTTTGATGTGAATAAGCATGTGAAAAGATGCTCAATATGTTCATCATTAGGTATTCCTACAAAGCAAAACCACAGTGAGACCACGTCACATCCAGTAGGATGGCCATAATAAAAAAAACACAGACAATATCAAATGTTGGTGGGGTTTTGGAGAAATTGGAACATTCTCCAAAACATTAACATTGCAATGTAATTAAAATGTAATGTAACATAATTACATTGCTAGTGAGAATATAAAGTGGTTCCGCTACTTGGAAAACAATTTAGCCATTCCTCAAAATGTTCAACATAGAGTTACCATATGACTCAACATTTCCACTCCTCAGATTGTACCCAAGAAAAATGGAAATATATGTTCATACAAAAACTTATTCATGAAGTATGTAGCAGCATTATTCACAAGAGCCAAAAAAGTTAAAACAACCCAAATGTCTATCAACTGATAAATGGATAAACAAAAATCTATACAATGGACTGTTATTTGGCAATAAAGAAGGCAGAGGTACTAATACATGCTGCTGTGGATGAATCTTCGAAACATTAAGCTGAGTGACAACAGCCAGGCTCAAAAGACCAGATATCATATGGTTGATGAATATGAAATGTCCAGAATAGGCAAATCTGTAGAGACAGAATGTAGATTAGTGGTTGCCTCAAGAACGTGGGGTATCAGTGGCAGGGAATGAGGAGTGGCTACTAATGGGCATGAAGTGTCTTTTGGGACCATATGAATGTTCTAAAATTAGATTGTAGTGATAACTTCTCAGCTCTGTGAATATAGTAAAAACCATTGAATTGTAGACTTTTTCTTTTTTTTGCGGTACGTGGGCCTCTCACTACTGGGGCCTCTCCCGTTGCGGAGCACAGACTCCGGACGCGCAGGCTCAGCGGCCACGGCTCACGGGCCCAGCCGCTCTGCGGCATGTGGGATCCTCCCGGACCGGGGCACGAACCCGTGTCCCCTGCATCAGCAGGTGGACTCTCAACCACTGCGCCACCAGGGAAGCCCGAATTGTAGACTTTAAAAGAGTCAATTATATAGGAAGTCATATCTCAAGAAAGCTTTAGAAGATATCTTTGATGGCTCCCTCCTGCCTGCAGAATCCATAGAATGGTGTAGGATCTTTGAACCCATGTCCAGTCCCCTCCTTATATCCAGCCACTTCCCCTGCACTCCTTTGCCTGTGCCCCTGATGCATGATTCACAGAGAATCTCTTGTCTTTTTCAGATTCTGCCAGGCTTCTAGGCGCCCCCAACCTGTGTTTATGCTGCCCCCTCTGCCTCTCACTCCATACCTTGTCCACCTGGAGAATTCCTACCCATCTGTCAAAGCTCAGCTCACACATCACCCTCTCTCTTTGGCTTTCCTGTCTGCCCCAGTTAGATTTAATTGCTTTCTTCTGTGTGTTTTCGTCGCCTTTGAGAAGTGTGTTGATTATAGTACTTACCATACTATATTTTTTATATATTTGTATATACTTTTATATATATTTTTTGTGTTGTTCCCCTGTAATGGATTGTGAGCTTTCCGGGAGATATGCTAGTGTTTTATTTACTTGTCTTTCCATCTCAAGCCCCTAGAAGAGGGCATAAATACTAGTGCACAGGCAGTGCCCGGTAAAAGCGGCTGAAGTTGAATTCAGTTAAGGAGACTAGCAGGGAGATGCTGATGAACAGCGATGAGTGGCTTTTCTAGCGTTACGACAGTGGGGATGAAAAGAATTAACAAAGCCAAAAGCTGTGCTTCATTTGTGACCTGTGGAAGTTGCCCTCTCTCCTGAGAATAGAGCAGTTTGTCACCTTAGCTAATTTCTATCTTGGGCCTGAATAGGACCATATGTTTAAGCTGGGTGCATGGGATGAGTAAAGAGTAGGATAGAAGGATAGTTGATGGGATTCCGAGGGTCAGGAATTGAGAACCTACAATATGCCTGACATTGTGACGCCAATGACAATCAGAGGTAGGTGGCTAAAATTAAAGCTGCTGATTGTCATTGGCATCTGGTATAATAATCCCATCACATGGCAGGTACTCAATAAACATTTATGCAAATGAAAAAAAGAAAGCTTTTCAGACCATCAAAAGTCACCCTTGCCCATTATAGCATTCTGCATAGAGCTTGCCCTTCTCAAACCCGGGCATGGTCCTAGGCTGACCATGCTGTTGGAAAAGAGATCCAAATCCCATCTCCATCTTTCTTCGAGGCCTCCGGTTGAGGGGGTGACTCTCTGCTCTCAGCCTCCTCTTCCAAGGAGCAGGTTTCAGGCTTCCCTTTCCTTCCCTCCGTTTACCAACCAAGGTGGCCAGTAGGAGGCGCTCAGCTCCACGCCACTCCTCTACCCATGACTCCCCACCTTCTGCCGGTGGCCATGTTTTTGGCGTTCTCAGGGGGAAGCCAAGGTAGGGCATGACCTGAGAGCCTCCCACCTGCTGAGTGACTATCAACTCCCTCACCTTTTCCACCTCCTCCTACTCCAACTCTTATTCCTCTTCCTCAAATCCATCCTCAAACTCAAGGGAAAGACCACTTTGCTCTATACCTATTTAAAATCACATCTTTCCACGTCGCGGGTAGCCTGGCCCACACCGTGCGTACTTCCGATTGGCCGGTGCCACCTATGTGATAGGCCATTGGTCTTTCATCCTGTGATTTCCAGGTCGTTAGCAATAGTCAGCAGCTTTCGTCTGAGTCCTTCGGGATGGATTGTCATAGAGAATGAAGCTGATCAAGGAGTAGTTGGAGGAGATGGATCCCTGTGCTTCCCCAGATAATAGCCTTGCCTTGTTTGCAACTAGACGAGCCAGAATGATTTTGGAAACAGCCTCCATCTCTGGCTGTTCCAGTGTGGTTTACTTCCCACTGGCCTTCTGTTCTCGCACCAGTTACAATGACCCAGGCTGAAGAGGTGTCTGGCTGCCCGACTTTTCCATTTGCCCCACTTTTTTTTTTTTTTTTTTTTTTGCGGTACACGGGCCTCTCACTGTTGTGGCCTCTCCCGTTGCGGAGCACAGGCTCCGGACGCGCAGGCTCAGCGGCCATGGCTCACGGGCCCAGCCGCTCCGCGGCATGTGGGATCTTCCCGGACCGGGGCACGAACCCGTGTCCCCTGCATCGGCAGGCGGACTCCCAACCACTGCGCCACCAGGGAAGCCCTTGCCCCACTTTTGATTGACCTCTGGAGCCATTAAAGTAGAAAGAGGCTTGTCAGATGCTGTGGTCAGTCTTGCTGTTGAGTTTCTCGTGTCGCTTTACGTGAGTACCTTCTTTTGTTGAAGAAATCTGCATGGACATATTGAAAGGAGGGACCAGTCTGTCTTTCAGCGCCTTCTTTACTAGCCCCCAGCCTACAGCAGTACTGCTCATCCCTCGTCATGTGACACTGGTTTGGGGTAAACCGATGAGGCTGTTCGTGGCTGGAGGTGACCATCCTTTAGGTTCAGATGGGCACCTCTGGGCCCCATCCAGACACCTGAAGGCTGGGACCCCTCTACTTCTGTTCCTCTGTACCCCTCCTGTGGTAACCCAGTTGGCAGGCTCGGCCACTGAACTCTGGGACACCATGCCCAGGAGGCTACATGTGGCCTTTCTAGCGAGCTTCTTGCCTGAACCACCTCAGCTGGGATTCCTGCATTCCTGGGCCACCTGTGTCCGGTCTTCCTGCATCTCCTGACCTCCCTAAGCTCCTCAGGGCTGAGCAGTCTTTGTGTGTATCATGTCGCCTCATGTGTATCGCCCTCACTGTCGGCGTGGCATTTCCTGAGGATCCTCCAGACTCTGTCTCTCTCTTGAAATGTAGGGCTGGGACTGTGTGCTCTCCTCAGGATGTGGACGGATGGGCAACCACTTGTCTTCAGGTTTTAAATCCACCGTGCATTCCCAGCACAAGTGGCCGAGGATCTCCTCTGACGCTGGTTCCCTTCCTTGCGTGCTAGCATCTGCTTTTTCTCATCTGAATTTTTTATAATTTCACCCGGAGCCGACACTTTTGACTCTCCCTCTCCACCCTCCCTTTCTTCTTCCCCACCACCCCCATTAGAACAGAGGCCCGGGTGCCCCCAGATCTGGGGCTGCACCTCACCCTAACTCAGAAATGCAAGGTTCTCCAGACGGCATGCTGGGCTCCCAACACGGCCCTTTCTCGCACACTATTCCCTCTCTCCAAGGGCATCCTTCGGTCTCATGGAATTATCGGGAAAGCACGCTGAGCCATTGCTCTACAGAGGTTTTTGTTCTTGCTGTCTTATACCTTTTTCCCTCCTAAACGGATATACTCCATCATTTTTTGTTTCTGGGAGGTTTCTGGAAACTTGAAACTGATTTTATCTATTTGGCATATTTTTATGTTCCCTCCCCCATCCCTTTCTCCTTCCCGTGTCCCTTTACTCCCTAGCCAGTATGGGGGAAAAATGCAAGTAGGGGATCAGAAAATGAGGAAGTGCTCAGGGTTGGGGGTGGGAGGGCTGTGGCTTACATGAATCTACTGTAGGTGTGATGAGCACCTAAATAAGACATCCTGCGGCATGATGTGTCACCCCACTGCCTGAGCAGCAGGCCCTGACACCCGAAAAACAGACATCAAGGTTTTCTTCTCCAGAGACCTGCAGTAACAAACCACGTCTCTGAACCGGTACCATATTTTCAAGAGTCGTGATGATTTTGATCTAGTCAGTGGCAGAGGGCAAGTAGATTCTGATTCCCGAAAGAGGAAGAAAGAAACAAAACTGGTTTGGGTTTGTTGGCTTGTTTTGCAAATGCCTCATTATATTCCACATAGAGCTTCTTCAATTTAAAAAAAATAATGAGGGATTTTTTTTAGTACCATGTCCAGCTGAGAACTGAAGCCTCCTGTTTGAAAGTCTGCCTCAGCAAACTGCGGCTCTCTCCTTCGACCTTGAACTTGAGCCTGTGGTCATTTAAGTGAGGGGGTTGGATAATCGTACCCGGGACCACTCGGACTGGAGCACAGTCGCTCATTATACTTTGTCCACAACTACTGCCACCTTCTTAACAGCTGAGTGATGTGGCCTGGCCCTGTGCATCGTGCCTGCTGTATTGATAAATCATGATGCATTTTCTGTTTACCAGTCCAGCATCCTATTTCCATCCTGGATACTGAAAGAAAGTCATAATTCTGCTCTTTCATTCATGAATGAAAGTGACTGCTTTAAAATCTTCATCTCTTCACAGAAGTCATACTTTAACCCAGCTTCACAGATTAGTCCTTCCTGACAATAGAAGACCAGATTTTTGAGGCAAGGGACCTTTTGGGGACCCCAGCTTATTTCCAAATGTATGTCTTTGTACAAGACTGGAATCTTCCTTTTCTTGCCACAGCTGGCAGAGCCAACAAGTTTGGTGCCTCTTGCACAAAATGTACACCCCTAAAAGCACACAGACCAACTCGCTATTTATTTAATACCATTTCAGGTTTTCTTGCCAGTTACTTCAGTCAGTCATTCTTGAATCATGGAGGTGCCGTGTCCACCGGGATGCAAAGAAACTGAAATGAAATTGTTAATTCTTGAAGAGTTAGAAGACCAGGCAGAGCTGCCCAGGTGTGGTGGTTGCATGGTGGGCTGGAGGGTGGGTTGGGAGTGGAGATGTGAAATGAGCTGGAGCTTGTGTGAAAGTTTCCGAGCACCAAAGCAGAAGGGTTTTTGATGTTTCATGAGCAACTACTTTATGCCATACTCTGCTAAGTGCTTTTCATAGAATCTCATTTAATGAAGAAGCCACAAAAGTCATCAGCCTCTTTAGAAAGCTCAGCGTTAGGAGAAAACCCCCTAAGATAAGGAAGTAAAACATTTCCCCTATCCCCGGAAGGGAACTCAAGCAGCTGTATTTTCTCTGAATAGTAATTGACATTACTGAGGACTTCTTATGTGCCAGGCATTGAGCTAATTAAGCACACAAAAGCCCAAGGAGGTAGTGTTCTGAGGCCCCATTCTGGGTGTCTTTTGCTGCATAACGAACCACCCCAAAGCTTAACGGCCTAAAATGGCAACAGTCATTTGTTTTGATCATGACCCTCTGATGTGGGCAGGGATCAATGGCGCCAGCTCCTTGCTGCTCCCTGTAGCATCAGCAGGTGACTACTTGGGGCTGGAGGACCCCCTTCTAAGACAGCTCTCTCACTTGACGGGCCAGGTGGTACTGACCGTCAGCTGGGAGTTCAGCCGGGGGTGTTGGCTCTGCTCCACGTGTGCCTGCCTCTCCGCAGAGCGGCTTGGGCTCTCCCACAGCATGGCAACTGGGTTCCAAGAACAAGAATTCCAAACGGGATGTAGAAACTGTCAGCGTCTTATGACTGACACAACATCACTTCTTTCATCTTCTATCGGTCAAGCACAGAGCATGCTCAGGTTTGAGGCGAGGAGACCGAGGCCACAGCTCTCAGTGGGTAGTGACAAAAAACGGGCAGCCACCTTTATCATCCACGAGCCCAGAAAGGTTAAGTGCCTTGTCCTGGATCACACAGCTAGCACGTTGACAGGTCCCCTGTGCTCTGCGTCTTCTAGATCCTGTGACACTCCCCGAGGTGCCCAGAGCACCTGACGGACCTCAGTCCAGATATCTGTACCTTTTCCTGCCATGAACTGGGCCTGTAGTGTCAATGTCCAGTGAAGCAGATTCTAGAAACATTCCTAAATCACTTCACCTTTGTTTGGAATTGACTTTAAGAACATCCCTGGAAGAATCCTAGGCCTGAGAAGAAAAGACCCAGGGGTACGTGAGAACCATTTTTAGATACGGGAAAGCTGGTTGTGTAGGTCACGGCGTGGCTTACATTCTGCATCCTGTATTGTTCGTGAGCAGAGCTTGTCAGACTACAGCCGGCGGGCCAAAGCCTGCCACCTGGTTTATGTGTAGCCCTCGAGAAAAAAAATAGTTTGACATTTTTAAATGGTTGAAGAGAAAAGCAAGAACAATATGTAACAGAGTGAGATAGTTGCAGCAGAGACTGTATAGCACACAAAGCCTCTTACAGAAAAAGTTAGTGGACCTTTGTTCTAGAAGGCAGAGTCAGCACTGTGTTAGCAGAGCTAGATTTCAGGTCCACGTAAGAATTTTCTATCTAGAGCTGTCCACGTGCAGGAACAGCAGCTCTCAGCTGAAGGCCACGCAGGCAGAGGGCTGTGCCTAGGATGCTGCTGTCAGTGGTGTGCTGGTAAATGTGTACCGACCGGCTCTCCAGGGAAGAAAAACCCTGATGTGTAATGTTTGTCTGTTTCTTTGGATCCCACCGTGGTCACAGCTGAAAACCGTGGTCAGTTTTCAGTTCTGACACGATGTCACGAAAGGTGGAGTTGGGAAGAGATGCACATAATCGGCTGCAGGAGTGTTCCAGTTTACCACTGTGATGGGTTCAGGGGATTGATGCTCTATAATGCTGCCCTCAAGTAGCTCCCAATGCGGAGAGCTGCAGGTGTGCAGGGAGGAACAGTAGTGCTGGGAAACCTTTGACATTCCATCTGCCTCTCTGGGCAGCCATCGTTAGCATCTGCAAACGCAGAAAGATTACGTACCGTGCCCTGGATTACACAGCTGCTAAACTCCACCTGCCATTTCCTGCCTCACATTTGGTTTAGAAAATCTTGATTTCTACAAAGAGTGATAGGTTGGACTGCATGCAAGTCGAGAACTTCCGTTTAAGAAAACATCACTTTAAGCAAAGGTAAAATGTAAATGACAGATTGGAAGAAAACATGTGGAATCTTAAGAGATCCAGGCCTAATGTCGAAAGGATGTAAAAAACACCTATCAATCAATTAAAATTAAAAAGACAGTCCAATAGAAAAATGGGCAAAGGGTGTGGACATACAGTGTATACCTACTCAGATACGAAGGGGCTTCCCTGGTGGCGCAGTGGTTGAGAGTCCGCCTGCCGATGCAGGGGACACGGGTTCGTGTCCCGGTTTGGGAAGATCCCACATGCCGCGGAGCGGCTGGGCCCGTGAGCCATGGCCGCTGAGCCTGCGCGTCCGGAGCCTGTGCTCCGCAGGGGGAGAGGCCACAACAGCGAGAGGCCCGCGTACCACAAAAAAAAAAAAAAAAAAAAAAAACGAAAGGCTGATAAACGTAAGAAAGATGATTAGCCTTTCAATATGAAAGAACATCAGCCTCACTACTAAGCAGAGAAATAATGGGATAATAGTGGGATTCATTTATTTCATCCATCAAATTGGCCCAAAGTAATAATACCAAGCAAGTGAGGCTGTGATCAGAGCACATTCGTTGACTGCAGCTGGAAGAACGTAAGTTAAAACGTCCATATACAAAACTAAAGTTCCTTCTATCTCCCCTCCTCCCCAACCTTGGCCCTCTCCCTCCCTCCCTCCCCCACCTCCCCAAAAGTAAAGATGGTCCGAATTCAACTTAATGGTTTTTCAACTTTATGATGGTGCCAAAGCAGTAAGCACTCAGTAGAAACCACACTTGGAAGTTTGAATTTTGATCTTTTCCCAGGGCTGGTGATACGTGGTGCAGTCCTCTCCCGTGATGCCGGGCAGCTCCCAGTCAGCCACACGAAGGGGGAGGACAGACACTCTACAGGGTACCGCGTTGCCAGCGTGTATTGCGTACTGTGTTTTATGTTTCAGATCCCATCATGTCTACAAAGTAACCGCTGACCCAGAAATTCCAAATCGGGCCTAGAAAAAAACCTCACATTTTCAGAGGAGGCAGGGACACAAAAAGGTCATCCGCCTTGTAGTTTGCGGTCGTGAAAAATGGGAAACAACCTAAAGCCCCTCGGTCGGGGAATAGCTAAGTATACCCTGATCTAGATATCCCTACGAGCGCCAGGCAGCAGTGAAAAAGAGGACACAGGAGCTCTGTACCAACGGGCTTTGCTGAGGTGAGATAGCAAATTCTAGAACGGCTCAGGCAGTCGAGTACCATTTATGTTCTTAAAATGTAGATGAAAGAATGCTGCGTAGTCCGTAGAACATCCCTAGAAAGTTCCAGGGGCCTATAGACCATAATAGTGTACACAGGTGCTCCTTGACGGATGTTGGGGTTATGTCCTGATAAACCCATTATAAGTTGGAAATGCATGTGATACACCCGACCTCCCGAGCACTGTAGCTTAGCCTGGCCTCCCCTGAACATGCTCAGAGCACTTTCATCAGCCTACAGTTGGGCAGTTGTCTTGAGTTTAAGTTCAAGAGTAATTACCTTCCTCTTCTTCTCACCAGAAGCAGGAGACACAGATGGACATTTTGTAGACATGGTGGGATTTGAAACACAAAATATAATCCACAGTGAATGCTGGCAACATGGTACCTTATAGAGTATTGGTCATTTCCCCTCGTGATCGCATGGTTGCTGCAGCCCGGCAACACGGGAGAGGAGTGTACCAGGTATCACCAGCCCCGGGAAAAGATCAAAATGCAAATTTCATTTCTACCAAATGCTTATGGCTTTTGCACCATCAGAAAGTTGGAAAATCGTAAGTCAAACTGGCACCATCTGTACTTTTGTGGAGGGTGTAGGGAGGGAGAGGGCCAGGACTGGGGAGAAGGGGAGATAGAAGGAACTTTAGTTTTATATGTGGGTGTTTTAATTTTTCTTAAGGAGAATATATTTATGTATTTCTTGTATAATATTTTCAAGAGACCAAATTAAAGTTCGGTGCTCCCCACATGGAAGGGCTGCTGTGAGGGAATATGCCGTCTCCTTGGCTAAGCCCACATCTACCAGGTTGGCCATGCGGGGACCACTTGGGAGGTGTGTGTGAGTGGTGCTGACTTTGGCCCATGAGCTTGAACTTCCCTTGAGGACTCTCTCTCTCTCACCTCCGTCCAGGCCTCAATGTTCTCTTAACACTTTTGCCTAAGCGAGGAAAAGATTTTGTCCTTAATTTCCTGTTGCAAGATTGAGGCTGGCCAGGAGCGAGGGCACCAGAGTCACATTAGATGGACCCTATTGGGTTGAGGTTACCAGCACTGCCTTCTGCCCGCCCCTCCCACCTTCCCCCTCAGGGCTCTCACCCCTGCGCCCCTCGGCTGCACATCTAGACTCCTCTATGTCTAGACCTAAGGAAACTGGGCCGAGGCACCCTTCCAACTTACCTATTTCATGTCTAGGAACGCACCTCTTCCCCAGATTTTTGGCCCCAGGTATGTCCACCCATTTCAGGAAAACTCTTCTGTTTAACCATAGGCGAATGTGTGGTCTCATTGTACCGTTAGCATGACAGCCACATCAGAAGCCCACACCGTACGATGGCAGCTGGACAAGAGATACATAGAGAGTAGCTTCGAGGGTTTTCCTCGCCTGTAGTTAAGAGGAGTGAAGGCCCAGGATGGCTGCATGGAATATTGACCCGCTGACCATGTAGCAGACACACTCATCCTACATCATATTATCCCCATTCATCCCCAGAGGTAATAATGAACAGTAGGTGTTACTATTCCTATTCTACAAGCAAAGGAACTGTGCCTCAGAAAGTAACTTAACCTATCTGAGGTCACAGAGTCCAGACTGAAACCCAGAATGCCTGCCTCCAATGCTTTGTAACCTGAGCCATATTTTTCCTTTAGGGATTTCATTCTAGAAGTCTTCAGAAGTCTTCTCCCTGCTTTTTGCATAACCTCCCAGAGTGAAATGAAAGATCACTTCCCCCATGAATTTTGAGTGCCAGGCATTCTTTTCCTTGAGAATCCCCAGAACTCCTTTTAAGTTGTTGCTTAAATTTGAAGTGAAAACAGACAGAAAATGTGTTTACAGATACGGCTTGCACTAATTCAAGAGGAGGCATGAAGGTTAGGACTCCTTTGATATTATTTATGTGATTTGAGGCAACAGTATATAATCAAAGAATGCTATTCGCAGACTCCTAATCTACTTTGACCTTAAATTCACACCTATTTCATGGATGCAAAAAGGAAGGTATCACATTGCGTCTTTCCTTTGGATTCTCCAGCTTCAGTTTTGCATTCCTCAAAGTCCTCAGTAACCCAGGAAATTTAGAGGGTGAGAGGTGAGAATGTGAAAACCCTTCAGGACTTCCCCTAGATTAACAAGAAAGAGTGTTCAGCAGTTGGTGATGACAATGGAGCATTGGGTTTTAATTTGGGGTTTATTTAGAGGCAGAGCCGAGAAGTGGTTGGGTACTTCCCCTCACACCTTCACAGCATGGTCCACCAGGAGAGTTAGGTTTCAAAGAAGACGCATCTCAAAGTGTTGGGGAAATTACTTCAGAATGGGATCAGATATGCATTTTTCTCCCACATTTTCTGACGTGAATTTAAAAGTTTTTATAATAGTGCATGGATGAACCCTTCCTTCACAGGAGAATCTGAAAGCAAGACTAACAAAAAACATCAGTAGATTCTAATTATCGTCTCTCTCTGTTGCATCCTCTCCTTTTCCTGAGTTGCTTTAGACATCCCATATGTAATACTTTGTTTGCAGCCTGTGAGCAATTACTACCTGTTATGGTTTGAATTGTGCCCCATGCCCCCAGAAAAAAGAAGATACGGTGAAGCTCTAACCCCCAGTACCTCAGAATGTGACCTTATTTGAAAATAAGGCCTTAGCGGATGTAATCGGGTTAAAATGAGGCCACTAGGGTGGGCCCTTATCCAACCTGACTGGTGTCCTTATATAAAGGGTAAAATTTAGCCATAAACACAGACATGCACAGAGGGAAGATGATGTGAAGAGACACAGAGAGAAGGAAGTCCATGTGCAGGTATAGGATTTGAGGGATGTATCAACAACCAAGGAAAGCCCAAGGTTGCTGGCAAACCACTAAAAGCTGGGAAGAATCAAGGAAGATTCCCCTACAGGCTTCAGAGGGAGCAAGGCAGTGCCGACACCTTGATTTCCAACTTGTAGCTTCCAGAACTGTGAGACCGTAGATTTGTTATCTGAAGCCATACAGTTTGTTCGTGTAGTCCTAGTAAACTAACACAGCTACCTGTACCTAACCCTTATAAAATACACATGTAGGATAAATAAGATTGAGAATTTCTGTTCATCTGTTATAGTCAACGTGGCATTATATTTTCCAAAGATGACTGCAAGATCAGCCCCTGTCCTACGTGTCTGTCTAGACCCTTGAAATTCCCCCATCAAGAGATGAATTCTAGGGCTTCCCTGGTGGCACAGTGGTTAAGAATCCACCTGCCAATGCAGGGGACACGGGTTCGATCCCTGGTCCAGGAAGATCCCACATGCTGCGGAGCAACTAAGCCTGTGCACCACAACTACTGAGCCTGCGCTCTAGAGCCCACGTGCCACAACTATGGAAGCCCATGCACCTAGAGCTGGTACTCTGCGACAAGAGAAGCCACCGTGATGAGAAGCCCGCACACCGCGGTGAAGAGTAGCCCCTGCTCACCACAACTAGAGAAAGCCCGTGCACAGCAACAAAGACACAGTGCAGCCAAAAATAAAATAAATACATTTTTTAAAAAAAGAGATGAATTCTAAATCCCCTCCCCTTGAACCTGGATGGGCTGTGACTCCCTTTTGATGTTCTATGACTTCTGAGGCAGCTTCCACCCTGTTTCCTAGAACACTTGCCCTGGAGCCCTGAACTGCCATGTAAATAGTCCACTTGTCTCGAGTCCTCCATGCTGTGAGGAAGCCCATACTACCCCAAATGGAGAGACCACATGGAGACACAAGACTACATGGAGAGAGATACCCAGACAGCCCCTAGATGCTCCAGCAACCCTACGGTTTTGGCTTCAGCCACTATCTGATTGCACCCCCATGACAGACACTGAGCCAGAGCTGCCCAGTCCAACCCTTCCTGGATTCCTGACCCATCGAAGCTTTAAGAGATCACAAAATAATTGACATATTTAAAGCCACTAAGTTCTGGGGAGATTTGTTACACAGCAGTAGATGTCTGGGACAGTTAGTGTACTCTGTGCTTTGCATTAGGTGTTTTCATTTTAATTTAAAAAATGGATTGAATTTTTACTTCTGACTAAATAGTTTTATATTTAGAGAAGACAGACTATAACCACAAAATCTCAATGATTTAATCTAATAGCATTTATTTCTCACTCACTCAAAGTCCAATGTGGATGTTACAGGTGGGGCGGCTCTCCTACAAGCATTGACTCAGGGATCCATATTCCTTCTACCTAATGTCTTTGCTGTCCCCGGTCCTCCTTGGGGTCCTCTGCTGGGTCATCTGTGTTCAGGTAGCCAAAGAGAAAGGGTAGAGAGAGAGTGGAAGATCATGTGAGATATTTCAGAGGCTGGGTCTGAAAGTGGCACACGTCATTCTGGTCCACGTTGCACTGGCTAGAACTAGTCCCTGACTCAAGGGAGCTGGGAAGTGCAGATTAGCTGTGCACCCAGGAGGAAAAGGTAAGTGTAATGGGAGCATAGCTCTGCTACATTCGCACGCTGGCTGATCGAATCTTATATTATCAGAACTGGAAGGGACATGAGAGATCGGCTTCTCCAAGTGTGGTCCACCAGCATCAGGACCACCTGAGGGACTTGTTAAAATGCAGATTCTGGGGCCCCACCTGCTGAGTCAGAACCTCAGGAAGTGGGTTCTAGCCAGTTGATTTTTGCCAAATCCCCCCCAGTTCTTGTTATGTACACTAAGGTTAGAGAGTCGCTTACCAGTTCAACCCTGTCACTGTACAGATAGCAAAGTTGAGGTCCAGAGAAAGGATGTGACCTCCATACTTCCCTTCCAGCTACTCACAACCTGAGGCCAGAGCTGGAGTTGGGGACCTGTGTGCTGAGGCCCATCCAGTCCTCTTGCCGCCCCTCCCAGGGTTCTGCATCACAGCTGGCCAGGACCCCAATGGTGTGCCCTGGCAGAGCGTACTCGGTTACTGAATTGTAACCTTGGCCCCCAATTCAACAACCACACATACTTGCTCTGAGACACCAACAGGGAAATCCAGCCCAGTGTGGTAGAATCACAGTGTTTTCCTTGAAAAGTCTCATCAGTTTATAACCAAGAGTCCCCTGCAGTTTAGATTATGACCAGATCTAGTCCAGAATCAAGTCCTGTTGTATCTTGGACATTCCTAGCAAGAGTCGGGGAACCGGAATAGTGTTTTAATATTGAAATTGGAATCCTATAATAATTTCTCTTATGTCACTCTGCAGGCCTACCTTATCTTTAAAGCTGCAATGTGTCCTAATGACATTCCGATAGAGCTAGCTTGTAGGGGAGGCCTTGGTGGTAATGAAAGGCATGGGGAGGAGAGGGAAACTTCATATTTTCCAGAGCTCTTGATGAAAACAGCCAATGCTTATTAGCATGCATTCCACACAATTTCCATGATGATGCTATAATTTAAAACACTGACTGAAAGACCTAATAAAGGAGGTGAAACTAGCTTTCTAAATTTGCTGAACAAATTGCTCATCTCTCCCTCCATCAATCTTCCTTCTCTTGAGCAAAATGTAAAATTTGGAACAAAGAGTGAAGATACTAGGGTTTTGACTGATGTTTTTGTTAACAGTATTCTGCTGTGTGGCAGCTGCATTGTAAGCATTCGAGTTCTGATTCTAAGCATGTATGTGAAAGTTCCCATGAAAAAAAATCTTCAAGTCACTGTCTACCTTCTGAGTTTGGGGGACAAACGGGGGTAAATTAACAAAGGATACTTATCACGCTCCCCAACCTGTGCTGAAATCACTTAGTTTCAATTACTTTGATTAATCACTGAAGATTTTGTAAGCAGCTAAAACATCTGCCTTCCCGTATTGGCGTGAAGGAGAATGAGAATGTAGATAAGACCTTCAGGGCATCAGGAAACCGGTGATGGTTCCAGGCCCAGTGAGATGGGGGGTGTCCTTACCCTCCTTATGCCTAGCTGAACGATTTGGCTCCCAGCACAAGCCCATCGCACAAGCAATGGTGTGGACCTCATCGTGAACAGCATGGGATTTGCACAGGGCCTGCGAGCAGGGTAGATGGAGAAAATCAGAGATGACGCCTGCCTCCTTCCCCTCAGTTGTGATCAGGCACTGCCACTTTGCAGTCTGGCCCCTCACTCCAGGGGCTCCAGGGTTGTTCCCAGTTATCACTTCTCTTGTCAGGAAGCACTGTTGGAGTTAAGTTACTCGGGACAGAAAGACTGAACAGGGCACGAGGTGGCCAGCCTGTAGAAAGGCAAACCTGATCTTTGACTGAACTGAGTAAACAGACCCAGTCAAGATGGTGAGTGTTCTGGTCAGCTATTGCTGCATAACAAACTACCCCCAAATTTAGTGGAGGGTAGGGTGGGTTCTCTGGGAAGCAGACTCTGAGCTGGAGAAGAGCATGCAGGATGTTCCTTAAGAACTACTCTTAGAATCAAGTCTTCCAAGGGAGAAGAAGCAGTAGGAGTGGGCAGAGAAAGTCATGCTGTCTTGCAGCTCAGTGACAGCCCCGGCTGGCCTAACAGTCCTGGAGCCAGAATGACTCTTGAGAGTTGCCCCACATTAGGCTGAGGTGACCTGGCTTTTATATCAGGGGTTCACAAACTGGCATGTCTTACAAAACAGGTGGCCACCTCTCTTTGTAAATAAAGTTTTACTGGAACACAGTTCCACCTCTTCGTTTACGTACGATCTAAGGCTGCTTTCACGCTGCTTGAGTAGAGCTGAGTAGTTGTGACAGAAGCTGCATGGCCCACGAAGCCTAAACTATTGAATATCTTGCCATTTCTAGAAGTGAGTCGACCTCAGCTTTATGTTTCCACAGTAGCCATTGGCTGTGGGCTTCCAGGGAAAGGACAAGACCTTGGGCAGTGGCTCTGCAGCAGAGGTGAGCCCTGCTGGATGAGGGATGAGGGCTGTGCTGCTTCCACGCCCAGCACTGGGGACAGCAGGTCCTTCCTCAAGGGGAATGTGTGCAGTGCTCATGGTGTCCACCACAGCGGATTAAAATGACCATTGCATTAGGTGGGTCAGGAACTCTGGAAGGGCTCAGATGGACAGTCTGACCTCCATGGCCTCATCTGGGCTGGAGGGTTCACTGCCAAGATTCCCTCCTCACTCAGTGCTCCTTTGTCTCTTTCTCTCTTTATGGGGCATCTCATCTTCTGGGGGTTCTCCATGCCACGGTGTGGTTTTGGGATCATCACACTTCTTACAGGAGGGACTCAAGAGGCAGGATGTGGAAGCCCTGGGCCCATGAAGCAGCATACCGGAGATGGCACAGCATCACTCTGCTGCGTCTTATTGGCCAAAGCTATGATGGGGCCCATCCAGATTCAAGGGAATGGAGCCCCAGATGCAAGGTCACAGCACAGAGCAGGGGCGGGAAGTGCTGTTGCACCATCTTTGGAAAATCCACAGTGCCTCAGTGGGCCGGGTCTCAGAGCTGTTTGAGCACATCCTTCCCACCTCCACAGTCGCCATCATCACGAGGGGGGCTTGAAATGACCATGGTGAGAATAGGACACCTCGGGGATGGGCTTTGCCCCAGCCCAACCCCAGAGAGCCGGTTGTTAAGTATGGCCCAGCACACCATGGCTGCCGTGGTCGGGACAGCGGGGGTTACGATTTGAAGCAAGGCAAGAAGAAAGACAGCAGTACTGATTGATTGCTGAGGCACTCAACATATCCTGGAACATCAGAACAACTCTAGGGGGTGTCTCTTATTTCACAAAAAAGGAATCCCAGGTGTGGCGAGATTGGGTAACTGGGTAGGATTCGAACCGGGCTCTCCTCACCCTCCGCCAGGTCTCAGGAAGATGAAATAGGCTCCTTGTCACGGGCCTGAGGGAAGCTCAGGTTGGGCGAGAGGGAGGAGAGCCAGCCAGAGAAGGAAGGGGAGCAAAGGCCTGGCCGGGGCAGCCGTGAGGTTCCTGGGAAGGACTCAGGCCTCCACCTCGGGCCCAGCTGTGTGGGCACTGGAAGATTCGCCCCAACTCCTAGCAACCAAACCCCAGCCCTTTCTTATTGTCAGGAAACTTATCAATGTTTTAAAGGCACAAGCAGGCTGTGTGAGCAAGGGGGAGTGGGGAAGCCACTGAAGGGGAGGCAAAGAGAGGAAAGGCCGACACCATATTTACAGGAGCATCTGTAATGCTCCCCTGACCGGAAGTACAGTGGTTAAGCCAGACCAATGGACTTGAAAGGGGGAGAGGGGAGAAGCAGGGCAGGAAGGGGACTTTCATGATGGAGCCCGCCCTTAGGCAGGTGGCATGGATTCTTCCTTTATAACAGTACCGGTTCCACTGACTGGGCCTCAGCCTAAAGCTAGACCTGCTTGCCACGGGCTTTACGTGTATTTATTATCATTAGTCCTCAAAACCCTCAGAGGAATGGGTCCTATGATTCCCATTTGATAAGAAAACGAGGCTCAGCAAGAAGGAGTAACCTTCTGGCCGCAGAATCAAGGTTGGCGTTGGATGTGCCAGCCCTGGACCATCTCCCCACCGTGCGGCCGCGATGCCACAGTTTACCTAAGGAATGGCCGCGCGGGCCAGAGAGCAGAGAAGCAAACGGATGATAGAGCGTCTTTCTCAGCGTTAGTTGGTTCACAACTTCCCATTTTTTCCTTCTTTCTGTTCCCTAGCGTTGAAAGATTCCCTCTCCCTGTTTTGTTGGTTTTAAGAGGAATAAAGAAGACAAAATGTGCGACGCAAAGGGCTGCACGGAGTTGGTCAGGGAGCCAGTGCAGGGGCGCAAGGCCGAGGGCGGTGAGGCTGGGACGGTGCGTTGGTGGAGGGGCGTTGCTGCATCAGCTGCAGGCCTCTGCCCCCCAGGCAAGGCTCAGGCTCTGTGGCAGAAACGCTCTTGGGCCCCGGGAGGTGGAGGAGTCCCTTCGCCCTCCCCTCCGGATAAACATCCTGAATTTAAATATCAGAGGGAGGCCTTGCAGCGGGAGGATGCAATTAAGGCTTCCGAAAACTGATCCTCAGTTTTTCGTGTGCTAAGAATCACCTGGGGTGCTTGTTTAAAATGCTGCCTTCCTGGTCCCCACTCTTAGAAACTCATGCAGCAGGTTGGACGTGAGGCCCAGGGTCCGCATATTGAAAACACCCCAAGCAATTCTGGTGCCAGGAGATCCTGAGCCAGGCTAAGAAAAACACCCACTTGGAGGGTGATGGTGCAGGATCTGAAACTCTTCTTTTACAAAAATAGCTTTTTTGTCATTATAATTTCATCTCAAGGACACCAGTTTTCTTATTCTGGTTGTAGATGTGGTAGGTATGTTTATGGAGCTGTCTTGCTGAAAGAAAGATTATGCACATATGGTTATGTGCATAATTGCAGTTAATTATTATGTTGTGAACATATGGTTAAACTCGATAAAGATTAACTTATAAAAACTCTTATTAAAAGTTCCCTGTTATTTGCCATGAATCAGTACCATGGATTTTTTTAGGGGAGTGTGTTCATTTATCCACTTAATTAAAAGTTTTTGCATTCTTGCTGCGTGGCTGGCCCTGTGCAAGGATGGGGAGACTGCGCGCAGTGGGCCAGCAGCCGGGAGCTGACCGCTGCCCTCTAGGGCTTTACAGTCTGGCCAGGGAGACAGATTCATCAAATCCCCAACAACCACGGGCATTTCGATTTTGTGTATGTTTATTCTTATTTGTTAAGGTGTTTGTTAAGTTCATTACTAAATGTGATTTTTATAAACGTAGAAGTATTTACATATATACAAATACAAAGCATACAAACAAAAAATCCTTGTCAGGCCATATATTGTGATTTGTGTTTTAAAAAAAATTGGCTAATACAGAGATTTTGAATTTTCCAGGTGTCTCTCTTTGGGCTAGGAAGATATAGTCTATAAATTCTATACAAAGTTGGATTGTAGTTTTTTTTTAATCAGTGAGTTAAGACTTCCTCTCTAAACATGTTTAATTAAGATGTCTGAAGGATGCATTAATTTTTTTCCCCATCACATTTCTACTCTCTCCCCTATTTGTGAACCTAGCACATTAGGAAAGCAGTACCCAAGTGCTTTCAAGCACAAATGTACCTGAATGCAGAATTCTTATCCAACAGGGAGAAGCACAGAGAATTCTGATTCCTTGCTTAGCAGTTTCAGCATGTCCTCAATGCTATTTTCTTGCCAGACACTTGAGCGTGCAAATCATCTATGAGAGAACAAATCAATATGAGACAGAACTGTCATCAATAACGTCTGCCTCTTGATTTTCAGTGTTGCAGGTGGTGAACTCTTTGACTTCTTAGCTGAAAAGGAATCTCTGACTGAAGAGGAAGCAACTGAATTTCTCAAACAAATTCTTAATGGTGTTTACTACCTGCATTCCCTTCAGATTGCCCACTTTGATCTCAAGGTATGTTGCTTGGTGTGAATCAGATAAAAGCTTACACGTACCACAGCATTCGCTGTCTGCTAAGAAAAACTGAGGGCGTCCCAAAGAGATACACGTTTTTTTCCTAGAGGGGTTTAACCAATGAAATTATCAATATAAATCAGCAAGTGTATAATGCGTGCCTACTACAGGAATTCCTAACCAATGTGTGAGATAGAGGCTTAAGATTAAGGATTACATTTGAGAATTCTTGGGGAAGAATCAAGGGGTCTTACCAGCCAGGTCTCTAAGAAAGGGGGCTGCTGTTGGTTATGGGGTATTTTCAACCTAGAGTACCCATTGGCTGCCCAGTTTCCCTCCCCTTCTGGCTACAAGGCATATAAGATGGAAGGTGTCTTGATCTCTACTCTCCCTCTTGATGCAAAGCCTTCTGGGCTGACTCAGTCTCTGGCAATCAATCAAACCAAACTCTGAGACTGGCTAATTGTGGTCTTTGCTTGGCTGGAGGCAAGGCATTATCGGACATAAAAAGGCACATCCTACTCCCATCCATCACAGCGGTGATGGTCTCTCTGAGAGGGGAAGATATACATATGAGCAACAGAAGTGGCAATGTAAGATTCAGGTACAATCCGAGGCAGCGAGAAGATTATCACAAAAAGTGTGGGGTTGATTGCCAAGTGAGTGATTCAGACCATTGGAGCTAGGATAGATGTAAGAGAAGGGAAGATTTTCTCCATACTTACTGTAGCAGAGCCGTCAAGACCCCATCTGGATCCCCCAACACTCACTAACACACACCCCAAAGACTGCTGCTGGGAGCTGGAAATGCCAAAGAGTAAATGCCTACTGAAGCAGCTCTTAGCAGTGCAGCTGGGGAGAAGGTGGATAAATACCCCAACTCCCTCGTGCTTCAGTTGAAAAATTCTGAGTGCTGCCCATTCTCCCCAAGTCCTCCAAAGGGATTGTGCTCCAGTCACTCCTACCTTGATAAGACACTTTGTATCAGCTTCCTTCCTTCTGTTTCCTGTCTCCCCATTCCTCTACCAAGTATTCCCTGGAGTCCCCTCCTACATCAGCTGCTTGCATCCAAATCCATGTCACAGGTCTGCTCCTGGGAGAATCTAAACCAAGACATTTATTTTTCCTAGTGTTCTCTTGCAACTACTCTTTCATCCCTACGTTTTGGTTGTTTTTTCAGGGAAGAGGAAGAACTACCTGCCGTCTTGTCTTCAGCATAACATATGATAGGGTTTTTTTTAATTGTGGAAAAATAAACATAATATAAAATTTACCATTTTAACCATTTCAAAGTATGCAGTTAAGTGACATTAAGTATATTCACATTGTTGTACAACCGTCACAGCCATCTATTTCTGGAAATTATTGATCTTCCCAAACTGAAACTATGTACCCATTAAACACTAACTCCCCAACCCTCCTACCCCCAGCTGCTAGCATCCACTATTCTACTTTCTGTCACTATGATTTTGCGTATTCTAGGTATTTCATGTAAGTGGAATCACGCACTATTTCTCCTTTTGTGACTGACTTATTTCAGTTCACATAGTGTCTTCAGGGTTCATGCATATTGTAGCGCATGTCAGAATTTCCTTTCTTTCTCAGGCTGAATGGTATTCCATTGTATGGATAGACCACGTTTTGTTTATCCATTCATCTGATGGGCATCATGTTATTTCCACCTATGAACATTGCTGTACTATTTTTCTTTTTTTTAAAGCCTGAAAACATAATGCTTTTGGATAGAAATGTTCCCAAACCTCGGATCAAGATCATCGACTTTGGGTTGGCCCATAAAATTGACTTTGGAAATGAATTCAAGAACATATTTGGGACACCAGAGTTTGTTGGTAAGTTTTCTTATTCCTGTGGTCATTCATTTCTCATAAACATTATGCTGGCAAAATTCACCCTGCTGCAGCATCATTTCCCTGGTACATGTTTCTGGTTTATACATGAAGATTAGAATCTGTTGGTTCACTTGCTTCCCTAACTAAATGTGCGTTCCTTTCCTCTTAGCTCCTGAGATAGTCAACTATGAACCTCTTGGTCTTGAGGCAGACATGTGGTAAGGAGCATGTTCTTGATGTTGTCACCTTTCTGATTTATTTTACTATTCTTCTGATGTTGTTTTTCTTTTTATTTTGTGTCTAGGAGTATTGGGGTAATAACCTATATTCTGTAAGTACCCAAATCCACAGCTCATGTTCTTTTCCTTTTTCTTTGAGACCGTATGTTTTACTGACCATTCTATGTGTCGTGTTGATCAGTTCAGCTTATGTATGCTTTTTTTTTTTTTTTGCGGTACGTGGGCCTCTCACTGTTGTGCCTCTCCTGTTGCGGAGCACAGGCTCCGGACGCGCAGGCTCAGCGGCCATGGGTCACGGGCCCAGCCGCTCCGCAGCATGTGGGATCTTCCCGGACCGGGGCACGAACCCGTGTCCCCTGCATCGGCAGGCGGACTCTCAACCACTGCGCCACCAGGGAAGCCCTATGCTTTTTAAACATATTCATTTTACACCTCCACAACATGTTTAGTTTATACTAATGAAACATTTTCTCCTAATTTGAAATGAGTCATCAGAAACTGCAGCATAATCACTGAAAGAAAGCATGGCTGTCTATTACTGCTGAGAAAATAGGAAAGGCTTTCTTTTTCTTTTTTTTAAACTACTAAATGCTGTTCTAAATTAACTGTCCTTTGCATTAAGCTGAAGCTTTTGTGCATGACAATTAAATGGCCTATAAAATGTAACTGAATTCTAAAGTGACCGCTCAAGCACCAGATTATAATGTTATTCCTCACTCCCTTTATCAGATATTGTAGGAACAGAATGACAACACAAGAGGGACTTACTCACGTTCTGTGCCCTGTTTTATTAACAGCCTAAGTGGGGCATCCCCATTTCTTGGAGACACTAAACAAGAAACGTTAGCGAACGTATCTGCTGTCAACTACGAATTTGAGGAAGAATACTTCAGTAATACCAGTGCCCTAGCCAAAGATTTCATAAGAAGACTCCTCGTCAAGGATCCAAAGTGAGTGTCCATTATACCCGAAAGGTGCCCAGCTGTGGCCTCAGCTAGACGAGAGCACCTGTCCTGTGCACATGGCCACGTTTATGTGACCCTGGTTGTTTCCTCCTGGCAAAGAGAAGCATGCTGTGTGAAACGCTTCAGAAAATGCAGGCAGGGCCCTTTGTACCTGCTCAGTCAGCCCCTGCGGGCACAGTGAAATAATCACACAAAGTCTGATGTTGTTTTCGGCTCCGTGAAGCAGGCCCCGAACTGCATTTTCCAGAGCATCTCCTTGGTAGGCCCAGCCGGCATGGAAACAACCTTAGTGTTTGCTTCTATGGTCACCGCATTTTTTTTCTTCCCCCCCCCCAAAGGAAGAGAATGACAATTCAAGATAGTTTGCAGCATCCCTGGATCAAGGTAAGTTGCATATTGCAATTGGTTTGGGGATTATAGGGCGACCTGGAATTCGTTTGTCCTAGGGTATCACTAGGCACTATGGGTTCTAACCACGGTCACGTCTGGAGTCTTGTGTTTGCTGTTGGTGCTATACTTTAAGACAGCTGACAGCTGAGAGAATCCTCATGATGACAGAGGTAGAAAGGAGCGAGCTACCACAGTGCAGGACTGTGATGAGGAACTGAAGGGCAGGTCCACTCAACAGCCTCGAGTTTGATTGTGGGATATTAGCCCAAACAATATTTTTGAAAATTCTTGAATTAACTTCCAACATTTAAGTATCATATCAAATCTGGATTTCCAGCTTCTCTTGAAAAATCTGAAGATCTATCAACACTGAGCCCTCATTCTGCAAGGCTGCCAGAAACTCTGCCCAGTTGCCTTTGTACCAGGCCAGCAGCCACCCCCGATGTATATACATTTTTACACTGTTTGCCTGGCGCCTGTCAGCATTTGGGTTAAAGAACGGAAGTTGTTTCAGCTAGACCAGAAAGGACTAAGGGTGGGGAAGCATGGCAGTTACAGAATAAAATCATGGAACCATTGTGGTGCAGTAACTTGCGTTGCAGAAGTAGGTTTGGGGCAGCTGGAGACCTCTGTCTGTGCCAGCTCCCAGCACTTGCCTGGGCTTCCCTAGAAGGCAACGGTGTCTCCTTCCTTCAGAGGTAGAGTTGCATGGCCTCCTGAAAAAATGCAGTAGGAGGGATTTTAATGCTGTAAGATAGACCGAATTTGCTAACATCTGAGGTCCCAACCAGCTCTAAATGACTTGATGATGTTAAGTTCACATGCCTCGCAATGTGGCCTCACCGTGAATCATGCCATTCCCAGATTCTCTTATGGAAAGTTGTAATTCAGCTTGTCCAAGCTCAACTTTTCAACTTTCCCTCAAGATCCAGCCTTCATGGATTTGCTCAAACCCTTAGCCACAAGAGTTTAGCCTCTGGAGACTAGGTTCCTGGATCAGGCCTATCATCCCAACTCGTTTTGTTACTTTAGCAAGGTGAATATGTAAGCGTCCCAAATAATGAGAGGATTTCAAAAGTTGTCATGTAACGCATTTCTATAATTTGAGAGCTCTAAATTGTCTTTCTTGGATTTTCATTTTAGCCTAAAGATACCCAACAAGCACTTAGTAGAAAAGCATCGGCAGTAAACATGGAGAAATTCAAGAAGTTCGCAGCCCGGAAAAAATGGAAAGTAAGATTGTTTGATTTGAAGGGATGAACTAATTCTGTGTCCCCTGTGGCTCTCCCTCTGTTCAGGGCTCACTTCTTCTGATACTGGCAGTGCAGAACTGCATCCTTTTTAAAAATTCACTCTGTAGTCATCTGCACTGTTGCCCTATTTTCAAAGACAATCAAAAATACTATTTCAGTCCTATTAACTCATCTTTTCACATGTAATTTTGCATTTTTTTAAATTAAAACCATTCCCAAGGCAAATTTTTAAATCAGTACAATAAAATTATAGTGCAGTCTTTTTCTAAAGGGAACAAGCCACATTTTAAATAGATTTGTTTCTTGTGGTAGGCACCATAGCATTATGATTATACCAGAACTTGTGTAAATGGTTCTCTAAATCCAGCCTTGGTCTGTGAGTGGTTGGGATGGGGGTGGGGTGTGACCATGAGCGTCTGCGATGTGATCCCTTCTCAGTGCGGATGGTTTCTGCAGGGGCTGAGTAGGATGTGGCTCTAAAGGGCATTCCAGCCAAACTTGAACAAATGAAAATTCAGGGTTAAGAAGGGGACAGGATGGCTTCCTGTGCACAGGGTCATGTCAAGCCCAGAGGAAGCAGGTACTTGCCATGTCTCCTCATCACTGGGCCAGAAGTGTACCTCATTGTACTCATCAGGTTGGGGATGGCTTGATAGAGATGAGGAGGACCACAGCCATGGGTTACTCAAGACTTGACTCTTAGTCTCAAAGAAGCCTTGAAAATAAGGCTTAAAATGTAGAGTGAACCACCATAAGTTTCTCTTTCTCTCCCTCTCTTTCATTCATGTACAGACACGCACACACACACACATTCTTTACCTGTTGCTTCTGCCTTTGAGAGTAAGTGCAGAGGTGTTTGTCCTATAGGCTAAAGAGTCCCCAACCTGCTCATTTCCAACAACTGGATGAGTTTTGAGAGTCACGCTGTCTGCCATTACCAACTTGCCTGGGCACCGAGGACACAGGGCAAGACCCTTGCATACCATGCTTCTCTGAGGGGAGACGTGCAAGGGCTTTGTTAGGGTAAGATCCCATTCCTCAAAGAGTAGAGAGTGAATATGGAGAGAGAAGGGATGCATCCAGTTCTGCAGCTTAATAACGAAATGCAGGAGAATCTCTCTCTATTGTTGTCTTGATTTATAAGACCTTTAGAAATTTCTTTAAGCAAATATGATCCGGGCTTCCCTGGTGGCGCAGTGGTTGAGAGTCTGCCTGCCGATGCAGGGGATATGGGTTCGTGCCCTGGTCCAGGAAGATCCCACATGCCGCGGAGCGGCTGGGCCTGTGAGCCATGGCCGCTGAGCCTGCGCGTCCGGAGCCTGTGCTCCGCAACGGGAGAGGCCACAACAGTGAGAGGCCCTCGTACCATAAAAAATAAAAAAAAATATCCAACCTGCTTGTGGGATCGCCCACCCCTGAAGAATAATACACTCTGTCAGCCTTGAATGCTATCTCAAAGGCTTTGTCATTTGCACTAATTTGAGTATTGTTATGTAAGCTCTCTCTCCTCCTCTCCCCCTGCATTTTTTTCACTCTCTCTCTCTCTCTTTTTTTTTTTAAAGCAATCTGTTCGCTTGATATCACTGTGCCAAAGATTATCCAGGTCATTCTTGTCCAGAAGTAACATGAGTGTTGCCAGAAGCGATGATACTCTGGTAAGCAAACCTTTTCCCCAGATAGGTTTGTTCTTAGCACTGTGTATTTACCGTGTTTAGGTTGTTTAATTTGTTCAGCAACCCAGAAAACCTGAAGTCTTGGAAACATCAGGCCTGTTCTTCCTCCTCTTGAGTGGGGGAGTTGGGGTGGCTGATTGGATCTACTCTGTTACTGTTTCGTCCTTTTTGCTCTTTGTTTTGATTGGCTATACCTACTAGCTCTAACACTACCACCTTCCCACCCTCCTCTCACCCCCAACACGGTTTGATAAAAGAGAGGCTTGCCAGTAGAAGAGGAAAGATCATATTCTAATTTTCATGAACTGAAACGAGAGCCCTCTGTTTCCACCAACCTTGGAGAATCTTAGACTGTACTAGTACAAAAGGGGCAGACAACCCTCCTTCTGAACACATACACACACACAAACACACCAGAAAATCAGGGGAAATGCAGTGGAATTTGCTGATATAGTTCGTGGTAGACCAGAGGGCTAAACCCACTCACTTTGTTGATGTTGTATTGATTTCTAAAGGCTCTTGAGAACAACTCCACGACTTTTTTCCCTTAATCCAAACTGAAACCTAATCACAGATTAACTCTTCAGATATGACTGGACACATCAGAATTCAACGAGACTTTCCCCAACAGTCAGACAACGGGGCTTTGTGAATCCTGGAGGTAAAGGGGACTCCAGAAAAGGCAGAAAGGGTGGTTCTGTGGGAACCAGCCTGCTCCTGTAACTGAATAGTCAGTGTTTCCTGAGTGGAATCCGGGAACTCCAAGGGCAGGATCACACATCAGCAGACACCAGCTCTTTTTTTACTCCCTGAAGCCAGTAGTTTTACTCAAGTTCCAGATCTAACCTTATAGCCTGAAAAGAGATAGGAAATTTTAAAAAGAAATAAAGAAGTAGGAGAGAAGCAAGTTAGGAGGAGAAGGGAGAGAAAGAGGAGGAAAGCTGGACTGGGGAATTGTTTGAGGGTGGCCGTGGAACCAGGACAAGATATAAACTATTAATCTAAGTAAGGTGATGAGAACAATGAAATCTTACAAATTAAAATTGCCCTGAATAATCAGTTGGGAGACAGTTTGTTGCAATGAAGAGTTTAGGGTAAGAGAGGGACAGGGCTTGTGTAGAAGCTCCAGGTGGGAAGACCCCCCTCCCCAGCCCTCAGGGTCTCTCTCTCATCATCTCAGTGTCCTGCTGATCGTGAGGCTGTGTTACAACAACGTGCTTATTCCTCCCATTCTCCCATTTCTTGTCACTCTCACTTTCAGTCAAATGTCTCTTAGTCTTCAACTCGGATTGTGATAGAAAAGCAAAACCAGTGGTGTTCTTAAACATGTACTCTGTGCAGATATTATTATGTCTCTCATGAAGCTTGTTTGGATTCAGATTTATAGAGAAGAGAAAGCAGAGTTCAGAGAAACGCCTTCTCCATTCCACCCCCCATAGGCAGAGGTTCAGCCTCTGTAGGTACGCTTTTCCAGATTTGAAATTTTAGTAGCAGTACCTCTGTAAGTCCAAAACTTTTGTTTGGGACTTTTCTAGCTTATTTTTTGTTTGTTTTAATTTACCATATTGTGCAAATTTCTTATTATTTATATTTAAGAAAGTACTTTAACAAAGTAGCAAAAATTTAACAAACTTACTGTTCCACAGTATCTAGTTATTTTCTCTTTGTAAATGAAATGCCTCCATTTTCCCATTTCTGGCCTTTATTTTTACATTTCTCCCCTTTTCATACCTTTTTTTAAAAATAATTGTGACCAGCTTTCAGAGAATTTTGCTATGTTATAGAATACCTAGAGAATGAAGAATTTCTAGTGCTCAAAAAATGACAATCTGTAATTGCAAAAATTACAAAGTAAGACTTTCTTATTCAAAGATATCATTTCCTTGGTTCTATGGTTTTTAGAATCTGAGTTACACCTGAAATTTTCTACAGTGGTTTCTGGGACTATATGTTTTTAAAGATTCCTAAGGTAAACACAAAGTGTAGTTTGTCATCAATCGTTGTTCTAAATCTGAATCTTAAGAGATGTTTGCTCTCTGGGTAATAATGCAGGCAGCATAAAGACACTGATAAATAGTAGGTGAAGGGGCAAAAAATGACCTCCTGCTTCCCTTCATGACCAGGTGGATTTTGGGATTAAATGGCTTACTTTCCCCTGAACACTCCTTTTAATAAATGAGCATTGGTTTCTCTGATGTTGGTAAAAGGAGCAGCATGACCAACAGTCTAACACTTTTTCCCTCTTCCATGTCTCTCTCAAGGATGAGGAAGACTCCTTCGTGATGAAAGCTATCATCCACGCCATCAACGATGACAACGTCCCAGGCCTGCAGCACCTCCTGGGCTCCTTGTCCAACTATGACGTTAACCAACCCAACAAGGTCTGATGCTGTCCTGCCAGGGGTAGTGGGGGTCGGGGGGTCATGGTGATTGGGCACCTCCAAGTCCAAGGTGGAAAGACCCCATCTGCTCTTCGTTCTCCCTTACTGTTGTAAGCTCCATACTGTGGGGAAAATCACTTCTGCTTAGAAAGTGAGCTGAGTTAGGAATAAGGTCTTTTTGCATTGAGGGCCTTTCTACACGCACCTAGCACTCGCCTCTAACCATGAAAATTTAAATGTGCTCATCGTGCAAATGAAAATGTCACTTTGGATTGTGAATCCAAAAGAGGAAGATGTTGTGTCCTTCTGACTGTCTTCCGTTCCTGTCACGCAGGACAGGAATGTGTCCTGTGTCCGTGGAGACACAGGAAGGTATCTGGGGCAGCAGGGCTAGTTTGGGCTTTTCCTTTCCTACCAAACCTGAAAAATAGGTATTTTTTTTTCTTGCCTTTTCCAGCATGGGACACCACCGTTACTTATTGCTGCTGGCTGTGGGAATATTCAAATACTACAGTTGCTCATTAAAAGAGGCTCAAGAATCGATGTCCAGGATAAGGTCATAATTCTGTTTTATTGCAAAGGAATTAATTTTTTAAGTATTTCCAGATGTCTCTAATCGAAAGGTAATAGAGAAAAATAACACATATGCCCTACTTCGTTTCTCAGTTTCCTATAAAGGAAGATGAACTACTTGAATAGCCTGTTCCTGTCTAACATGTTACAGAGAAAAAGGCAAACATTCATCTTCCTCGTGGCTCAGTTGCCCTGCATCAGCCCTTCTTTGTGTCCTGCCCCAGATGGACTCCTTACTGATCATATTTACTCAGCGGTGTTATTTGATGTCACATTGAAAATGTTTTAATTATCCAATTAATCTCATCAGAAATGTATTTGCCCGCACATTAATTAGGGCAACAGAGTAAGGAGGATATGCTTTGAGGTGTAGACCACATTGGAAGTGTAGACACAAGTGATGATCAGCTAAGCGTCATTACAACGGGTCTGTCATCAGCTTCCATAGACTTTCAACTGAGCTGTAAAGGGACTAGATCTGGCCCTTGACAATATAGGGAATTCTAACCAGAAGTTGAAATGAAGGTTTTAGGAAAAGAAAAACAACTTTTTATTTCGAAATAATTCTAGATTTACCCAAAAAAAAATATGCAGAGATAGTATAGAGAGCTCCCTTATCCCTTTCACCCAGCTTCCTGGAATGTTAACGTCTTACATAACCTTGGTCCCTTTGTCAAACTGAAAAGCGAAATGGGGTTTTATTCCTCTTGGGAGTTGCTCCTTTGGAGGTTGTCATCACATAGGAAGGGAAATATAGCAACTGAGTGATGTTTGCATTCAGATCCAGTCTGGGAATGTGACTCTGCCTTGGTTTTTGTACAGGGTGGATCCAATGCCATCTACTGGGCCTCTCGGCATGGCCACGTAGATACCTTGAAATTTCTCAATGAGAACAAATGCCCTTTGGATGTTAAAGACAAGGTAAGGCCACTTCTCTTCTTAAGGAAAGTAATAAAAGGCATGCCTTCTGCATCATGACCCAAAGAACAAGGATTCAGGACCAAAATCTTCCTACAGAGAATTTAAGTAGAAGTTTCTTTTTGCTGGTGGCTTAGTCTAATATTAAAATCAGGGGGATTCCCTGGTGGCGCAGTGGTTGAGAGTCCGCCTGCCGATGCAGGGGACGCGGGTTCATGCCCCAGTCCGGGAGGATCCCGCATGCCGCGGAGCGGCTGGGCCCGTGAGCCATGGCCGCTGAGCCTGTGTGTCCGGAGCCTGTGCTCCGCAACGGGAGAGGCCACAACAGTGAGAGGCCCGCGTACCGCAAAAAAAAAAAAATTTTTTTAATATAAATAAATAAAATCTGATTTTACTTGAAATCTGCCAAGGGTTTTCCATGTTATATAAGCAGTGAACTATCTTCCCCATAACATGAAAACTCAGTTCAGCCAGAAAGACAACCAGAAAGTGACCTGAGTCCTGGTCCTCTTCTTGACCTGCCATGTGCACATCTCTACCATTCTCTTCCTCTTTGATGTGACTGACTGACGGTGCTGACCTTACGATCACTGGCACTAGAAGGGTTAATGAGACAATGCAAGTAAAGTAAGGCTTTTGGGGTAAAGATGTTATCAAAATGATTGGTTTAGGAAGATACCTTACTTTCACGTACCCATGTTTCATTCAGTCCACACAGCGGCCCTGTGAATTCATTGCAGGGCTGGGACCTGAACTTAAGATTCCTATTTTCTCATCTGTTATGTATTCCATTATGCAACCCCTCTCTGATTCTACTACCAGTAGACTGAGTTGTCATGTTCAGTCAGGGCTGCCACATACAGTTGTATGTATTGTGCACTGCACCATATCTAAGGGAGGACATTTACATTAAAGACATACATTTATTTTTTTTCATTATTATTTTTTAAATATTTATCTATTTATTTTTGGCTGCATCGGGTCTTTGTTGCAGCACTTGAGATCTTTCGTTGTAGTGCACGGGCTCTTTGTTGTGGCCCGTGGGTTCTGGAGCACGTGGGCTCTGTAGTTGTGGCTCGCATACTCGGTAGTTGCGGCGTGCAGGCTTAGTTGCCCCATGGCATGTGGGACCTTAGTTTCCTGACCAGGGATCAAACCTGCATCCCCTGCATTGGAAGGCAGATTCTTAATCATTGGACCACCAGGGAAGTCCCGACATACATTTATTATAACAGTTTTCTGCCGGGTGGCAACAAGTATCTCATTCTGTTATGTTTTTAGATCAGTTTATTCTGACAGTTTCATGGCAGATATAAAAAAAAATCTTAAGGAAGTTGCATCTATGACTAATTCATAGAATGTTATTGTATGGGCTAATGGTAATGTTTTTTAAAATCTCTGAGAATGTAAGAAATGACATTCTAAACATAGACAAAATGAAATCAGAAACTTGGTATTAAATAAAACCCTGTGTTTAAAGAACTTAATATTAAAAAAGGAATTTTGTGTTTTGAAAAAAAATCACATAGCTGGAAGCGTCAGTATATAATGAGAATTGAGACCAGCTATCACAAAAAAGGGAACGCACTCTTACTTAGGGAGGGAGGGTTATCACACACAGGATGAGCCAGGTGTGTGGATTTAACGCTAGCTACATAGTGGGTGCCCCACCCCAGGGTCCTTGGCCCAGTCACCAAAGGGGCATCTGGCCTGAGAGGGGCAGGTACCACCTCAGGGGAGGAGGTGGAGCCAGGCATGGGTGGGAGTGGGACGGCTCCCAGGGGGCTCTGAATCTTTGGCTGTGTCTTTTGCAGTCTGGAGAGACAGCCCTTCATGTGGCAGCTCGCTATGGCCATGCCGATGTGGTTCAGTTACTGTGCAGCTTTGGCTCAAATCCCAACTTCCAGGACAAGGTGGGTCATGGTACCTGATGTCCTCACTTCTTTCTGCATTTTGCATGGGTATACAGGCAGCCAGGTGATGTGTCTGGGTCTTACGGAGTTTTATCCAAGTTAGGTTTTCTGCTTAGATTACAGAGGGCAGGGACTCGAGCAAAAGCACTAACATTCGTTCATCCGTTCATTAATCCTCTGGACAACCCTGTAATTCTCATTTTACAGATGAGGAAACTGAGACAGAGAGAGGTTCAAGAACTTGCCCAAGGTAACACAGCTCAACGGTGCTGGAGCCGGTGCTCAAGCCCACCCGGTCTGGTTCCAGAGTCTGTGTTCGTAACCACTACAGTACAGCCGCCCCTCATAGACAGATACATGTGTCTAATGATGTTGATCATGAATATGTAGACCTCACGACCAACCATTTTTGTTAAAGCTTGGTTGTCTTGGCCCCTTCTTTGCCAGAGCAGTAATCAATTTATGTGACTCATCTTTATGCTATATACATGACAGGAATCTGGGGGCATCAAGATTATTCGAAGAGTTCCTGCTCAGAGAAGTGCTGTCCCATGGTTAGTAGTCTCCAGTGAAGTAAAGGACAGACAGCACTTTTACGAGACAGATGATATAAATCCACCCAGGCAGAGGCTCTATTGTTCAGAAGAGCTGAGCCATGGTTCCAGTGGGCTCCGCAAAGTCAGTTGTCAGTAAAATGCTGAGAAAGCTGAATTCGAATTAAGGAAAGCCGTCAGACCCATGCTCGTTATTTCACACTAATGTTTTGCTCCAATAGCTACGAGCTCTTTCAATCCGCTGCCTTGAGTTTGCTGCCAGGTTTGGCCAGGACTCTCACCATGCCTGTACTTTCTTTCATAGTCTTGCATTCTCCTCCTCTATGTACTTGTCTCCTTGGCCAGGAAGAAGAAACACCCCTGCACTGTGCTGCCTGGCACGGCTATTACTCTGTGGCCAAAGTCCTTTGCGAAGCCGGCTGCAATGTGAACATTAAGAATCGAGAAGGAGAGACCCCCCTCCTGACAGCCTCCGCCAGGGGCTACCACGACATTGTGGAGTGTCTGGCTGAGCACGGAGCCGACCTTAATGCATCCGACAAGGTGCTTAGTGGGTCAATATATCCCACTTGCTGAAAAGTGATCTGGGGGGCTGGAGGGACCACAAGACTTCTCAGTGACTTTACCCTAAAATAACAAACTTGAGTGCAACAAGTTATATTATCCTTTCTCCTCTCCAAAGATTCTGTGATTCTAGATTCTGTTTAATAATTAATGTTCATCTGTGGGGTGTAACAAAATTTATGAATTGGTCAGATGACTCAGGTCTCTATTTTTAGCCTTTTTAGCTTTGCAGCAGGTACAGTGATGATCACAGAGCCCAAGACAAATCCTCACTTAGGACTGAAATTGGCAATACACTATTAATTTGTAGATAGACAAAGAAATAGGTGGTTTATTTACTTCCATCACCTGCTATTTTGTAGAAAAACAATAAACTATTCTTATTCGTTTGGCAGTCTCAATTCCAGGCCAGGTTTTCCTTTTTTAATTAAGCACATTCAGCGTAATCTGTTCTTATAGTGAACTCGTACTTACAATGAGGCTGTGATGTTGCTGTGTATAGTTAGATCTGGCACACTGTGGTTAATTTAGGAACTGCCACTTGTGGAATATTTTCTGGGTACAGAGAAGTAGCTCTCAAGTGGGGTGACCTTGCCCCCAGGAGACATTGGTAGTGGCTGGAGACATATTTTGGTCGTCACAGCCCGGGTGGGGCATCTAGAAGATAAAGACCAGGGGTGCTGCTGAACAGCCTACAATTCCCAGGACAGGTCCCAAATGTCAGTAGTGCTGACACTGAGCAAACCCTAGAACAAGTACGTTACAGAGATGTTTCCACACTCCCTCTACCCAGCTCCTACAACTCAACACGCTTCTTCACCGGGGGTTCTAGAGCAGGTGAATTCCCGGACTGATGCTCATATCCATGACAGCAAGTCGCCTTGCTCTCTCAGTTTCTCCTGGTGTCAAATAAAATAATAAACTTTCTACTTAGGAAGTTAGTAAACATTGCTGAGCAAATGTTTTGAAAAGTGTTTTTCAAATACTTGATAAAAGAGGCCATTGGAGTACCAAACATAACTGAAGTCCTATAAATTCAGAGACAAAAAGGAGTGTGGAGTCTTCCTACCCGAATGTACTGGCCAAGCCTAGGTTAATTAAGCTGACGTTCAGCTTGGTCTGGGATTATTCAGAGTGAGATGTATGGGGCCTCGCCCCGACCCCACCAGGAGTAAAGTTCACGGTTTTAATCCTCCTTCAGGCTTTGCAGTAATGGTCCCATTGCCAGTTAAACCTGGCCCAGTGCAGCTGGAAAGGGAAGCGTCCAGGCCCACGTGCCCAAGCGAAAGCGCTCACGGCCCTGGTGTTTGTTGCAGGACGGACACATAGCTCTGCATCTTGCTGTGAGACGATGTCAGATGGAGGTCATCCAGGCTCTCATCAGCCAGGGCTCTTCCGTCGATTTCCAAGACAGGCATGGCAACACCCCCCTCCATGTGGCCTGCAAAGATGGCAACGTGCCGATTGTGGTGGCCCTCTGTGAAGCCAACTGCAATTTGGATCTCTCCAACAAGGTAAAGCTGGAAGGAAGATCCCTGCAGAGTCCGTCTGTGTCTGTCTGTCCACGTGTTTCCGGGTTTGGGCAAGTTTCTCTCTGCATCTTTTCATTGTTCGAAGTCAGTATTGCTTATGTGAACCTGTTCCTTTCTATAGGGCTCTCCACTTTAAGTATATTTTACATCTGACTTTTGAATAATTTCCTAGAGTAACAGAAAATTACATTAATAAGTACTTCCTGCTAAGCCCGGCTTACCATTTATGGGCATCGAGAAAGAGAGAGAGTGTGTGTGCGTGTGTGTGTGCCTGCGTGCGCACGCATGCGCGTCCCCTCCTGTAATAAGAGAACATGGTACAAATTCGGGCATCTTCCTGGAGCACTGAGTCTTCAGGAAAACACCTAATGAGTTCTGATGTGATTGAAATTCCTGGGGCCAGATTTCTCCAGTTTCCCCCACTGAGAGTTTTATGGTCAAAAGTTCATAACATCTTTTTTGTGCTTAATAAGTTTGGTAAGACCAAGGGGATACTATCATTTGGTGAATGATAAAGAAATAAAAATCCCCATATGCTGACTCCTAGAAATTAGCTAAAACCTTCTCTTTTCCCTGAATACCATCTAGATTTTCATTACCAAATATGATAGAACAGTTGGATATTCATGTGGTTTCAGCCCTGCAACTGTATGAAAGGCAAGCACTATTCTGTTACGATTATGTTAAAAACAAAGTTCAAGTAGAATTAATTTTTTAATTGCAGGAAATGTTTGTTTATAAATGGTAGACATGATACCAGCAGAATTTTATTATGATTTGTTTGAGGTAAAAAGAATTAATATCTGAAACAACTGGAAAATGATGCTTCTATCAAAAAAAATAGTCCTCTTGCATATTATGTGGTTAATTCTCATGGGAATTGAAATTGGTAATCTTCATATTCTGGAAATATGAAAAGACAATATACTAGGTCTTAACCATTAGCTGCTGGTTGCTTTCTCAGTTTATCCTATTCTAACCTTGCCAAGTCAGTTATATAAGTGGCTTAAGGAGGAAACTAAATGTAATATTAAGCAGCATCAACACCTAGGCTTTCCTTCCAGGAGTCTTTAAATGAATAAAAAGCAGCTTTAGGAACCTCGTGGCACTCATTTGAATACCTTTGACTTGGCCATTGTACACCACGACTTTGTGGGTCTCACGCCTTCTTCAGAAGGGTTGGTGTCAGCTTGTTTTCCTGTTCATTTTTTCGCTGTTTATTTTAGGAAAGATGCTGGGGGCTGTAGGGGAGCTTAAAAGATGCACAGAAAAGTAAGAGAAAGGCATTATTTCTCCAGAAAGCACATCTGGCTTTACATGGTCTCACCCCGGTAACCGGTTGTCAGCGTGGAGGTGGCACAGTGACGGCCCATATCCCACAGGCAGACTGTCACTCCTTTCCCATGCTGTGTCCTGCCTTCTCCTTACCTGGACTCAATTCCCCCGGAGATGAAAATGTTCATTCAGATCCTACCCCTGTCAGCAGTATGTGACAGGAACTTGTCACTATTTTTGACGCTCATTGCAGTGAAACAGACATGTCTTTTTCTGCATTCTTCTCATGTGAAAATCCGGAGAGTGGCTATTTACTCGGCCACATCGGGAAATGCAGGAGAGGAGAGGAACTAGATGATGCAGAGTGCACGGCCCTTAACCCTTTGTTCCTTTCTGGATTGGCTCTTCTTATCAGCGAAAGTAGAAAAAGCATGTCGATACACACGTGTGTGTGCACGCACACACACACAGATGCGCACACACATCCAGGAGCCTGCAAGAGAATTCCGTGCCTGCCAAGCACTGATGAATGCCCTTCTGTGACAACACTGTGCCAGGCGCGGGTGGGGAGCAGGGCTAGGCAGGGTATGGATGGCAGGGAATGGTTCTTGCCCTCAGGCTGCTTTTGGACAGACACACAGACATTTCAATATAACAAGATCTCATATTGCAGTCACTGCTGTGATAGAGGTACAGGTGCTCCAGAAACATGGACATCTGGACATTAAAAAAACCGGGAAAAGCTTTTCAGAGGTGATCATTTTAAATGAGTTAGGACTTGGACAGATGAAGAAGAGGGGAAAGCATATTTCAAGAAGAGGAGGGAGGCAGCAAGAAAGAGGCACTGAATCCAGATGGTGAAAGACCTTGAGTGTAATGCTAAGGAGTTTGGGTTTTGTTCTGTCAATCATTGGGGGCCATCAAAAGTGTAAACTCTCCTAGTCCATTTTATTCATCACACGTCTCTTCATTGACCTTCTTCCCTTCTCTAAAACTATGCATCCTGTAACCAAGACTATCTTCCTTACACAGAAATCCAAACTCTTCATCCAGGTCTTCCAAACCTCCTCCTTTCCTTCGCACTTTAACTCTAGGGTATTTGAAAGCTTCGTATCTGCTTTCTAAATCACTCTAGAAGCTAACAGTAAACAAAACATAAATTTGCACATACGTTGCAGCGTTATTTATAATCGCAAGAAGTGGAACCACCTTAAGTGTCCATCCTCAGCAGGCTGGCTAAATGAGTGATGATATAGCCGTATATTGAATATTATTCAGGTATCTGAAAGAATGTAATAGATTTCCTTACAGACATGAAAAATTATTCACAACCCATTGTTAGGTGAAAAATGCAAGGGACAGAATAGAAGGTGGAGTGTGATTAATGTCTTGGCTTTTCAGATTATTTCTCTCCATTTATGGATTCATAGAGAAAAGCCTGGAAGGTTTGAGTAGGGCTAGTTCTGAGTAGGGGAACTTGGGGGAGGGGGAGGGGGAGGGAGGCTTCATTTTTCTCCCATAGATCCTTCTGTGTTGTTTGGATTTTCTACCTGAGCATGTGTTAACTTTCTGGCAGAAACCTGTATTTGCACATAAACAGTATAAAACAGAGATACCCACACTTGCTCAATTCATATCTTCCATAGTGTCTTAGTAATCTTTTTCATGGCTCCCCCGGAGCAAAAGAAATACCTAAAGTTCTGTTTGTTAAGTCGTTCAATCCAAACAACCTAGTATGTATGTCCTAACAACTTAGTAGCTGTGGGAATAAATGATCCACATAAATTGAAAGAAAACTATTTTTATTTCATTCTTAATTAACCCCAGTTGTATATTAATGGGATGTGTATGCTTGTTGGGCACCTCATAACTCCTCAAACCTTGGACTCAGAGTGGACACCACCACCCTTATATCCTATTCTGCGTGGATTTTCTCAAGATATTTGCCTCTTATCACAGCAGCAACCAGCCCCCTGCTGTGCATACATGATGTCATTGAAAGGAAGGCAGTACCAGCTGCTTTGAGACTTTGAACTACCTGGAGCTGGTAGTTTCCCTGGTGTCTGAACCTGCTGGTTCCATCAAAAATTTTAAATGTTCCTCAGCACCCCATGAATTCACTGTAGTGCCTCCAGATGCCTTGGGGTTGGGAACCCATAGGCATAAAAAATGGTAGGTATGGCCTTGGAATTTCACCTCATTAGAGTGTCTTCAGTGGCTGTGCTTCCATGCCTTTTCCCTTCGCTGTATCTAAATTTGAACTGTGGTGCGGATCTTTCCGGAACTTTGGGGCCCTTGAGCCCTGACTCATGCCTCCTTTCTGCTGGCGCAGCAGGAGACTTAATTTAGTTATCTTATGATAAGCCTCCCACTCTTTCATCCTTTTAAGTTTTATTTTAAAGTTACTCTTTTAACTGAGAAATACTTGAAAATGTTTTGCTTGGCTTGCCTCCCCAAGGAGATGGCAAGTTTCTGGCGAAGGGAGACCTCGCCTCCTATTTCTTCTTGGAGGATCCCAGATCCCCCAGTGATGGCCCTGTGAGGTCACTCCATAAACGTCTTCCTCAGCAGCAGCCGTGAGGACTCTCCTGGGTCTTTCTTGTCTCTTCCAGTATGGACGGACGCCTCTGCACCTTGCAGCCAACAACGGGATTCTGGACGTGGTCCGCTACCTCTGTCTGACAGGCGCCAACGTGGAGGCGCTGACTTCGGTGAGTAGCCCTCTGGCAGGAGAAAGCAATTGCAAACCCCTCAGGCCTCGAGGGCACAAGGGGAAAGGTATTGCTTGCCAGCTGCACTCCAGAGCAGACAGGCTGCCGTTAAGCTTCAGCTCCTCCACTGCAGTTACGTAAACATTTGCCCACACAAACCCGGGGTAAGATCCCGAGAACGCCTCATCCTCTTCTTCCACCAGGTCTGCACTGCCAGGAACACCTGCTGTTTCCCACTGGCCTTTTCGTTTCCTGCGTTACGCAACAGGCCTTTGTGTTTTCCATTAGGTTGTGTGTTTATCTTTTCTAAAAGTGCCCCCTCCTTCCAGGGAGGGAGGAGGAAGGCCCCCCCAGCGTCGGGGGAACAGGTGACAAGAGCTGTTCTCTCTTTTTTAAAAAAGTCCGGCTTTGCTCTTAAGCCCACAACATATTTTAAAATGAGATTTCTTTAAATCTCGTTTCTTTAAATGTCTCACTCCCGACATTCCCCGTTCCAGACCTGGTACCTCCCTGCAGAAGAAACCCTTTGTTTCACATTTCAAGAAATACCGAAGAGGAAAAATATGTCCGCTAAGAGATAAGGTTGCTGTTTTTACCGCTGCGGTGAAACATTATCATTTGAGTTGTCTCTGGCCCAACAGTGGATTGAGTCTCCATTTGCTCATGTGGGTGATTCCTAAAACTCACTAGGACTTTGCTGACACAAAGTGTTTCTCTAAGGAGACCCATGTGAGTCTTGAAATATGGTGGCCAACCTTGGGAAAATCAGCGCTCTGAGGCTGGAGAGTCATACAGGGGTTGGCAAACTATGGACCACAGGCCAAATTCAGCCTGCTGCCTGCTTCTTTTAATAAAGTTTTACTGGGACACAGCCACGCCCATTGTTTACACATTGTCTGTGCCCATTTTCACTCTACAAGGGCAGACGAGCGATTGCAACAGAGACCCTATGGTCCTCAGAGCCCCAAATATCTGCTGCCTGGCCCTTGACAGAAAATGGGTACTGGCTCTTGGCCTAGGACATTGCCTCCCTGGCTGCGCTAATGTGACAGGGATGTGATTCCCTCCCCACAAGCAGTGGGTCTGTTCTCTGCAGTGTTGAGCCCCGAGCTGGGCTCTTCTGCAGGCCCAGTGCTTACCAGCGCTCTACTTGGGGTTGTCCCTTCTTAGGGCACCTCCTCGTCCATCACAAACCCACCTACCGCCGTGCAATGACCTGATGAGCCATTATCAAACCCTGACCATCCATGCCTTGGCACTCGGTCCAGCTACTCCACGATAGAGCACTGATGTACATTTTGATGGGGAGAAGTACTTTTTTGTTACAGATGTTGCCTCATAAAAAATAAACTGTCGGGCTTCCCTGGTGGCGCAGTGGTTGAGACTCCGCCTGCCGATGTAGGGGACACGGGTTCGTGTCCCGGTCTGGGAAGACCCCACATGCCGCGGAGCGGCTGGGCCCGTGAGCCATGGCCGCTGGGCCTGTGCGTCCGGAGCCTGTGCTCCGCAACGGGAGAGGCCACAACAGTGAGAGGCCCACGTACCACAAAAAAAAAAAAGTAAACTGTCGAGGACGGCTGTGAAGATGCCAGCAGCTGCTCCTGCCTACCCGGCAGTGTGGGCCGGGACCTCTCAAATGTGTGACCTTCGGCCTCTGCTGGGTCCTTGGGCTGCCCCCTGACCACTGTGAGCCCGCGGTCATCTCCCCGTGCCTTTGGCCTCCCCTCAAGAGGCCCTCGGGTGTAACTCTGCTCCCCACCCTTCCCAGCTCACTGCAGACGCTTCTCCCTGGTCCCTACGAGTCCACCACGGGGCCTCAGTTATTTATTCATTCAGCAGATACTGAGCATACACTGCGCACCAGGCACAGAACAGCGAACACAGAGGGGCCAAGTCAGGCAAGCTGCCCCTCCCTCGGGAAACTTCTAGTCTAATGGGAGAGAGTCAGACCCAGGGGTCACAGCTACTGGATGGGACCCGTGAGAATTAAGAGCCAGAGTCCCCAGGGACGTTTCCAGGAGTGTCAGGACCACTCCTTAGAGTGGAGAGAGAGAGAAGGAAGGGCCCAGGCCGGCGGAGCTGGAAGGACAGTGAGCTGGAGCGTAGCCTGGACTGGCCCGGCCAAGGTGGGGCTGGATGTGCATGGCCCCCCAGCGGGCATGGTGGAGACGGGGGTCTCCTAGGGCGGGGAAGCCACGTGGGCTCCACGCAGGGTGTGGGTCATCACAGAGGCGCCGTGCTGCGGGCTGAGGCCGGCTCCACGGAAGGACAGCTTGCTGCCTGTGTCGTACTAGACTTCGTAGTAGCCACATCTGACAAGGAAAAAGAAACAGGAAATTAATTTCACTGATATTTTCATATGTTAAAAGTAACATATAAAGTAATGTATTTTGCCCAATAACATGCAAAATATTATCATTTTGACTTGTAATCAGTATTTATAAATTATTGAGATACTTCCAGTTCTTTGATTGAAGTCTTGGAAATCTGGGTACATTTTATACCCACAGCACATCTTAGCTCGGCCACGTTTCCAGCCCCGCGGAGCCGCGTGTGGCCTGGGCTCCTGCCTTATTGGACGGCACAGCCCAACCCTCTTCGTGAGCCAGCTTTTCCCCTCTGCCTGACCGCAGGGATCTTCCCGTCGGGCACCACCTCCCTCGACCCTACAGCTCCTCTAGCTGTTACCCTGCCTCTCCCAGTCTGTTCTCAGCCGGGATAACTGAGAAGAGTCTTCTGAAGGTCCGGTCCTCTTTTCCCTTCCCTCCCACCTCTCCTCCTCCCGCCACAGTCTGTCCTCGACTCCCGGAATTCCCTCGACTCTGCAGAAGCCCCAGTCACCTCGCCTTCAAAATTTTTTTATTGTAAAATAAAACTTTTTTTTTAAGGAAAGGACATAAGCAAAAGTAAAACTTGGTGGATTTGACAAACACCTTTGTAACCCCACTAAGGTCAAGAGGTAGAATTTTCGAGGCCACCCCAGAACCCCCCGGTGGCCTGTCCCAGCCGCAGCTCACCCCCGCCCCTGCCCCCAGTGGAAGCCCCACTCTGACTTTTGTTGTACTATTATCACCTCCTTCCTTACCTTTCTTTGTTGTCTTGCTCACCTGAGTGCCAGCAGTCATGTCTAGTTATCTCTCCAGGACACGACACTTCCTTGACACTCTTTCTGGCCTTGGGTAAGAAAATCCTACTGGCCCCTGCTTCCCCTCCCATCTCTGCTGCCCTCCTCCAGCTCCAAGGCTTCTTGCTGCTGTTCCACGCCCCCTGGCCGGCTGCCCTCCCGCTCTCTGCCCCCTGCTCCTCTCACTAGCCCCAGGGCTGCAGCTGCACTTAGGAACTCAGGTCCACGTCCGGGTCTCCGGCCCCACTTGTTCCCTGAGCACTGCGCTGGGACCCAGCCTGGTGAACACCACCTGTGGAAGGCCCCCCGCCTCCACGCTGCATCCTCTCCCTCCAGGTCTGCTCTCCTCCCTCAGTGTCTGCCCTTTGCAAAAGCCTTCTGCGTACATCCAATCGTCCGGTCCAGGAAATGTGGATGCTCTCTTCCCTGGCGTCACACTGGTGGCCACATCCTGGATTCTTCTCGAACTCACAGCTCTTCGTCCTCTGCCTCCACTTGGTTAAAATCTCAGTGTATTTCCCCCAGGACCAGCTCTGCCTCGGAACTGGTCCCTCACCTGTAGCCTCATGGCCCTCCCGACAGTTCTCACCCAGCACCACATTTATCATTCTGGAAAAGCCAGTCTGCAGTGGGTTCCAGTTGCAAATCATCCCGGGGCTCCGTTGCCCTCAGGATGTGCCCTCCATGGCCTGGTCCCTGCCCACTGCCCACCTCACCCTTCACCTTGCACCCCCTTGGCTATACCATACTGAGTAGGACTCTTTGCAGGTCCGGGGACCTCGCTCATTCCACCTCAGCCAGTTGGTACATGCTGTTCCTTCCCTCTGGAACCTCCTCTGTTTCCAGCCCCACCCCTTGCACATAGTGCCCCCACGTACACACACATACCCCTGCCATGAGGCAATAAGACATGCTTCTGCCTTCACAGGGAGAGCCTTTCAGTGCCTAGGAGGCACCCAGGCACATAGTAGTGCGTGATGTTGGTGTCAGGAAGATTCCGGAACACTAACTCTTTGTCGTCTTGCAGTATCCAACTGGAGCCCCAGGACGCCTCCTCTTTCCCAGTCCCCTTCAGTGGGTGTGATTTGCCCCCTTTCTTGCTCTGTTGGAATTGACTGCTGATTCTCCCATGAGGCTGTGAGCCCTTGGCCATGATCACGTGTAACTTGTCCTGGTCTCCTAACTGGTGTCCCTGCTCCCATCCTGCCCTGTCCACAGTCTGTTCCTCACACAGCAGCCTGCCTGACCCTGTGCAGACATACGTCAGATCATGTCCCTCATCTGTTCAGACCTTCCTTCAGCGTAAAAGTCCTTGTGATGGGGACGTCCCTAAAGATCTGCATTGCCTCCCTGTCCCCCATCTCTTCCTCCTCCTCCCCTTGCTCCGCCTGCACCAGTCACACGAGCTTCCTTGATATTCTTCAAACACGAGAGTCATCCTGCTGCCTCAGGGCCTTTGCACTTGCTGTTCTTTGCAAGACTTCCTCAGGTATCCAAATGTCTTGCTCACTCACCTCCTTCAGGTTTTGACTCAAATATAACCTTCTCGGGCTTCCCTGGTGGCGCAGTGGTTGAGACTCCGCCTGTCGATGCAGGGGACACGGGTTCGTGCCCCGGTCCGGGAAGATCCCACATGCCACGGAGCAGCTGGGCCCGTGAGCCATGGCTGCTGAGCCTGCACGTCCAGAGCCTGTGCTCCGCAACGCGAGAGATCACAATAGTGAGAGGCCCGCGTACCACACACACACACACAAAAAAAAATATATATATATATATATATATATAAAAAAAACCTTCTCAGTGAGACCTCCCAGACCACTGTGTGTGACAAGCAGGGCAGTGAGTGCTAGGATCGCTCGTGGGCCAGCTGCAGACCTGGCACCTTGCTCAGGGGTGCATGGTAGCACAGGGCCAGAATGAAGAGATCCAGCTCCTACCCTTTTCCCTCTTGGACAGAAAGTCAGGGAGTTTTGGGACACTCTCAGCTCTTTTTTTTTTTCTTTGATGATTACTGCTGCTTGCTTTTTCTGCGCCTGGTACTTTGTTGGTTCTTTCCATTTGGTTTTCTCTAATCTGCTCAAGAACCTATGCAGTCAAGGTGTCATTTCTCATGCCGTAGATGAAGAAACCCAGGCTTCGGGAGGCCGAGTGACTGACCACACAGCGGGGGAGGGGCAGAATCCGGACTTAAACCTGGGTCCTTCTCACTCCAAAGTTCAAACTCTTTCCACTACACTGGCAGACATTGCTTTTGGAAGCCCAAACAGTGTCCTTTAGAGCGACACGTTTTGCAAACTGTGAAGTGCTGTGCAAACGTAAGGAATTGTTATTGATGGCTGTTTTCCTGACATTTGAGAGACTTAACAGTGGAGAGTAACTTGGCCAGTGAACATCCTCTGTCTGTGTGCTATGCAGATCTGAGGTCTTCAAGAGAAATTCATGGCCAGTCACACCAGAGGACAGAAAATTTAAGTCGAAGCTCAGATTGCTTCCAACTAAGGCAACGGTCCCAAAACTTCGCTGCACAATAGAATCACGTGGGAGGGCTTTCGAACCCTAATGTCCAGATCGCACCCCAGAGAGGTAGAAGCAGAGCATACGGGTGGGAGCCCGGCAGCAGGAGTTCTTAAAGACCCTGGTGATTCCAACGTGCTGTGAGATTTGGGAACTAAGGCCTGTTCTTATCACGTCAGGAAGGATCTAGACAGTTTGGCATGCATCCCTGGTTTGGATGTGGTGTCTGACAAATTACCTAATTCACCCCAAAGCAAACTAGAAGCTTTCGTCTGCCCGTTGGAGCCATTTCAGGACTTGAGGGGGGGCAGAGAGAGGCGGGTGGCATGACCGTAAAGCACGCCTCCTCCGGAGTGCCCACCTGAGCTTCGACCACAGCCTACGGCTGTGGTTCTCAGTTGGGCAGCTTCACCCCCCAGGGGACGTTTGGCAACGTCCAGAAACACGGGGTTGTCACAGCTGGTGGAAGAGGGATGCTACTGGTGTCTAGTGATGGAGGCCAAGGTGCTGCTAGCCATCCCACAGCGCACGGGACAGCCTTCCACAGCAGAGAATCAGCCTGGCCACAATGTCAGTAGAGGCTGAGAAAAGCTGATCTGACGGCAGGGATTGTGACCTGGGTTGAGAGATTGGCAGGTGTGCTGTCCGTCAGATCCGGGCATTCCCCCAGCCTCCCCGGGGAAGAGAACTTTAACTGTTACTGGTGAACACTGAGAGATGGGCCAAAGGCCCCTTAAGTCTTCTTATTAAAAAAAATACTGCTTTTATTTCTTTGAAGTTGCCTCCCATCTTTTCTACTTTTAAATTTGTCATAATTCCTAAAACCGCAGCAGAAAGATCCCTCAGCCTCCGTTCCCTCCTTGGTAGTGCGTGAACAGCTGGCGTTCCTGCTGCCCTGGAGTGGCTCTGAGGTTACTGCACACGACGCACTGAGATTATTAAGAGGCGCTCAATAAATGTTAGCCATGATCGTGCATGTTCACGGCCTGGAAACAGAAAGGAATTCGTTCAGTGTGAAACTACAGCCCTGTGAAAATTCTCTAATTAAAAAGCAAACACCAAAGTGCTGTGGACCCTTAAGGATTTCCTCCTTTTATGTTCACCGAAAATCTTCAGATAAAAATTGTAAAACTCAGCCTTTCCTTTGAAATGCACAGTAATTAACAGTAACTAGCTTGATATGAGTGCTACAGATTGTCTATGGAAGGATTTTTTTTTTTTTGCGGTACGCGGGCCTCTCACTGTTGTGGCCTCTCCGTTGTGGAGCACAGGCTCCGGACGCGCAGGCTCAGCGGCCATGGCTCACGGGCCCAGCCGCTCCGCGGCATGTGGGATCTTCCTGGACCGGGGCACGAACCCGTGTCCCCTGCATTGGCAGGTGGACTCTCAACCACTGCGCCACCAGGGAAGCCCTATGGAAGGATTTTAAAACGTTAGCTTCCACTAACTAGAATTCGCCAGCAAATGGCAGTCTTTATCGTTGGCCTAACTGAAGAGAGGAGGCTCAGGACACAGGGTAATCTGCCCGCTAACGAGGTGCCCGGTTTGATTAAAGCCTGTGGGCCTGAGACATCTCGCCATTGGACCTCAAAGCACCGATGCACGTTTTTTTCTACCTCTTATCTTCCTTTTTTGGACAATCAAGTGAAATAAGGATTCCACAGAAAGGGAAAAAATCCAGGACATGGTCTTTTGTTCACCTTATTTGCTTCTGATGCCTGTTACACTGTTTCTGCCTCAGATGGCAGTACTGGTGTATGGAACACACAGCTCTCTGTCGTGAAGGAAAATACTAATCGTTTTTCTCCAACAGGATGGAAAGACAGCAGAAGATCTTGCTAAATCGGAACAGCATGAACAGGTAGCAGGTCTCCTCACAAGACTCCGAAAGGTGAGAAATTGTGTCTGAAGTGCTCTGTTTTTATGTGGAAGATTCTGTTTTTTCCCTTGTAAACTATGAGGATGAACAAAAGAGGCTTTGGACACACAAGTGGTACCAAAAGGCACTGGTCCTGTGCTGTGGTTTGCATATCGATTTGCATGAACACATTGGCTACCTCTCTGATTTCTTCTTCTGTATCGAGACTTGGAAATCATTGGCCTCTTTGCAGTCGCTATGCCTGGTTTCCCTCCTACCCGCTTTGTAATACCTGCCCCCTCCCCACCGTGAAGTAGAGGGGAAATGAGAAAGCTGACTCTGCTTCTTTCTTTCTTAATGTTTCGAGCTCCAAGATATCACTTGTGCTCCAGTTTATCAAACCTTGTTGCTCTAAGGTTTGAGGAAACATGACAAAAATAAGTAAATGCAGGTGTACCTTTCCAGCCCACATCATAGCAGTATGTACTGAGAGACTTCAAAATAGTCAAACCCTTTAAGCTAGGGATTCTATGTCTGTGACTCTCTCCTGAAGAAATGGAAGAAACGCAGAGAAAACAAGTTCTATGCACAAAGATGTCCATTGCAGTATTATTTATAATACAGTAATAAAAATTGGAAACATTGAATGACCAACAATGAAGTCTAGTAAATTGACAGACAGCTATAAAAGAGAGTGGTTTGGGGCCGTTAAAATGTTTTTGAAGAGGTTTTAGTAACAGGAGTTTATTGCTTAGGATGTTCCTGGGCTTCAAAGCAGAAGATAAATTATGTGCACATTGTAATCTCAGCTATGTCTTTTTAAAATGCATGGAAAGAAAAGGGTAACAGTGGTGTCTTTGGATTTTGGTTTTTTAATTAACACTCTTCTTTAAACATTACTGTATTTTTTCCAAATTTCCTATAATAATCATGTAATAATTTTTCAAAAGACAAACTTTATAGGAATAAAAAAAATTGCTCAGTTAAGTGCTCATTGAAAAGGTATTGTCCAGAATAAGCTTGGGTATCCTACAAAGATCCTGCCATATAAATTGAAAAGTGCCTGGGGGAGGGATTATAATGTCTTATAATCACAGTAACTTTCACAGCTACTGAAAGTTTGAATTTTCATAGTGGTCCCCTGGTCTCCTGGTCCTGGTTGAGGGGGGGAGTGAGAAGGGACACATCCGTAGGTTGGAATGATTTCTTCCCCAGTGCTCGGAGTTGACCTGGGGAAGATAATTCATTTTCACACCTTTGTGCTTTGGATCCTGTGAACTGATAAACACTGAGATCCCCCAGGCCACTGCAGGGGTTCAGTCTCCCCTTTGATCTAGAGGTTCTACAGAGAGATCCCTCCTTATTCACACGTTCTTACAGGAAAGACTTAAATTAACTCTGGGCTTCGAATTCTACTCTGTACCACCACGGACTGTCTCATTGTGAGGGAGAATTTGAACTAGAAAAACAAGGGAAAACTTTTTGTTTACAGGCAAAACAAGGGGGGTGCAGGGGAGCCTATGAGTCTGTCAGCAAATCAATAATGAACTTTCACATAAAATCTCCTAATCTTAAAATTCACTTTATTTGAAGCTATTTTCAGCCAAATGAAACACAACCTCAGGCCACCGGTTTGCAACCTCTGACTTTTGCTGGATTTTATAGCAGGGAGCCCCACACTGGAGTGTGTGTGGAGTCTTAACGTTCATAGACAAAGTGTCACAATATAAGAGCTGTTTTAAACTGATTCCCCATTATAGTATTCATCCATAGAGGAAAGAAACTGAAACGAAATCTGGTCCACAGGCTGGACGCGCACACGTTTTTACAGTTAATTATTTAGCCTCTAGTATGGACCACTGGTAGAAAGCAACACTTTATCAGGCTTAACACCTTAGCAGGTCTATACACATGCTGAGTCAGGTATTCTCAGGTTTCCCAAATTCCACAGACGGGGATTTTAGCCCACCTGCCACTCCCGGCACCATCGTCCTGATCGTAGCCCCAGCATTGTCCTTGTGGGTGTTTTGTGGGCTCAGCTGGCACGCGGGGAGCCCCCTCACAAGTGTAGCACTCTGGACAATCCCATTGCCGCATACTTTCCTGGAGTGCTGTTCACCATCTCAGAAACTCTTGTTATACGGCAGTGACGCCAGGGGAAGGTGCAGTCTATTCATCTTTAAGCAAAAATCAACTGCAAACCACGATCTCCAGTGGTCTGAGGGTCACCCTTGGCCGAGGGACGAGGCTTCTCCTTGGACTGTGCTGTGTTTTACTGCCCATCTACCCCTTAGGAAGATCCTTCCTTTTATTTAAAAACAGATTGCTACGCTGGGTGCAAACCCAGATGTCTATTATGGCAGATTGGAAACAACGGATAAATGCCCAGAAAAAAAGACAGGAAGGAGAGTACCTAACACGGTAGCTGAGGTTGGGTGGATTGGATGGGTGTAATATGTTTCGACTGCTTTTATAATTAGGAACGTATAGAGGAGGTGCCGCTCCACGCATCTCAGGGAAGGGTGGCTGTTTCCAGACCAGAATTTTGAATTCCGGGTGGCGTGGGTTCTTGCCTGGTCCCAGTTTGGCTTTCCCTTTACCTTTTTTTTCCCATTAATTTGCACTTTGTTTTTTGGTGTCTAGATTTTTTTTAAGAGGAAATATGACAACCTTTAGTAGTTTACCATTATCCTGTGGTTTTTGTAAGGAGACAAAGAAAGTCATTTCAATGCCTGTGAATAGAGTACGTCATCCCTGTTAGAGCCCACAACCTACCTAAAAGTTCACCTCTCATCTTTGCTTTGAGAGGCAAAATATGGGGTAAAGGCTGAGAGCACAGACTCAGGAGTCCCCACGCTGCCACCTAGCTGGATGAACTAGCCACCAGTTTAACAGCCCTGGGCCTCACTTTCCCTGTCTGTTAAATGGGCTGAATATAGTGCTGTTCACGGGATGGTGATGAGGGTCGGATGGGTGACGTACATGATGTCCTTAGAGCATTGCCTGCACACAGTAAGCACCATGTGTTTGCCACAGTCGGCATCCTTGCTTGCATCCTGTGGACCACTCTCTGAGTCTCGGGGAAACATGGAGGTTTCCGTGGAGGCTCCTCTTGTGACCCACCCCCCCCAGGAGCAGATGTTGAGGCTCCTCTTGTGACCCACCCCCCCAGGAGCAGATGTTGGGGCGTCAGCAATGGCAAATGTGGCAGGGTACACTTGAGAGTCACTTTTAGTAACAGCCACCATTTACTCCTCGGTATGTGTGGCAGCACAGTAATTTTACATCCCTGCGATGGGGATGTTCCTGCAGGAAACCTGGACTCCACAAGGTTAAGCAATGTACTAATTAGTGCAGAGCAGAGATCCAGACCCAAACAGAAATATCTGCTTTCAGGGCTCGATCAGGGGCTCAGGGCTTCTTCGGTGCTGATTCCTCACCAGCCAGGGATGGTCCTTTCCCCCAGTGAGCTCACGTGCTCTGTGGCAGGCATGGGTCGCCTTCCGCGGGGTCACCCAGAGCCCCATTGCCTTCAGCAGAGTTTTCCCCAGCTCTGTGTTCAGCGAGACGTGCGTTTTCGCTTGCCTTTGTCATTCCCTCAAACGGCTCTAGACCTCAGCTTTCTGAGTCTCCAGAAAGGGAGAAGTTGGCTGCCAAGCATTTCTAACCACCCTCTATCTTTTTTTTTTTTTAAATAAATCCCCAAATAAATAACTGCTTGGGATTTGGGGACACCCAGCACTGGAACCTGATTCTTGAAAATGATCGCGATATCCCAGTGCATCCCTGGAGAACGCATCGCAGAGGACTTGTGGGCGGTTGCCTCAAGGAGCAGGCTCTACCTGCAGAGAAAGCCAAGAAAGTAGATTTATGTGCAATCATAACCTGGACCATCTGCAGGAAGAGACTGTCCACAACCCGGTACAATGGGTGAGGGGAACGGGAAGAGGGTAATTTATACTTAGGGGCATCTTATCACCATTTCCTTTCAATGTCATCGTCTCCCCCGTATTTGCCACTGTTTCTCACCAGAGTGTTAACAGCAGCAGCATTTGGGGTGGGTGGAACTTCCTGTCCTTGGAGGATGCGAGGACCCCCAAGCGTCTAATGTCTAAGGTATTCCCTCCCCCATTCATTGTGGAAACCAAAAAACCTGCCTCTGCACCTTTCCTAACACCCCTTAGGGTGTTGCCACCCTCAGTCCTACCCACCCCACGTGGATCCTAAGCACAGTCATGGGGAGAAGTCTGCATCTGGGACAGCAGGGAGGTTGGCCTTAAATTGCCTTGCTATGCCATTTGGTTTCTAAGGGCCAAATTAGCAACAGAAATGTTCCCTGTGTTTTCACCTTTAATCAGTTGGCAAGTCTAGGGACGTATTTTTAAACATTTGTTAGGGGTAAGCCATGGAGCTTTCCCTTCTGGAAATAGAACCAAAGTCATCTTGTTCTTCTGCCTGATCTAGGTGTTGGTACGTTCCCAGGGTTTCATCTGTTCACTCTTAACCCCCTCCCAGTGGGTAGTGTCATCTTTGCCTTTGACTTCAACTGTTGACACGTACTGAGGACTTTCCAACCCTCCCTCCATCCCTCATCTCCTTCTAGAAGCCCACACCTGCGTGTCCATAGATCTTTTTTTTTTTTAATTTATTTATTTGTGGCTGTATTGGGTCTTCGTTGCTGCACGCAGGCTTTCTCTAGTTGCGGTGAGCAGGGGCTACTCTTTGTTGCAGTGCGCGGGCTTCTCATTCCTGTGGCTTCTCTTGTTGCGGAGCAGGGGCTCTAGGCGTGCAGGCTTCAGTAGTTGTGGCACGCGGGCTCAGTAGTTGTGGCTCGCGGGCCCTAGAGCACAGTCTTAGTACTTGTGGCACGTGGGCTTAGTTGCTCTGCCGCATGTGGGATCTTCCCGGACCAGGGCTCGAACCCTTGTCCCCTGCATTGGCAGGTGGGTTCTTAACCACTGCACCACCAGGGAAGCCCATGTCCATAGATCTTCTGATCTCCATCTGATGATTCACAAACTTGATGTGTTTAAAAGTCTATTCTTCATCTTCCTCTCTAGTCTGTTCTTCCCTAGTGAATGCATGACTCTTTCCAATCACGTAAATCAGAAATTTGGAAAAAAAGAAAAAAAAAGTCATCGTGTTGACCAGCTTGGGGACAGCAGAGGGTGGGCCGGAGGAAACTGAGAGAAGATTTTGATCCTTTGAGCAGGGGGCTGACTTCGGGGAAGTGAGACCCTTGCAGCCAGCACATCTGGGCAGGTGCGGGGAGAGGGCGGCCGAGCTGGGGCTTGTGAGGGTAGGAAGAACACAGTCCATCTTCCTCTCTGATCCAGTTCAGCAGGAGATGATTTGGGGGTAGTGGCATGTTGGGGCCCCAGGTACTGTCTGGGAGAGCCCCCCATACACATCTCTCCCCAACTGCGTGTCCAGTGCCTTCCACATTCGGGGCTTGAAATCAGCCGTGGTGGTGGTATTTCCACCACAGGAATCAGCAAACACTACAGATCAGGCCTTTCCCACCCCCGCCCCAAGCCCCCTGCAATGAGCTGGTTTTCCAGCACACCATTGCTACGGGGTCTCTGGAGGCTCCCACAATTCCACCTTGCATTGTAGGCACCATCTTCTTACAAAGAGGAGCTGCACCCTCTACTGTCCCCGGTGCTCACCCCCACTACTAAACAAAGCCCCCTCCGGCCCTCCAAACCTGCCCAAGAACTGTGTTGTTACTTAGCCAAACCACTTCTTCTCCTAGAGAAAGGAGGGGTGCGTGTTGTGACAGGCGGGGAGGGCTTGCACTTAGATTTTGCATTGGCATCCATTTTTACTATCACTGCAAGGTCCATTCTCATCTGATTTTAAAATACTACTTTCAAGGGGGTTTGGGGAGTTGGCTTATTTTTATTTTGTTTGATTGTCCTTCTAATCAGCTTTTCTGTAAACTGATATTAAAAGTAGTTGCTTTTCCTAAGCCTGAGACTAGACAGTGAAGAAACATGCCCAGGAATATTTTGAAAAATAGGACAAAGTTGGGAGTTTGCCCAGAATTTAAAATTCACCACAAGTAAACTGCATTTGCATAATTAAGAGTTGCTGCTCCCATCCTGCTGGGTCTAATTGCATCCTGCCACGTGTGGAAAGCCATGTCATCTCTCCATGCTCTTATCTGGCTTTCCCAGATTGGAGATGGTCCTCCCTGTCAATCTGCTGACGTTTAGTTACCTTTGCAGATGAGAAAGTGAAAGCTAAATTGCCAGGGGGCAAAAGGTGCTGGAAGAAAGGAAACTAGAAACCCAAATTAACCAGGCCTTCAAAAAGCAATGCAGTTTCCAAATAATACTCGTTTAAAAGATAGTCACAGTATCTACTATAGGCCAAGAACTGTTCTAGGCCCCAAAGAGACCACAGCGAACAAAAGAGGCAAGACCAGCCAATAAACAAATAAGAAAATGCCAGATAGGTCGGGGGTGGCAAACAATGGTCATAGAGCCAAAACCAGCCCATCGCCTGTTTTTGTAAATATAGTTTTATGGGAGCACAGCTACACCCCTCCATTTACTCCTGTCTCTGGCTGGTTTCTAGACACGCACGTGGCAGTCACAACAGAGACCACCTGGTGCTTTACAGAAAGGTTTGCTGCCCCCTGGTGTAAGTGTAGGGGATTCAAATGGGCTGAAATGAGAGAAAGTAAGGGGATGGCAGGTGGTGGCTGCTTTCCACTTACTGGTGTGGGGATGCCTCTCTGATGGTGACATTTAAACCAACACCCAAAGCCATGAAAGAGGAGCCAGCCGGAGGAAGGGCTGGGAGAAGGCAGAGGGAATGAGTGAAAAGGGCCTGAGGCGGTAAAGAGTCAGGTGCGTTCTAGGAAATAGATCAGAAAGGAGGGGCTGATGGGATTAGCAGCAGAGTCTGAGTGCGGTCTTTGGGGCAGAAAATGATGCCCGAGGAGATCTGATCTGAAAGATAGGCCCAGCTTTACAGATCTTGGTAAGGTGATTGGGTATTGGTCCAAGTGCGTTAAGTAAGTAGGTTAGGAATTTCCCTCTGCTCAGACCGGGAGACCAGATAGAAGGTGGTCTTGGCAGCCAGGTGAGATAGGACAGCTGCTTGGACCAGAGCTGTCCAGGCTCGGTTACTTTGGGAGCTTTGGGCAAGAATACAAACGGGAGCTCGCTTTCCTGTGTAAATATTTAAAGTATATAGTTAAAGCTAACGGGGAAACATGTGCTCTAGCCTCCCACTCTCACAGACGCACCTTTGTGAGCACCTGGAAGCCCAGGTTCTGGTTTAGGATTCTGATTCCTCGGGGTTCACTGCTGCTTCCCCCCAGCTTCCCAGCCCGCTTGCAAGAGGCCCCACCACGTCCCAGCCACATCCGCCAGCCTTTGGGGGAGAGGGGGACAGGACACGAGAATATTTCAATGCATGAGCCAAGACTTGGGTAACAAAGAACCCTCCACTCCCTCGGGCAGTGTCCCTGCTCATGCTTCCCCGGCCCAGCCAGTGAGGACCTGACCAGCCCAGGCACAGGGAGGGTCTTAGAGCTTCTGTTAAATATAGACCACGGATGGACTTCAGCGCTCCCCCTCCAAAGAAATCGATATCCTACCACCTTCTAGAGCTAGCCAAGAGCACACTCCGTACCTTCCTCTGCCCCCGTCCGCATCAAAACCATAGTCTGCCTCGGAGAGCACACACTCAGGCTGATGCAAGCTGCCTTCCCGGGGACCCCGGTCTGGATGCGTCCCTGCTGCGACATCTAGTGGTGAAAAGTGGAAACGCATCACCCACCAGGAGGGAAGAGATTTCAGAAACTTCTGTCTCAGGTTGCTATATCAAATTCAGTTGTGTTCAGATTCTCCAAAGTTCTTAGTGAGCACGAAGAGGGGTCATCCCCGAGGACGAGGTTAAATTTCCTTAGACAGGAAATCTCGAGTATATCTTGCTTTTCCTTGCCTTTCAAGGTAATGGTGGATTCTGTCAGTCTTGATGCAGAGCAGTTTCCTGGCTCATCTTCCCAAGGGCAAGGTGAAGGGTGAATGAGTCCATCCCAGCCCAGGCCAGCAGGTCCTGGTGGAAGGGGAAAGGAAGGGCCAGGAGATGTGCAAAGGCCCTGGGAAGAGGGCAGGAACGTGGGATGGCTTGCAACCCCTGTACCCCTTTCTTTGGCCTGCGAATTATTTTTCTCATCTGCCCGCCATTCACCTCCACTTGAAAGGTGAGAATGCACGTGTGTTCGTATGATCGTCTGGAATTGAGGACATTGTAAAAGCCGAGCTGTCAGTCCAGTGAAGCGGTATTTTCTTGGACCAAAGATTTCCTGAGGACAGTTATTATTGGGGAAACAACATGTGAGCTAGTGATGGGTTCTGAGATGAGCACAGCCCCTCCAGATGAAGGCTCAATCTGCAATTTCATTAAAAAAAAAAAAAAAAAAAAAAAAACTTGAAGCCTCCCTGGGGCTCCCCGAGGACGTGGAGCCTGTTAACACGGGCCAGCAATCCAACTCATTTGCTTAGGAAAAATGAGGTGCCGAAATGTGCCCTTTGTCCATGCAAATCCAGAGCAGGGGGGCCCCTTCTCATTCTACTTGCCTTTATCGTAGCAATGACTTATAAATCTTACTTTAAATCGGGACCCTGCACCAACTGGGAAGTGTCTTCTGAGTGGGACAAACTGGAAATGGCCCTCCTTGGATATTCACAGTGCTTGTAACTCAAGACATCCCCACTTTGAGATTCTGCTCTCGATCTGCAAATCCTTGTTTACCGCTCCCTGCTCCCCAGTCCCCTTCTGAGAAACCCACCACCTCCCTTTCACTGACAGCAGTGGTAGAAAAGAGACCTGGTGGTGAGTTCTGTCTTCGCCTTGGGCAAGTGTCTTGGCCCCTCTGAGCCTTGGTTTCCACATCTGAAACAGAGAACAACCACATTAACCACAAAGGTTTCTTTGAGGTTTAATAAGGGATGTGAGTGAAAAGACAGCATAAGCTGCAAGATACAAATGTGGAAGTGACTCCTGCAGACAGGAAATGCATCTGTCACAACTCCTCCGTTCGTGAAAGAATAATTCATGACCCTTCCAGGGGTACTGCAGTGGGCGTGTAGCAGGGGAAAGAGACTGGCTCAACCCCAACTTCAGCAAAGACAAGTGGGGATTTATAGCCAAGGAGCAAGGGTGGGGGGAGGTCAGTGGGTGGAAAATTGCTAAGAGGAAACCCAAAGGCTGGGAGGCTTCTTGCTGGACTGAGTGCTTTAGATTCTCTTATGAGATGGTCAGCCGGTTGTGGCCACAAGAGGAGACAGAGGGGAGGCTCAGGGCAAAACATAGCTTTTTATATCATAGGTCCCAGAGAGACGGGGGTTAGAGCGTTGCCACAGAGCTCAGACTCAAGCCAGGGGCAAGCTGCGAGCCCCCGTGGCAAGTGCCTTTGCTAGGGATCAAGGTGGGTACATGAGGAAAGGCAGGGGGAGCGGGGGGCAGTGTCACTGGTGCGTTTGAATGTCACGGGGTCACCTTGGGAGGGTAGGAAGGGGAACTTGTGGCTGAGGCCACCTTGCAGACGGGTGCACCTGGGCCGGCACTCACAGCCTGTTTGCGGGGATGTTGAGGCAGCGGGAAAATAGGAAGTTTTAAAGGTTATAATAGTCATCAGGATTCTTGCTGAAGGCGCGCCAGGGTGATCAGGTATCAAGGTTGGGCATGAAGAATTTGCTCAGATATCAGGGGTGGGGGATTTTCTGTAAACGTGACCCTGCAGGATTCTTGTTTAACCTGGACTAACCAGACCAAGGTCACAGCCCACTGTCGCTGGCTTCTCGTCCCTCTTTGCCCCTATTTCTGGGGCTGACCCGGGAAGCAGACAAACAGATTGCCAGCCACTGCCGGCCCGCCACTGCCCTGCGTGGAGTGGGGAGGAGTGAGCGGGGCTCTCAGGCTCAGGCGGCCCTGAGCAAAGTGGAGACATACCGTCTGTCAGCTGCGTAGGGCAAGCCCATCTTGGTTCAGAGCTGCTGCTGGAAGCACGCAGGGTAGCACCTGTGTCCATCGGGTCCCTCGGTGCATGTCTGCTCAGAGAGGAAGGGCCTGCGGGGACTCGTGCAGAAAGGGCAGAAGTGCCCTCACTCCTTCACACGGGACAAACATGTTGGCCAAACTCACAGTGCCAGGACTAGGAAGGCACGAAACAGAAGAGAGCAGCGAGCGATTCACTGCGCAGTGCGTCCAGACCTAATGACAGGACTGAAGCAGTGCCTTTGCATTGTGTCGGGAGAAGCAGATACTGGCTTCACACAAAGGGGCTGGGCGTGTTAGGTGGCTGTGGGTCATGAAATAGGTGGAGAAGTTTTTAATTTATTCGGTGAGGTACTCCTAGCAGAAGGGGATGCTTCCAGTTCAGACACTCAGCGTGAGGTGGGTGGAGGTGTAGCGGGTCCTGACTTAGAGGGAAGATAATGGGCTGGTTTCGGAGATTAAATTAGAATGAGAGATGGTAGATTTCTTTCAGGGGGTCATGGGCTCATCGGCAGCAGTAGATGGCATGGGGGAGAATGCCAGCACCCGATTTCTTCATGACTGCTCAGCAACACCCCAGTGAGTCACTGTCTCAGGATAGAACTTTTCAGCTTCTGTGCTGACTTGGGTAATAATTCAGGGAAATTGCGGGCAAGATATCCCAGCTTTTTCCACCCAATGCAGTGCTTGAGGTTAGAAAAAGAAACCAGATCACTGTCCCAACCATGGTTTCCAATCCTAGCCGACCCAATACTTTATAATGTACATATTGTGTTGCCCCTTTACTCTCCCAAAATAAAATTCAAAGGTAACAATGTACCTACACAGGTAATTTTAAAAGATCAATAGAGGGACTTCCCTGGTGGTCCAGTGGTTAAGACTCACGTGCTCCCGATGCACGGGGCCCAGGTTCGACCCCTGGTCGGGGAACTAGATCCCGTGTGCCACAACTAAGAGCCCGTGTGCCGCAACTGAAGATCCCACATGCCACAACTAAGACCTGGCACAGCCAAATACATAAATATTTTAAAAATACAAATAAAATAAAAGATGAATAGAGTGCCCTAACTATAATATAACAAAGACATCGAAGGAATATATATAGTATAATAGAATGTGTATGTAAATGCAGAGCACAGGCAAAGAGGAGACATTGTGAAATTGGCAGATACTTGGACCCATCTGCAGAATCACCGAATGTAACACCTACAGATGCCACGGATGTGGGAGGGATGGCAACTCAAATAGAGCAGCAGCAACAGGCTGACGTTTCAGAAGTGGGGATCACAGCTCCTGAAAGATTAGGAAAAAAACCCATGTATATGTAATTCCACCAGCGTATAAAATAGTTGCGTTCTTGGGAAAGTCACTATGTATTAAACCAAGCCCTCCCAAAACCCCCTGGGAGGGTCATAGGTAAAATGCAATTAAGTCCTAAGCTCAGATGATCATAAACAAGGTTCTTCTCTTATGTAAATGCTCAGCAGACACTCAGAAGTCAGGCCGACTCAAGAGAATGCTTACCGCTCAGGACACTGTATGTACACGTCAGTACCCCTAGCACCCACCTACCCACCGCCAGCAGTATCCTCCGACGCTGAGAACTAAAGCTGCTACCGTCCATTTCCAAAATGCCAGCTAGGGGACAGTGTTGCCCCTGCTGAGAAAGAGGGGTCAGAGTTTACCAAGAGAAAATGGGGGTAGGAACTCAGGAGAGCCGTGTTTGTTATTGAGCACGCTCCCGTCCTTGGTCGTTGGTGGAAAAAGTAACGGTGGCTCAGCTGGAAGAGATCAGCAGTAAATCATCACCTCCCAGGATTTGGGTCTGGACGCAGTGGTCCGGCCAGGTCTGAGGTCACACTGAAAGGGAAAGGCAGACACTTGCCTCCGAAATGCTCTTGCGTGGGTCACCCCCTGAGTACATCATTGACACAACACCTCTTTATCGGGCATCCTACCTGTGCCAGGTGCTGGGGATACCGTCTCTCCCCTCAAGGTCTGGCCCTTGAGTCTAAAGGAGAAGAGTGTCACATGATTACCCTACAGTCTAGTGGGGTGACGATGGAGAGCCACACGTGCGCTTGAGCCTGCCTGTGAGGAAACCTCCTGGAGAGGCCACAGCAAGATAGGTCTCCTGGCATGCGTGGAAGTTAACAAGCTAAAACAAAGGGGATCATCGTGGGTAGGGGAGAAGGGCTCGACTTCAGGCTGCAAGCCACAGCTCTGACAGGCTGTTATTACTGGGTTAGGAGCTGGGAAGCGGGCCGGGTGTGTGAGTCTGGGATGGAGCCAGGATGGCGTGATCAATGCCCCCCCCCCCCACGTAGCCCTTGAGGTGGGTTCTCTGCGGGCACAGAGCACCTCAGCAACACCATCCCTTCAAAAGCACCCATGTTATATTTGATGTCACACTGTTCGCATGTCTGTGTCCCCCCAAAACTGCGGATCTGGGGCGGGTGTAGACCTTCCCGTTCCAGCACACGGGAGGTCCTCCATAAATGTTGGATGATGAATGTGTGAATTATCCAGGGCTGCGGAGACTCCTGCTTCTCCCCTGTAGGGCTGAGAAAGAAGAAAGCGGAAAGGTTGTCGTGGCCCCCAGGCCCCTCCCCAGCATCTAGCTTTGTACCACGTGACGCCCTTCTTCTCATCATCTCGTACCTTCAGAGCGTCGTAAAGGAACAAGACCCCTCCACACAGAAGGAGGAGGTGACCTGACCAGTCTAACGGGGCTGACCCCGTTTCACTTTTAAATGGACCACTTGGCAGGAGTTGCTCCATCCAATTCATTGTGTATCAAAATGCAATGGAGGAAGGCAAATCCACTGAGACAGAGCACATCGGTGGTTGCCAACAGCCGGGCAGAGAGGGGCCTGGGAATTGGCTGCTCATGGGCACAGAGTTTCCTTGTGGGGGGATGAAAACACTCTGGGACCAGATAGCAGTGATGGTTGTACAACATTGTACACGCACCAAAAGCCTCTGAATGGTTCATTTTAAAATGGTGAATTGTATGTTTATTTTACAGTTAAATTTTTTTAATGCAGTGGGAATAGAACAGACTATATCTGCCACCTGGGTAGAAATTGCAGGTTGGGGTACAAACTTCCAGTTATAAGTTAAATAAGTCTTGGGGATGTAACGTACAGCATGGTGACTGTACCGCACATCTGAAAGTTGATGAGAATAGATCTTTAAAATTCTCATCACAAGGAAAAAAATTGTTGCTATGTGTGGTGATGGATGGTAACTAGACTTACTGTGGTGATAATTTCACAATATATACAGACATCAAATCATTTACATTGTACACCTGAAACTAATATAACGTTATAGGTCACTTATAACCTCAGTTTTTTTAAAAAGGCAAAGAAAACTCGCAGACCGGAAGGATGCAGCAGCGGTCCTGAACCGTGGGAATCAGCGTGTGCCTTTTGCTCCGGGGCTGCACTTCTCCTGTGACTAACAGTCCCTCTCTCATCTATATTCAGGACACGCACCGAGGACTCTTCATCCAGCAACTGAGACCCACACAGAACCTGCAGTCGAGAATCAAGCTGAAGCTATTCGGCCACTCGGGGTCTGGGAAGACCACCCTGGTGGAATCTCTCAAGTGTGGGCTGCTGAGGAGCTTCTTCCGAAGACGCCGGCCCCGGCTGTCCTCCACCAACTCCACCCGGTTCCCACCCTCACCCCTGGCCTCCAAGCCGGCAGGTAGGCACCCCACCAGCCCCTGTCTCTCCACTGGGTACTTCCAAGGTCAAGGACTGGGAGGAGGTGTGGCTTTGTTTGGAGCACTTGGCCTGAGGCTGACCGGTTCCCGCCGCCTTGGTGGCTTCCAGGTGTGGTCCTCCTGGCTCTTGGCCAGTGAGTGCACCCTGCCCTGGTGCTAGCGAGGAAAGGGCCTACTGAAATCACGGTCCGCAATCACGAACGTGCAAAATGGCACAGTCGTGTTCTGCTCGGGGACTCTGCCCTTGAAGACACAAAGAGCTTGTTTGGACTGACATAGGTTCAAGGTTGCACGGATGGAATATCAGCCCGCAGGACGGGTCCTCACCCCTTATGCTTTCTTCTTGGAATGCTGCGGGCACATCCAGGAATGCGAGAGCACAGAGCCACAAAGCTGGGTGCACGGGGAAGCCCGTCCTCGTGTATCTGGAAGTGGGGTGGTGGCTTTGAAAGGCTCCTTTATGGCTTTTCGGTCAGCCCGTCTGTTCACCTGGACCCTAGTCGGGAAGACGATTTTGCCGTCTGCCTCCACCTCCCACAGATGCGATTATCAACGGGTTCACACCCGGAACTCCAGGGTGGCCTGTCCCTCCCCAGGGAGAAACACCTGCAGCGAGCAAGAGGAAGTGGTGCAGTCTGGGGTGTCATTTTTCCTAAACCCACCCTTTTAGAGTGAGGAAATGAAGGTTTTCAAAGGTAAGAATAGAGACCTTCAGAGAATTTCCTAAACAATGTCAGTGTTGAAGCTCTGTGCCCCAGACTCACTTTCTGTACATATTACGAAGGTGTCATATCTGTTCCCTAGGATGAAAACAAATGTTTTAAAGTTTGTGTTTCTATGTAATTTCTGTCTCCGTGAGGAAGGATGTCTGGGCAGCATTAGCTGGAGTGAGGGACAGCTGACCGAGATCTGCACGCCCCTTTCCACTTCTCCCCTCCGAACACAGCAATAGAATTGAAACTAGGGGAAGAAGTGTAACCAAAATGGATACACAATTAGAATGATTACAATATTGCTAACACGTGTTGCTAATGCGTACTGAGTACTAACTACGTGCCAGGAGCCGTGCAGAATGTGGTATGTGTGACCCTCATTTAATCCACGTGACAGACTTATTGGCATTTTTACCACCCTTCTGCTGAAGCCTTGAGGGGTCAAGTAGACTGCCTGGAGTCACACAGCTGGTGATTCAGGAAGTGTCTGGCTTCTGAGCCAGGGCTTATTCATGATACTTATAACTCCGTCTGCCTTGGGGCATATATGTGCTCATGTTTTCCATTTTCCACTGTAATTTTGCTCAATTTCAGTATGTAAGATAGGTCTACCCCTTCTCAGAAGTCGATAGTTTTCCAGGTTTCATGATTAAGTTGAGCCTCTAATGTGTGGGCCAGACCAGTATTGCTTCAAGGTTCAAAGTGAGCTTCTCTAGCAGTTCCTCGTGTCACCCCTAGAGGGAACCAGCTCTCTCCTGCTGTGGGTTAAGGTCACTCCAGTCTGACTCTGGCGGGGCGGGGGGCGGCAGGGGGCCAGAGAGACAGAGACAAAGAGCAGAGACAGAGAAAGACAAAGAGATGAGAGCTATCCAGATCTGTGACCTGGAATTTTTATAAGTCGTATTGGATATGAATTTATACCTCGGGAGCCCATGGGCTAACCTGAAGCAGCCACATATCAAGTGACATCTGGGTTCCCCCGGAGGGAGAACGGCTCAACCCTCACCCCTCAGAAGTAATGTCTCCATTCATCTTCCTTCTGGTCAATTTCCCACATCTGGAAGAATCCAGAAGTAGATTCTTGATAAAATGCAGCTCAGGATGGCTGCATTATCAGCAAATCTCACTGTGTCCTTCAGCCAGGGCTTAGAGAGACTTGGGTCATGGGGCTGCCTGACACAAGATTCTCTCGAGGACAACAGGTGCTCTGGACCAGGAGAACCTCCCCCACTACACTCAGCAGAGAGAAAAGTAACTCGAGGCGCTGGGAAATAAGGTCAGAGGTCAGCAGCCTGGTGAGCTGCAGCGTTGTGTAGTGTGAGGGGAAGGAGAAACATTGAATTAGCTTCCAACGTTTAAAAGTCAAGATGTCTGGACTTCCCTGATGGCACAGTGGTTAAGAACCCGCCTGCCAATGCAGGGGACACGGGTTCGAGCCCTGGTCCGGGAAGATCCCACATGCCGCGGAGCAACTAAGCCCTTATGCCACAACTACTGAGCCTGCGCTCTAGACCCCGTGAGCCACAACTACGGAGCCCTCGAGCCTAGAGCCCGTGTTCCTCAACAAGAGAAGCCACTGCAATGAGAAGCCCACGTGCAGCAACGAAGACCCAATGCAGCCAAAAATAAATAAATAAATAAAATCAAGAGGTCTCACCTAAAAAGTTGGCTATTTGGTTTCTTGTAACAAGTTGGTAGCTCTGGCCACACTGGATTCACATTTCCGCCTGGAGCCGGTTAGTGGAGAGGAGCGGCTACCCCATGTAGAGGGGCCCTGGCTCTGCCTTTCACCCTGTCTCACACAGCGCCCTAACTCCAGGCGGGAGAGCTCAGGAGCAGACCCCTCCACGCCCGTGTCCGAAGGTTTGCCCTGTGGCAGAAATGACATTTCAGGAGTGCATTGGAGTGTGTGACCCCTGGACTAAGGTCACACCTAGTTCATCCCAGAGCTGTCTGGCCAGAGCCAGGCAGCCTCCCGCAGGGCCTGGGCAAGGACGGAAGAGGCCCGCGCTGCTTCATGCCCAGGTGGCCGGTCTGCTCCAAGGGGGTGGGTGAAATTTCTATCCAGACAACCCCTGCAGGTGACAAGATTCGTCCTCAGCTAATTCTAGTCCTGCCTGACGCTGGGAAGAGCCAGGAGGCTGTGTCTGCAGGAGGCTCCGGAGCAGGCCCTCCTCCTGCCCTGCCCTGCCCAGCGGGAGGCGAGCACCCCTGGGCTGAGGGAGCGCAGCCGCCTGCAGGGCCTGGACCCCGCCAGTCCTCGACTGGGCCTGGCCCTAACAAAACAGCAGAAGGGAGTCCTGGGAAAAGCAGCGTAGCGCAAATAGGAAGCGGCAGGAGGGCCACCTGCGGGAGACCCAGCCAGAGGCATCTGGCAGGTCCTAGGGGCCTCGTGTGCCGTAGGAGAATGGACGGAGCAGCGTTTCTGTTAGGCACTTGAGGAAAGCCTACTCCGGAGTGTGGCCTCCAGGGAAGGAAGTCCGTCTCCAGAAACAGCAGCATTGTCCCTTCACAGTGGCATTGCTAGTGCCTGGGAGCCATGCTCTGCTGTGTCCCAGGCCAGAGCTCTGGATGCCCCTGACCTCTGCTAGAATGGTCAGGCCTTCTTCCTTTCCCTGGGAGAGGTGCCCACGTGGGCACATTTCCATCACTCAGGCAGCAGGAAGGTCATTTGCCTTTAGAAACTTGGCTTTGCATTGCACTGGAGGCTAAAGGCTGAGCCACCAGCCAGGAGACAGGATGGGGTGGTGTGGGGACCTGGGGGCAGCCGCTCACGGCACGTGGCTACCACGCACACACTGCCTTTGTGGCCACAGCTGCTGCACTGTGGTTCTGCGGTAGGAAGGAAACCCCCAGTGCCAGTGGAGGAGCACGCAGCCAGGAAGATCACTGCAGGAGGCTGTTGCCTGCTCACCAGAGAGGAGCGTTTGCAGGAAGTCTCTTCTGACCTGGGTGCAAAAGCGGCTTCTCCCTCGGGGCCTGCCACTTTTTACCACTAGGGGTCAGTGGTTAGCAAAAAAGTTTTCCTCCTATGATTTTAATGTTTCCCTGTGAAATTGTTATTTTAATAATACCGTATACAAACTCTGTCCTAACCTTTCATCCTCCCAACAAAAACTGTCCGTGAGGTGCCGGAGTGCCTGTCATTTACCGAATCCATTCTGGTCTCCCTCAGCAAGCCCCAGCCCACAGTGCCACTAAGACAAAGCTTATTCCCAACAGGGGTCGTCCCCAGGTTTCCACACACAGGGAAATGGACAAACCCATTCTTGTGAAGTCGCATGGCTTTTCTCAGACTTGGACTAAAAATCTCTAAAGAAATACACTAAAATGTCCATCACATTGGCCTAGAGAGTTGAGTCATTTTGTTTTCTAATTTGCACTTCTGTTTGCCAAGTTTTCTACTTTTATAACCCGGGGCAGTGGGGAGCTCCAGTTTTCTCCTCCTCCCTGCCAACCCCTTGGATATTCCCATTGTCCTGTCCTCAGTCTGAAGTCTTTGGTCTTTGAACAAGGGTTACCTTTGTGTTTGGATCACCAAGTTTAAAAGTCAGGTGGCTCAGGTGAAATGGTCATTTCTTTAGTCTCTTGCAGTGACTGTCACTATTAACTCTGAACCAAAGGTACGAACTATATGGTGCGATTCGGTTCACTGAGCCCCTCCCTGATGCACTCATGGAGCCTCCCCCTGTGCCCACCCAAGTTCTAGCCCTGAAGCGGAGAGGCCAGGTCTGCCTTCACAGTGCTGTCGGGGGTCTGTTGCGAGAGACGGGCAAAAGCCAGAAGGAGGTCAGGACCAAGGGCACACAGGGCACCGCTCCTGGCCCAGGGGACCCAAATGTGTTATTCAGCTGATTCCCCTGCCCCACAAAGTTCTACCATTATTATTTATGTAAAATTTTAAAAACTGATTCTTTTTATTTACTAAAAGACATAGGTTTGAAAGTGAAATCGCTAATGTCCTTACCATAAATGGAAAACCCATATCACTACTACCCATAAATAAAAATAAATGCAATGAACAGCAATGTGATTAAAATCTAGCTATATACTGTTGCCCACTCCCTCTTTTTTTTTTTCTAGAAAGAGGAAGAACATGCTTCCATCTTTTTCTTTTTCTTTTTTTTTTAATTGGGGTATAGTTTTTTACACTCCCTCTTATTAAAAGGGAAGATTAGCAAGGATTGAAGCCATGCTAAAAACTTAATGTCACGCATTGAGACTTGCTACTAGAGCAATTTAAAGACCTTCAAGGGGATTTTATAAAGGAATGGGCTTCTCACTGTGTGATTCAGCGTTACTTAATGCCATGCATTTTGCATTCAACCTAACAATCTCGTGTACCAGAGTGGTACTCATCTCATCTGTATCAGTCAGGGTCCTGGTGGAGATTTAATGAAAGTTCAAAGTCACAGGCACAATTCACAAGAACATACAAGAGACGGTGAAGCATCCGGAGGCTAGGAACAGAGGGGAGCCATTAGTTACCACCCCTGAGGCTGAAAAGGCAAGAGGAGGAAGTCAGGATCCTGGGAAAGCTGGAGCTCCAGGGGAGAAGCCTCCAGGGCGTCTAGGGTCAGAGACACAACTGCTATCAGAAAAGCAGCAGGCAGTGAGGAGGGAAAATATATACCTCGACCTTTCTCTCCTCCCAGCCTCTACTGTGCCTCCCATAGGTGGACCCTCACCGGAGGCGAATGGCAAGCAAGCCTAGGAGATGCAGTCCATGGGGTTAGCCTCTCGGGACACAGAGCAGCGCAGGAAAGGATGCGGGAGGTGAAGCAAACAATCAACACAGTGTCCCTGGGAAACATTGCTGCCCAGCATAGGCGAGAGGCACACGCACAAAGCAGGCTGAAGCAGGGGTGGGGCAAGGGCAGAGGGCAAAGTCTGGGAAGGAGGGCAGGGGGCAAGGTCTAACGTGCTTGCTCTCTGGCCTGCAGTGTCCGTGAGCATCAACAACCTGTACCCGGGCTGTGAGAATGTGAACGTCAGGAGCCGCAGCATGATGTTCGAGCCGGGCCTCACCAAGGGGATGCTAGAGGTGTTCGGGGCCCCGTCCCACCACCCGCACTGCTCCGCCGATGACCAGTCCACAAAGGCCATCGACATCCAGAACGCCTATTTGAACGGTATGGCTCTCCCACCCCAAATGGGAAGGACCTCGAGCTTCCCCCGGGGAGCCTGGCCCAGCGGGCGTCCATCACAGCCGCACAAAGGTTGGAAGAAGGGCCAGCACAGAGTGATGTTGGGAGTGACCCAGGACTGAAGCAGGGCCGGTTAACAGCCCCAAAAAGTAAAACTAAACCCCCTGGTGTCCCCAGCACCTGGCAGAGCACTGGGCACACAGAGGTGCTTAATAAATGACTTGAGTACATTAGTACATTTTTTAAAGTACTGCCGAACTTCCACTTGGATGGGAAATCTCATAAAATACGGTCCCACTAGCTTTTTGACATACTCGAGTGCGAAACACAAGGGCTGCTCCCCCGGAGCTCCCAGGGGCCCCAGCTGGGCCCAAGGCACTGGAACACAAGCCTCTTCGAGACACGGTCCGGAGCAGGGATAGAGCAGTTTCTCTGAGGCCGAGTTCCCACGGCTGTGAGGATTTTATGAGCTCGTGTTTATTGAAGGTCCTAGTATGATGTCTAGCAGGGAGAGGCTCTCAAAAAGTGGAAATTGGGAGCAACTTCATGAAGGCCCTTTTATTATACTAAACCCAGTGAAAAATAGAATACTCAGGGTGTTTACCTAAAGCAGTGGTTCTTAGACTCCAGCGTAGGCACAAATCCCCTGGAGGGCACGTGAAAACACAGACTTGCCAGCCCGCCCTCGAGCGTCTGATTCATCCCATCTGGGGAGTTTCTTGGTGATGCTGCTGCTGGGCCAGGGACCCTAATGAAATAGAATAAAAGTCCGTGTGCATTCTGCTGTCTTAAAAGCTGAGTGTTCTCTGAGCTGCCAGGAGCAAAGCTGGCCCCGCAGCATAGGGAGAGCACCCATCACCCCTACCCTCATCCTTCGTCCTCCCCTGGCATTATCCCCATCCCACGTCCCTCGCAGTGCTCCCCAAGCTCAAAGGGCCTATTTCTGTGTTCCAGAACTATTCACACTAAGGCCTTAGCTGCCAGACTTAGAGGGCCATGCTCCCCAGGAGCGCCTGTGCTCTAGAAAAGCCCTATGGATCTTCCAAAATGACTCTCAACTGCAGAATTTCTGGCACAGGATAAGCACCAAGGGGAAAAATTAGGGAAAGGGAGCCTGAAATCCTATAACATAAGTGGTCCTGCCTGGCTTCCCAGAGGCCAGTGGGTGGGTGGTCACTGACCTGGTGGGATGTGGCAGCATAGAGGTGACTGTGTCCATGTGTCTGCACAGTCATCAGGAGGTTCCGGGTGCCTAGGAACTCCAGGTCAGAATCTCACCCGTGAGACTTGCGGGAAAAGCAGCCATCCCCAGAGCTCCTGTGTGGGAGAGTGGGAGAGTAGCTGCCCCCCTACCCACACCCACAGCCTTCCTCCCCCCGCCCCTTCGGCCACCTCCCCAGCAGAGGTGGCCTCTTGGACCCAATTTCCTCACAGCTCCTCTTACATCCTTCCTGTGCAAAGCCACTCATCAATTACTGCACCTTACACCTGTGCACGGCACCCTGCTCCCTTCTGACCGACCAAAACAGGTCTCTCACTCACCTGTGGAAGGTGAATTTAGTGACCGTTTAACCAAAATTAAGGTTACATTTCATAGTGAATATACCAATATTTGGGGGTGAAAAACATAATATATGTGTCCACGTACACCTTTCCATGTATGCTTATAGGCGTGCATATACACACATGTGTGTGGGGTGTTGTGTGTGTGTGTGTGTGTGTGTGTGTGTGTACCACTCTGCGGTATTATAAGTAGATGTGCTAGAGATAGACATACAGATACAATAATGAAGGCATTAAGGAAAATTGATAAGCAGATACAGATATAAGTAGGTTTATGGATATAGATATTATAAAAGGCATGGATGTAAAAACAGACATAGACATAAGAAATAGGGAAATGTAAATATTCCGTATGTAGATCTATACTTAAGTAGATGCATAAATAAATAGATGAATGTCACTGTCCCTACTGGTCATCCCTAAAGTGCTGAGAAAAACTGTGATTGAAATTTGGTGGTGGTGTTTCACAATCATAATCTTTCTTTTTCTTTTTCTCTGTAGGCGTTGGCGATTTCAGTGTGTGGGAGTTCTCTGGAAATCCTGTATACTTCTGCTGTTATGACTATTTTGCTGCAAATGATCCCACGTCCATCCATGTCATCGTTTTCAGTCTAGAAGAACCCTACGAGATCCAGCTGAATCAAGTGGTTTTCTGGCTCAGTTTTCTGAAGTCTCTTGTCCCGGTTGAAGAACCCATAGGTAAGCCGAGGTGCCCCTCAGGGAGGGCGTGCCCTTCCTGCTGACCTCACACCCTGGTCACGCCCGGATCCAACAGCTTGTGGCCAACAGCTGCGGGCACCCTTGTTCCTCCTTCCTATCAGGAGATTTCAACTCTGGAAGTTTCCTAGGGCTCAGCTGTTTTTTTTGTTCTGCAAGTTCTTTCATGATTGCATATTTCTGCCACAAAGACTCAATTCTGAGCAATTCCTTGAGAACCATTTCTTGCTTTCTTTCTATATTTTAGGGCTGTGGTCATTTTTGTTAGGTGCAAAGTGGAATACCTCTTTGACAGCTACTGTGCCTTACCTAATGGGTACATAATTAATAGAATGAGCTCTCCTTCGTTCTGTATTTCCATCAAAAATGAAAGAAAAGGGGGCTTCCCTGGTGGCGCAGTGGTTGGGAGTCTGCCTGCCGATGCAGGGGACACGGGTTCATGCCCCGGTCCGGGAAGATCCCACATGCCGTGGAGCGGCTGGGCCCTTGAGCCATGGCCGCTGAGCCTGCGCGTCCAGAGCCTGTGCTCCGCAGCGGGAGAGGACACAACAGTGAGAGGCCCACGTACCGCAAAAAAAAAAAAAAAAAAAGAAAGAAAGAAAGAAGGAAAAGGAACTGTGTTAACTGAATGCATTATCTTAGCCTTATCCCTAAAGGAAAAGACAGCATGGACAGACTTATTTTCTTCTTTTCATACAAAAAAAGCAGCAGCCTTCCCTGATGAAATGCAAAACTCAGCAGTCATTTCGTTTTTGAAAAACTTACAATAATAAAATAAATTGGGCTAATTCCCCTCAGAGTACCTCCAATTTTGCCTCTTTTTTTTTTTGCGGTACGCAGGCCTCTCACTGTTGTGGCCTCTCCCGTTGCAGAGCACAGGCTCCGGACGCGCAGGCTCAGCGGCCATGGCCCACGGGCCCAGCCGCTCCGCGGCATGTGGGATCTTCCCGGACCGGGGCACGAACCCATGTCCCCTGCATCGGCAGGCGGACTCTCAACCACTGCGCCATCAGGGAAGCCCTTGCCTCTTTCTTTCTCATTCTTTTTCATGTTTTCGTTTTAAACATGCCCATAAGTGAGAGGCTCTCTGCCTGTGTGAACTGCAGGAGTCTCCCTTCTGAGCCATTTCTGTGCTGGTGCTGCATTCAGCGGGCTTGCTCTTGTCTCGTAAAGGGTGTCCCCCTGGTCATCTCCTCACCATGCAAACAAGGCCTATTTGGAGGAAGATCTGAGAAGCTGCCTTATGCCCTGTGGTCGCTTCTACTCCACTTCTGAGCAATCTTCCCGGAGGCCCAGGAAATAGGCTCATTCCATTCTGGGCCAGGCCTAGGCCTTCCAGAGGTCACTCCTAGCAGCAGGCCTGGGGCCCTCGGGTCTGCGGGCAAAGTTGCATGTCCACCTGGCGAGACGGCCCAGGCCTCAGGCAGAGCACGCAACCTCAGCTGGGCAGGATGGAGGACCCACCTGTGAAACGGCTTGCTCTCTGCCCTCAGCCTTTGGCGGCAAGCTGAAGAACCCACTCCGAGTTGTCCTGGTGGCCACCCACGCCGACATCATGAACATTCCTCGTCCAGCTGGAGGCGAGTTCGGATATGACAAAGACACCTCGTTGCTGAAAGAGGTCAGGAATAGGTAAGTCAGCTGCTGCATCTTCAGGGGTGATACAGCCAAAGTCATGTGACCCAGAGAAAGGAATTAAAGAACTGAAAGACCTCTTTGGCTTGGTCGAATTTCTTTTACCAAATACACATAATAACAAATCGAACAGAAGTAAAGGGCACATAATAAAAATCAGCAGCCTTCTCACTTCTGTCCTCGCCCCCGAGTACCCCTGCCCAGAGGTAACTCCTTTTAGTTGTTTGATGTATTTTTTTTCAGCTCTAGGGAGGAATAATTGACAAGTGAAATTGTAAGATATTTAAATTGTATGAAGCGGCGATTTGATGTGTGTGTACAATGTGAAGGGATTCTCTCCATCTCATTAATTAACGTATCCGTCACCTCACCCATTTATCTTTTTTTTTTTTTTTTTTTTTTTTGGTGAGAACATCCATCAGTATTTCTCAGAATGTAACTTGCAACCTGCTAGTGGATCATGAAATTCATTTAGGAGGTCTGGAGTGGAGTGGAGGGGAGAAGGACGTGATGGAAAGTATCAGAGTACATTTTGTATCAAGTATTTTTGGAGAACTTCTTTTTCACTTATAAATATGGATGTGCACAGAATCACAATGTAAACGTATCTATTTTTACTTAGTGTCTATCCCCAAAACAGTTTGAACCTGCAGTTCTATTTAATATGCTGGTAATGTGAATTCTTGGTTTATCAACTGACAACCCTTCTCTGTTATCTTCCTGATGTGAGAAATAGGGCTTCTACTAATATTTTAGATCTAAGGTGTTATTTCATACTCATCCCTCTGTTCTCACTCCATCAACCTGCAGAAGCATCTCTTCTTCTGCCGTGTAAAGTGAGTGCATTAGGCCTCCCCTTTCCTGCATCGGGGGAAGCTGTTTCCCCCGTTTTGTGGAAGCTGGGGCACCTGTCTGCACCCGGAGCAGGCGGTGTCCCCAGGCCTCCACCCCAGGGTGACGTTACAGAGTCCAGCCAACAGCAGGTGTGGGGTGTCTCTACAAGGCCACCAGAACTTCCTTGCCTCCCACCAACCTTTTGGGCCAGCAGGAGCCTGGCCCTCTGTGGAAACACCCGGTGAGACTGCGTCACTCTGAGGAGGTCACTGCTCTTTCCTTAGGTTTGGGAACGATCTTCACATTTCAAATAAGCTGTTCGTTCTGGATGCCGGGGCTTCTGGGTCTAAGGACATGAAGGTACTTCGAAATCACCTGCAAGAAATACGGAGCCAGATTGTTTCGGTGAGTATACCTGGGGAGGGCTGGACCCAACCTTCCCCTGGACCATCCAGTGACCCAGGAGTTGGGCCTCTTTGTGTGGCCCTCTGGGTTTGGTCTGGTTTTCATGGGACCCAGTACGCGGTGTCTGCATGGCCATGTTTTTATCCTGTTACCCTGGGGTAAGGAAGGAAGAGTAGAGAAACAAGGAGAGATGGCCATGAGATGAAGCATTGTTATGGGCAAGGTTAGAGTATATGAAATTCTGACAGTTTGGGTTGTTTGTGTAAAAGTAAAATTGTTTGTTAGAAATTACAAAAGCAATGCAAAAGTGACTTATTGTGAAATATTTGGGAAATGCAGAAAAGTAAGAAAACAGTCACCAACAAAATTCACTGAAGAGCATAACATAATAGCTGTCCAAATGGAATAAGGTGGTGTTCTTGGATGGCAAGACTTTATTACTAAGTGTTTCATTTTCCCAAGTTATATAAACTTCATACAGTTCCAGTCAGCATCTGAATGGGGTTGAGGAGATTGGGTTTTTGTCTTAAAATTTCAATAGAAGAATAAATGAAACATGTTATAAAGGCTCTGTAATCAATAAACCAATAAATAACTGGAATAGATTAGTGAGTGTCGAAGTAAATCAGAACATCTGCAGAAATTTAATAGACAACATAGATGTTATTTAAAGTTAATGGAGAAAATGTTTATTTAATAAATGATCTGGCACACCTGGCTGTTTGCCTAGAAGGAAGTGAGGTTGAACTCCTGCTTACTACATAGCGCAAAAATAGACTGTAGGCAAATTAAAGCTTTTAAATGTAAAAAATAAAGTAATATCTTGATGGAAATGCAAGATCATTTATTTTTAAAATAACTTAGAAGTGCTTTGAGAAACCTTTTCAGCCAAGTTAGAAAACCTCAGAAGTTTTCAAAGAAAATACACCAATATTTTGTCAAATACATTTGACAACATAGAAGATTTTTCTGGCCAATAAATTCCATAAACAAAGTTAAAAGGTGAGATAGATTGGGGAAAAAATATTCTCAATGCACCTGGCGTATAAAAGGTTGCTATCCATAATATTCAAAAAGCTGTCTGAAATGGGTAAGACATGGGCAAATATCCCAATGGAAAACTCCTAAAACAAAATGCTCCAGGGACTGTTCCTGCTTCGAAGCTCGAGTGTAACAAGGAGGACATGGCTCTCGCTCCCCTGCATGGCAGGTGCCGTCTTTAGTAATAACTCACCGTTTGCCTGATAGAAGTGCTGTGCTTACAATACCAGGCTCCAGTTCTAGACATGCTTTTGGAATTTTCAGGAACCCTCTCCTCTCTCGTGAAGCTTGACCCTCGCTTTCTAAAGGGGGGTACGCTACGGCAGAGTCAGTGGGCAGGGTAAAGCCTAGAGGGCTTTGGAGAACCTGGTCACGGAAACCAGTGGGTGGCGATCGGGAACAGTGGTCTGTGGCTGGCTCAGCGCCTGCTCACCAGGTGGGATGAGGGCCTGTGCTCCCTGAAAAGTCTTGAGCTGGGGTGTGGCATGATGTCTGCTTCACATCCCGCACACCCCCAACTTCTGTGGTCAGGCAGATGAAGCTCACCAAACAAACTGCCTTTATCCCTGGGAATATTGTTCGTTGAATAGCGAGTGGAATTTAGGGGGTGTAAAAGATGAGATTCGAGAAGGGACTGCCTGATTAATGATGCAGTGCAGTGTATGGCTCGTGGCGTTTTTAACTAGGAAAGTGTGCTGATTATGAGTCTGTAACATAGACTGATTTATTTAACCAAGTTAAGAGCTTAAAAACTCATTTCAAGCCAATTACCAAGAATTACTCAAATTTGAAATATTTCAACAGTAATCCCCATGAATACCTAATTTACTGGTAAAAAGCCATCTAATATTGATAATGATACTCTCTTTTCCTGTCTCTTTGTTCATAAAGCGGCCATCACCTGGCTGAAACCCTCACTCCAAGAGAGGGAGGGAGGAAAACATTAGGACTTCGTGAACGTTAGTTAATTGAGTCCACAATGCCAAAGCCATTTTTTGTGAATCCTTGCCATCTATTTAAGACGAGCAGTGGAAATGAAAGCCTCTATAAAATTTTATATTTGTTAAATAGATTCTGCTTAAAGGCAACACTGAAAAAACAAAACTGCCCCAGTACTTAACCAAAAATCACTGGCGCATCCGAAGAATTACATGCAACAGTGCAGATGTGAGCGGCATCGTTTTGTGCCGGCTCCTCCTGAGTCCCCACAGCTGTGCGTTGACCTGCCTGTACTGCATGTTCTAGGTCTGCCCTCCAATGACTCACCTGTGTGAGAAAATCATCTCCACCCTGCCCTCCTGGAGGAAGCTCAACGGGCCCAACCAGCTGATGTCATTGCAGCAGTTTGTGTACGACGTGCAGGACCAGCTGAACCCCCTGGCCAGCGAGGTGGACCTCCGGCGCATCGCCCAGCAGCTCCACAGTGCCGGCGAGGTGAGGGCTCCAGCCCTGGCAAGGGTCTGGGAGGGGGCCCTGGGATGCATTTCCAGTGTCTGAGTGGGCTGAGCAGTGGGCTGAGCTGCGGAGGCCGAGTGGCAACTGCCCACTACCCATGATGTTTCCAGACGTGCGACTATCACAGGAAGGCTCCAGTGATTCCCCGAACTGCAGTTCTTTGCTCTCCTGTTCACCTTAAGAGCTGTTGTTTCGTCTTGCTTTGGTTGGTTTGTTTTCCGGCTTCTCTTAGTTTGGGAGCACAGTTCCTGCTACACTGGGTGACGGGGCCTCTCCTCTCTCTCCCTGGGGCAGCTGATGCTTAGCTGTGATTCCTGCAGCCTTCAGGATGGCTGCTCTCCATGGAGTGTATCAGCTCCAAACAGACCTCTTGGGCTCACAGACAATCAAGAAATAGTAGTGACGTATCTTCAGGGAGAGAACGTGTGGAGACACTAAGACACGGCAAGCAGTGATCCCCAGAAATGACCAAGAGATAGGAATCTCTCTTCCTGGTTCAGCTCTGGGGTGCAGTTTGGGAACCCTGTTCTAATTGCTTCATATGCTGCCTGTTCCTCTCAACGGGGCATAGCCTTCACGTTCTTCCATCATGTGAAATCAGGAGACAGTGTAAGCTAGTATGGGCTAAGACAGTTCTGATTATGAAAAACCAGAAGCAGTTCCAGGAATTTTGCAAACCAGAAGCTTCCCTGCCCAGTCTCAGGTGCCATGTGTGGCCCTTGGCCATGGATTACATAGGTTTGAAATTCTACTTGAATCAAGAAGCCAGCGACCTTAAAAACTAGAGCCTCAAGCAGTGATTGTGTCAGTCTTTAAATTCCAATGAAACTACCGGCTAATCTACTGGCCCCTCCAGCAGTACTTTTTTTTTTTTTTTTTTGGTAACATCTTTATTGGAGTATAATTGCTTTACAATGCTGTGTTATTTTCTGCTTTATAACAGAGTGAATCAGCTATATGTATACATATACCCCCATATCCCCTCCCTCTTGCATCTCCCTCCCGCCCTCCCTATACCACCCCTCTAGGTGGTCACAAAGCACGGAGCTAATCTCCCTGTGGTATGCGGCTGCTTCCCACTAGCTATCTATTTTACATTTGGTAGTGTATATATATGTCCATGCCACTCGTCCTAGCTTACCCTTCCCCCTCCCCATGTCCTCAAGTCCATTCTCTACGTCTGCGTCTTTATTGCTGTCCTGCCCCTAGGTTCTTCAGAACGATTTTCTTTTTTTTTTTTAGATTCCATATATGTGTGTTAGCATACGGTATTTGTTTTTCTCTTTCTGACTTACTTCACTCTGTATGACAGACTCTAGGTCCATCCACCTCACTACAAATAACTCAATTTCGTTTCTTTTTATGGCTGAGTAATACTCCATTGTATATATGTGCCACATCTTCTTTATCCATTCATCTGTCGATGGACACTTAGGTTGCTCCCATGTCCTGGCTATTGTAAATAGAGCTGCAGTGAACATTGTGGTACATGACTCTTTTTGAATTTTGGTTTTCTCAAGGTATATGCCCAGTAATGAGATTCCTGGGTCGTGTGGTAGTTTATTTTCAGTTTTTTAAGGAACCTCCATACTGTTCTCCATAGTGGTTGTATAAATCTATATTCCCACAAACGGTGCAAGAGGGTTCCCTTTTCTCCACACCCTCTCCAGCATTTATTGATTGTAGATTTTTTGATGATGACCATTCTGACTGGTGTGAGGTGATACCTCATTGTGGTTTTGATTTGCATTTCTCTAATGACTAGTGATGTTAAGCATTGAATCTGTAGATTGCTTTGGGTAGTATAGTCATTTTCACAATGTTGATTCTTCCAATCCAAGAACATGGTATATCTCTCCATCTGTTTGTATCATCTTTTTTCTTTCATCAGTGTCTTATAGTTTTCTGCATACAGGTCTTTTGTCTCCTTAGGTAGGTTTATTCCTAGGTATTTCATTCCTTAGTATATAGGAATGCAAGAGATTTCTGTGCATTAACTTTGTATCCTGCTACTTTACCAAATTCGTTGATTAGCTCTAGTAGTTTTCTGGTAGCATCTTTAGGATTCTCTGTGTATACTGTCATATCATCCTCAAACAGTGACAGCTTTACTTCTTCTTTTCTGTCTTGGATTCCTTTTACTTCTTTTTCTTCTCTGATTGCTGTGGCTAAAACTTCCAAAATTATGTTGAATAATAGTGGTGAGAGTGGACAACCTTGTCTTTTTCCTGAGCTTAGAGGAAATGGTTTCAGTTTTTCACCATTGAGGATGATGTTGGCTGTGGGTTTGTCATATATGGCTTTTATTATGTTGAGCTAAGTTCCCTCTGTGCCTACTTTCTGAAGGGTTTTTTATCATAAATGGGTGTTGAATTTTGTCAAAAGCTTTTTCTGCATCTACTGAGATGATCATATTTTTTTTCTCCTTCAGTTTGTTAATATACTTTATCACATTGATTGATTTGCGTATATTGAAGAATCCTTGCATTCCTGGAATAAACCCCATTTGATCATGGTGTATGATCCTTTTAATGTGCTGTTGGATTCTCTTTGCTAGTATTTTGTTGAGGATTTTTGCATCTATGTTCATCAGTGATAATTGGCCTGTAGTTTTCTTTCTTTGTGACATCTTGGTCTGGTTTAGGTATCAGGGTGATGGTGGCCTCGTAGAATGAGTTTGGGAGTGTTCCTCCCTCTGCTATATTTTGAAAGAGTTTGAGAAGGATAGGTGTTAGCTCTCCTCTAAATGTTTGATAGAATTCGCCTGTGAAGCCATCTGGTCCTGGGCTTTTGTTTGTTGGAAGATTTTTAATCACAGTCTCAATGTCAGTTTGTGATTGGTCTGTTCATATTTTCTATTTCTTCCTGGTTCAGTCTCAGAAAGTTGTTCATTTCTAAGAATTTGTCCATTTCTTCCAGGTTGTCCATTTTATTGGCATATAGTTGCTTGTAGTAATCTCTCATGATCCTTTGTATTTCTGCTGTGTCAGTTGTTACTTCTCCTTTTTCATTTCTAATTCTATTGATTTGAGTCTTCTCCTCTTTTTTCTTGATGAATCTGCCTAAAGGTTTATCAAGTTTGTTTATCTTCTCAAAGAACCAGCTTTTAGTTTTACTGATCTTTGCTATCATTTCCTTCATTTCTTTTTCATTTATTTCTGATCTGATCTTTATGATTTCTTTCCTTCTTCTAACTTTGGGGTTTTTTGTTCTTCTTTCTCTAATTGCTTTAGGTGTAAGGTTAGCTTGTTAATTTAAGATGTTTCTTGTTTCTTGAGGTAGGATTGTATTTCTATAAACCTCCCTCTTAGAACTGCTTTTCCTGCATCCCATAGGTTTTGGATCATCCTGTTTTCATTGTCATTTGTTCCTAGGTATTTTTTGATTTCCTCTTTGATTTCATCAGTGATCTCTTCGTTAATTAGCAGTGTATTGTTTAGCCTTCATGTGTTTGTATTCTTTACAGATTTTTTCCTGTAATTGATATCATTGTGGTCGGAAGACATACTTGACATGATTTCAATTTTCTTAAATTTACCAAGGCTTGATTTGTGACCTAAGATATGATCTATCCTGGAGAATGTTCCATGAGCACTTGAGAAGAAAGTGTATTCTCTTGTTTTTGGGTAGAATGTCCTATAAATATCAATTAAGTCCATCTTGTTTAATGTATCATTTAAAGCTTGTGTTTCCTTACTTATTTTCATTTTGGACTATCTGTCCGTTGGTGAGAGTGGAATGTTAAAGTCCCCTACTATGATAGTGTTACTGTCGATTTCCCCTTTATGGCTGTTAGCATTTGCCTTATGTATTGAGGTGCTCCTATGTTGGGTGCATAAATATTTACAGTTGTTATATCTTCTTCTTGGATTGATCCCTTGATCATTATGCAGTGTCCTTCTTTGTCTCTTGTAATAGTCTTTATATTAAAGTCTATTTTGTCTGATATGAGAATTGCTACTCCAGCTTTCTTTTGATTTCCATTTTCATGGAATAGCTTTTTCCATCCCCTCACTTTCAGTCTGTATGTGTCACTAGGTCTGAAGTGGGTCTCTTGTAGACAGCATATATACGGGTCTTGTTTTTGTATCCATTCAGCCAGTCTGTGTCTTTTGGTTGGAGCATTTAATCCATTTACATTTAAGGTAATTATCGATATGTATGTTCCTATTCCCATTTTCTTAATTGTTTTGGGTTTGTTATTGCAGGTCTTCTCCTTCTCTTGTGTTTCCTGTCTAGAGAAGTTCCTTTAGTATTTGTTGTAAAGCTGGTTTGGTGGTGCTGAATTCTTTTAGCTTTTGCTTGTCTCTAAAGGTTTTAATTTCTCTGTCGAATCTGAATGAGATCCTTGCTGGGTAGAGTAAACTTGGTTGTAGGTTTTTCCCTTTCATCACTTTAAATATGTCCTGCCACTCCCTCTGGCTTGCAGAGTTTCTGCTGAAAGATCAGCTGTTAACCTTTTGGCAATTTCTTTGTATGTTATTTGTTGTTTTTCCCTTGCTGCTTTTAATATTTTTTCTTTGTATTTAATTTTTGACAGTTTGATTAATATGTGTCTTGGAGTGTTTCTCCTTGGGTTTATCCTGTTTGGGACGCTCTGTGCTTCCTGAACTTGATTAACTATTTCCTTTCCCATATTAGGGAAGTTTTCAACTATAATCTCTTCAAATATTTTCTCAGTCCCTTTCTTTTTCTCTTCTTTTTCTGGGACCCCTATAATTCGAATGTTGGTGCGTTTAATGTTGTCCCAGAGGTCTCTGAGTCTGTCCTCAGTTCTTTTCTTTTTTTTTTTTCTTTATTCTGCTCTGCGGTAGTTATCGCCAGTATTTTATCTTCCAGGTCACTTATCCGTTCTTCTGCCTCAGTTATTCTGCTATTGATCCCTTCTAGAGAATTTTGAATTTCACTTATTGTGTTGTTCATCATCGTTTGTTTGCTCTTTAGTTCTTCTAGGTCCTTGTTCAACGTTTCTTGCATTTTCTCCATTCTATCTCCAAGATTTTGGATCATCTTTACTATCATTACTCTGAATTCTTTTTCAGGTAGACTGCCTATTCCCTCTTCATTTGTTTGATCTGGTGGGTTTTTACCTTGCTCCTTCATCTGCTGTGTGTTTCTCTGTCTTCTCATTTTTCTTAACTTATTGTGTTTGGGGTCCCCTTTTCGCAGGCTGCAGGTTCATAGTTCCTGTTGTTTTTGGTGTCTGCCCCCAGTGGCTAAGGTTGGTTCAGTGGGTTGTGTAGGCTTCCTGGTGGAGGGGACTAGTCCCTGTGTTCTGGTGGATGAGGCTGGATCTTGTCTTTCTGGTGGGCAGGTCCACTTCTGGTGGTGTGTTTTGGGGTGTTTGTGGACTTATTATGATTTTAGGCAGCCTCTCTGCTGATGGGTGGGTTTGTGTTCCTGTCTTGCTAGTTGTTTGTCAGAGGGTATCCAGCCCTGGAGCTTGCTGGTCATTGAGTGGAGCTGGGTCTTAGCGTTGAGATGGAGATCTCTGGGAGAGCTTTCGCCGGTTGATATTATGTGGAGCTGGGAGGTCTCTGGTGCACCAATGTCCTGAACTCGGCTCTCCCACCTCAGAGGCACAGGCCTGACACCCAGTCCAGAGCACCAAGTCAGCCACACGGCTCAGAAGAAAAGGCACAAAAAAAAGAAAGGAAGGAAGGAAGGGAGAGAGGGAGGGAGCGAGGGAGGAAGGAAGGAAAATAAAGTCATTAAAATAAAAAAATTTATTAAAAATTTTAAAACAATTTTAAGTAATATTCAAAAAAAGAAAGAAAGAAGAGAGCAACCAAAAAATCAAATCCACCAATGATAACAAGCACTAAAAACTATACTAAAAAAGAAAAGAATAGACAGAACCCTTAGGACAAATGGTAAAAGCAAAGCTGTACAGACAAAATCACACAAAGAAGCATACACATACACACTCACAAAAAAAGAAAAAGGAAAAAAAATATATATATATAAAAAGAAAAGGAAGAGAGCAACCAAATCAATAAATAAGTCTACCAATGATAATAAACTCTAAATACTAAACTACAATAAACATAAAACCAAAAACAAATTAGATGCAGAAACCAAACCCCAAGTCTACAGTTGCTCCCAAAGTCCACCGCCTCAATTTTGGGATGATTCGTTGTCTATTCAGGTATTCCAGAGATGCAGGGTACATCAAGTTGATTGTGGAGATTTAATCCGCTGCTCCTGAGGTTGCTGGGAGAGATTTCCCTTTCTCTTTGTTCGCACAGCTCCTGGGGTTCAGCTTTGGGTTTGGCCCTGCCTCTGCGTGTAGGTCGCCTGAGGGTGTCTGTTCTTTGCTCAGACTGGCCAGGGTTAAAGTAGCAGCTGATTAGGGGTCTCTGGCTCACTCAGGCCAGGGGGAGGGAGGGGTACAGAATACGGGGCAATCCTGCGGTGGGCAGAGGCCGGCGTGACGTTGCAACAGCCTGCGGCGCACCATGTGTTCTCCCGGGGAAGTTGTCCCTGGATCACGGAACCCTGGCGGTGGCGGGCTGCACAGGCTCCGGAGAGGGGAGGTGTGGATAGTGTCCTGTGCTTGCACACAGGTTTCTTGCTGGCTGCAGCATCAGCCTTAGTGTCTCATGCCCGTCTCTGGGGTCCGCGCGGATAGCCGCGGCTCGCTCCCGTCTCTGGAGCTCGTTTAGGCGGTGCTTTGAATCCTCTCTCCTCATGCACCCCAAAACAATGGTCTCTTGACTCTTAGGCATGTCCAGACTTTTTCCCGGACTCCCTCCCGGCTAGCTGTGGCGCACTAGCCCCCTTCAGGCTGCGTTCACTCAGCCAACCCCAGTCCTCTCCCTGGGGTCTGACCTCCGAAGCCCGAGCCTCAGCTCCCAGCCCCCACCTGTCCCAGCGGATGAGCAGACAAGCCTCTCGGGCTGGTGAGTGCTGGTCGGCCCCGATCCTCTGTGCGGGAATCTCTCCACTTTGCCCTCTGCTCCCCTCTTGCTGTGCTTCTCCGTGACTCCGAAGCTTCCCCCCTGCCCACCCCCTGTCTCCTCCAGTGAAGGGGCTTCCTAGTGTGTGGAAACTTTCCCTCCTTCACAGCTCCATCCCTGAGGTGCAGGTCCTGTCCCTATTCTTTTGTCTCTGTTTTTTTTCTTTTGCCCTACCCAGGTACATGGGGGAGTTTCTTGCCTTTTGGGAGGTCTGAGGTCTTCTGTCAGCGTTCAGTAGGTGTTCTGTAGGAGTTGTTCCACATGTAGATGTATTTCTGATGTATTTGTGGGGAGGAGGGTGATCTCCATGTCTTACTCCTCCGCCATCTTGAAGGTCTCTCCAGCAGTACTTTAAATGATTGAATCCAAGGGTGGGGATAAGCAAGGGATCAAACCTTACCTTGTAATATAGTGCTAGATATAAAAATATATATTGTAACCATAATAATAAACTCACTCTTTTTAATACAGTATTCTCTTGCCTTGTGGCATTTGCCAGTAATTTTCTAGCTCATAGTGATTAATCCACATTATTTGACAACACATCCCTCCTTGCCCTTAAGACGTTAATAAGTAAATGAAGGCAGAATAAAAAAGAAGGGAAGTCTAAATCAGGTGTCCCCCATTCTCATCGGCCTCCAGCCCCTCCTCCAGTACTATTCCTGCCCTCTAGTAAGTAATCTAAGGATCTTTTCAGATTTCATCAGTTGTCCTGTCTTTTTTCGGCTCAGGATTCCACACGGCACTCAGTCATCTGTCTCCTTAGTCTCCTCCAATACGGGACAGTTTATCAGTCTGTCTTTTGTGACCCTGAGGAGATAGTTGTGTCTAGGACTGAATTGCAGGCAGTATTCCACCAAATGCCTTACCAAAAATTAAGTAGATATTGCTCTACATTCCAGAAATGTACACTCGAAGTCTCAATTTTGAACAGAATCATATCTACAAGGCATCTCAAAGATTTAAACCAGACTGTGGGGAGAAAAGTACTTCTGGTGCAAACAGGTCCAGGGTCTCAGCCTCCACGTGAGCACAGAGTCCACCTTGGATCACCATTCTTTGTAGAACTAGCCCAGAGTAGGGAGGGAAGGGAGGGAGGGGTAAGTGTTCTGTAAAGGGGAAAGTTGCCACTTTTTTCTTTCTGACTTCTGCTTTTTAAAGAAATGAATGTGACAGGAAAAGCTTAAGTCCCTTTTGGCCACCTCTCGCCACTTTCCTCTCTCTCCACTCCAGGGCCAACCACTGTCATGGTAGCGTATCTTTCTAGACCTTTTTTATATGTGTGTGTGTTAAAAATTTACCTAACAGTCTAATATTGTAACATTCTGAATCTTTTTTGAAAAATTTCAAACATTCAGAGAACTTAGAAGACTAGTACAATATCTCCTCATATCCTCGACACCTAATTTAACCAGTTGTTTACATTTTGCTACCTTTGCTTTATCTCTTTCTCTTCTATTTCTTTATTTGCTTTGCAAACATCATGACCTTTCACCCCTAAAAAATTTAGCTTGTACCTCCTAAGGAAAAGGACATTCTCCCACATAACCACAATATAATTGATTATCACTTCCTGGAAACATAACATTGATATAATACTATTGTTGAATTTATAGTCCTCATTCAAGTGTTTGCCACTTGTCCCAGTAATTTCATTTATAGCTAATTTTATTCATTTGTGTATTTATCTGGGGAGTCAGAATCCAGTCAAAACGCACCCATTGCATTTGGCTCCCCTCTCTCTCCCTCTCTCTCTCTCTCTCTCTCTCTCTGTCTTTTATTACATTGACCTTTTATAAGGGTCAAAGGTAGTCTTTTCAGAATCTCCCTTCTGGCATTGCCAAGCTGGTTTTTTGGCTCAGTACTGATTCTTGAGATCTGTCCATATGAATGTGCTGAGTCATCCTTACAATATCTGCACAGATTTCATCCCTGCTCAGGCCCTTTAGTGCTCTGAGCAGCTGAAGCATCTGGCCATTTAGGTTCCTATGAGTGACTTCCCGTTGTCCCCTCTGGCAGATCAACATCATGCAGAGTGAAACCGTCCAGGACGTGCTGCTCCTAGACCCCCGCTGGCTCTGCTCCAACGTTCTGGGGAAGCTGCTCTCCGTCGAGACCCCACGGGCCCTGCACCATTACCGGGGCCGCTACACCATGGAGGACGTCCAGCGCCTGGTGCCCGACAGCGACGTGGAGGAGCTGCTGCAGATTCTCGATGCCATGGATATCTGCGCCCGGGACCTGAGCAGCGGTACCATGGTGGACATCCCCGCCCTGATCAAGACTGACAACCTGCACCGGTCCTGGACGGATGAGGAGGACGAGGTGCGGGTCTACGGCGGCGTGCGCGTCGTCCCCGTGGAGCACCTCACGCCCTTCCCGTGCGGCATCTTTCACAAGGTGCAGGTGAACCTGTGCAGGTGGATCCACCAGCAGAGCGCAGAGGGAGACGCGGACATCCGCCTGTGGGTGAACGGCTGCAAGATTGCCAACCGTGGGGCCGAGCTGCTGGTGCTTCTGGTCAACCACGGCCAGGGCATCGAGGTCCAGGTTCGCGGTCTGGAGACGGAAAAGATCAAGTGCTGCCTCCTGCTGGACTCGGTGTGCAGCACCATCGAGAACGTCATGGCCACCACGCTGCCCGGGCTGCTGACGGTGAAGCACTACCTGAGCCCCCAGCAGCTGAGAGAGCACCACGAGCCCGTCATGATCTACCAGCCGCGAGACTTCTTCCGGGCACAGACCCTCAAGGAGACCTCGCTGACTAACACCATGGGCGGGTACAGGGAGAGCTTCAGCAGCATCATGTGCTTCGGCTGTCACGACGTCTATTCGCAGGCCAGCCTGGGCATGGACATCCATGCGTCAGATCTGAACCTCCTGACCCGGAGGAAACTCAGTCGCCTGCTGGACCCACCTGATCCCATGGGGAAGGACTGGTGCCTTCTCGCCATGAACTTGGGTCTCCCCGACCTTGTGGCAAAGTACAACACCAATAACGGGTCTCCCAAGGAGTTCCTCCCGAGCCCGGTCCACGCCCTGCTCCGGGAATGGACCTCCTACCCCGAGAGCACGGTCGGCATCCTCATGTCCAAACTGAGGGAGCTGGGGCGCCGGGATGCGGCGGACTTCCTACTGAAGGCGTCCTCTGTGTTCAAAATCAACCTCGACGGCAACGGCCAGGAGGCCTACGCCTCAAGCTGCAACAGTGGCACGTCTTATAATTCCATTAGCTCGGTCGTGTCCCGGTGAGGGCAGCCTTTGGCTTGGGCAGGGTCTCTTCCAACTGCAGAGGCAAGGGGGACACAGCCCATCTTTCCCACTGCAGATTCTGGTGCGTCCTTTCCTACGCCCACATCCCGAAGGACGCCACCCTCCCTTCCGCTTCACCTATTTCTCTGCTACTACCTCCCTCCTCTCACACATTGCGTTGTGTGTGAAGGGTCTTTCTAGTTTAAGAGCAGACCCTATCCTTTCCTTTGGCCATTTGAAAAGCTAGCCTCCCTCCATCTCTCATCCTCTAGTACCTTGCTTCTTACTGATAATTTTACTGGAATTCCTAACTTTTCAATGAAATTTTTTTAAACTATTATATTGATTGTCCTTTTTAAAAAAAAAAGTGCACATTTATCCAAAATGTGTATTTCTTATACTTTTTTCTTTGTTATACCATGTCCTCAGCTTATCTCTTTTATATTTGTAGGAAAAACTCCCATGTAAGGAATCCCACTGTATGATTTATAAACAGACAATATGTGAGTGCCTTTTGCAGAAGAGGGTGTGTTTGAAATCATCCAAGTCAGCCCGGAGCTGTCGCGAAAGAAACGCTCCCTCTCTGTCTCTTGCTGTATGCTGATCATCGCCAGAGGTGCTGCACCCGAGGTTTTTTTTTTTTTTTTTTTTGGCAATTTTTGTGTTTCCTTTGACAAGGAAAGGGGAGAAAGAAACCTCCTCTAGAGCAATTTCATGGCCAGTGTTGTTGCTACGATAAGACATGTTTGTGTTTGCTTTTGTTTCAACGTCCGTGTGAACATCCACGTGGAACCTGCAGACTGTCACGCTTCATCATCCCCTGTCATCTCAGGTAGAAGGCTGACACTGTTTTAGGGAGCCAAGACCTGTGTGAGAATTCAGAAGACCCCCGACTCATGATCTGTGGCAGTTTGTTGTCATTTGTGCATAGCAGATGGTTCTCCACATTTAGATCCTGGTTTGATAACTTCCTGTACTTGAAGTCTCAAAAAGAAAATAAAGGAAGCAAGTTTTCTTGCAGTGATTTTAAATTGTGATAGAGTTTTAAATCGAAATAAGGGAACATGTCCTAATTCTTCTGTCCTGAGAAGCATGTAATTTTAATGTTATATCATATGTATATATATATATGCAGTATGTATATACATATATATTAATACAGGTATTTTTACTTAATCTATAAGATGTAGTAAAAAAGGTTTTCTTTTCTTTTTAGTTCTTTTTTTTTTTCCTTTTTTTTTTTTTTAATAAATAAACTGTTGCTTGTTGCATTAGTTTGTTGGTGTTTAATTCAAAAGGGATTCTTTTTCTTTGTTTTGTTTTCATTTGCCAGTACCCCACCTCGTGGGACAAACCAGTCCAGAAAGTGATTAAACCTAAACTCTCAGGGGTGGAAATCAACCCAGTTTATTAGGTACTTAATTATTACTAAAGTTGGGAATGGTGTGGGGAAGCAGAAAGAACTCAGGTGATTTCACATGTATTTCTTTTTAATTTTTTTATTTTTATTTTTATTTATTTTTGGCTGCGTTGGGTCTTTGTTGCTTAGTGCAGGCTTTCTGTAGTTGCAGCAAGCGGGGGCTGCTCTTCGTTGCGGTGCACAGGCTTTTCATTGTGGTGGCTTCTCTTGTTGCGGAGCACGGGCTCTAGGTATGCGGCTTCAGTAGTTGTGGCACACGGGCTTCAGTAGTTGTGGCACGCAGGCTCTAGAGGGCAGGCTCAGTAGTTGTAGTGCACGAGCTTAGTTGCTCCGAGGCATGTGGGATCTTCCCAGACCAGGGCTCGAACCCGTGTCCCCTGCATTGGCAGGAGGATTCTTAACCTCTGCACCACCAAGGAAGCCCCGCATGTGTATTTTTGCTTTAAGGAAAAGAGGCCCCTTCCATTTTCCTTGGGTGAACCCCCAAACCAAATTGGATCATTCAGGCTCAGCAATGGGGGAACAGAGGAAGCTTTCTATTCCTATACAAAGGTGGAGGGAGCTCCTGCAGAACAAGAGAAAACTTGCTACAAAAGATACATACCTTCCCGCCCATCTTTACTTAGACCACACTGCTGCAGGCCATCAACTAGAAACCCTAGTTTTGACCTGCATGGTAGCTGTAAGTGACAAAAGCTCTAATGACAAAACCCATTTTTAGTAAAATCTCAAGACTGGTTTAAAAAAAAATGGGCAAAGAAAAAAGATTGGAATGAAAAAGACTGCAGTGATGTGGGTGATTTTCTCTACGGTTGTGGGAGTAGAATTCATTTCTGTTTTGCCTAAATGGTCTGTAATAAACATGACTTACTTTTATAAGGAGAAAAGAAATATTAATGGAGTAAAATTAAAAGCTACACGTAAATATGCGTCAAAAGGATGACACTGACATTGAAATCGTGATTGCCTTAGAGGAGTAGAACCTGCTTTTCGTGAGTCAACTCCCTCCTGAACGTCAGCTTCATCTCTCCTGCTTCAGAAGTGCTTCATATCACGGTATCTGGCACCAGGACCTAGGACCCAGGAGGCAAGGGCTGCCTCTGGCAGCCTCAGTAAGTAAAATCCCTAAGAAGGATTCTGACTGCTCCAGTCTGGATCATGGAGCCATCCCAGTGGTTGGGAGAGAGAGAGTCACAAGATTGGCCTGGCCCTGGGCACCCTAGGACAGTGTTGGGAAAGGAGCAGTTTCGCCCAAGAAGGGAGTTCTGTTAACAGGAGAAAGGGGCAGAGGGAGGATGCTGTGCAAATGAAGCAGAGGACTGCAGGAGTCTTTATACTTTTGTTTTAAGCAGGTGCCTGTCCATAAGCTTATGGGGCCACCTAAGCTCCTGAAATGTTGAAGCCATACTTCGGAATCATTACTACACAAATTTGCAGTTTAAGTTCCACTGAGCTCACTGCCCTGCCCTGGGAATTGCTGTGGGGTCATTCCGGGCGGCATCTCGGAGTCTTCAGTGCCGTGAACTCTGGTTAGGCTGAAACTGCCTGGCAAAGCCCCAGCATATGTAGCCGGCTCTGCCTCCTGCAGAAGGGGAGAAACCAGGCCATTCATAGCTCACTTCCTGCAGCCACAGTGGGAATCAAAAGGTACAGGTTCTTAGGAGCCAGAAGCAGCCTTTCATGGACCCTTTTTCTTAGAGTTGCTGTAAAATGCACTCGGGCAACATGTTCCTCATCCCCTGGGAGCTGTGGCTACCCTGGGGTGCCTGAGGTTCCCCTATGGACAAGAGCATCCCAGGGACCCAAAGCCTCCCTGGCATGGGCTGGAGGGCCCTTCCGAGAATTCTGATTGTTTCCAGAAGCTGGATCCCACACCTTCGGAAATGAATCAGAACTCTGGGTGGTCTTTTTTTTTTACAATTAAAACCACAGGATTTCCTGAAACCATAAAACTACATTTGGCCCTATCAGTGTCCAGAGTCTACACCAGTCTTAGCAAACCCTGATGGTGTGACCCCAGAAAAGCCACTCCAAAATGAAAGGCTGGGCCTGGCTACACCTGCCTCAACAGCAGCTAGATGCCAGCCAGGCTGTAAAACCGAAGGGTAGCTCTGAGCTGAAAAGCTTCATTAAGAGTAAAAGGATAGTTGCAGTTTCTCAACGTGAAAAAAGTTCTGGGGGTGGATAGTGGTGACGGTTGCACACCAATGTCAATGTATTTACTGCCACTGCACTATGCAGTTACAAGTGGTTAAAATGAAAAAAAAAATTATGTTATATTTATTTTAGCACAGTTTTTTAAGAACAAGAGAAAAAAGAGAAAGCTGGAACCTAAAACTATCCAGGTAACCGTAAAGCTTGCTGAGTAATATACAGTACTACCCATGTGTTCACAGCAGCCCAGCAAAGCCTGTGCCCCCCACTATGGGGCGGGAATGATTGCTTTTAAGAAGGATTGATTAATGAAGGATTGCTTTTAAGAAGATTTGATTTTTTTTATTTTAAAAGAACCTGTAAAATGGTTATCATGGGAGGAAGAAGTGAGAATTTTGTTTGGCTTCTTTTCTTTTTTTGTTTATTCAGTGTTTTGGGGTTTTTTGTTTGTTTTTCGTTCAAATTCATACCTTGGATGGCACCAATAGTCTTTTAAGGACTTTGGATTCTTTTTGCTTTTTTGGGTTTTTTGGCTATGTTGGGTCTTTGTTGCTGTGCGTGGGCTTTCTCTAGTTGCAGCGAGCAGGGACTACTCTTTGTTGCGTGTGTGGGCTTCTCATTGTGGTGGCTTCTCTTGTTGCAGAGCACGGGCTCCAGGTGCACGGGCTTCAGTAGTTGTGGCTCATGGGCTCAGTAGTTGTGGCTCACAGGCACAGTAGTTGTGGCTCGTGGGCTCTAGAGAGCAGGCTCAGTAGTTGTGGCGCACAGGCTTAGTTGCTCCGTGGCATGTGGGATCTTCCCAGACCAGGGCTTGAACCCGTGTCCCCTGCATTGGCAGGCGGATTCTTAACCACTGTACCACCAGGGAAGCCCCAGGACTTTGGATTCTTGGCGACTTAGGCCACACCATTTATGAGGGCAACATGCTCTGATTCATCATTCCCCAGACGTTTGCTGAGCACCTATTGCCTATCATGGGTGCCAGCTCCACGCTCACAGCAGGGACTCAGAGCTTGGTAGGCTGGAACCTGCTCCCCTAACCAGCCTTGGGGCTCAACTCGACTGTCCGAGGAATTTGCTCTCAGGGGGCTATTTTCAGGGACTGTGACTGTACTTTGGATGGCCACCTGAGGTTGAGGTCACTTTTATCATTGCAACCAAGGGTCACATGCTGGTGAGAGGACTCAGCAGCTGCCAGGCAGGGGCCACGTCAGGGACAGAAACTTCTGTCCCCACTGAACGCCTGGTCAGGGAGGTGCCCCTGAAAGGGGACTGAAGGAGCAGTCAGCCCCCTTCCATCTGCAGCTCTGGAAATGCATGTGGCGGAGCAGGAAATGACCCCAGGAAACGGCGGCTAGTCCTGGCTGAAACGCCCAGCCTCAGAAGGTTGCCCGTGACTCTTGTTCACAAGGCAATTCTTTGACCAGAAGAATCGAAGAAGTGTGTGGGAGTGGGGAGGAGGGACAGGAAAGAAGCTTCACAGGTACCTACAGTAGAGGCTTCCCTGAGCTCGGACTCTGATGCCCGTCACTAGGGGCTGACGCTTGGTGAGGGTGGCCTGGCCAGGCGCCAAAGGCTGTGACTCCAGCCTGTGGGGTTCCTGTCAGCAGTACAGCAAAAGGACCGGGACAAGCTTCTGGTGAATAATGTGTCTTGTCCCATCGAAATCACAGAATTTTACAATGAAAAGAGACCTTATAGATGATGTGATTCAACCACGCTCTTTGGAGGCTGGAAGGAAAGAGTTTAAGAGATTTAGACCAAACAACACGGTTCAATTATTACAATTTAGACTAAATGTCAGGCCCTCTGACCACAACTGGGGCCCTTTATACTCCTCTGCTAAGTATTTATATTGTAATGTAGTGGGTGTGTTGTGAGTGCATGTGTATGTGTGTATACTGTGTGTGTGTGCACAAGTGTGCACCAGTGTATTGCGTAAGTATGTGTGTGGCGTGTGCATGTGCCCACGCATACACGTAACTGTGTATGTGCATGTGTGTAAGTGTGTATATACATGTATACGTTTGTGTATGAGTGTATGCATGTGTGTATAAGTGTGTGTGTATTGTGTATAAGTGTGTGTATGCATATGTGATGCATGAGGTAAGGGATTCCCTGGCCATAAAGACTTGCTCTTCTGGCCAAGAGCCTGGATTGCCACTGATTCAGCCATGAGTGCCCATTTCCCACAACCGGGGTGACTAACAGAGCATCACGAGAATTTTCTTACCCCCCACCCCATGCCATCCTCCAGTGTGAGCCCTATGGGGTTCTGCACAGCCCTCAGGTTACATCACAGCCAGAATCAGTGATGAGCTTCCTGTCTTCCGAGAAGGGAAGGCCAGTCACCCTAGAGGGAGGCCAGGCTGTTTCCTCTAAATCACGTGATTCTGTGACCAGTACTCGCATGGGAAGGAGAAGTCAGGCATTTATTACTGACAGTCCATGCTCCCACCTCTGTGCTGAAAGGCAGCAAGCCAGGTCCTTCCTTGCCAGCCCTACCCGGGGCTCAACAGCGCCCCTTTGGCTTTCGGGGCAATTGCAATGCAATGAAAGGTTTTTTTTTCCTTTCACCTTTTTCCTAGACATACAATATTTTAATGGAACTGAAATCATACAAAATGTACAATTTTATATGCTGCTTTTTAAAAAATTGAAGTATACTGACGTATAATATCCTATTAGTTTCTGGTGTACTTGCTTTTTTTATTTTAATGTAACATGATGGCTCTTTTTCAATGTTACTAGAAGCTCTTCAGAAACGTTAGTTTTAATGGCTCATAATACTCAAATAGTGTCATATCCCGATTGAACTAACTGTTCCTTACCATGAAATACTCAAACATTTTCCCCCATTATAAATAAAATTGGGATAAACATCTTTTGGTACTTTTTTCCCCCTACATTCTGGATTAGACATGAAACATTTGGGGGTGGGGGTGGGGTGTGGTCACATGACAATTAAAAATCCAAGGACAGAAGCATTCATTGCTGAGCAAAAAATTGCATTTGTGTTGCTCTCTTTCCTGGGAAAATAGAAATCTAATGTCTAGATTTCTATTTTCCCAGAAAAACGTTATTTTATCTACCAACCTTATGATGCTTTCTTACTACATTTTTTTTGCTGCTTATAACAGCTTTTATAATATCATTCTTTTAGCAAGAATGGAAAGAAAATTCAATCTTTCCACCATCATGAGAGACGAAAATGATTAGTTAATAATTATAGTTATTGATTGTTTAGAAAACTCTCAGCTTCAAAACTCATTTTTAGTTAATGTCATATAAACTTTGAGAATTGTTTTCAAATCTGGGGAACCTCTATCAAGTATATATATATACACATATGAGCTGTAGGATTTTCTGACATGTTGACTTTTCTCATTTAGTAACTTATTTTATATGTTCGTACAATTGTAAACACTCATTAACCAGTTGTCATGGTGGACATACTTCTCCGTCTGGTTTGATGTCCTGAGTTTCTGTGCAGGCTTCTGTCAGTGGAGAGGCACTTCCTGGTGCTCTGGTCTCTTCTATTTGTGTGGCCCCCCTGCCATCCCGCTCAGGGGTCCCAGTTCTCCAGCCGACAGACATTGCTGACCCTGGGAGCCAGCCGTCCAGCTGGGTCTCTGTCCAGCATGTTGGGAAACTACTGGACGAACTTATCAGTCAAAACAGGCTGTAGACAGTGAAGATCCCCACTAAAGACCCTTTCATGCAGAGAACACCCAGCCCCAGGGCAAACATGCAAATCCGGTTATTTTGCAGAAGGTTCTAATTTGTCAATTTAGCTGACTGCTTTCGCCTCATGACATTTTACTTATCTTTCCATAAACCGGACAAAGGCAGACTTGATTTGATTCTCATTCATCATTTTGGCAAGAATGCCATCCTGCAAATGAGAAATGAAAGTGAATTTTACTTCTCTCTGTCCCCAAAAGCTATAGCCTGAAGCTGTTTTCCCATAATAAGTAGCTTTTCGTTTTACTGACTCTTGAACCCTGCATTATTGTGTCAGTGGTTCCACTTTGAGAATTTCATGCACTAGTAAAATGTCATAAAGGTCATGGGGGCCTGACACTTTGTTTTGCAAAGTAAGACCACTTAGAAACAGCAACAGCTACCAAATGATGTTATCAGTCATTGCAAAAAAAGTTTTTAAACATTGTAATGTCAAAAAAAGAAAAGAAAGGAAGGTAAGTTAGAGTCTTAGAACAAAGGACATTTCTTTCCATTGAATAATCGAATCTTAGGGGGAAAAAAATCATCCAGTGGTCCTTATTTTCTCCTTATGTCACAAGACTAGTGACCAGTTGGTCATGGGCAGTGTGACTTTTGTTGTTTTGTTTGTCCAGAAGCCTTGGCTCTTTGCTATGTATAGAAGTGCAGGGAGAGCCCCACAGGACCCTTCTTGTGAAATATTTCAAGGCCATGTTGATTCCATCCCCTGAAAACTATAAAACTCACCTACTGTTCTCCAGGCAAGGCCAGGCTTTAGGAAGCATGGAAATTCTGGCTGCTCTGGAAAGAAGGTCACAGGATCTTAGCATTAGGAGAAACCTGGAAGTCAGGCGGTTTGGCCAGGGCATGACCCCGCCAGGAATGGCAAGGGGTCAGTCGGTCTCTGCTCCAACAGCCCCAGGGCTGGAGAATTACAAAAGCAGGTTTTGATTCATAAGTGCACTGACACTTGCCATCCTTGTTCTGTCTTCCAGGTTACATAGAAATCTTGATTGTCATCCAAAATAGCCACTTAGGGTTTCCCTGGTGGCGCAGTGGTTGAGAGTCTGCCTGCCGATGCAGGGGACACGGGTTCGTGCCCTGGTCCGGGAAGATCCCACATGCCGCGGAGCAGCTGGGCCCGTGAGCCATGGCCGCTGAGCCTGCGCGTCTGGAGCCTGTGCTCCGCAACGGGTGAGGCCACAACAGTGAGAGGCCAGCGTACTGCAGAAAAAAAAAAAAAAAAAAAAAATTATTAACAATACCTTACACACTGTTAGTTGTCTGTACCAAGGTAATGATGATGGTTTCCTGAATTGTAGAATATCTGAATTGAAAGCTTTGTAAACGGAAAGAACAGAGAATCTTACTCATCACTCAGTCTTACAAAGTGTTATGTCTTAACCCACTGCAGTCACCCGTGCACTGACAGTGCACCCTGAGGGGAATTCAGGATAGAAAAATACAGGATGAAGCAGTCTGCATGTTGGATATATGGCCCCTACATAGTTAAGATGCATATCTAAGGAAGAATTTCAATGATCCCAGATTCTTTCCATATATAGAAAAAGCACTAACATCACTAACTTGAGGTATCTGGCTTTTGTGATTAGCAGTAAACTTTTACCAAGATGGATGCTTGACCACCTGTATTTCCCAGCCAAAAAAACTGAGAGACTGTCACCTGGGCTATAGTCCTCAGTAAGGTCCCTGAATAAAACTGAAACTCATTGCTCTTACGTTATGTGTGTTTTTCAGTTGACCGTTTCAAGTAACTTGTTTTTGTTGTCCTTGTTGCTGATAGAGAGAAATCAAGTAGAGGGATTATTTTAATTACGAGATGATATACTTGTAATTTTCTGGTCATCTGAATGCAGATAATAATAATACTAACATGTAAGTGTGTTTTCCTTCTTAAGAATTCAAAGACATTTCCTGTACTTGTTTGACTATTAATGTATTCATGAAGATCTTTCTTCATATATAGTATAGAAGAAAACTTCTCCTGCCCTGGTTGAATTATCACAGATTATTAGCTGGGGGGAAGAAAAAACAGAAAAAATGTAGACATAAATGTGAATATTTCCACTTCATTTTCTCATTTTTAAAATGACCAGAATGAGAGCAATTTTATGAATGGATGTACTTTTCAAATCAGAAAAACATGAAAATCTAAGGCAATTGGAAGTCATCGTTTAGTTCTGCTGCCCACATTTTCCACGCAGTATGAAACCTTACTTACTAATCAAACACCTACTGACAAAGTCATTGAGATCATGGATGGATTCAATGGTGTATTAGACATGAACATGACTTTGAGGAGCTCAGCCTAGCAAAGACGGCCAAAAAATTCTAAAACCCTGTAGCAGGCACTCTCATAGCTTTTAAGGTCCACGGGCTATGGAAGCACAGAGAGGAAATCCATTTACTGGCATTTGCTAGGGGGTTTGAGGGGAGAGCAGGATTTCACCAGACATTTAAAGAAGTGAAATGGGAAGGAAGAGCATTGCAGGTGAACAGAACAGCTTGGACAAAGGCACAGAGGCACAGGAGGGCTCCTCATAGGAACATCTAGTAGTCAGGGCAGTATTCCTGGAGGGTACCATTAATGGCAGAGACTGAGAGATGAGCCTGGAAAGGCCATTTAGGGCCAGTTATGAGGGCGCAGGAAGGTGCTGATGATGGAGATGGTGCACCAGAATAAGATACAAGGAACAAAAGAGCCCAGCGATGACACTGTGAAGAACCGAGTAGCTCAACAGCCACAGAAAATCAATCAGAAACCAGCTGCTATCACTTTATACCATGCAAAATAAAACACTTCCTGCCCGGATCCTATAAAGGTTGGAAGGAAGTTGCCGGCTCCAGTAACATCACAAGTGGTCCTGTGAGCACTTCTTCCACTTCCTGTTAAATTGCCTGGAAAGGATTTCTTCTTCCATTAATGGATCTTTCTGGTGCTACTCAGAAGATGTGAACTCTTTGAAACTATAATGGATATTGTATAAAACAATGAAGTGTGAATTTTAAAATCTCACTCTTAAGAATCCCATACCACATCCAGTGTTTTTGGTCCATGGTCAGTGGTCCCTGGAGCTGCGTCAGACACCATCCTGACAACTTACACAGCCAAGGAGAGGCAGACAAATCCTGGTGTCATCATCTGGAGAGAACTACTTGTGCTGAATGGCCCAAAGAAAATGTCTAGGCTGGAAAATATGTGCCTTTCACAATCCACCCAAATTTAGTTAACCTCTCTGGATGTTGTTAGTGCCTGATCTTCTTTGGCCAAAGTATTTAAATGTACCTATATAACTGACTGCAACTGGAAACTAACAATGGATACATATAATAGTTAAGTGGATGAATCCAGCAAGGCTGCAGAATGTGTTACAAGACACTTACACAGCATTCTGGCTATTTTAAAGCAGGCATGTAAACACTGGCAAGCAATGTACCATAGAAAACTATCTTTGCCTCAAGTAGATATCTTGGACAAAATTGAGAAGAGATTACTTTGAGGTGAAGTCTTTTTTTTAATTTTTTAACGTTTTCACCGGAGTATATTTGCTTTACAATGGTGTGTTACTTTCTGCTTTATAACAAAGTGAATCAGTTACACATATACATATATCCCCATATCTCTTCCCTATTGGGTCTCCCTCCCTCCCACCCTCCCTATCCCACACTACTAGCTGGTCACAAAGCATGGAGCTGATCTCCCTGTGCTATGCGACTGCTTCCCAATAGCTATCTATTTTACATTTGGTAGTGTATATATGTCCATATATACACTACCATTCTCTCACTTTATCCCAGCTTACCCTTCCCCCTCCCCATGTCCTCAAGTCCATTCTCTAGTAGGTCTGTGTCTTTATTCCTGTCTTGCCCCTAGGTTCTTCATAAACTTTTTTTTTTTTTTTAGATTCCATATATATGTGTTAGCCTACGGTATTTGATTTTCTCTTTCTGACTTACTTCACTCCGTATGACAGATTCTAAGTCCATCCACCTCACTACAAATAACTCAATTTCGTTCCTTTTTATGGCTAATATTCCATTGTATATATGTGCCACATCTTCTTTATCTATTCATCTGTCGATGGACGCTTAGGTTGCTCCCAATCCTGGCTATTGTAAATAGAGCTGCGATGAACATTGTGGTACATGACCCTTTTTGAATTATGGTTTTCTCAGGGTATATGCCCAATAGTGGGATTGCTGGGTCATATGGTAGTTCTATTTTAGTTTTTTAAGGAACCTCCACATTTTTCTCCATAGTGGCTATCAATTTACATTCTCACCGACAGTGTTGAGGGTTCCCTTTTCTCCACACCCTCTCCAGCATTTATTGTTTGTAGATTTTTTGATGATGGCCATTCCGACCAGTGTGAGATGATATCGCATTGTAGTTTTGATTTGCATTTCTCGAATGATTAGTGATCTTGAGCATTCTTTCATGTGTTTGTTGGCAATTTGTATATCTTCTTTGGAGAAATGTCTATTTGGGTCTTCTGCCCATTTTTGGATTGGGTTTTTTGTTTTTTTGATATTGAGCTGCATGGGCTGCTTGTACATTTTGGAGATTAATCCTTTGTCAGTTGCTTCATTTGCAAATATTCTCTCCCATTCTGAGGGTTGTCATTTCGTCTTGTTTCTGGTTCCCATTGCTGTGTAAAAGCTTTTAAGTTTCATTAGGTCCCATTTGTTTACTTTTGTTTTTATTTCCATTTCTCTAGGAGGTGGGTCAAAAAGGATGTTGCTGTGATTTATGTCATAGAGTGTTCTGCCTACGTTTTCCTCTAAGAGTTTGATAGTGTCTGGCCTTACATTTAGGTCTTGAATCCATTTTGAGTTTATTTTTGTGTATGGTGTTAAAGAGTGTTCTAATTTCATTCTTTTACATGTAGCTGTCCAGTTGTCCCAGCACCATTTATTGAAGAGGCTGTCTTTTGTCCATTGTATATTCTTGCCACCTTTATCAAAGATAAGATGACCATATGTTCATGGGTTTATCTCTGGGCTTTCCATCCTGTTCCATTGATCTATATTTCTGTTTTTGTGCCAGTACCATACTGTCTTGATTACTGTAGCTTTGTATTATAGTCTGAAGTCAGGGAGCCTGATTCCTCCAGCTCCGTTTTTCTTTCTCAAGATTACTTTGTCTATTCGGGGTCTTTTGTGTTACCATATAAATTGTGAAATTTTTGTTCTAGTTCCGTGAAAAATGCCAGTGGTAGTTTGATAGGGATTGCATTGAATCTGTAGATTGCTTTGGTTAGTATAGTCATTTTCACAATGTTGAATCTTCCAATCCAAGACCATGGTATATCTCTCTATCTATTTGTATCATCTTTAATTTCTTTAATCAGTGTCTTATAGTTTTCTTCATACAGGTCTTTTGTCACCTTAGATAGGTTTATTCCTAGGTATTTTATTCTTTTTCTTCCAGTGGTAAATGGGAGTGTTTTCTTAATTTCACTTTCGGATTTTTCATCATTAGTGCATAGGAATGCAAGAGATTTCTGTGCATTAATTTTTTTATCCTGCTACTTTACCAGATTCATTGAGTAGCTCTAGTAGTTTTCTGGTAACGTCTTTAGGATTCTCTATGTATAGTACCTTGTCATCGGCAAACAGTGACAGCTTTACTTCTTCTTTTCCGATTTGGATTCCTATTATATCTTTTTATTCTCTGATTGCTGTGGCTAAAGCTTCCAAAACTATGTTGAATAATAGTGGTGAGAGTGGGCAACCTTGTCTTCTTCCTGATCTTAGTGGAAATGGTTTCAGTTTTTCACCATTGAGGACGATGTTGGCTGTGGGTTTGTCATCTATGGCTTTTATTATGTTGAGGTAAGTTCCCTCTATGCCTACTTTCCAGAGGGTTTTTATCATAAATGGGTGTTGAATTTTGTCGAAAGCTTTCTCTGCATCTACTGAGATGATCATATGTTTTTTCTCCTTCAATTTGTTAATATGGTGTATCACGTTGATTGATTTGCATATATTGAAGAAACCTTGCATTCCTGGGATAAACCCCACTTGATCATGGTGTATGATCCTTTTAATGTGCTGTTGGATTCTGTTTGCTAGTATTTTGTTGAGGATTTTTGAATCTATGTTCATCAGTGATATTGGTCTGTAGTTTTCTTTCTTTGTGACATCTTTGTTTGGTTTTGGTATCAGGGTGATGGTGGCCTCTTAGAATGCGTTTGGGAGTGTTCCTCCCTCTGCTATATTTTGGAAGAGTTTGAGAAGGATAGGTGTTAGCTCTTCTCTAAATGTTTGATAGAATTCGCCTGTGAAGCCATCTGGTCCTGGGCTTTCGTTTGTTGGAAGGTTTTTAATCACAGTCTCAATGTCAGTGTTTGTGACTGGTCTGTTCATATTTTCTATTGCTTCCTGGTTCAGTCTCGGAAAGTCGTTCATTTCTAAGAATTTGTCCATTTCTTCCAGGTTGTCCATTTTATTGGCATATAGTTGCTTGTAGTAATCTCTCATGATCCTTTGTATTTCTGCAGTGTCAGTTTTTACTTCTCCTTTTTCATTTCCCATTCTATTGATTTGAGTCTTCTCCCTTTTTTTCTTAATGAATCTGGCTAGTGGTTTATCTATTTTGTTTATCTTCTCAAAGAACCAGCTTTTAGTTTTATTGATCTTTGCTATTGTTTCCTTCATTCTTTTTCATTTATTTCTGATCTGATCTTTATGATTTCTTTCCTTCTTCTAATTTTGGGGGTATTTTGTTCTTCTTTCTCTAATTGCTTTAGGTGTAAGGTTAGGTTGTTTATTTGAGATGTTTCTTGTTTCTTAAGGTAGGATTGTATTGCTATAAACTTCCTTCTTAGAACTACTTTTGCTATGTCCCATAGGTTTTGGGTCGTCATGTTTTCATTGTCTTTGTTTCTAGATATTTTTCGATTTCCTCTTTGATTTGTTCAGTGATCTCTTCGTTATTAAGTAGTGTATTATTTAGCCTCCATGTGTTTGTATTTTTCACAGATTTTTTCCTGTAATTGATATCTAGTCTCATACTGCTGTGGTCAGAAAAGATACTTGATACGATTTCAATTTTCTTAAATTTACTGAGGCTTGATTTCTGACCCAAGATGTGATCTATCCTGGAGAATGTTCCATGAGCACTTGAGAAGAAAATGTATTGTCTTCTTTTTGGCTGGAATGTCCTATAAATATCAATTAAGTCCATCTTGTTTAATGTATCATTTAAAGCTTGTGTTTCCTTACTTATTTTCATTTTGGATGATCTGTCCATTGGTGAAAGTGGGGTGTTAAAGTCCCCTACTATGACTGTATTACTGTTGATTTCTCCTTTTATGGCTGTTAGTATTTGCCTTATGTATTGAGGTGCACCTATGTTAGGTGCATAAATATTTACAATTGTTATATCTTCTTCTTGGATTGATCCCTTGATCATTATGCAGTGTCCTTCTTTGTCTCTTGTAATATTCTTTGTTTTAAAGTCTATTTTGTCTGATATGGGAATTGCTACTCCAGCTTTCCTTTGATTTCCATTTGCATGGAATATCTTTTTCCATCCCCTCACTTTCAGTCTGTATGTGTCACTAGGTCTGAAGTGGGTCTCTTGTAGACAGCATATATATGGGTCTTGTTTTTGTATCCATTCAGCCAGTCTGTCTTTTGGTGGGAGCATTTAATCCATTTACATTTAAGGTAATTATCGATATGTATGTTCCTATTACCATTTTCTTAATTGCTTTGGGTTTGTTATTGTAGGTCTTTTCCTTCTCTTGTGTTTCCTGACTAGAGAAGTTCCTTTAGCATTTGTTGTAAAGGTGGTTTGGTGTTGCTGAATTCTCTTAGCTTTTGCTTGTCTCTAAAGGTTTTAAATTTCTCCAACAAATCTGAATGAGATCCTTGCTGGGTAGAGTAATTTTGGTTGTAGGTTTTTCCTGTTCATCACTTTAAATATGTCCTGCCACTCCCTTCTGGCTTGCAGAGTTTCTGCTGAAAGATCAGCTGCTAACCTTATGGGGATTCCCTTGTATATTATTTGTTGCTTTTCCCTTGCTGCTTTTAATATTTTTTCTTTATGTTTAATTTTTGATAGTTTGATTAATATGTGTCTTGCTATGTTTCTCCTTGGATTTATCCTGTATGGGACTCTCTGTGCTTTCTGGATTTGATTAACTATTTCCTTACCCATATTAGGGAAGTTTTCAACTATAATCCATTCAAATATTTTCTCAGTCCCTTTCTTTTTCTCATCTTCTTCTGGGACCCCTACAATTCGATTGTTGGTGTGTTTAATATTGTCCCAGAGGTCTCTGAGACTGTCCTCAATTCTTTTCTTTCTTTTTTCTTTATTCTGTTCTGCAATAGTTATTTCCACTCTTTTATCTTCCAGGTTACTTATCCATTTTTCTGCCTCAGTTATTTTGCTATTGTTTCCTTCTAGAGAATTTTTAATTTCATTTATTGTGTTGTTCATGATTGTTTGTTTGCTCTTTATTTCTTCTAGGTCCTTGTTAAACGTTTCTTGTATTTCCTCCATTCTATTTCCAAGATTTTGGATCCCCGTTACTATCATTATTCTGAATTCTTTTTCAGATAGACTGCCTATTTCCTCTTCATTTGTTAGGTCTGGTGGGTTTTTACCTTCTCCTTCATCTGCTGTGTGTTTCTTTGTCTTCTCATTTTGCTTAACATACTCTGTTTCGTGTCTCCTTTTCACAGGCTGCAGGTTCGTATTTCCTGGTTTTTTGGTGTCTGCCCCCAGTGGCTAAAATTGATTCAGTGGGTTGCATAGGCTTCCTGGTGGAGGGGACTGGTGCCTGTGTTCTGGTGGATGAGGCTGGATCTTGTCTCTCTGGTAGGCAGGTCCACATCTGGTGGTGTGTTTTGGGATGTCTGTGACCTTATGATTTCAGGCAGTCTCTCTACTAATGGGTGTGGTTGTGTTCCTGTCTTGCTAGTTGTTTGTCAGAGGGTGTCCAGCACTGTAGCTTGCTGGTCGTTGAGTGGAGCTGGGTCTTGGCGTTGAGATGGAGATCTCTGGGAGATTTTCGCCTTTTGATATTACGTGGAGCTGGGAGGTCTCTGGTGGACCAAAGTCCTGAACTTGGCTCTCCCACCTCAGAGGCACAGCCCTGACGCCTGGTTGGAGCAGCAAGAGCCTATCATCCACACGGCTCAGAATAAAAGGGAGAAAAAAAGAAAGAAAAAATAAAATAAGAAAAAATTAAAAAGTTATTAAAATAAAAAACAAAAAATAATTATCAAAAAAAATTTTAAGTAATTTAAAAAAAGAAAGAACAATCAAACCAAAAAACACATCCACCAATGATAACAAATGCTGAAAACTAAACTAAAAAAATATAAAAACGGACAGAGAGAACCCTAGGACAAATGGTAAAAGCAAAGCTATACAGACAAAATAGCACACTGAAGCATACACATACACACTCACAAAAAGAGAAAAAGGAAAAAATATATATATATCGTTGTTCCAAAGTCCACCTCCTCAATTTGGGATGATTCGTTGTCTACTCAGGTATTCCACAGATGCAGGGTACATCAAGTTGATTGTGGAGATTTAATCCACTGCTCCTGAGGCTGCTGGGAGAAATTTCCCTTTCTCTTCTTTGTTCACACAGCTCCACGGGTTCAGCTTTGGATTTGGACCCGCCTCTGCGTGTAGGTCGCCTGAGTGCGTCTGTTCTTCACTCAGACAGGACGGGGTTAAAGGAGCAGCTGATTCGGGGGCTCTGGCTCACTCAGGCGGGGGGGAAAGAGGGGTATGGAGTGCGGGGCGAGCCTGAGGTGGCAGAGGCCAGCGTGATGTTGCACCAGCCTGAGGTGCGCCGTGCATTCTCCCGGAGAAGTTGTCCCTGGATCCCGGGACCCTGGCAGTGGTGGGCTGCACAGGCTCCCCAGAAGGGGGGTGTGGATAGTGACCTGTGCTCGCCCACAGGCTTCTTGGTGGTGGCAGCAGCAGCCTTACTGTCTCATGCCCGTCTCTGGGGTCCGCGCTAATAGCCACAGCTTGCGCCCCTCTCTGGAGCTCCTTTAAGCAGCGCTCTTAATCCCCTCTCCTCGCGCACCAGGAAGCAAAGAGGCAAGAAAACGTCTCTTGCCTCTTCGGCAGCTCAAGACTTTGTCCCGGACTCCCTCCCGGCTAGCTATGGCGCACTAGCCCCCTTAGGCTGTGTTCACGCCGCCAACCCCAGTCCTCTCCCTGCGCTCAGACCAAAGCCCGAGCCTCAGCTCCCAGCCCCCGCCCGCCCCAGCGAGTGAGCAGACAAGCCTCTTGGGCTGGTGAGTGCTGGTCAGCACCGATCCTCCGTGCGGGAATCTCTCCACTTTGCCCTCCGCACCCCTGTTACTGCGCTCTCCTCCGTGGCCCCGAAGCTTCCCCCTCCGCCACCCGCAGTCTCCGCCCGCGAAGGGGCTTCCTAGCGTGTGGAAACCTTTCCTCCTTCACAGCTCCCTCCCACTGGTGCAGGTCCCGTCGCTATTTTTTTGTCTCTGTTTTTTCTTTTGCCCTACCCAGGTACGTGGGGAGTTTCTTGTCTTTCGGGAGGTCTGAGGTCTTCTGCCAGCATTCAGTAGGTGTTCTGTAGGAGTTGTTCCACAGGTAGATGTATTTCTGATGTATTTTGGGGGAGGAAGGTGATCGAGGTGAAGTCTTTAAGTCATTAACAGCTTTTACCTTTCTTAGTTGGTCAAATAGAGATTTAACTTAAATTGCTAAGGTGTTTAGTTCAAGATACTTTGTCTCTTCTCTGCTGCTCCTAAGTCAGAAGGGATTTATTGCCCCAATTTTGTATCTTTGTAGCCTTCATTCCAAATGGTTTAAGACTTTCTGTAAAACCCAACAACTTTCCTATGCAGTACGCGGGCCTCTCACTGCTGTGGCCTCTCCCGTTGCGGAGCACAGTCTCCGGACGCGCAGGCTCAACAGCCATGGCCCACGGGCCCAGCCGCTCTGCGGCATGTGGGATCTTCCCGGACCAGGGCACGAACCCGTGTCCCCTGCATCGGCAGGCGGACTCTGAACCACTGCACCACCAGGGAAGCCCTCCTATGCTTTTTCAATGAAGGAGCCAACACAGTAACGGGAGAAAAGCTGTGTAGCTGGCACTTCTATCTCATTTGATGTTGCTTTAGAATAAAGGACAGAAAAAAATGATAAAAGCCCATAAGATCCCAGCAGAGGGGCCAGATGACAGTATTTGCTAAGCCACATTTGTTCATCAAATCTATAAAGGAGGTATAGTCAGTGGAGGAATTGGAAGGTAAAAGGATTACTAACATGATTCTGTCGAGTTGTAATCACACTGCTGCCTTCAGAATGCACTGGGATAGGCGGAATTAACTCCACTCCAGAAGTGAAGAACTAAATGCGGTAAAGGAATGTTCAATGGGAAATGGTGATTGGAAAGGTAGCATCTAAGGCTACCATTCTGGTGCTGTAGCTGATGTTCTTATTGATTAAGATGCCATTTCAATCTTCATAGCTCTCATTCTCAACATCACAAATTGGAAGGAGCTTTGGACTGAGGCAGAAGCTATGGTGGGTAGACCCAGATACGTTACCAACTCAAGACAAGATATATATGGTCATTCATGGAAGCTCTTTGGATTCTTTGCTCGGAAAGTACAAACAGTCATATCTGCCCTAATGACTGACCCCCTCCCTGGATGGTTGGGAAGTTCACGTGGGCTGACCTAGGGTGTGCACCCAGTGAAACAGTGCTATAAACACCAGTGTACCCCTAGCACTTGGGCCACCATTCCTTCTCTTCCCTCACTGAGCCTCCAAATGACTGCACCTCTCAGACTTCTCTCCCTGCAGCCACCTGCCCACAGGCCCCCTGAGGATGCAGAAGAATGAGGCAAGAGAAGGAGGGACCCAGTTCTTCTCTGTTTATATTTCTCTTAGCCAAGGCACAGGGTTACCGAAGAGTTTTTTCCTGTTGGAAAGGCAATAAAAATTAATTTTAAGTAATGATTTCTATTTAGGCATTTAAAGAGAGATATGGTTAATAATTTACTAGTCTAAGATGAAAAAAGAACTAAACTAGACATCTCTGAACTTTTCACTTCCTAATCTATTTTCAACTAACATCAACAAATAATGTTGAATTCAATTGGACATTAGCAGTTTAAATGAATATCAAACATCAAATATCAAATTTCTAGACACTAACCATTTTTTTAAATCTAATCTGAGGGAAAAAAATTATATCTACTCAAAAAATTTGGAGTACTAGACCAGATAACTACCCTAAATAAATGGTTGACTGAAACCATACATTTTTTAAAGAAAGATTTCCCCAGAGAGATAAACACTGTAAGTCTTTGAAAGTGTTTATTTTGTATGGAATGGCTTGGGGCATATAGTTTAGTAGAGACAAGGTCCCTCCCAGCAGAGCAGAGAAACAAACTCTCCATACAGAAAAGTGGTGACAGTGTGATTCAGTTTATATATATATATATACATATATAATTTTTTCAGTTGCTTTTCCATTATAGGTTATTACAAGATATTGAATATAGTTCCCTGTGCTATACAGTAAATCCTTGTTGTTTATCTATTTTATATATAATGGTGTGTATTTGTTAATCCCATACTCCAAATTTATCTCTCCCCCCAATTTCCCCTTTGGTAACCATAAGTATGTTTTCTATGTCTGTGAGTCTGTTCTGTTTTGTAAATAAGATTATTTGTATTATTTTTTAGATTCCACATGTAAGTGTTGTAATATTTGTCTTTGTCTGACTTATTTCGCTTAGTATGATAATCTCTAAGCCCATCCATGTTGTGGCAAATGGCAATATTTCATTCTTTTTTATGGCTGAGAATATTCCATTGCATATACATACCACATCTTCTTTATCCATTCATCTGTTGATGGACACTTATGTTGCTTCCATGGCTTGGCTGTTGTAAATAGTGCTGCTATGAACATGGGGGTACATACATCTTTTCAAATTAGAGTTTTCATCTTTTCCAGATATATGCCTAAGAGTGGGATTCCTGGATCATATTGTAGCTCCATTTTTAGTTTTTCAGTCTCCGTACTGTTCTCCACAGTGGCTGAACCAATTTACATTCCCATCAACAAAATAGGAGGGTTCCCTTTTCTCCACACCCTCTCCAGCGTTTATTATTTGTAGATGATGGCCAAAAAATGCTATTTAAACCCCATGTCAGCTGAGTATTTTAGAATAATTTAAAGAAGAAGAAAGTAAGGCCAGATTGGTAAATAGGCTTCTCAACAGCTCATCCTGAGTTCAGACAGCTTTGCTCTGCTGGAGTGGCAGCCCCGTGGCTTTCAGTGAACCCAAGCTGCAGGCACTGGTGAAGGGGAGAAGTTGAAGGTCAACCTTTCCTTTCCCAGCTGCTTTTCAGAGGGAGGCCTACTGTCTCCCCCTTTTTTCTAAGCATCAACAAGCACAGATATTTAGTAGTCCTATTTTGGGCACAGCTCTAGGATCAATAGAAAGATTCTTGGATACTTTATGCAGATGCGCTTTTTTTTCCCCCAGAGAAAAGGAAGAAATCTGCCCAATATCTTGATACAGGTTTCTATACTTTACAATGTAACATTTTTTGCCTTGATCGCTGACATTTTTATACTAACAAAGCTTCTTTTGAGGTTGTACAATTTACATAGAGTAAAATTCACACATCTTAAATGTAGAGCTCCTTAAGTTTTGACAAATGCATACACCCATGGAATTATGCCCAGATCGAGATATAGGAATTCCCATAGTCCTAGAAAGTTCCCTCAGGTCCCCTTCCAGTCAATACTTCCCCTTGAGGTAACCACTGTTCTGATATCACTACAGATTCATTTCCCCTGTTCTTGGACTTCATATAATAGAATTATATAATATGTCCTTTTTCATAGGCCTTCTTTTGCTTGACATAGTGTGTTTGAGATTCATCTATATTGTTGCATGTAAAAGGAATTTGTTCTTTTTTTAATTGTTGAGTCTGAATATACTACAGTGTGTTTATCCATTCTCCTGTGGATGGACACCTGTCCATCTGTTTCTGCTTTGGAGCGATTATCAGTAAAACTACTATGAACAGTCTCACTTGGGTAAATATTGATACCTAAAGCTGGAATTGCAGAGTCAGTGGATAGATGTATGGCTAATGTCATGAGGAACTAGTGAATACCTTCCCAGAGGGGTTTTTTCCATTTTACACTCCCACTAGCAATGTGTGAGAGTTCCACTTCTTCCATATCCTCACCAACAATAAGTATTGCACCCCTTTTGAACTGTATCCTTTCTGCTGGGTGTGAAGTATCATCTCACTGTAATCGCATACAGTTTTTAAGAAAACTTAAGCCATCCTAGCACCCCTCAAAGGACCTCCTAAATTCTAATAAGGCAAGTAAAGTTATCTGTAACATACAGGTCAAACATATGAGACCATGGATTGTATTTTAAGTTCTGTGGGTATAATCTTAGGACATGTAGGCCTGATTTTATCAGTTGGGGGGCATAGTTTAATAATGTTAACTGTATCTTGGCTTTTAACATATAGGCTTACTTACTGCTATAGTTTATGGTTCATTTCACTAATTTGGTAACCTGGCTCATAGGAAGTAAAGAGGTAAGTAGGGATTGTCCGTGAATCAAATCCTTGCATAAATGTTTTCTGAATTAAGCAAGACCTCTGGAAGGATTTTTTGACCTCACAAAAAAACAGTATTATATTAGCCCTACTATAGAAGCTAATGCTTTACTTCATCTTCACAACAATCCTATGAAAAATATACAATTTGTATCCTCATTTCCTCAATGAGAAAACTGAGGCTTAGGGGAGTTACATAAGCTGCCTACCGCCCCACAGCTAGAATGGTTGCTCTGCCCCAGCCCTGACTCCGAGCCCACATACTGAGTCTCTCTGTACACCACTCTCACACTGCAGAGAAGTGTTCAAGACAGACGTGAAGAAAGAACACAGGCTGCCTTCACAGAGGTATTTCAAGATAAGCAGGCAGTGCCTAACTGTTTAGAGATATGAAAAGGTGCTTCTAAGTAGAGCAAAATCAATAGAGGGCAAATTCAAGATCTACTGATATACGCTTCTTTGCTTGAAATAGCTGTTTATGTCTCAGTTTTAGGAATATTGCTTAGCTTTCCAGCTGCTAGAGGTGGCCTGGCCATCTTTATGAAAGATGACTAATCCCACCCTACAACGGCAACTCCCTTCCACACATTCCACACAAGGCCCAACATTTCTTATAGGCTTTAATATCAAAGGAATCAGTATCACTATGAAATGTTTTTTTCAAAGAGTACAAAAGTGTATACCGTTGAAGGGGGAGAAAAACAAAATGTTAAGCAGTACATAATGTGCTACCTTTTGTGGAAAAAGAAAAGGAGAGAATAAGAATCTATATTTTCATGTGTTCTCATATACATAAAGAAATTCCAGAAGGATGCATAAGAAATGAACAGTAGATTTACATGGGTGGGATGGGGACTGAGATGAAAGAAAACTTTTGTCTATATACCCTCATATAGTTGGGGGTGGAGAAAGGTCTCAGTATGTGACTTTTGTAAAAAAGTTACTCAAATTTTTGTTTAAATCAAATAATGGTGAATAACAAAAAAGAACATGAAGTAAAAACTTGATGTCTCCAACATAGGCCATTCTTTCTCATTGCCACAGATAACTGTTCTAGTGTGCTACATATTCTCCTAGATTTTCTTTTTATATAAACCTATGTTCTTTTATCAAAATACATAGATACAGTTATTTTATTTTATTTTATGTTGGCTTTTAATGGGATCTTACTATGCACATTGTTCTGGAATTTGCTTTTTGCACTCAGCCATAAATGCTGGACATTTTTCCATGTTTGGACACATGTCAACATAACTAAACAATCCCCAACTGACAAATATTTAGTTTATCTTCCAAAGCTTGCTATCACAAACAGTACTACAATAAAAATATTTGAATATGTGAAGTATGTACATTTAAAAAATGATGAAGATTTCCCAGTAGCTGAACCAAAAATTGTATCGATTTACAAAAGCAAACAAGAAGACCCATTTCTCCACACTCTCACCAACCGTAAATATCATCAGTCTTTTACACTTTCACATAGCTGAGAGGTTAAAAATAGAAAAAGATCTTAATTTGCATCTCCTGGATTATGAGAGGGTGAGCATCTTCTGGTATTTCATCTCCTTTTGCTTCTACTGTGAGAACAAGACAGGTCATGAGATGGAATCTATGGTGAGAGCAGGGTCTCTCCTCTGAACTCCTTGACTCAGAATGTTCTCATCACATCAGAGGAGCAAAAGCGATGAGACATAAATTCATCCAAGACAGAGGTTGCAAATCGAAATGCCTTGGAGGGCCCCCAGGAAAATGTAAATAAATGCTGAAGGGGAACAGTAGAGAGTGGTGAGGCCTTTGTTGAGTGCAGGATGCCACCCTGATCTAAAGGATTCACATTTTTTAAAGTGTTAATGATTGTGCAGACCCAATATCTTGTCCCTGACCTAAAATGTTAAAGTCTGATCGTCCAAAGAAATACATCTAAGTACCAGATTTGCGCTTCTGTAGAAAAAGTCCTCATGTTTAAAATTCTAAATTTTTCCTAAATTCTTTTCTTGTTTTAAATTTTAAGTTAAAGTTTTTGTCTTGAGTTTTGTTTCAAAATTAACATAAAACTTAATGTTTAGAAAACACATAAAGTGGGCTTCCCTGGTGGCGCAGTGGTTAAAAATCCGCCTGCCAATGCAGGGGACACCGGTTCAAGCCCTGGTCCAGGAAGAGCCCACATGCTGCGGAGCAACTAAGCCCATGTGCCACAACTTCTGAGCCCACATGCCACAGCTACTGAAGCCCATGTGCCTAGAGCCCGTGCTCTGCAACAAGAGAGACCACCGCAATGAGAAGCCCACGCACCACAACGAAGAGTAGCCCCTGCTCGCCTCAACTAGAGAAAGTCCTCATGCAGCAACAAAGACCCAACACAGCCAAAAATAAATAAATAAAATAAATATTATTTTAATTAAAAAAAAAAAAAAAGAAAACACATAAAGTACTTTTTCACCTCACTTAGACCTGAAAAGGAAGATCAACTGAAAGTAATTATGAATTTGCCAGGAAGCAAGTTTTCTTTTTTTTTTTTTAAATTTATTTATTTTTGGCTGCATTGGGTCTTCGTTGCTGCATGCAGGCTTTCTCTAGTCATAGCGAGCGAGGAGGGCTACTATTCGTTGCGGTGCACGGGCTTCTCATTGTGGTGGCTTCTCTTGTTGTGGAGCATGGGCTCTAGGCGCGCAGGTTCAGTAGTTGTGGCTTGCGGGCTTTAGAGTACAGGCTCAATAGTTGTGGCACACGGGCTTAGTTTTTCCGTAGCACACAGGATCTTCCCGGACCAGTGATAGAACCTGTGTCCCCTGCATTGGTAGGTGGATTCTTAACCACTGAGCCACCAGGGAAGTCCATGAAGCAAGTATTAAGAATTTGCTTCTTTACTTTAGTATTTATTTATGTTTATATAGATATATTCTGAGTAAAAGAATTCTCTTTTTTTTTTTACAATTTGAATACTGCTTTATAATTTTGCAAATATTTTACCTACATTTAATAAAGTATTCATACAATTACAAAACTTAGTCCAGTTACTGCATAACTTCATAACATAATTGAGTAATAGACATAAATAAAATATCAATAATATGTGTAATAAGTGCCTGCAATGGAAGTTTGCATTATGACCTACGGGAAAGCAAAAAAATAAATTGCCTTCTAAGGGTGGTGACATTTCAACTGGGTATTAAAGAATAAATACAAATGTATTCGTTAGAGAAAAGGTGGAAAGAGAGATGTCATATAGGGTGAAAAAACATTTGAAAAGACTTAGAGGTTTAAACAAAGCAAGAATTCTTAAATCTTTTATTAATTTGAACCACTTGAAATTGCCATTCTGAAGGTCAAAAGTCATCGAATATCAACAATCTCATATGGATAAATCAAAAGTTTTTCTGTAAATTTGTCTATTCCACAACCAATTTGTTTTAAAAAGTCCAGATCATTCCGCGGGGTTGGGGGATGGGAACAGTACCATTGAAGTGTTAATACTCACATGGATTAGATTGTTTTCATTAGCTGATTCAAACTTCTTGCTTCATCTTTTTGTTTATTCTATTGCCAACGTATGAGGGAGCCAGGTTTTGGTAGTAGCCTGAACCAAAGGAAACAGCTATATCTCATATTAAAAGTCTGCCTACAGGGTCAATGTTGTTGAAAAGTTTTACTCTACAAAGAAGCCTTTTTGGCTCCGACTGGAAATAGTGACCAGACACTGACAGGCAAAATATTCTATGTTGCTCTGAGTTATGAAACATTACCTGTTGGGTGAAGCAACAATACATAATTGCTGTACCTGGCCTCGTCCACCAAATGATTCATCAGTTTCATGGAGTCATTTGTCAACATCATTTTCCTGATCACCAACCAATTAGTGTTTGCAGAGCACCCACACAGGGATGACACTGTACCTGGTGCTTGACAGAATACAAGGAAGACAAAGAATACAACTTATAAACTAAACTGTTGGAACTGTGCATTTGAATATGAAACAGCGCAAACATACCTGATAAGTCCGAGCCTACCTGGGTCACACGGGGTAAAATATATTCATTGAAACTCACCATCGAGCTTCACAATGGTTATTTGTGTTGCAGCAGAGGATGGAGCAGATTGTCCTTCCACAGAAAGATGCTGAGAACGGCTCCCAGTCTCTTTAGGGAGCCAAGAGTCAGACTAAAGGTTTGGGAGGGCCTTTGTGGACTCTTGAGTCGAAAACTCCAGAATCCTTTTACAAGGTCCATCAAAATCTCTAAAGACTTGGGGAATTTGAAGATTCTAAGGAAGATTCAGTTAGTTAAGAGTTGGGGATTTTGGAGAGTTCCATAAAGAAATTCTCGGACAAAAACACGTTTGAAATTATCATAGGAGGACAGTTATGTACATATTTTCCAGCTAACAGTTTTTAATAAAAGAGGTTTTAGGTGGGCGTTGGAATTGAATCAAGACTGTTTTTTCACCATTGTCACCATCCTCATTTTGAATTACTCCATGCTACTGTATGTCCTCTTCAATTCCATCTTGAACTAGATAGAGTCAGAATAAAAAGGAAAACTGAACAAAATGCACCTATGCCTGACGGAGAAGCACTCTTAAGCCTTCTAGGAGATTTAAACAGGGTAACCCCTGATTATAAGCAGGTCGTGTGCCCTTAGTGTTTGGCCAATGGGCTGATTGGAAAACAAGTCGTATTTTCCCCCAGGTGTCAAGTGCTTTGTGGTTAGGCACTGAGGCTGGTACAGGACAGCTCACTACCCTGGCTACACCTGAGGCAGTGCCACGTTGATGGTACCCAGTAGAACCTCACCCCTGTGGGCAGCAAGGTCTCCCTGGAAGCCGGGCACTCACATGTCCCAGTGCAGTAGATCAAGGCCTTCGGGGCAGCAAGAGATGGCGGGCTCTTCCCATCATTGCAACATGACAGTGCAGCCTGGGAAAGAGGAGACATGGGAGTGGCATCCAGGCGGCCTCGGGCTGAGTGCGGCTGGAGTGACCTTGTCTATCCCAGTAGGTTTCCCACCACCCTTTGTTCCCCAGGCCGTACACCTGCCCAGCCTTCCCTTTTCTCTAAGGATTTGGAAGTGGCCAACGTGGAGAACGCCCCTCCCTGCGGAGGTTTTCTGAGTCTTTATGGGGGGAAAATGAGGCAGAACATGATGAGGGTGACAGTCCCTCCTCCTCCCCTTGGTTCATCCTATTGCACAGGACTAAAAGGAGGCTTGGCTGCAGGTAAGAGCAAATCCAGGCTTTGGCCATGCAGGGTGTCTGGTCCCAGGACCAGGTGCCCAGGCTCAGGGTCGAACTGGGTCAGGAGATAGAAGTCTGAGGCTGGGACATCACCCCAGACGGGCACCGAGGAGCAGTGATGGGTGGAAGCAGGGGCTCTGTCCTCTCCTTTCCCCTTCCAGGGCCCCTCAGTCCCACATGGGCAGCGCGTGCTCCTCTGTGGGTAGCTGGGAGGTGGAAGGGAGGAAGCACCTCCAGAGGTGGCAGAAGAGAGAAAGAAGGTGACGTCTATGGCCATCGCTGCTCCAAGTAGGCCATTGGGTGGAAAAAGACACTCAAGAAGCTTTAGATAAATAAAATCAACTCCCATGTTATTCACTGACTTTTTTAAAATGTGCTTCTATAAATTTACAATGAAAAGAGCAATGAGCCAATAGAAAATGGGCAAAGACGTAAACGGTCTATTTTAGATGAAATACAAAGAACCTATACAAATTATAACAAAATGCACTAATAATCAAAGATATGGGGCTTCCCTGGTGGCGCAGTGGTTGAGAGTCCGCCTGCCGATGCAGGCGACACGGGTTCATGCCCCAGTCTGGGAGGATCCCACATGCCGCGGAGCGGCTGGGCCCGTGAGCCATGGCCGCTGAGCCTGCGCGTCCGGAGCCTGTGCTCCGCAACGGGAGAGGCCACAAAAGTGAGAGGCCCGCGTACCGCAAAAAAAAAAAAAAAAAAAGATATGGATCTGAAAAGCATAGTGTTAAGTGGAAGAAGCCAGACACAGGGAAAGCGTACTGTATGAGTCCATTTATATAAACTTCTAATAAGGGCAAAACTACAGTGCCAGAAAGCAGATGACTGAGGGCCAGGGGCTGGGCTTGGGGGAGGGGATGGACTACAAAGGGGCAGGAGGGAACTTAGTGGAGTGATGGGAATGTTCTGTATCATGACTGTGGTGGTGGCTACACAACTGGATGCATTTGTCAAACTCATCAACCTGTGCACTTAAAACTGATGAAGTTCATTATTTGTGAAAGATATCTCAAAGCTGACAATAAACAAAGATTTTCTTTTTATTGAAGTGTAATTGATTTACAATGTTGTGTTAGTTTCAGGTGTACAGCAAAGTGATTCAGTTACACGCACATATATACCTGGTTTTTCTCAGATTCTCTTCCCTTATAGGTTATTACAAAATATTGAATACAGTTCCCTGTGCTGTACAGGAGGTCCTTTTTGGTTATCTATTTTATATATAGTAGTGTGTATGTGTTCATCCCGAGCTCTTAATTTATCCCTCCCCACACCTTTCCCCTTTGGTAACCGTAAGTTTGTTTTCTATGTCTGTGGGTCTATTTCTGTTTTGTATATAAGTTCATTTGTATCATTTTTTTTTTAGATTCCACACATAAGTGATATCATATGATATTTGTCTTTCTCTGTCTGGCTTACTTCACTTAGTATGATAATCTCTAGGTCTATCCATGTTGCTCAAAAAAAGATTTTAAAGCCCAGTTGTGGATTTAAGCCAACTAATAGTTCTAGACATTTCAACCCTGAAAAAGTTGAACTCCATCTAGTCCAACTCCTTACTTTTATATTTTATATGTTAGAAATGAGGAAGTGCGCAACTCACTCTGCAAGGTTGCCCATGTGCTCTCCCACAAGTACTGTGCTTCTAATAAACGCTGTGCCTGCTTTAAAAAAAGAAAGAAAGAAAGAAAGAAAAAGAAAAAAAGAAATGAGGAAAAGGAGGTCCAGAGAAAGATTGATTATGTGACTTACATCGCACAGCTTGCTGGTGGTTAGGCCACATCCCAGCACTCAGACCTCATGTCTTTTCAGTCTTATTTCTGTTCTGTCATCTTTCTCAGCACTTTTAAACTGTGAACATATCAAGTCTCATGTTGTCACCCGAACAATTCACAGACACCATAAAATGTCTGGCAGATATATAGTACTTTAATACTGTAAAAATACTACGCCCCTATGTAGTAGATAAGGAAGATATTATTTCCCTTTTTCTGTTCTTAGAATAGAAGCACAGAGAATTAAAATTACTTGCCTAAGGGCACAAAGTAACTCTCACATTTTGTTTTTCAATTGTACAATGAATAACTTTTACCTCATATCATTGTTGTGAGGAGCGAATTAAATTATATTAAATCAACTCTGCATGGAATGGGTTCTCAATACATGGTAAATACAGTTTATATCAATTATTTAGGGTAATGATGATGATAATGATAAACATAATGGTGAAAATAATAATACTTTGATTTTAGAATAATAAAGTTGAAATTAGAACACCCCCCCCAAAAAAGATATGCAAATTAGATCACATTTTGCCTATTAAAAGAGCTGGTTTACGAGTTGTGAGGAAATTCACTACAGATGGGATTACACATTGAAATAACATTTTTCAGCGAGTAGTTCCATTTCCAGGAATTAATTTTATAATACTATTTATACACATCTACAAAGATATATGTGCAAAGGTATCGACTGCAGTGTAAAAGAAAAAACGAAAGATAATCTAACTGTCCATCAGTAGGTAAAAAGGAGATTGTTACGGGAATTACGATTGAACAATGGAAGGCTGTATGTATTGACAAGGGAAGATATCCATGGTATAGTATTGGATCTAAAATAGAAGCGTTTGTATTATTGATGCTATTTATGATCCTAGACGTATTGATAATACCTCAGTGGTGGACAGGGGATGGATTCTCTACCTATTCTTTTAAAATAAACATTTTGCCCCCCTGAGAAATAACTCCAAAGTGGTGAGGCTGCACCATTCCACCACTACCTGTCCTCTCTGATTGCAATATTGGCCCTTGTTTTCTCTGTTAATACGGGGGCACCTGCAGAGGGTAATAGTGAGGTCACCACAGGGACACCATGCGGGCAGCCTGAGGGTCAATGGTGCAGTCAGACGACTCCCTGAAGACTGAGACCAAACATCAGGTCACAACTGGATGAGCTGGAGCAGAGCCAGGTGGCAGATGCTGGGCCCTGTGATTACGGCAGAGACACCTGAATCCACCAGGCACGTTTGATCTGTAACGAAAGGCACTAAGTCAGAAAGTCTTTTATTAAACGTCGTTCTGGATTCCTCCTTTTCCTGATGAAATCCGGAGAAGAGGAGGCTGCCGTACTTTCTGAGCCTCCCTCCACCAGGGGGATGGGATGGCTACATGGAAGCTTCATCACTTGGGGACCCACAAAATGAGAAAGTGACAGATTGTTAGGTCAATAGAGGAAGAAAGGAAGCGCAAGTCTATATATTATCCAAAGGGAATATTTGATTCATGCCTACTGCATGGACGTGAGCTCCTCCAGCATAGGGAAGTATCAGTGTTTGTTCATCACTGATTCCTCAGCACAGGGCCTGACATAAAGCAGACTCAGTAAGGATTCCTAGAATGAATAGCAAAACATCACTTCCTGAATCTAGCCATTGTGCTGTTATTATCCCAAGGCTCCTGCCCTTCCATTCCAACACCTTATACAGTATCTGCAGGAGGAACAGAGTGGAGAGGAAATGGAGCCAACACCCAGTCCTACAGATCTGGCTAAAGGGCTGGCAGTAAAGGCAATGCTTGGTCATTCGTGTCACTCTAGACACAGGCCTGGCACTCTAGGCCAGTGCTGTGTGCATGAGGCCTTAACTCCTCAATAGCCTTTGTCTCATGCCTACCACTCAATTGGAAGCATACTTTACAAGTCTATCGCCCTCTTAGAGGATTTCAAATCCACTCATAGGTTCATGAGTCCCTGGAGGGAGGCTAGGACAATAACGTGGAAAAAATGGAGGAGATTTGGCAGAGGACCACGCTGAATGGGAAGGGTGCCAGCTCCCATGGTTTTATGGTGATTGAGGACTGCTTCCCTGAATCAAGTTACAAACTTCTCTACTGTCTTACAGTAGGGTTCTAGATGAATGGTAAAATCAATGACATGATCAACCAGACAGTGGTAACAGAGCTCACTGCAATGATAGTGTGCCTTTGGACTGAATGTCATTTCTCAAGGGTATGTCCATTTTTGAGGGAGAAATTCTGTAAGGGGCTGCTTATATCAATACTCATGTTATCTCATTTAATTTTTAATACAGTCTTATGCGGTCATTAGTATTATCCACATTTTATAGTGGATGAAACCAAAGCTTGGAGACGATAAGTTATTTGGGGTTTGGGTTTTTTTTTTTTAATTTATTTATATTTTTAAATTTATTTTTGGCTGCATTGGGTCTTCATTGCCGCGCGGGCTTTCTCTAGTTGGTACGAGTGGGGGCTACTCTTTGTTGCAGTGCGTGGGCTCCTCATTGCAATGGCTTCCCTCATTGCGGAGCACGGGCTCTAGGTGCATGGGCTCAGTAGTTGTGGTGCACGGGCTTAGTTGCTCCACGGCATGTAGGATCTTCCCGGACCAAGGATCAAACCTGTGTCCCTTGCATTAGCAGGCAGATTCTTAACCACTGCCCCACAAGGGAAGTCCCAAGATAAGTTATTTGTACAAAGTTCATGACTACCAAAGATGAGATTGGAGTTATCTATGTTTCAAAGCCAGTGCAATCGGTGGTAAAACCATGAAGTCAAGGGCTATAAAAATTGTTGTTTCTGTTGGTTTGTCATTTTTCTGTGATTGTTTTAATGCAAACATGGCAGTAACATAGAAAAGTTTTGAAATAGAAGCCTTGGGATGCTCTGTAATTTGTGTTTTCAAAGTTTACTATGTCCAGCAAAACATGATTATTTATTAACGCTTTCTTCCACCTCAATCAAAATGATAAACAGGAAGAAGAGAAAGCATAAATGATTTTCACTGCTTCTTCAATCCAAAAGGAAAACCAAAAAGATAAAACAGAAATAAAAGTTCAAACAAGTCCCAATTTTCTGCCCTTTCATCCACTGGGCAAATGATCAAACTATCCATTCTGAGGTGACAACTTCCCATTGTGTTTACAGGTTTTATTGACTGTGGGGTTCAGTGCCTAGATCCGGAGGGTGTTCAACAGGGGTAAATGCCAATGATTTTATTATGCTGGTACACGTGGAAATCATTAGATGAGACATTTGGTTAAGATGAGTCTTACCTCCATGCTCATTTTTACCATTTTTCCACAAACTGTTTCCTCCTCCTCAGTATCCCGGTAGGGGGTCTCTTGGGAGAAGGGCAGACAATTCTTAGTAAAATCCACGAGACAATAGCGACATTATGAGACATCATAAAATGTCCAATGATTTCAATCAATCTCTCTCACTTTTCTTTTCTTTTTGTTTTTTAATATTTATTTATTTATTCAGTTGCGCCTGGTCTTAGTTGTGGCAGGCAGGCTCCTTAGTTGTGGCATGTGAACTCTTAGTTGCAGCATGCATGTGGTATCTCCTTCCCTGACCAGGGATTGAACCTGGGCCCCCTGCATTGGGAGCATGGAGTCTTATCCTCTGCACCACCAGGGAAGTTCCTTGCTTTTCTTTAAATTGAGATATAATTCACATATCAGAAAAGTCACCATATTACAATGGACAATTCAGTGGTTTGTAGTATATTCACAGAATTTAGAATGATGGTTGCCAGTGGCTGGGGGAAGGGAGGAATGGAGAGTTATTATGTAATGGGACAAAGGTTCAGTTTTGCAAGTTGAAAATAATTCTGGAGACAGATGGTGGTCATGGGTGCACAAAATGTGAATGTACTTATTACCACTGAACTGTATACTTAAAATGGTTAAAATGTAAATTTTATGTTATGTGTATTTTACCACAATTTTGAAAAAGAACACTATCAAAAGAGTGAAAATCCAAACAACAGAATGGGAAAAAATATTTGCAAATCACACAGCTCATAAATGCATAATACTCAAAATATATAAAGAACTCTTACAACTCAACAATAAAAGGATAAATAACCCAATTTTAAAAATGGGCAAATGATTTGAATAGATGTTTCTCCAAAGAATATATACACATAGCCAACAAGCACATGAAAAGATATTCAACATCATCATTCATTAGGGAAATGCAAATCAAAACCACTAGCTATCACTTCTACCTACTAGCGTGGACACCATTTCAAAATGGACAATAAGATGTCTTAAAGAGGATGTGGAGAAATTAGAACCCTCATATGATGCTGGTGAGAAAGTAAGATGATGTAGCCACTGTGGAAGACAGTCTGGTATTTCCTCAGAAAATTATACATACCAATCCTACGTATATACCCAAGAGAAATAAAAAATTACCTTCATGCAAAAACTTGTACACAAAAGTTCATGGCAGCATTATTCTTAATAGCCAAAAAAGTGAGAAAAACACAAATGTCCATCAACTGATGAATGAATTTTAAAAATATGGTGTATTCATACATTGAAATATTACTCAGCCATAAAGAGGGATGAAGTACTGATACATGTTATAATATGAAAAATCCTTGAAGACTTTATGCTAACTGAAGGAGCCAGGCACAAAAGGTCACATTTTTCATGATTCCATTTCTATGAAATGTCCAGAATAGACAAATCCGTAGAGCCCCAACGTAGATTATGGGAACTGGAGTTGGAGGGAATTGGGACTAACTGAGACTAATAAGTACAAAGTTTCTTTTTGGAGTGATGTGAATTTTCTGGAATTAGATGGTGGTGATGGTTGCATATCATAGTGAATATACTAAAAAACTACAAAATATTCACTTTAAAATGGTGGATTATATGTTAAAATAATGTTATATATTAAAAAAGAAATAGGACATAAGTAAAATTCAATTCCTATATCATTAAGGTAAGTAGTCAAACAGAGGAAATCTTTGTGTTTTGGGGAGAGCTTGCGTATATAAATGCCCTGGGGTTTGTTCCACAGGAAAGGCATCTCCACCTGTGAGTACCTGGTACTCCTGGAAATTAAAGCATGATTAGAAAAGATTCCTGCGATGATAATCATGATTCTCATATCTAAATAACACAGGTGCCAGGCAATGTTCTGAGCTTTTTATATGTGCTCCTTCATTTACTGTTCCCAACAACCCTATGACAGTGGTTCTCCAACTTGAGGGTGCATCTGAATCACCTCAGGGTCAGATTGCCGATCTCCATCTCCCAAGTGTCGGATTCAGTGGGTCTGGGAGGGGGTTCCAGAATTTGTTTTTCTAACAAGTTTCCAAGTAATGCAGATGCTACCAGTCAGGAGACCCTCTTGGAGAACCACTGCCCCAGGAGATGGGTGCCCCATTTTATAGAGGAAGATGGTCACAGCAGTGGGAAATAACAAAATCAAGGGTGGTGCCAGATTCCCTTCTAAAGTGAAAAAATAAATGTGCTTCAGGCCAGCAGAACTTAGAAAAGGAATCTGAGCCTTGGGAACTTTGCCCTCATCTCTCACCCCCCAGCCCCCATCACTCATTTGGCAAACTGGACTCTGGGTGCCAGAGGGCACCAGAAGAATCAACATGAGCACTGAGGACATGGTGAGATAAGGAACGAAAGCTCCCCAGGGCCAGGCTCTGGACTTCAGTGCCAGTGCTGACTTACCTGGTGTCACGTGAAAGGAGGAAAAGACAGGTGAGCCACACAGAAGGCATGCTGCCTGCCCTGGGCTGAGCCTCTTCCCACCCCATCGGCCTCCAGGAGGGTGTTTTGCCCTGTGCCTCCTGGGTGTTTTTGCTTGATCATTTCTTGGTGACAAAAGCTCTGCAACCTACCTCCAATGATAATCTCAGGTTTTAAAAAATGAGGTTCATTCATTCACCAATTCTAAAGGCACACTGAAACATGCTTTTAAAAATTCTAAGACCACAAAAAAGAAAAACAACTGTGTAATCAAGCATCCCCAATTCTCTGTATGATCACTTCAAAAACCAAAACCAAGGATATCATCTCAATATAAACTTTGGATTTTTGACTGAGTTATTGACTCCACTGTGTGGCTTATTTTTGTTTTTCCTTGTGTCCTGTATGTCCCCCCTCAATGCCTAATGCTTGTTGCCTCCCTATCCTGGTTTCATCAGCCTCGAAGCAGACCTGTAGCTGTGGATTCAAGCACATTTAAACTTTATCCTCAAATCTATAGACTCCACTGAGGAACCCAGCCTCTATTTCTGAGAACTAACTTATTCTCTGAATAAAGAATCTGATCGTTCTTGGGGAGCACTGCTAACATGGCCAGATGAAATAGCATGTAAGAGTTCAGTAGAGAACACAGAGTTCTGGTTGAAGGAAGCCACAACTGCTTCTTTTAAATGCATTTTATTATTAATAGCATCCTGTGCCCAGATGATATTCTCTCATTCTAGGAGGAGAAGTTAAGTGGATGGCAGAACACCCAGGTCAGATTTGCAGTAGAGATCCTCCTGTGTTCAGAGGGTTGTTTATAGACTTGGGAGTAGGGATGAGGAATGTGGGGAAAGTGACACAAGGTCACAAGTTTGCCTACTGCTCCAAGACGCTTGCCATAATTTCATTGATATATATCTATCATGCCCTGTGCCCATTTCCTGTAAAATCAGGATGATGGTGGGAATCTTAGGTTTTAAAATGGAGAGGCTGAGTCTGAGAAAACTGTCAGGGAAGGAACATGTAGATTGTCTCTACAGAAATTCTCAAACTACACCAAGCAAAGGAGAATGAGTACAAGGTCAGAGCTTAATTAATTCTTTTTGATTGATTGATTTAATGAATTGGCTGACTGTTTAACCCTACAGGAAAAGCAATGTTACAGTAGCTCAGAAAAGTAAGTTGTTTCACAAATGGCTTCATATGAATATCAACAGTCTGTTGTCATAAACAGGTTCTTTTCCATAAAATTATAAGTGATAATAAACCACTTTACAAAGGGACAGTTGTCTGGATACTGTTTCTTAAGCATAATTCTTGGCTCATTAAATTTAATCAAATTGGAGGGTGTTGTTATATTGGGCAGAGCTGTTAAGTGGTCGCAGGGTCTTGAATACCACCACATGAGATTTGTTCACTCCCTTATGGTTTAAAACTTCCAGAGATGGGGTAAAGAATCATATCCTGTTTAACTAGTAAGCAAAAGAAATCTAGACAGATGCACACAAGAATATACTTTCACACAGATAGCCTCATCCATCAGAGGGCAGACAGCAGAAGCAAGAACTACAATTCAGCAGCCTGTGGAAGGAAAACCACATTCACAGAAAGATAGACAAAATGAAAAGGCAGAGGACTTTGTACCAGATGAAGGAACAAGATAAAACCCCAGAAAAACAAATAAATGAAGTGGAGATAGACAACCTTCCAGAAAAAAAATTCAGAATAATGATAGTGAAGATGATCCAGGACCTCGGAAAAAGAATGGAGGCAAAAATTGAGAAAATGCAAGAAATGTTTAACAAAGACCTACAAGAATTAAAGAACAAACACCCAGAAGAATTAAAGAACAAACAAACAGAGATGAACAATACAATCACTGAAATGAAAAATACACAAGAAGGAATCAATAGCAGAATAACTGAGGCAGAAGAAGATAGAATGGTGGAATTCACTGCTGTGGAACAGAATAAAGAAAAAAGAATAAAAAGAAATGAAGACAGCCTAAGAGACCTCTGGGACAACATTAAATGCAACAACATTTGCATTATAGGGGTCCCAGAAGGAGAAGAGAGAGAGAAAGGACCTGAGAAAATATTTGAAGACATTATAGTCAAAAACTACCCTAACATGGGAAAGGAAATAGCCACCCAACTCCAGGAAGCGCAGAGTCCCAGGCAGGATAAACCCAAGGAGAAACACACCGAGACATATAGTAATCAAATTGACAAAAATTAAAGACAAAGAAAAATTATTGAAAGCAGCAAGGGAAAAATGACAAATAACATACAAGGGAACTCCCATAAGGTTAACAGCTGATGTTTCAGCAGAAACTCTACAAGCCAGAAGGGAGTGGCATGATATATTTAAAGTGATGAAAGGGAAGAACCTACAACCAAGATTACTCTACCCGGCAAGGATCTCATTCAGATTCGAGAAAGAAATCAAAAGCTTTACAGACAATCAAAAGCTAAGAGAATTCAGCACCACCAAACCAGCTCTACAACAAATGTTAAAGGAACTTCTCTAAGTGGGAAACACAAGAGAAGAAAAGGACCTACAAAAACAAACACATAACAATTAAGAAAATAGTAATAGAAACATACATATCGATAATTACCTTAAAGGTGAATGGATAAATGCTCCAACCAAAAGACACAGGCTTGCTGAATGGATACAAAACAGGATACATATATATGCTGTCTACAAGATACCCACTTCAGACCTAGTGACACATACAGATTGAAAGTGAGGGGATGAAAAAAGATATTCCATGAAATGGAAATCAAAAGAAAACTGGAGTAGCAATACTCATATCAGATAAAATAGACTTTAAAATAAAGAATGTAACAAGAGACAAGGAAGGACACTACATAATGATCAAGGGATCAATCCAAGAAGAAGATATAACAATTATAAATATACATGCACCCAACATAGGAGCACCTCAATACATAAGGCAACTGCTAACAGCTATAAAAGAGGAAATCGACAGTAACACAGTAATAGTGGGGGACTCTAACATCTCACTTACACCAATGGACAGATCATCCAGACAGAAAATTAATAAGGAAACACAAGCTTTAAAAGACACAATAGATCAGATAGATTTAATTGATATTTATAGGACATTCCATGCAAAAAGGGCAGATTACACTTTCTTCTCAAGTGCACACGGAACATTCTCCAGGATAGATCACATCTTGGGTCACAAATCAAGCCTTGAAAAATTTAAGAAAATTGAAATCATATGAAGCATCTTTTCCGGCCACAACCCTATGAGATTAGAAATCAATTATAGGGAAAAAAACGTAAAGAACACAAACACATGGAGGCTAAACAGTACGTTACTACATAACCAAGAGATCACTGAAGAAATCAAAGAGGAAATCAAAAAATACCTAGAGACAAATGACAATAAAAACACGATGATCCAAAACCTATGGGATGCAGCAAAAGCAGTTCTAAGAGGGAGGTTTAAAGCAATATAATCCTACCTCAAGAAACAAGAAAAATCTCAAATAGACAACCTAACCTTACACCTCAAGGCTCTAGAGAAAGAAGAACAAACAAGTAGAAGGTTGGTAGAAGGAAAGAAATCATAGAAATCCGAGCAGAAATAAATGAAATAGAAACAAAGAAAACAATAGCAAAGATCAATAAAATGAAAAGCTGGTTCCTTGAGAAGATAAACAAAATTGATAAACCTTTAGCCAGACTCAACAAGAAAAAGAGAGAGGAATCAAATCAAAAAAATTAGAAAGTGAAAAAGAAGTTAAAACAGACACCACAGAAATACAAAGCATCCTAAGAGACTACTACAAGCAACTCTATGCCAATAAAATGGACAACCTGGAAGAAATAGGCACAGTCTTAGAAAGGTATAAACTTCCAAGACTGAACCAGGAAGAAATAGAAAATATGAACAGACCAATCACAAGTAATGAAATTGAAACTGTGATTAAAAATCTTCCAACAAATAAAAGTCCAAGACCAGATGGCTTCACAGGTGAATTCTATCAAACATTTAGAGAAGCGCTAAAACCCATCCTCTCAAACTCTTCCAAAAAATTGCAGGGAAGGAACACTCCCAAACTCATTAAATGAGGCCACTGTCACCCTGAAACCAAAACCAAAGATACCACAAAAAAAGAAAATTACAGACCAATATCACTGATGAATACAGATGCAAAAATCCTCAACAAAATGCTAACAAACAGAATCCAACAACACATTAAAAGGATCCTACACCACGATCAAGTGGGATTTATCCCAGGGATGCAAGGATTCTTCAGTATACACAAATCAATCAATGTGATACACAATATTAACAAATTGAAGAATAAAAACCATATGATCATCTCAATAGATGCAGAGAAAGCTTTGACAAAATTCAACACCCATTTATGATAAATACTCTCCAGAAAGTGGGCATAGAGGGAACCTACCTCAACATAATAAAGGCCACATAGGACAAACCCACAGCAAACATCATTCTCAATGGTGAAAAACTGAAAGCATTTCTTCTAAGGTCAGGAACAAGACAGGATGTCCACTCTCACCACTATTATTCAATGTAGTTTTGGAAGTCCTAGTCATGGCAATCAGAGAAGAAAAGGAAATAAAAGGAATACAAATTGGAAAAGAAGAAGTAAAACTGTCACTACTTGCACATGACATGATACTATACATAGAGAATCCTAAAGATGCCACGAGAAAACTACTAGAGCTAATCAGTGAGTTTGGTAAAGTTTCAGGATACAATATAAATGCACAGAAATCTCTTGCATTCCTATACACTAACAATGAAAGATCAGAAAGAGAAATTAAGGAAACTATCCCATTCACCATTGCAACAAAAAGAATAAAATACCTAGGAATAAATCTAACTAAGGAGGTAAAAGACCTGTACTCAGAAAACTATAAGACACTGATGAAAGAAATCAAAGATGACACAAACAGATGGAGAGATATATCATGTTACTGGATTGGAAGAATCAATATTGTGAAAATGTCTACACTACCCAAAGGCATCTAGAGATTCAACGCAATCCCTACAAATAACTGGTGGCATTTTTTACAGTACTAGAACAAAAAAATCTTAAAATTTGTATGGAGACACAAAAGACCCCAAAGAGCCAAGCAGTCTTGAGGGGAAAAAAAATGGAGCTGGAGGAATCAGACTCCCTGACTTCAGATTATACTACAAAGCTACAGTAATCAAGACAACATGGTACTGGCACAAAAACAGAAATATAGATCAATGGAAAAGGACAGGAAGCCCAGAGGTAAACCCATGCACCTATGGTCAACTACTGTATGATAAGGGAGGCAAGGATATACAATGGAGAAAAGACAGTCTCTTCAATAAGTGGTGCTGGGAAAACTGTACAGCTGCATGTAAAAGAATGAAATTAGAACACTCCCTAACACCATACATGAAAATAAACTCAAAATGGATTAGAGACCTAAATGTAAGACTGGACACTATAAAACTCTTAGAGGAAAACATAGGAAGAACAGTCTTTGACATAAATCACAGCAAGATCTTTTTTGATCCACTTCCTGGAGTTATGGAAATAAAAACAAAAATAAGCAAATGAGACCTAATGAAACTTAAAGCTTTTCTAAAGCAAAGGAAATTACAAAAAAGACAACCCTCAGGATGGGAGAAAATATTTGCAAACAAATCAATGGACAAAAGATTAATCTCCAAAATATGTAAACAGCTCATGCAGCTCAATATTAAAAGAACAAACAACCCAATCCAAAAGTGGGCAGAAGATCTAAATAGACATTTCTCCAAAGAAGACATACAGATGGCCAAGAAGCACATGAAAAGCTGCTCAACATCACTAATCATTAGAGAAATGCAAATCAAAACTACAATGAGGTATCACCTCACAGCAGTTAGAATGGGCATCATCAGAAAATCTACAAACAAATGCTGGAGAGGGTGTGGAGAAAAGGGAACCCTCTTGCACTGTTGGTGGGAATGTAAATTGATACAGCCACTATGGAGAACAGTATGGAGGTTTCTTAAAAAACTAAAAATAGAATTACCATATGACCTAGCAACCCCACTACTGGGCATATACCCAGAAAAAAACGTAATTCAAAAAGACACATGCACCCCAATGTTCATTGCAGCACTATTTACAATAGCCAGGTCATGGAAGCAACCTAAATGCCCATCGACAGACGAATGGATAAAGAAGTTGTGGCACATATATACAATGGAATATTACTCAGCCATAAAAAGGAACGACATTGGGGCATTTGTAGAGACGTGTATGGATCTAGAGACTGTCATACAGAGTGAAGTAAGTCAGAAAGAGAAAAACAAATACCGTATACTAATGCATATATGTGGAACCTAGAAAAATGGTGCAGATGAACCGGTTTGCAGGGCAGAAATAGAGACACAGATGTAGAGAACAAACGTATGGACACCAAGTGGGGAAAGTGGCTGGGGGGGTGGGGTGGGGGTGGGATGAATTGGGAGATGGGGATTGACATGTATACACTAATATGTATAAAATAGGTAACTAATAAGAACCTGCTGTATAAGAAAATAAAATATAATTCAAAAAAAAGAATATACTTTCACAGGTATTGCATTTTAAATAGGAATCAGGAAGTTCTGCTAACTGCATTTTATCAAAGGCAGAGTTAAGGATTGGTCACTTGACTAAAATGTGACCATTTTAATAATGAGCACTCATCTAAGTTATTTGGCAAAGAAATGAGATAGAAGAGTAGAAATAAGAACAAAATGGCTAAGCTAATGTCTTTCTGTAATACATTACTTAACAGATTTTGTATAAATAGATGTTGCAGTTTCTTGCTTAAATGGCCTTCTCCCATATTTCTCTGGCATTTAGATATTTCTTGGTCTAATTGTAGATTTGAGGCACATTCAGTATTTTTAAAAGTCCAGTGTTCTCTGATGCATTTGCATCACGTTCCAAGAAACAAAGTAGCCGCCACTCTTCGGAACAGCCTCCAGAGAAGCTATTGCTCCAGGTACTCATGGTCATGCAGTGGCAGGTTTTTCCACCCTCTGACCCAAGGGCAACTGTAAAACCCATATATTAGATTATGTACTTAGATTTTTTGAGTGAATGATTGTGTTGAACTCCATGGTGTATTAAAAAATTTTTTAACCTCCAGTCATTTATAATACAACACGCTTTTGTAACCACCTAAGAGCTTCAGCCTCTAGTCCTGTCTGAGAAAGAAAAGTTTCTATTTCCTCAAAGATCTTAAAATATTTAACGAATTGATTTTTCTAAATTGTATGGGGTTGCCAGGACCATTCAATAGGGAAAAGATAGTCTTTTCAACAAATGATGTTGGGAAAGTCGGATATCCACATGCAAAAGAATGAAATTGGACCCTTCCCTTACACCATATGCAAAAGTTAACACAAAATGGATCAAAGATGCAAACATAAGAACTAAAACTATAAAACTTTAGGTGAAAACACAAGGGAAGAGCCTCCTGATATTGGGTTTAGTAATAATTTTTTGGATACGATACCAAAAGAACAGGCAACCAAAGAAAAAATAGGTAAACTGGACTTCATCCAAATTTAAAACTTCTGTGCACCAAAAGACAGTACTGACTTTATGAAAAGGCAGCTCAAAGAATTTAAGAAAATATTTAAGATTGGAACTCTGTGCAATGCTGGTATAATGTAAAATGGTGCAGCCACCATGGAAAACATAGAAAAAAATTAGACACAGGACTACCATATCCAGCAATTCCACTTCCGTGTAGATCCCCAAAAGAACTGAAAACAGGAATTTGAACACTTGTACAATGACGTTGACAGCAGCATCATTCAAAATAGTCAGATGTGGAAATAACCCATATATCCATCCAGGGATGACTGGAGAAACAAAACACGGTACATTCATACAAGGGAGTTTTATTCACCTTTAGAAAAAAAGAAATTCTGACACGTTACAACCTGAATAAACCTTTAAGACATTATGTGAAGTGACATAGGCATAAAAGGACAAATATTAGGTGATTCCACTTATGAGAGGTACATAGTCAAGTTCAGAGAGACAGAATTACAATAGTGGTCGCCAAAGGCTGGGAGGAGGGAGAAATGCAGAATTATTGTTTCGTGGGTACAGAGTTTCAGTTTGGGAATATGAAAAAGTTCCAAAGATGGCTGATGGTGATGGTTGCACAATAATGTGAATGTACTTAATGCCACTTATCTGCACACTTAAAAATGGTTAAAATAGACATTTTTATGTTATGTACATATTAACACAGTAAAATTGTGTCTGATTGTGCTTCCAGAATGCTTATCCATTTAATCTTAAGTAGAAATTAGTTTACAAGGCCAGTGAACCATAACTACATTTTTATTTTAAAAATTCAAAATATGCAGAGAAAAAAGGTAATGTGGAAAGGGACATGAGGTAATGATAATTTTTTTATAAAAGGTATTTTCTACAATGAATATATTTTTATGTAGTAAAGGACAAACATGCACAACTTTTCTGGCTTGTGTTCCTTAAATTATTAATTATATAAATTAATATTTAATATATAAATCTATTTTCCTCCATTTAAAACGTTTCACTGTCATTTAAATCCTGACATTAAATGTAAAGTAGAACTCACTGAAGTAAAAGTTAAATTTCTTAAATCTCAAGAAAAGCACCTTAGATACTAAGGAAGACATAACAATCCTTAATGTCGAGTGTGGGAAGGTAAAACAGTTTCTACTTTCCACCTTTCCTTTTTTTAAACTAAATTTTTCTGTAAATAACTCGTTTCTGTTGGTTTTGAGGAAAGCTTGAGAGGTGAGAGGAACCCCTGACCGGGAAGACAGGAAAGGGGCATTACAAAATGCCATGCCTTCTCTGGAGGCCCACCCAGCCCGTCCCCTTTCCCTCCCGGGATTTGGGGAGTGACCAGCGCGTCCCGAGCTTTGAGGAACTGCCTTTCCGGTCCGATTCTTCTCAAACCCAGCTTGTACCACCCTCAGCCCGGGAGGTAAGGCGTCTGCCTGAGGGCTCCGCATTCCTCCAGCGCGCCCCACCTTTGCTGTGGAATAAGCGGGAACCCCTAAACTAGACAGCCCTCCCGCAGACTTTCACCAAAAACTCTAGGACTAAAGGCGGCACAGGGTTGCGCTGATAATCCACTTGGTGCTCCCTATAAGCTTCTTTTCGTGAACCACCGGCCGAGCGCAATCGAGGTAATTAGTTGATCCGGGTCCCCAAGGAGGCTCCGTCCACCCTTCTCAGCGCTGCCCAGCTCGCCGCCGTCGGGTCCACTGAGGCTGGCACCTGGCCAAGTTGGGACCAGCCCCGTGAGACGCCGGGAGTCCCAGCACAGGGGCCCCGCCCACATGTAGCTCAGCCAATCGCGGTGCGGGCTAGCGGGGGGCGGGGCCGGCCGAGCGGAATCCCGGAGCCTTAAATGGGAGGACATGCGCCCACAGCCCAATCTCCGACGCCCCTGGATCCATAGTTGTTGGCTGCGCCTGCGCAGCTGCGCCTGCCGCAGGTGAGCACCCCGGGCTGGGGCCTGGCGCCTGGCGCGGCAGGGTCACCCCGGGAACCAGCGGGACTGCCAGGCTTGGGGTTTGGAGGGGTCCCAGGAGGCGCTGGTCACACAGGGCAGCCTGACCCCCGCAAGCCGGGCTGCAGTGCCCGCTGTTCCCTGCGCCGCGTCAACATCCTCTGAGAGCGGCGGGCGTTCGCTGGCGGCGGGGGGCGGGGCGGCACGCTCCTGGCCTGGCCCCGCCTGCAACCGGGAGGGAGCTTCGCCCTAGCCGCGGCTCTGAGTCCCAGAAGAGCCTCACCGTCTCCGGCGCGGAAACTGGGGTCTCTGAGCTGTTTTTCTCTATCCACGTACTTAGCATTCCCCTACAGTCCTTGTGTAAATACTTGGGAAGATAAATGTTTTTACTCCACCATAGTGGGTATAACGTCTCAGAAAAAAGTAGGATGGTCTTTTAGTAAGATTGGTTTAATCAGATACTGATTTCTTTTCCCTTCCTAGGCTTTTGAAACATGAATCCTTCACTCATCCTGACTGCCCTTTGCTTGGGAATAGCCTCAGCGGCTTCAAAACTTGATCTCATTTTAAATGCACAATGGAAATTGTGGAAGGCAACACACAGGAAACTATATGGCTTGGTTGGTAACATCTGAAACTGTCCATCTGAAACTCGGCAGAGAATGGTCCATGCTGTTGGGAGTTTATAGCAGATAGTAACCTCTTGAGGCTGCCTCTTACCAGGGCAGTAACTTCATGGCACCCATTACCGAGTACAGTACGGGCATACGACGCTGTTGTGTGGATGCTGGGAAACAGTTCCCAAGAGTATAAAGCCACTTCTGGCCATGGTTTCTCTTCCTCTCTTTCTGCAAATCCACTTGGTGAAGGTGGGTTGGTTTTAAATAGAAATAAAGAGTATAGGTTACCTGTTTGCCTGTAGAATGAAGAAGGATGGAGGAGAACAGTGTGGGAGAAGAATATGAAAATGATTGACCTGCACAATCAGGAACACAGCCAAGGGAAACATGGCTTCACCATGGCAATGAATGCCTTTGGTGACATGGTGAGTGTGGCATGAACTTTTTGTGCCTCCCCTCCTTAGTACTTTAGGAAAATAACCTCTTGCTTTTCAACATTGTTTCCTTCTCCTTGAAGACCAGTGAAGAATTCAGGCAGGTGATGAATGGTCTTCGAAACCAGAAGCGCAAGAAGGGGAAAGTGTTCCCAGTACCCGTCTTTGGTTTGATTCCCTCATCCATGGACTGGAGAGAGAAAGGCTATGTAACTCCTGTGAAGAATCAGGTATGACAGTATTCAGCAGATCTCTCTCCAAGAGTAAAGCCAAATTGGAGTTGCCGTCCTTGCAATGGTAGGCTGTGGACCAACATGCAGTTCACTCGTTTTTTGTTTTTGTTTTTTCAAGAATTTAAAACATTTTATTTGGTTTCAAATTTCCTTGAGAGAAAAAGAATTGTGTTGATAAGTTTCTTGGAATGAGAGATGCATTTGCTGTGATGAAGAGTTGTTTGCCAGCTCTTGAAGACTTTTCCTTCTGAAGCACTGAAAGTGGACAGAAGAGCCCTCAAATGCCTGGAGAAGAGGTTTCCTTTTGGAAACACCCCATGGCCTGCTCTGAATGACTAGAGTTTGGATGCAATTCACTAGTTTTTAAAAGCATTTTCAGATACATGGGCTATCGTCAAAGTCTTGCTATTTGTTTTGTACACTAAGAGCTTTTAAATTTTGTTTTCAGGGTATGTGTGGTTCTTGTTGGGCTTTTAGTGCAACTGGTGCCCTTGAAGGACAGATGTTCCGGAAAACTGGCAAACTTATTTCACTGAGTGAGCAGAACCTGGTGGACTGCTCTCGGCCTCAAGGCAATGAGGGTTGCAATGGTGGCCTGATGGATAATGCCTTCCAGTATGTTAAGGACAACGGAGGCCTGGACTCAGAGGAATCCTATCCATATTTTGGAAAGGTAAAAGGAGCTCCTTATCTCGTTATCAAAGTTGAACGCTTTGGGGGAAAACAGATACCAATTTAGAATTCACATTTTAGATTGTAGACTCTATATCTGCAGACTGTCAGAACTAGTATTAAAATATGTTAGCCTTGCACAGTTCTCTGTTTAGATAGTTACCATAAAGCTGTTAATATTTCTGTGTCATGTGGAAATATACATACCATTCTATGTAAGTATAAATTTCTCCAGAGTAAACGTTTCTTATGGACAGGTAGACTGAGCGTGTCTCATTGAATAGACACCAGCTACTTTTTCCATTTCAAAACAACCAATATCATTTCGTCTCCTGGGATGCTTTATAACAAACTTGACTTGGAAATCATTAAGCTGCAGACTGTCTTGAACTCATGTACCCCAGGACGGGGATGGTATTAATCAAGTCTCTTCCCCATTACCTTTGAAAGGATGAATCCTGCCACTACAGACCCCAGAGTTCTGCTGCCAACGACACTGGTTTCGTGGACATTCCTAAGCAAGAGAAGGCCCTTATGAAGGCAGTGGCAACTGTGGGCCCCATCTCTGTTGCTATAGATGCAAGCCATCCAACCTTCCAGTTCTATAAAGCAGGTAAGCATTTGTCTGTATGGAAGTTTAGGCAGAAAAATTGGAAAACCACCATGACATTCAGCAAGATTGACTCTTTGGTGTGTAGAATTCAGTGTATAATTTGGGGGTGTGTAGATTTAACGTAGTTGTTCATGTAGTGTTTGTGCCTGATGTGTCCGTTTGACATTACTTGAACCATATCCCCATGATTTTAAGCACTTCACAAATATATTTAAATGGCTACTTAATTTGATTCGTATAGCTTAATTTACTTTTTTCCAGTTGTTAGACCTTTGAAATTTTCCAAAGAATTTTACTACTGTAATTAAAACTGGAAAGAACCTCTTGCCTGAAGTAATTTTGTGTTGTGTGCTGTTTCCATAGACTGACATTCTGAAAGTCAAATGATAAGGTTTTAGGGAGTGGTCTTTTATGCCTCTTGACACATTGTTTACAAAAGAGATTGTGCCAGTATTTCTGCTAGTGTTAGACAAGAACCTAGATCCCTAGGCTAGATAAAAAAAAAATAGATCTTGTTTTAAAATCCTATCTAGATTTATGTCCTTTAGCTGAATTTTGAGGTGTCTCTCTTATCCTAGTTGATAGACTGGGTTACTGTCATGGGTCACTTGAAGGTCCTCACCCCAACCTTGAATTTTATGTTCCCAGGCATTTATTATGACCCACACTGCAGCAGTGAAGACCTGGATCATGGTGTTCTGGCGGTTGGCTATGGGTTTGAAGGAGCAGACTCAGATAACAATAAATACTGGCTTGTCAAGAACAGGTATAAAGTGCCCCAAATACTTATATTTGAGATTGAAATGGGAGTCCCTTTTGGAATCAGTATTTGGATACAGATTCTCAAACCCTTAAGTACACTTCCAAAGTCTTTATGCCACTTAGGGTGAGCACAGACATATTAATGTTTGATTATAACATTAAGGTACTCTCTCAAGCTTGCCTAGAGTATTGATGGAGTTTTGACACCATTGCATTTCTTTTTTTAAAAAATTTAATTAATTTATTATTATTTTTTGGCTGCTTGGGTCTTTGTTGCAGCACGGGCTTTCTCTAGTTGCGTCGAGTGGGGACTACTCTTCGTAGCATGCGCGGGGTTCTCCTTGCGGTGGCGTCTCTTGTTGCAGAGCACAGGCTCTAGGCGCGCGCGGGCTCCAGTAGTTGCGGCATGCAGGCTCAGTAGCTGTGGTACATGGGCTTAGTTGCTCCACAGCATGTGGGATCTTCCCAGGCCAGGGATCAAACCCGTGTCCCCTGCATTGGCAGGCAGATTCTTAACCACTGCGCCACCAGGGAAGTCCCAGCACCATTGCATTTCTAAATCTGAAAATTTTCTTAAATCTGAAACGTATCTGGCCCCAAGAGTTTCCTTTTTCTGTCTCTAATTTTGCAGTTCCGTGAGAGGTTTGGAGACTGAAGTTATTTACACATTTAGAACTCAACCAGGAACAAGAACAACTGCCTTTCTTGCTTCTTTCTGAGTCTGTCCTGACCTCTGGGGCACTGTTTAAGTGTTAATAAAGATAAGTGTGTTTGATTCTTTGTATAAAATGGAAAACCCTCTCTTCTTTTAGCTGGGGTGAAGATTGGGGCATGGACGGCTACATAAAGATGGCCAAAGACCGGGACAACAACTGTGGAATCGCCACCATGGCCAGTTATCCTACTGTCTAAACCTCAAAGGCAGGATTGAGAACAGAACATCCAGAGGAAGAATTTTCTTTAAAACTAACCAGACCTTATTGTGTGGGATGAAACACTTGAATCGTTGAAGATCCAAGTTGTGATTTGAATTCTGTGACATTTTATGCTGGTGAAATGTTACCACTCCTTTAATACTATTGTAAATAGGTTTGTATGATCGACTTGCCTCAAGAATTTTCATGTTTTAAAAGGATGTATAAAGTTTTACCTTTAAAATAAAACAATTTCAGAGTAGAGGTGGTACATCTTTCTGTTTTTAATACATTAAGTTTTTGTAGAGTAAAAAAGGTAATTGGGCCCTGAAGACGTAACTAAGTGTGCCAGTGGTCTGTTAGAATGGCTGCGTGGCCTTCTGGTTCTTATAGTTCTGAATATGTCAGCTGCCTATTGTCTGTGTCTGACCCAACCCTTGAATAGAACAAAATTTGGCAAACAATCTAAAGGACAAAGGTAAATTATTTTAATAAGGAAAAAATTCACATTTTAGAAAAGTGAACACACATACATACGAGTCCCAAACAAGAAAAGGGCCTTAGAGATCATGATCATTTGACCCACGATGGTGACAGCCCAGCAGAGTTACAGGATGAACGTCACAGAGCCAATTTCTGGTGCATCTTCCCCAACTTCTAGCGAAGACTGTGTGGCTACTTTGCAACTGAGGAAGGACCAGACACAATGGATTGCCAAGAGTGTTTGTCTTTGTGTCCATACGCGATGAAGGATAAGCTCCCACATTTGAGGCTGGGCTTCAGAAATAGTCTTGCGGCCTCAGAGGTGGGCAATAGGTGAGAGCATCGAAAGAGATAGTCTGAAGCCTAATTTACACCTAGCTTACACCTACATTCCTGAATTTATTTTAAAAAAGAAAAACTCCCTACATTCCGCAGGCTAAGGAAGCACATAGTTTCATTTGCTGTCTTTGGGTTTAAAATTCTCATGTTCCTTCCTACTCAAGGAAATAAAAAGTAGGTGGAAGCATTTGGTTATTAGACCCTGTAATTCCTCCTGAAGACATGAGGTGGAGGAGAACTGGGATCTCAGCCCACAAGACCTCCAGCAGCCTCTGGTCAAGTCCATCTGCACTGGACCGTGTGCCGTGCTGGACCCTCAATGTGGCCTTCCCTTGCAGGCGCTTACATTTCCAACTTTCTGACCTAAAATGACAGATGTTGTGTCATTTGGAGTAAAATTCTGTGGGTTTTGGGATAGCGTGATCAAGCCACAGGAAGATTAGGGAGGCTCCCAATCTGAGTCCCTTCTACTGGTTGGGACCACACTGAGACAACTGGAATTGATGTAGTACTCATGGTGCCCCAGTCATCACCCTGTGGAAGAGACATTCCCAACCCTGAGAAGGAGATGGTGCTGTTAGAGGAGGTGGTTCAAACACCAGAAGGAAAAGAAACGGGACATGGACCCAGAGGAGCCGGGCAGTAACACAGGATAAAAGGGTGGGTATCTGAGCAGAGACTTCCCAGGTCAGAACCCCTTAGAAAAGAGAAACAACATTTAGAGAAAGTGGGAAGGTTGAGGCGTGGGAGATGAGACTGGGCCCACACACAGGTTTTTAGGACACGGGAACCAACGGGGCATGCAGTGAAAAGACTATTCTGGTTATCTATTACTGGAAAACAAACTACCAGGAAACATAGCAGCTTGAAAAAACCATCTTTCCAATTTCCTGACTGGGCTTAACTACATGTTTTCCTTTGGAAGTCTTTCACGTGTGCCGGAATCATTAGCAGTTTTGACTGGGCCGGCATCCAAGCAGGCTCCCTCACATGGCTGTCCTAGATGCTGGTGTGGGCTGGGCATTCAGCCCTGGCTTCCCACCAGAGTACCTACATGGGCCTCTCCGTGGCTTGGGCTCCCATGGCACGAAGGGTGACTCTGAGAGGAACATCCCAAGGGAACGTAAGCCAGAATGCCCGTGGGGAACTGCAAGGCTTCTTATAACCTGGTCTTAGTCCCCAGTGAAACCTCTGCTGCCGCATTGCATTCAGAGCATGTCACCAGGGACGCCCAGGTTACAGGGGAGGGGGCTGACCGTCTACCTCCTAGTGGGGAGAGGCAAGATCACTTAGCAGAAAAGCATGTGGGATGGAAGACATTGTGGCCATCTTTGGAAAATGCAATCTGCCACCTTCAGTCTCTGAAAGTCCACTAGAAAGGACTCCTTAGTGACTGTCACCTTGCTTCACCGTAACAGGCTAGCTCATACTGCTGTCCACATAATCTTGGAAGTAGAGCCCAAGACTCTAAGAAAATGCCTAGGTGCTGATATGAATGAAAATGTGAAGACCTCTCAGATGTCTTCTGCAACTTTCAAAGACATTTATATTTATTTAAACTTGTGAAAAGTTCCAAACTAAACAATACCTAAATGATTAAACAGGTGTTAGAAGGTTCTGTAACTTTCAAAGACAATTAACTTAAACTGAAAAGTTCCAAACAGCATCTATCATAAAAGCTTTTTAAAATAAGCCAGTCGACAGGAATCAAAGCTGAAAACAAATTTTGATTTTACAAATGTGGATGAATGTCGCCTGCTATGTCAGTAAGCCAAGGATGTTGCAGCCATCAAGCCCTCTGCCACTGCCACTGCCCCCAGCTGTGCACCCTGAGGGGATTCAGGATGGAGAAAAACAGGATACCGGCCCTAGATAGTTAAGATGCATATCAAAGGAGTAGTTTCAATAAGTCCAGACTCTGGCATCTTCCTACTCAAAGAAAAGCACTAAATTCATCAACTTGAGATGTCTGGTTTTCTTTAATTAACAGTAATCTTTTGATGTTCTGACTACCTGGTTTTATTTGTTTGTTTGTTTGCAAAGACTCCTATATATATCCTGGCTCCTCCCTTACCTGTTCAGAACAGTCCCTCAGAGCTATCTGAGTGGCTGTCTCTCCAGCTTAAGTCCTCAGAATGTCTGACAAATAAAGCATAATTCTCAACTTTTAGGTTGTACTTTTTTTTTTTCAGTCGACACAAAAAACTTGTCTGAAACATGAACTTACTATCAGAAGCTGAAAGAGGCAACAAAGGATTCCTCCCTAGAGCCCTTGGAGGGGATATAGCCCTGCAGATACTTTGGTTTGGAATTCCAGCCTCCAGGCATGAGAGAATAAATTCCTGTGACTTTAAGCCAGTGAGTTTGTGGTGTATGTTGTGTCAGCCCCAGGAAACTACTGCACTTGTCCTGCACAGCTAGCCTCGTGCTCTCCTTAGCAGCCCAGAGGACACAGGTGCGGCGAGCAGAGCCGCACTTTGGTGGTCTGGTCAAGACCACCAAAGATGGGACTTCCCTGGTGGTGCAGTGGTTAAGAATCCACCTGCTGATGCAGGGGACACGGGTTCGAGCCCTGGTCCAGAAAGATTCCATATGCTGCGGAGCAACTAAGCCCGTGTGCCACAACTACTGAGACCGCGCTGTAGAGCCCGCGAGCCACAAGTACTGAGCCCATGCGCCTAGAGCCCGTGCTCCACAAGAGAAGCCACCGCAGTGAGAAGCCCACACACCGCAACGAAGAGTAGCCCCCGCTCGCCGCAACTAGAGAAAGCCCGCGCGCAGCAGCGAAGACCCAATGCAGCCAAAAATAAATTTTAAAAAAAATCACCAAAGACAAGTCAGACTTGCTTAACATAAGGGAGAGATAAGTAAGAAATCTCTCAGCTCACAATGGTTCTTGGCCTTTCCTCACATGCTTCAAATGCTACAGTCCACAAGGAAATGGTTGGCTAAGACGGGAGAAGTTTGGATTTAAAGATTTGTAGGCAGAAGAAAAGACACAAGAAGTTTGGGTATCTTTTCCCTTCCTCACATATCCTCTCTCATCTAAATCAGGCACTGGTCAGCGCTGCAAACCAGGAACAGTCAATACCTCATAGCAACACATTCTCATACATTAAAATGCACTGAAAACAAGCTTTGCTTCCTTCTCTTTCTATTTAACTTGGTGAAAATTATTATCTTCTTTACTCTCTGGCACCTCTTTCACTTGATGACGTCAAATGTTTCCTGTTTTTCTCTGTGAGGGAGGAAAGACCATTAGAAAGATATGAAGGAAACATGGGAGTTAATGCAAGAAAACTTAATATTATATATGCTGCTCAAAAAGTAGTGGTGACACAAAATGGCCTAACTCATGCTGGGGAATACTGTGGTCTTTTTTGACACTAAAGTCCTGATCTCTGATAACAAGTGCTCTTACAGGGTTTCGTGCTCTGTCTCCTGAGTGTAGGCTGTGTCCTGTGGCAATTTTTGTTTTCCTTTGGTAGGAGGTAGTCCTGGTCAGCCCTTGCTGGCCCACCATCCTCACTGTCCCTGGATGTCTTGGGAGCCTTTTGCCACATGACTGTCATATTGTCCCGGGTGTCAGTCTAACTTCCAAGAAGAAGATAGCTTCCCGGGGATGAGCTGCATTTCCAAACAAAAAACCCCTTGAGAAGCTCTTTTGTTAAGAAAACATGGTCTCAGGTGGAGTTAACAATTCACCTGGTGGGAACCTGCACTTACCTTCTTCCTACTCACTTTCCCAGCAATCAAATGTGCACCAGCCAATCAAAACTACAATGAGGCACCACCTCACACCAGTCAGAATGGCCATAATGAAAAAGGATACAAATAACAAATGCTTGGAGAGGGTGTGGAGAAAAAGGAACCCTCCTACACTGTTTGTGGGAATGTAAATTTGTGCAGCCACTATGGCGAACAGTATGGAGGTTCCTTCAAAAACTAAAAATAGAATTACCATATGATCCAGCAATCCCACTCCTGGGCATATATATGGACAAAACTATAACTCTGAAAGACACATGCACCCCAAGGTTCATAGTGGCACTGTTTACAGTAGCCAAGAAATGGAAACAGCCTAAATGTCCATCAACGGATGAATGGATAAAGAAGATGTGGTACATGTATACAATGGAATATTACTCAGCCATAAAAAAGAATGAAATAGGGCTTCCTTGGTGGCGCAGTGGTTGAGAGTCCGCCTACCGATGCAGGGGACACGGGTTCGTGCCCCGGTCCGGGAAGATCCCACATGCCGCGGAGCGGCTGGGCCCATGAACCATGGCCGCTGAGCCTGCGCGTCCGGAGGCTGTGCTCCGCAACGGGAGGGGCCACAACAGTGAGAGGCCCGCGTACCGCAAAAAAAGAATGAAATAATGCTATTTGCAGCAATATGGATGGACCTAGAAATTATCATACTAAGTGAAGTAAGTTAGATGAAGATAAATATCAAGTGATATCACTTATACGTAGAATCTAAAATACGACACAAGTGAACTTATCTGTGAAACAGAAACAGACTCACAGACATAGAGAACACACTTGTGGTTGCCAAGGGTGTGGGGGCGGGGGGGGCTGGGGGGAGGGATGGACTGAGATCTTGGGATTAGCAGATGCAAACTATTATATAGAGAATGGATAAACAAGGTCCTACTGTATAGCCCAGGGAACTATATTCAGTGTCCTGAAATAAACCATAATGGAAAAGCATATGAAAAAGAATATATATATGCATAACTGAATTACTTTGGTGTACAGTGGAAATTAATACAACATTGTAAATCAGCTATACCTCAATAAAATAAATTAAAAACAACAACAACAACAAAATGTGCTCAGGCCATTCCTGAGATATGGTGAGTGAGATTCTGGAAGTAGCATGCTTAAAAACATGCATAGAGTATTTTTTTTAATGTTTTGAGCATTTTTTTAGTTTAAATGTACTTTTATGTATTTTTTGTCCCCTTCCCTATAAGCCTTTCCCCTAGGTGTGTACAAGGCTCCTCCTTCCCCCCTGGATTTGGCTGGAATGTCATCCTCTTTGTGAAGCCTGTCTTTACCAGGAACTAAAATTAAAACAACCCCTGGTAGTACTGTTCTCCCCTCCCCTGATTTATTTTTCCCATAGCATTTATCACCATCTGACATGCTATTACATTTTATTTGTTGGTTTTGTTTATTGTGTCTCTTCCACACATCAGCACTTAGTCTGTACGGAGACCCATACAGAGACAAGGGGCTCTGTTTTGTTCATCTCTCTATCCTCAGCACTAAAGACAGGACCTGGCACAAAGCAGGCACACAACAAGATCTGCTCTCTGGACGAATGAATAATCGATGTATCCACATTATATGAACACATTCTCGGAGTTTTAAGAATCAAGCAGTGAAGAAAAAGCAAAGGCCCGTTTTGGAAATGTATCCTCTTAAATATTCCCCTTCCTCAGAGGAACAACCAAAATTATTAATTCAGGGATATTAACAGTCCTTTTGCTTTGTCTTTACCCAAACACACATGCAGTTTTGTTTTTCATTGTTTTTGTCCCTTCTTTTTTTTTCTTTAAAGATGTAAGTGCAGGGCTTCCCTGGTGGCGCAGTGGTTGGGAGTCCACCTGCCGATGCAGGGGACACGGGTTCGTGCCCCGGTCCGGGAAGATCCCACATGCCGCGGAGCGCCTGGGCCCGTGAGCCATGGCCGCTGAGCCTGTGCGTCCGGAGCCTGTGCTCCGCAACGGGAGAGGCCACAGCAGTGAGAGGCCCGCGTACCGCAAAAAAAAAAAAAAAAAAAAGATGTAAGTGTGTCTTGTCCATCATAAAACAAGCAAGCAAAACCCCTCTTAACCCTGGGTTATTCCAGTTGCTGCATTTTCCTCCTCCTGTTTCCAGCTGAACCTCTTGAACAGCTTGTCTAAACTTGCTATCCTCCACTTCCCCACCTTCTATTCTCATCCAAACTTAGGTCCGTCCCTACAGTAATGCTTTCCTTCCAGATCCTCCCAAATGACCTCATCTAGTCTAATTACTTCAGGTACCACCTCCATGCTGACGACTTCCTGTCGCTCTCCTGAGTTCCAAACCCATGTATCCAACTGCCTATGAGACATCCTGACTCAGCTAACCCACAGACATTTCAGACTCCAACGTACAGAGCTGAAGTCATCATCTTTCCCCAGAACCAGGTCATCTCCAAGTGCTCCTTGGCTTTGTGGATGGCATGTCCATCCATATCCTTCATTCCTCCCCTCTCCTTTTCTCTGACATACGTAATCAATCACCGATACATGAACAGCTCTCAAACACCTACACTTCTCTCCATCCTCATGGCTTTTGATCGGGGCCATCATCACCATCAATTTTTGCCAAGATGATGACATTAACCTTCTTGACGGTGACCTAACAAGACTCTAGTTTGACTACTTCAAATCCGTTGTCTATATTGTAGGTAATATTTACTAAAATGCATATTGATTACGTTCCTCCATTGCTTAAAACTCATCAGTGGCTCCCCATTGCCCTCGGGACAAACTCCATACTCCTTAACCAACTCAAAACACCCTGCATGAGTTGGGCCTTTCTTACCCCTCCAGCCTCATCTCTCACTACCCTCCTCACACTCTACCCCCCACAGCCATAATGAATTACCAGTTGTGCCCCCAATAAGTCATACTCTAACCATTTTCAAATCTTTGCCCATCTGTCCCCTCACCTCTAGGGCTCATCCCTGTCACTTGTCTTCTCCGTCCTCCCTAACCTTCTCCTGACAAGCTTCTAGTCCCACTTTCAGGCCTCAGTTTAAACGTCATTTCCACTGGGAAGCCTTGCCTGACTCCTCACTTCTGGAGTGGCAGCTCCTTCAAATGGCTCCAAAGCAAACACACAGTACTTTATCCCCAGAGTTACACGTGTGTCCCATCCACCAGGCCTGAGCTCTTTGAGGGCAGGGATTTTGTCTGTCTACTTCACAGCTAAATCCCTAGCACCAGGCATGGTACCTGGTTCATGTGTGTGTGTGTGTGTGTGTGTGTGTGTGTGAGAGAGAGAGAGAGAGAGGAAGACATGCAAGGAAGCCAGTGAAGAGACAGATGCAATGAGAACTCTGGGGAAGGAGGCACATATAATTACAGAAGTAGGTCTTGGCAGACTGCACAGAAGTTATAGCCACTAGTGAAATGTGAGGGACTGGATCATGTAGTTTTGTCGTTTTTTTTTTAATTTTATTTTATGAAAGTGGCATCGCGTCATATCTATTTGCAAAATGCCCTTTTCCCCTATGATTATAGCTTGGTCATCTTTCCTCGTTTGTACTTCAGATTGTGATGGTTAATTTTATGTGTCAACTTGGCTAGGCTATGGTGCCCAGTTCTTTGGTCAAACACTAGTCTAGAAGTTGCTGTGAAGATACCGTGTAGAAGTGATTAACATTTACTATCAGTTGACTTTAAATATTTTTCTCGATGATGTGAGTGGGCATGTAGGGAATGAAAAATTCTTCCCTACCTTCTTAGGGTGTCTGGCCTGCCTAAGAATTAAACTGACATAAGCCAGATTAACAGAAGAAAATCATACACATTTTATTAAACTTTACACGTACATGGGGACTTTTACAAGAGAATGAAGTTCCAAGGAAGTGACCAGAGCTGAAAGCTTTTATACCCTTTAGGCAAAGAAATGATAAATTTGTGAAAAAATGACAAGACAAAGGGGTTTGGCCTAAGGGCAGTAATTGTGGGGAAGTGACTAGAAGCTGTATATGGGGGCAGAGGGGTGCAAAACTAGTGGAAGATGAGGGTTATTTTAGCAGGTTTGTTCACACAGATCCATTTCCTTGTGGACTCCCAGTCTCTGGTGACAAGCACGTATTTCTCTTCCTGCTACAGGGAGGGCACATCTCTCATGGGAAATTTCATAACCTGCTTTCAGGTAGAAAGGGCAGATCAGAAAGCTCTTCCTGGATCTGCTGATTCTCAAGTGCCTTCAGCTCAAAATAATCAATATGCCAAAGGAGCACCTTCTGAGACGGCCTGTCCTCAACCCCTTCGGCCTCTTCCGTCAGCTGAAGGTCGTAAGAGCAAAACTGAGGTTTCCCTGGGAAGCAGGAATTCTGCCTCAAGGCTGTAACATAGGGGCTTCCCTGGTGGCGCAGTGGTTGAGAATCTGCCTGCTAATGCAGGGGACACGGGTTCGAGCCCTGGTCTGGGAGGATCCCGCATGCCGCGGAGCGACTAGGCCCGTGAGCCACGACTACTGAGCCTGCGCGTCTGGAGCCTGTGCTCCGCAACGGGAGAGCCCGCGATAGTGAGAGGCCCGCGCACCGCGATGAAGAGTGGCCCCCGCTTGCCACAACTAGAGAAAGCCCTCGCACAGAAACGAAGACCCAACACAGCTATAAATAAATAAATTTATTTTAAAAAAAAAACAAAAAACGACTGTAACATAGGTGTGTGTGTGTCCCCTATCGGCTCTGTTTCTCTGGAGAACCCTGACTGATACACAGACCCACCTTATAGACCCACCCACCATTTCCTACCTTCCCTCTATATCTTTCTCATTTGTATTCTCTTCCTCAGTAAAAAAAAAAAAAAAAAAAAGCGATTAGATTCCATTTCATGAAAGTGAAGCCAGTGAGTAAAGAACATGTTAATTCTCATCAGGTTAAAAAGAAACAAAAGACCTTAGGGTGCTAGCTGATATATTTCTTTCTGTCTGCGTTTGTCTATTTTGATGTTAAGAATGCCTTTGTATAAAACTATTTAAGGTATTTATTTCCATATTCATAAAAGACTGGAGTGGGTTTGTAAGTCCCAACTTATTTAAACTGCTGCACAACAAATCAACTATCTCCCTACAGGTGGACATTTAAATTGCTCTCATCTTTTTGCCATTACAAGCAACACTTAATTTTTAAAAGACTAATCTAGGCTGTTTTATACATACCAAAGTGTAGGACTACTGGGCCAGAGGGGCTGTCCATTTAAACAGAACTGCCAAATCGCCTTCTCAGAAGGCTGTCCCCACCATCTGTCTCACCAGCAGAGGGAATGGGGTCATTTCCCTGCATTGTTAGCACATTTGATATTTTCAGTCTTCATTGTACCTTGCCAATCTGATAAGTGAAAAGTGATGTTATTTCACTTACATCTCCCTGATCATCAGGGAGTCTAACCATCTTTTCACATGTTTATTGACTGTTTGTGTTTTCTCTTCTGCAAATGGCAGCGTTATATCCGTAGTGTATTTCTCTAGGATAGTTTCCTTTTCCTCTCAATATGCATAATTCTTGATGTTCATTTTTTGTTATAGGTTACAAATATTTTCTCCTAAGCTATCAATTGTCTTTTAACTCTGTGGTGTATTGTTTTTACTTTGATATATTCACATCTGCCTTTCCTTTATATCTTACGCTTTGTGTCTTTTGGTCCCGTTTAAGGTCATAAATATATTCTTCTTTATCTTTTTGCCATACCTTTACAGCTTTATTATTTATGTTTAATTCTGGAATGCATCTGCAACATGTTTGCAGATCTATGTTTTGGGTGGTTGTTTATTTTTTCCCCCAAATGACTAGCTTATTATTCAAACACCAGTCATTCATGTCCCACTGATTTGAAACACCATGTTTTCTTCTTATTTTTAAAGAGTATCTATTAAAATGCTTCTTTCCTTTTGATGTGTTAATGGGTCTGCCCCCCAAGCTGTGGAAGCTCATCTGCCCAAAATACAATAGAAACCAGTGAATGGTCCCACCTTCCCCAAGTGGGGCCAGACCTGTAGAGGGTCCTTTGGGGGCTGCTGGAAAATGGAAAGAACAACTGGATTTCTCCTGAGATAGACAAAAGCATCTAAACTGGGAAGGCAATCTGGAGGGAAAGAGAAACCAAGAGGAAAGGGATTCTCAGATCACTTCGGCCAGAGAGCCCAACTTCTTTCTGAGGGTCTTTCCAGACCCTGCCTATGAAAGCACTGGTCACCCAGGCACCATTGCACCAATGCTCTCAAATCTTTGATATGTAGCCACTGAGAACAGAATGCGAGTCCCATACTCTTCCCTAGTTTCCCGTTCTTAGATTTGAGGTGCAGGGACCAAGAGTCTCAAGCTTGAAGAAGGGAAGTGAGTGAATGGATCTTTCCCTGAGCACCTACCACATTCATCAAAGCAACACAGACCATGATTGAAGGTGCTATCATTCACCTAGAAATCCTTCCCCTCCTGGCTGTGTAGTCCTGAAACCATGTGCTCACTGGATCAATTTATTCCTAAGAAGTGAAGACTTCAGTTTGAATCTTTGAGATATAAGTTTCTGATGAAATGTCTAATGAAGCATTAATAGCCCATTGGTTAGAATCAGAATTTTTCCTAGAAAATCTTTGTGTTTTGTGGAGGAAGATGAAAATTTTTCGATTACGTATTAAATTTTACTGCTTCTGTTACTGCTGCCAAGCAGAGGTGGACTGAGGAACACTACTGAATCCTGAATTATATCCAAATTGAAATCCATCTTTGGGTGGTATGAACCACCTTGTCCAAAGCTAAAGTGGGAAAGGAATGTTTCTTCCCATGGTTTCTCCTAGCCCCCACCTCCCCACCACTGCCTTTTGCTTTAATCTAATGCATTATTTAATGGATTTTCTTTTTTTTAATTAATTAGTTTATTTATTTTATTATTTTTGGCTGCACTGGGTCTTTGTGGCTGCCTTCAGGCTTTCTCCAGTTGCGGTGAGCGGGGGCTACTCTTCGTTGTGCTGCGCGGGCTTCTCATTGTGGTGGCTTCTCTTGTTGTGGAGCACGGGCTCTAGAGCGCAGACTCAGTAGTTGTGGTGCACGGGCTTAGTTGCTCCGCGGCATGTGGGATCTTCCCAGACCAGGTTTCTAACCTGTGTCCCCTACATTGGCAGGCGGATTCTTAACCTCTGTGCCACCAGGGAAGTCCCTAGATTTTCTAATATTGAATCATTCTTGAATTTTGGAGTTAAGCCTGATTTTGTCCTGATGTATCTTTGTTTTAAATGTTTCTGGATTTGTTTGTGAATATTTCATTAGGCTTTTTTGGCCTCCAGGTCCATAAACATATATAGCAACTCTTGGGAAAGCAAGCTGAGATTTCTGATGCATATGCCACCCCGTCCCAATCTAGACATAATTTGGACAAATGAAGGGTCATTAACCAGTGCACTCTGGTTAGGGCCTAGGATAGATTAAAACATTTCCTGAAAATATTAAAAAGGAAAAGTCAAGAGGTTGAGAAAAGTAGGTATTAATTTTTAAATATTAATTCCAATTAGCATGTGGCTTTGTCAATAGGTGACCACATTTTTCTATTCAAATAGTTGTTGGTTATCCAAATAATTGCTCCTAATAAAGGCTTGATCCAAAATTTTAGAATTTAATACCCATGAGATTTCTAACTCAAAACCTATCCACAATAAGACAAAAACTTCTAAGAAATTAAGTCAGCCGTTTATATATTTAAATATATATAATGTATATATTTATATACCTTGAATATATATAAGTATATATAATAAGTATATATAAAAAATAAACATATCTATTTTATAAGAAAGGAAATTAATCACTATAGGACTCAGACACTAGGTTCAAATTTTAAGCAAACCAAGACAAATTCTTAACTGATCTCTGTCCCTTTGGCCCACAGGTGAAGAGCTGCTGATTACTTGGGCTGCTAGACTTAGAATCACAACCCTATTTGCCACTGTTCATGACAGAAGACAAATCAAAGTTGTTCTTTTCACACGTGGGTTTTATTTTTAGCCCTTGACACTGACCACAGACTCGCCTCTGGCTTCTAGACTTATTGTGAGCCCTTGGCTTCTGCTCCTCTGGATGTGATCTGGTGGATTTGCCTTTTGTTTCTCATCACCGGCATTCACTCACCTATCATTCATCTAGGGTCCTTAACAAGGTACCACACAAGGAGAAGAGGGCTTGAGGGGTCAGACTCACTACCTGCCTGCCTGGTTTTTCTGTACACAGGTGAGATATTCCTGCACGTCATCCGGGGACCCTAGAATGAGGGGGACTCGTTGGTGAATGGCCTCAGGCTTCACGTCCAGCACAGGCTGGGTGCCTGTGGTCGCCATGCCTCCTGCCTGCTCGATGATGTAGGCCACAGGATTGCACTCATACAAGAGCCGGAGCTGCGGAGGAACAGAGTCAGGTGGACAAGTGTTGCAAGTTGTCAAAATTCCCAAGCCACGCCCCTAAAGCTCCACGAGGAATTCCAATTACTCAACTGCTGTCTCATTAGTGCGAGTGCATTTGCGCATCTCAGCGGAGCTGGCTGCCCGAGCCCTACACTCTCCAGGAGGCTGAGTGCCTCCGCTGATGCTTACCACATATGCCTTTGGGGACACCTCTGGTCGAAGTCTACCTGTCTTGTGACCTTTATGCTTATGAAAGCTTGGCCTTCTCACTTGGGAGTATGAGATCTAGGTACTCATTTCTCTCTGGTTCCGCAGTGAGGTCAACTGATTCTGCGGGGCCCGGTTAGGAGCCTCTATATGCCAGGCCTTATGGCCAGTCAAGGGTCTAGCTTGGATGGGATCGGAAGGTCACCTCGGGAGTGCTGGCCAGTCTCTCAAGATAACCACAGTGTCCGGCATCGTGGGGAGGAACATCTCAAGTGTCGACTTGGCCGAACAGTTTGCTGGTTTTAAATGGCCTTTCCTTTTGGCCCCTTAGACTAAGTTAGTTAACTCTCTCGTTGCATGCTCTCCCACAGAATCCTGTGCTTCCCCTTTCATAACAGTCCAGACTCTGAAGTTTGTTTAACATCTGCCTTCCTCATTGGACGCCCTCCCTTGAGGGCAGGGGAGGGGTCTGCCAGGTTGGTCTTTGTGGCATCTCCATTCCTAGTACTGCCTGACATGTAGAGAGTGTCCAAACAAGGCTACCGTGTACATTGCACAGGGGCTCCCAGTGGAGGGCAGAAATGGGGGTGGGGGAAATCAGCCTGCACCTTTGTTTGCCAGGCCAGGTACATGTGTCCAGGGCCGAGCCTGCTCTGAGAAAGAAATGCCTTTCTAAAAGGCACTGTGAGAACTAGCGGGTGTCTGTCCTGTGTCCAGTTAGAATATGGTGAATTGATTTGAAATGGGCTGACTGAATGTCCTTTCTGGGTCTACTTCTGTCATTATGTTCTGACTCTCTCCCCATCCCCTGACCCACAGCGGACACACACACACATCACATTAGATTCAGGGTGACATTCTAGCTGCACGCTCTGACTCAGTATCATACTATCTTCTCCTTCCTTCCCCCATAGGTACAAAATCTGTAGTTAAAAAATTTTTCTCCTTTTCTGCAATGAGCTTTCAAAGTGGTTGATCTAGCTCTGTGCAGCCTTTTTCTTTCCATTCTTTTCTTGAAATGCGTTTGTTAAAACTACTTGGAGAAAATAGTTATATCTTGTGCTGATTTTTAAATTATTGTTATTTCAAAGAGAGGAACAAAATATCTCCAATCTGGGTTGGAGAGCCACGCATCCAGGAGAAAGTAAATTAAGACTGTAGAAGGCATTTGTTGCCATTTTGGGAAAACAGCATACCATGCTTTTGTTTGTATCATGTTGATTCAGATACAATAAATAAATAAGTAAACAAATAAGCACAGCATTCTTGCATAAAGCTTGTCTCCGAGGCAAGGTTTGTTCTGACCTTAAAATGCCATTGTTGTAGTAAACGCATCTTAAAACACAATGTCCGGATCTTCATGGTACCTTGACCTGCAGGCCATGCAATCTATTTTTTTTCCACGATTAAAATCTACACTGCTCTACAGAGACAAGCGCACATAGGAGGAGAACCCAACCACGCACCCACACACACAGATGTGGACACAGAGACCTTGAGAGCTAAAACATGGAGGTCAGAAACCAATGATACTTTCAATGTGGTGCTATGAATATAGATCTATATATGCAATTATACATGCTTATGGAAATGTTTTTATAATTATATGTGGATATTTTAAGACTCATTTTAAATCATCTTAATAATTAGTAATGATTAGTCTTAACGTTCTCCCCGTTGGAAATGCGTTCGTGACAAGAGCGGTTCTACTTAAGAATATCCACATTAAAAAAAAAAAAAAAAAAAAAAGTGGGGCTTCCCTGGTGGCGCAGTGGTTGAGAGTCCGCCTGCCGATGCAGGCGACACGGGTTCGTGACCCGGTCCGGGAAGATCCCACCTGCCGCGGAGCGGCTGGGCCCGTGAGCCATGGCCGCTGAGCCTGCGTGTCCGGAGCCTGTGCTCCGCAACAGGAGAGGCCACAACAGGGAGAGGCTCGCGTACCCCCCCAAAAAAAAAAAATAGGGGACTTCCCTGGTGGTGCAGTGGTTAAGACTCCACACTTCCACTGCAGGGGACGTGGGTTCAATCCTTGGTCGAGGAACTAAGATGCTGCATGCTGCGCGGCGCGGCCAAAAAAGAATTTCCACATCTTCTACTCTATCTCACTTAATACTCCGTAACACTTTGCTTTCCTCCAGCACCTTTTGTGCAGATTTATCTGTGACTCTTAGTTCAACCAGCTAATACAGGTGAGCTAAACACTCATGTGAAGAAAGATGTCTGACATACCAACCTGCATATTAAAATCTCCTCTCTGGTCTCATGTGCTGTGTTAGGTTCCTTACCGTGGCTTTGAATCTGGCATTCCAATAATTCAGGTCGCCCATGCTGAGAGACATATATACATGTGGCTACTTATTAGTGTGTCAGAGAATACGACAGGGCTTTGTCTGGATTTGTCTACCCACCTATGATTCTGTGACTGGCTAAAAATCAGGCACCTTGCCATGGCGGTGTCTATTCAAAACAGACGCATTGGGATCAGAAAGTTGCAGTGAGACCTTCCAGGAGCTACCTTTCCAGAAATATTGAATGAGTTCTGAGCAGAACTGCTTAGTCTGGACTTTGGGAACTCTCTATGGAATTTTTGGGTAGATCTCAGATCATCGTGAACCCCCTGAAAACATATGTAATGTGTATGTTTATGTGTAATTTTCTTCTGGGAAGTGGGTCCATAAGTTTCATTAAATTCTCAAAAGGGTCTATGATGCAAAATCAGTTGCTGATGAAGCTAAAAGATAGACACAGCATTGGGAAAGTGGGAGATGAACACAGCTGACTCACAGTGAATTGAGGGGCGTGAGGCCCGCGGAAGTGAAGGCCAGTGACAATCACCAATAACAACAACTTCAGCCACCTCCTTCTCCACACCTTCTACCACAGCCTCAGAATTCACTAATGGGATAGAGACTTCATTTCTCTTCCACCTGCCCACTCGCAGACAGACATGCCAAGGACAGGGCAGTAGCCAAAAAGCAGGCATGATGAGAAAGCGAATTCTGACTGGTTCCCTGAACGGGTTCAGCCAGCAGACAAAGGAGAGTTTACCTTGCCCTTCGGATTTTTCTGGTTCGCTGGGTACAGGAAGATCCCTCCATAGACCAGGGTGCGGTGCACGTCAGCCACCATGGAGCCCACATACCTGGCCCCATAGGGAGCACTGCCATCCTAGAAGGCAGAGAGGAAAGAGACAAGATGCAGTGAGCTTAGCAATTACTCAGCACCTGCGTCAGGTCACACATCCAGCTGGTGCGACCTCTGCATTCCAGGGCCTCCTTCTTCCACCCACTAGCTTAGGAATTGAAAATATTATATAACTGAGCATTCCATTCATCAGGAGCCCCCAAACCTCAACTAGTGATTGGACTCATTAAATGTTGGACTACTTAAAGTGAGAGACAATATGTGTCCTAAGACAGAAGCTAACAAGAAAAAAAAAATTTTTTTTAAAAAAGAAAAAGGAAGTACAGACAAACGCCAACTGTTTGGCTGTTCCTTGAATCTCCTCCTTGGCCCCCAGAGTTCAGAACACTTTTCAGCTTTCTGAAAACCAGATTCCCTTGAACCATGACAACTTTTGCACTTAGTGTAAGCAGTGTTTATTCACTGGCAAAATTATTTTAAGGAGCCTTAGAAAACATGCAAAGAAATACAACAACTTCCTTATAAACCTCAATTTCATTAGTCATGTAATGAAAAGAATATTTGTTCTGAAAAAAACAAAGTTCATCATTTCCCTCAAGTAGGGCATGTCAGGTAAGGCACGACTATCTGATGAAATGGTTTGGGCAGGTTTGCTTTTCCTCATTCAGCGACCCATCCGAGACTTCTGTGTCTAATCTAATAATTCTCTGACAGTGCAGGGAAACACCAAACTTCCTCAGGGCAGATATCCAGTGTTTTGGGTGGCATCAGCCCTAATAAAATGCATTGATTTCATAAGCATTTATATTCAGAAGCCCCTCCATCAGTCTGTGACGCCCTTGGGGAAAAGACTTCCTGCTTGATCTTGGCATTCCCTGAGCCCAGCCTGGTGTGAGGCAACAAGTACGTGCTGGGAAAATACCTACTGAATTTCATTTACGTGAGACTTCTTGAAAGCAATACTCAGGTTGTTACCTTAAAAATTACATGGGAGGTTTTGCCTCCTCCATTTTATTCACATAATGATACTAAGTATATAAAACACCTTCAGATGCCAATTAAGAGACTTCTCAGTAGGTAAGAGAACACAGGTCTGAATTAGACCAATGGCCATAAGGATGAAGAAAATGGACTAACTTGAGAGATATTTAGGAAATAGAGTTGATAACACCAAGTGAATGATTAGACATGGGCATAAGAAAGAGGTAATCCTCTCGACTCATTCCCCGAATGTTGCTGGGAATGAGCATGATGGTTGAGGCAGTATGGATCAAGAGAAGAAGAACCACGAAGGAGCAGAATTGGGGGTGTATGTTTAGTGGGGGGTGGGGGATAGGAGGGTCAGAGTTGGACATGTGGAGTTCTAGGTGTCTGAGGAGCAAGCAGAACTGAATTCCATCAGAAGAGACTGGATGAGTTCACCCTGGCAGGATACCAAGTGTGAGCTGAGAGGTTTGTTTGGAATAAAGTCCTGTACCAAGCTTGAAGGGCAGGCAGAAGTGTGGAAGCCAGTAAAAGAGGCTAAGAAGATGATTAGGAAGGTGGACGTAAAACCAGACACAAGGCCAAGGAAGGGGTAAACAGCCCTAAATGCCATGGAAAGGTCAGGTAACATAAGGTGGAAATATGACGCTGGATTTGGCAACACAGAAAAAAGAGGATTATAAAGGGCAGACAATGGAGCAAAGAGGGTTAAAGAGGGAATGACAGGAAAGAGAAACTTTAAAAAAAAAGGAAACATCCTTCCAACTTCTGGGTATTTGTCCTAAAAAACTAGGAAATAGAATCTCAAAGAGATTCTCCATACCCATGTTCACTGCAGCATTATTCACAATAGCCAAGAAGTGGAAGCAACCTGAGTGTCCATTGACAGATAGGTGGATAAGAAAATGTGGTATATACACACAGTGGAATATTATTCAGACTTGAAAAAGAAGGAAATCCTGTCACTTGTTACAACATGGATGAACCTTGAGGACATTATGCTAAGTGAAATGAGCCAGTCACAAAAAGACAAACACTACATGATTCCACTTACCTGAGGTATCTAAAGTAATCCAGCACATAGAAACACATAGGGGAATATGGTTACTAGGGATGGGGGAGGGGAGGAGGAAATGGGGAATTGTTGTTCAATGGATGTAGAATTCCAGCTTTACAAGATGAAAAAAAGCCCTAGAGATCTGTTGCGCACCAGAAGGCTTAGATTTTAATCCTGGCTCTACCAGTTAAATAAGGTCATCTTTACTCAAGTTACTGAATAAGGAAGAACAAATCTGACTCCATATTGGATCTGTTTATTTTACTTTAACCTTTGTATTCTATTGCTTTTGCTACAAAGTAAGAATGCTGCCTCTAGGCTGAAATATACAGGACAGCCCATTCTCAAGGCTCTGACCTTCAAAGGTCACTTTTCCATTCATATAGAGATAAAAAGTTGCAGAACAGAGAATAACATTTGTCTTGTTGTAGATTTACAGGAACATCCTGACTTGACCTATGTTGACAGCTGCAAGAACAAAGATTCTGACACCAAGAAGTCTGCAACAACCAGTCACACCCTCTTCCCTTTTAGTGTAAAAGAAGCCTGAATTCTAACTCAGGTAAGGTGGTTCTTTGGGACACTAGTCCACCATCTTCTTGGTCTGCTGGCTTTCCCAATAAAGTCGCTGTTTTTTGCCCCAGTAACTCATCTCTCTATTGGCCTCTATTGCCATGCAGCAAGCAAGAAGAGCTTGAACTCGGTCACATTACTTGACTGTTCAGGGCCTCAATTTCCCCATATGTAAAATGGGGACTGTGGTATTAACACTTATCTTGTAGTCTGTTGGAGAATTGAATGAGTTAGTACACAACAAGCACTAGGAACAGTGTCTGACACAGTATACACTAGCTACTATTATCATGACTCATAGAAGAGTGCAGTCAGGGATAGGAGAAGCTGCTACTGTCAGGAGACAAACAGCAAAGGAGGACTGCTCCTTCCACAATGGCAGAGGGTAAGGAAAAGTGCCTGGACCACTTCCCATCTCCCAGGGGTGCGGTGTGTGGGAGAATGGCAGCCGGAACACAAAGATCCTGCAGGGAAGCAATGGCCTCAGGAAGAATGAGGTGTGGGAGGAGCACTGCCTGCTCACACTCGAGAGGGGCTTCCCGAGGGCAAAAGTACAGGAGAGGGGGCTTCCCTGGTGGCACAGTGGTTGAGAGTCCGCCTGCCATTGCAGGGGACACGGGTTCGTGCCCCGGTCCGGGAAGATCCCACATGCCGCGGAGCAGCTGGGCCCGTGAGCCGTGGCCGCTGAGCCCGCGTGTCCGGAGCCTGTGCTCCGCAACGGGAGAGGCCACAACAGTGAGAGGCCCGCGTATCGAAAAAAAAAAAAAAAAAAAATTGTTTTTTTTTCATACGAGTTTGGTTTTTCAGTGGTAAAATATGTATCTTCCTTTATGGGTTCTAGAAGAGGCGCATTTTAGTTTAGAATGGGAACAACCGTGAAATCATCTCCAAGACTGGGAACTTGTAAATAATTTTGACTTTATCAACCTCACAATTCATATCCTGTTACTTCTGCCCTTAAGATGTCTAACAGGTTTGTGCATGACAGCAAAGGAGAGGTACAGGAGACTGCACTTCTAAGAATTTTGCTTAAAGAACAAACAGAACAGAGAAAGAAGAAAACTCTCTAAAGCTTCCGTTTGAGGCAGCAGAGGCAGGTCCCAGCACCCTGTTAACTAACTGCTCTGCACCCTCTGGAATCCTGAGCTTTTTCGCCCTGGAGCTCGTGAAGGGCTTCCCGGGATAGCCAGGCTGGCACATCACACCACTGCTTTCCCAGCCACTTCCAGTGTAGGTCAGACTTCACATTCTTGATCTGAAAATGCTCTGACTCCTTCCCACACCTGTCTTAAAAGCGCTCTTTGTACGGCAGACATACATACTGGATTGTTTGGGCTATATTTTTTGTTTGTTTGTTTGTTTTTTTGTTTTGTTCTTTTTTTGCGGTACGCGGGCCTCTCACCGTTGTGGCCTCTCCCGTTGCGGAGCCCAGGCTCCGGACGCGCAGGCTCAGCGGCCATGGCTCACGGGCCCAGCCGCTCCACGGCATGTGGGATCTTCCCAGACCGGGGCACGAACCCATGTCCCCTGCATCGGCAGGCGGACTCTCAACCACTGTGCCACCAGGGAAGCCCGGTTTGGGCTATATTAATAGCCACATGAAGTCCAGGACTCGGTGATCACACTGAGAGCCAAAGACCTTCCTAAAACTTGGAGTAAACAGCAGGCCTTGATATTAGAGCATAGGAATGGTACTTTTAAATGTAATTATTCCACCTAAATACAATTAAGTGACCAGAATCAGCACAGGTGGTAGCTGAGCAAAACATGACAGGGGAGATGCTCTGACCTGAAACTCTGGATTTTGAAATATTGGCCTCTCCCTTCTTCATAGACAATTTCTCCTGGAAAAACTCACCTGGAGAGTATTATCTATACTACGTAAGTTTTAGCTATGAAAGACTTTGATTGCTTATGAAGAAAGTCAGAGTTTGCCATTCTCATACGGTCCGGAGCCATAAACAGGGGCATCAACCTCTTTCAGCCAGGCCCCGACAGCCATCCCCAAAACAGGAACCCACTGAGACAGCATTCCCCCTGCTTCTGCCTTAGCTTTCTTCACTCACCTCGGGAAATTTCTTTTTCTGCACATATTCTGTAGTGGCGGCGTCAAAGTACTTGGCATAGCCCTCATTGAGGCTGTAAATCTTTCCTTTGTTTTTAATCTTGACGTCTTTTTCCACCAGGACAAATTCACCAAGAGCCTAGAAAGGTGAAAAGAAACACCAGGAAGAAGAGAGATACCAGGAAACAGAAGCCAACAGCACACACCAACAACCAGAGAACAGTAGAAGATGTGGGTCTGCTAAAAGAACCCTGGGGTTTGCCGGGTCCTCTGCAGCCTGCCCAGTGACGTTTTGATGAGTTGTATAAAGAACAGTGACAATACGGAACCTGCACAGGCAGCTCAAGCAGTGATATAACAAGAAATAAAATAATTCAAAGGAAAAAGAGGGAAAATTTCCTTTGTAACTTTCACCGTAGCTAGGTTACTCATTTGTAAAGAACCTAGCTGTATTTATCCCCCAAGTTCTCACCCCCGGTTAATTCCTAATGTTTTCAGGAAGATTTGGGCCATCAACAATGAGAGGAAAGAGTTACTCAAATGGGATTTGTCATGAAAGTGGGGGATGCAGTTAGACCACTAATTTGTGGTCCAGTTATTTTTCTTTAACTTATTTATCCTGTATTTCCTATAATGTTTTTGCCATCCTCTTCCACATTCAGTTCAGCTTTTTTTTGGGGGGGGGGCAGGCACATGGTGAGGCACGTGGGATCTTAGTTCCCCAACCAGGGATCGAACCTGTGCTCCCTGCATCGGAAGCGTGGAGTCTTAACCACTGGACCGCCAGGGAAGCGCCCAGTTATTTTGTTTATCTTAACGACTCAATGTTGGAAACCATTCAAAGTTCCTTGTATCCCAACTACTCTTATATGGGTAAAGAGAAATCCCTTCAGTCAGAAACTGTATTCGCTCAGCATGAGGAACAGTTGATAAATGGTTTTTTTTTTTTTTTTTTTTTTTTTGCAGAACGCGGGCCTCTCACTGCTGCGGCCTCTCCCGTTGCAGAGCACAGGCTCCAGACACGCAGGCTCAGCGGCCATGGCTCACGGGCCCAGCCGCTCCGCGGCATGTGGGATCTTCCCAGACCGGGGCACGAACCCGTGTCCCCTGCATCGGCAGGCAGACTGTCAACCACTGCGCCACCAGGGAAGCCCGATAAATGTTTTTTAAATCCTCAGAATTAGAGCGTTGACATTCTCATCCCTAGGAATGTACTTAGCTAGCTGCAGATTCACTTTGAAAGGCTGGATGTCTCTCTAAGTCACTAGGAAGAAAATCAGACCCTGGAAATCTAATCAGTTTTGATTAAACTTTGAAGACTGAGAAAATAAAAATCCCCCATGACGACAGCTCGCAGCTAGAAGGCTCCGAATGAACGTCTACAACACTCCCACAAAGAGACAAGGCCACACTGACCGTGTCTGAAATAAGACAACGATGAGGATACTCAAATGCAAAAACAACTCAACACGCCTCTCTTCTGACACATGTGAGGTATGAGTGCTTCTTTACCACTGAATCTCTACCGTCACTTTAAACTTCCCACCTCCTACATACAAACTGAGATACACCATCAATCATCGTACCCGCATCTAGACAACACCCAATCCAGAACTGACCCTCTCTTTCCCAAATACTCCTTAGAAGCATCAAGCAAAACCCCAAGGGCTATAATAAGCCCAAGCCAGCCCCCTCTTAGCACAGTGCCTCATGGTTCCTCCAGAGTGCCTTCTCCCCTGCTAGTAAACCAGCTTCTTATGTTGCGGGGAAGTACTTGATGGTCTCTGGATCATGAGCTTTAATCACTTACTCTGGACATTGGTTGCTTTGGAGCAGCTCAGCATGGAGTTCCACGTCCTAAAAGTACCCGAACTTCCTTTGAATAATTAACTTTTCTCATTGGAGGCCAGTCTAAGGAGACTCTAAGCTGGGCCTCCTCTAGCCCAAGGTCAGGCAACGGACTGAGCTTAACAAATTACATACCCCTTCCTGGCATTTGAAACCTGAGGAGAGACACAGCATCAGGGGTGGTGTCCAGACCAGACAGGCTGTCCTGTGGGACCGTTCCTGTGAATCCCGCTTCCCAGACCTGCCCATCTCTAGCCTGGGGCCTGAGCTTTCCCATTAATACAGTAAGTCCTTTACTTAGTTTAGCCAGGATCCTTTTCTTTTTGTTTATCAGCAAAGATCAAAGACAGATACTGTTGTCTAAATAATGTCTTCTCTTACTTATCCACCCCAGGGGCTGTGGGTGTAGACACTCAGGCCCCTGGAGAGTTGTTCCCTATTGTGGGATGGAGGAACTGGCTGTAGAGCCTTACTCTAACCTGGAAAATAAATGCCTTTTTCTGACTGTGTGATCACTGGCACCCACTGAATATTGAAAAGGCCTCCCACAGGGCTTCCCTGGTGGCGCAGTGGTTGAGAGTCCGCCTGCCGATGCAGGGGACACGGGTTCGTGCCCCGGTCCGGGAAGATCCCACATGCCGCGGAGCGGCTGGGCCCGTGAGCCATGGCCGCGGAGCCTGCGCGTCCGGAGCCTGTGCTCCACAACAGGAGAGGCCACAACAGTGAGAGGCCCACGTACCGCAAAAAAAAAAAAACAAAAAGGGCCTCCCACAGCTTTGAGAAGAGGGTACCTGATTATCAGGCACCATATCCTTGTCACCCAGAAATGATATCTGCTATTTGTAAACAAATGCCTTGTCATTGTGGCTTATACCACAGTTGAGAGTTTGGTTAACGTGAGGCGGTCTCTCCGTGCCTGAACAAAATGTGTGCTCTGACGAAATCAAATTACCAGCCCTGCAAACTCACAGATCAGGCAGGCTCTTAGTTGCCCCACCAAGGAACTCTGGCCTGTGAGGCCCTGCCTGAGTAACCTGCTGGCCACCCTCTATGGTTTTCTACCTGTGACAATTGCCATAAGCTGCTTCAACTTGAAGTCAACCTTTCAAACTGGTCCTCAGCTTCATACACTGCGTCCTTGCTCAAGTGTCCTTTGTAGTAGGGCGATGTGATGCAAAGGGTTTTCAGGCTAATAAAGAGAGCTCAGCAGAGAGCATGCTATGGTTCGTCTCTTCTTTCTGATGTGTAATCAAGCTGTCTGGCCTACCTGTATCCAGACTGGGCCCCCCTATCGTGACCGAAGGTGGAAAGCATGAGCTGTGTCTCTAGAATCCTTCAGCTGGCCCCCTGAGCCAAAGGCACCTCCCTACTACCCGTAGAACCACTTCAGAATGTTCTTGGAGATATTTTGCTTGTAATCGAGAGAGTTTATTCAAAATTGTCTGGTATGATAGTTAAACACAAAACTGCCTGTGAATTGGTGTGCCAAGGCCACTTCCTCTGTGTGTGCGTTTATGTGTGTTTATGTGTGTGTGTTGCGGGGGTGGGTAGGGGAGGAGTCCCACCCATACTGTTAAGGGAACCACTGACAGAAACCGCCTGCCCTGGTCAGGTACCATAGTAACCACTTGCATGGGTTATCTTACAACAGGAGGTCCTGGTAAGGAACATGGAACTAATAAGCTACCGCCAACCGGAAGAATTCGGTAAAGGTCAAAAGGAGAGAGGAGACTCCAGTCCATATATATATCCTACCAACCTCCCAGAATCCTTCTTGGTTGAGCGATGCAGGCACCACCAGGAAGGACTCTCAGTCAGAGACAACCCCGAAACTAATCCCATTACCATAAAACCCAAGACTGTGAGCCACGTGGCAGAGCAGTTCTCCTGGGTTCCCTTCCCCTGCTGCTCTCCGCCTGGGCGCTCCTTCCCAATAGTCTCTTGCTTTGTGAGCACGTGTCTCCTTGGACAATTCATTTCCAAATGTTAGACAAGAGCCCATTCTCGGGCCCTGGAAGGGGTCCCCCTTCCTGCAACCATTCAACCAAGCAATTCTCGGACACCAGCAGTGTGTCTGAAATTCAACTCAATTCTGACACTATCTACACAGAGATAGCATCAAATTCTACAAGTGAAGGGTTCAGTCCTAGAAGTCTGCCTTCTCCCAAAGTGGGGACACTTCAGACGCCAGTGCCAAACCCAGGTTGTCACCTGTAATTCTGACCGGCCATAAATCAGAGGTTCTCAGGATGAAACTAAGCAGGGCCCTGTGGGGCTCCCAGGCATAGAGGCCTTTCTGTCCCCCATTTCTTACAGGCAAGACTCCAGCCTGAGTTCCAAAGGGCAGATTCGAATAGTTGCTAATTAAGAGAGGAGCAGCCATGAAACCACCTAAGGTAAGATAAAAGGGACCAGAGAAGCTCATCAAGATTAGGAGACCTGACCACCTGAGACCCTGCACAACCCTAATCTTGTCAGCACCCCCACCCTTTTGAAACTTTACAGAAGAAAGAATGCAAGACTGTTACTGCCTTGATCCTTATCACATACCTCTGACCTGGAGCCCAGACTATAAGACCTCTCCCTATTCCCCAGGGTGGGGGGCACAGTGCTTGAGGCGCTAGCCTACTGTGTTCCCTCTTTGCCTGGCAAAGAAATAAAGCTTTCTTTCTTCTCAACTCTGTCTCCATATTTCTGTTCAGCAGCAGTACGCAGGAAAGCCAAGATTTTGGCATCAAGGACCTCTTTCTCAGGGCAGTTAATTTGCTACAGTGGCTCCCAGAACTCAAAGAAGCACTTTACTTACTAGATTACTGGTTTCTTATAAAAGTCTATAACTCAGGAACAGCCAGATGGAAGAGACGCACAGGGAAGTGGTGAATGAAGAGCTCCACTGACCTCTCCAGGCTCACCACTCTCCTCAGTCTCAACCCAGAAGCTCTCTGAACCCAGTCCTTTGGGTTTTTATGGAGGCTTCATTATACAGGCATTATAGGCATGATTGATTAAATCGTTTGCGATTGATTCAACCTCCAGTCCCTTTCCCCTCCTCAGAGGCCAGGGGGTGAGATTGAAAGTCCCAACCCTCTAATCACGTGGTTGGGTCCATTGGAAACCAGCCCCCATCTTTAGGAGCCTTCCAGAAGTCACCTCATTACCATAACAAAAGACCCCTTTAGCACTCTCAGCACTTAGGAAATTCCAAGGGTTTTGGGAGCTGTGAGCCAGGAACCATGGATGAATAACAAATATATGAGGAATATATTTTGGTCATCTTGAAACCGTGCACCTCAGATTGGACCTTGAACCCCTGTGCCAGAACTCGAACACAGCCTAAACCCAGATTGGGACTTGAACCCACACTGCTAGGACTCAAACCTGGCCAAAACCCAGTCTTCCAACCGAGATCCCACACCTGGTTTCAGGACTTAATGAAGCTCATGTTCTTGATGTCTCACTGCAGAAAGAATTCAGTGAGTGACAAAGTGATAGGTAAGAAGTGGATTTATTTAGAGAGAAACACACTCCACAGAGCGTGGGCCATTTCAAAAGGTGAAAAAGGAACCAGGGTATGGGGCTGTCAGTTTTTATAGGAGTGGGTAATTTCATAGGCTAATGAGTGGGAGGAGTATTCCAGCTATTACAGGAAGGGGCGGGATTTCCAGGAATTGGGCCACCGCCCACTTTTTGATCCTTATGGTCAGTCTTGGAACTGTCATGGCACCTGTGGGTGTGTCATTTAGCTTGCTGATGTGTTACAGTGACCATATACTGAGGCTCAAGGTCTAGTGGAAGTCGACTTGTCCGCCATCTTGGACCCATTTTGTTCTAATCAGTTTAAGTCATGTCCTCGGGCTATGTCATTCTTTCAAAGGTCGTGCCCTGCCCCCTTCCCTCCTGTTTCAATCTGAATGATCAAATTTATTTTTTTCTTATAAATCACAATTATCGGGCTTCCCTGGTGGCGCAGTGGTTGGGGGTCCGCCTGCTGATGGAGGGGACGCGGGTTCGTGCCCCGGTTCGGGAAGGTCCCGCATGCTGCGGAGCGGCTGGGCCTGTGAGCCGTGGCCACTGAGCCTGCGCGTCCGGAGCCTGTGCTCCGCGGCGGGAGAGGCCACAGCAGTGAGAGCCCTGTGTACCGCAAAAAAAAAAAAAAAAAAAAAAAAAAACACAATTGTCACAGCCTGAGTGTGACTCTTGGCTCCACTGCTACTAGCATGACCTTGGGCAAGTTACCCTCTCTGTGCCTCACTTTCCTCGTCTGAAAATGAGAATAATAGTAGGACCTACTCTCACAGGGCTGCTGTGAGGCTTAAATACATTAATATATGCAAGTTGCTAAGAACAGATACCTATCCACCACTTAATAAGCACTGTCTAACTGTCAGCTACTATTCTGAGAGTATTATTGTAGCAGGGAAGAGCTAAATCAGACTCCATGTTGATCTGTTTCTTTGACTTTAACCTTTGATTTTTGTTGCTTTTGTTATTATAATCATACATAATGGCCTGCCACAGGGAACCCTTACCCTGTGCCTGAATGTTAAACTAAAGTGCCTTTGCTTAGCTCACAGGGAGATAATCTGACCCTGACCACCTGTGAATGGCTGCACAAAAGAAGAAATTAACACATCACCTCCCCATGTTGGCCAAGACAGGCAAAACTAATGGCCTCTTCACTTCCTCACCTCCTCCCAGTCTCTGTTGTATAAATGAAAGTAGCATCCAGACCCCAGTAAGATGGTTTTTTGGGGACCCTAACCTGCCATCTTCTCGGTCTGCCGGCTTTCCAAATAAAGTCGCTATTCCTTGCCTCAGCACCTTGTCTTCAAATTTATTGGCTGTCATGCGGCAAGCAGAACAAGCTTGGGCTCAGTAACATTATTTGTGAACTACAGATTCCTGCTTCTATGAAAATAAGGAGAAATTAGAGCATCAGTAAACCGACACAGCAATGCGTTTTGCTCTGATGGGTTTATATGTGAAAAATTTAGACTTTAAAATGTACCAGATGGACTTCCCTGGTGGTGCAGTGGTTAAGAATCTGCCTGCCAGTGCAACGGGACACGGGTTCAAGCCCTGGTCCAGGAAGATCCCACATGCCACGGAGCAACTAAGCCCGTGCACTACAACTACTAAGCCTGCACTCTAGAGCCCGCAAGCCACAACTACTGAGCCCACGTGACACAACTACTGAAGCCTGTGCGCCTAGAGCCCATGCTCCGCAACAAGAGAAGCCACAGCAATGAGAAGCCCACGCACCGCAACAAAGAGCAGCCCCCACTCACCACAACTAGAGAAAGCCCACGCGCAGCAACGAAGACCCAATGCAGCCAAAAATAAATAAATAAATAATTTTTAAAAATAATAAATAAATATTAAAAAAATAAAAGATACCAGATTTCCATACTCTAAAGTTTAGTTTTTTAAAAAAAAAAATAAATAAATAAATAAAAATTTTAAAAAATAAAAGATACCCTATTTCCATACTATAAAGTTTAGTTTAACTGTTTTGAAATTTGTAACCCCCTTCCCTCCACTCACATGTGAAACAGGAAAGAAGGGGGCAGGGCACAACCTTGAAAAGAATGACAGAGCCATTGAGGACACAACAAAAACTGGTTAGAATCAATTAGGCTCAAGATGGCAGAAGACTTGACTTCCAGTGGACCTTGAGCCTCATATATACGCTCAATGTAATACACCAGCATATGCTAAATGACACACCTACCAGAACCATAACAGTTCCAAGGATGACCATAAAAGGCCAAAAAGTGGGCAGTGGCCCAATTCCTGGAAATTTCTGCCCCTTCCCCAAAATAGTTGGAATAACCCTCCCACTCGTTAGCCTATGAAATTAGTCAGCCCATAAAAAGCTAACCACCCCATGTTTCCGGGCCTCTTGCCTTCTGAGATGGCCCTCTGAGATGGCCCACACTCTGTCTGTGGAATATGTTTCTGCTTTGGCCACTCTCACTTTCCAAGACAACCCCATGTCCTGCGGCCATTCTCGCCTTTTGAGGCAGATTCTGTGCATGGAATGTGTATCTCTCTAAGTAAATCCACTTCTCACATATCACTTTGTCTCTCACTGAATTCTTTCTGCGATGAGACATAAAGAACCTGAGACCTGAGACCAGGTGTGTGATCTCAATTAAAAGACAGTTCAAGTCCCAATCTGAGTTGTGCGGTTTCACATGCACCAGCATGTAAAATCCTGAAATGTTTGTCTAAAATGTTTGTTTGATCAGTGCATTATCTCCCTCCACTGCCTAGAATGGTATTTGGGGACACACTAGATGCTCCATAAACATTTGTAATTTCAAATTAAGTTGAAATACTGAACAATAGCTTTTGCTTCACAGAATACTGGAAATTTTGAAATGGACTTTGGTCAAAATTATTTGAGGGCTTCCCTGGTGGTGCAGTGGTTGAGAGTCCACCTGCCAATGCAGGGGACACGGGTTCGTGCCCTGGTCCGGGAAGATCCCACATGCCATGGAGCGGCTGGGCCCGTGAGCCATGGCCGCTGAGTCTGCGCGTTTGGAGCCTGTGCTCCACAACGGGAGAGGCCACAACAGTGAGAGGCCTGCATACCGCAAAAAAAAATTTGAGTTTTCACAGGACCTGATTATATTTAGCAAAGTAGTTCACAAGTAATAAGCAAAACATCCAGCATTTAAAAGAGAAATTCTATAAGTTACACATATTTTCCAAAATTTCTCCTGAACATTTTTAATGTACATTTGCCATGAAGGCTCACCCTTTATTTTTGAACTCTTGTGTCTTTATCCAATTATGTCGTCCTCCAAACAGCGTCATGCTATCATATTTTTCATCTACCCAGAGGTTGTGCTTCTTCCCCTTCTGAGCATTTTCTCATTGTGGAAAGTGTGGAGAACAACACAGAATCTGATAAAATAGCTTTCTACCAGTCACTCCTCCCATTGGGAAGAACATGTGTATTAGGGGAAGTCCTCCAAACTGGTGTCCAGTAGGGTAGCCACTAGTCACATGTGGCTATTTAAGTTAATTAAAAAGAAATAAAATTTAGAAACCCAGTTTCTTAGTCACACTAACCACACAGCAAATGTTCAATGGTCACAGGAAGCTAGTAGCCACCGTAACAGACAGTACAGATTACAGCACATAGCCATCATCACAGAAAGTTCTAGTGGATGGTGCTACTCTAAAGAATCCATGCTTCTGGCTGGAAATTGGCATCATCGGGATTCTTAAGTCATTGCATTCCCATAAACCAAAGAAACTGAATGCATTTTTTCGTCATAAATTTCTTAAGAACCGGGCCTGAGTTGCTATGATTGACTTCGTAGAACCCCTCAAATGCCCTCACTTGAACAGAGGTTCTTAATGTTTTTAGATGATTCTGTTGGTTCTCCAAACTAGACTCTCTGGCCCCAAGAGCAAGCATTAGGAATGACTAGGAAATTATCTCAGAGGACAGGAATTAAAGCACAAAGGCCCATACTGTCTTATTGGGTACCTACTGGGTCAAGCATGAAGAGGTCCACTCCTTGCCCAGTGGAAAGAGCCACCAGTGTTGCACTTCCATAGAGTGCATAGCCCGCGGCTACAATGTTGCGGCCAGGCTGCAGGGCGTCCTTTTCAGAAGGCTCATCCTCTGAGGTCTGCAAAAGAGAAAAGGGAAACATTACTGTCTCTGGAGAGAACCCTTTGCCAGAGGCCTGCATTTCAGATCTACTTGAACCACTGGAGGAAACGCAGTTCTAGAATTTCAAGCCACAACAAATGCATCTGGAGGAAACGCGTTGCCATGTTAATGAATGGTTCTAGCTGAACCATTGCAAAGGCCATTCTTGGACTTCTCCCTGTTTTCTGAACGTATTTGTCTCCATCCTGCCAAGAACAGCACCCCAAAGTGCTAAAACTACACCTTCTCTTAAAAATCATAACCCATGCTCCTTGCTGATTATAACGACCAAGGTCATTGAGCTCTGATTTTGTGCAGTACCTCATTCTACATACACAACAGCACTCCAAGGTAGATACCGTTATGACCTCCATCGTTCAGATGAAGAACTCAGAGCCTGAGCGACTGGATAACTCACCCAACATCAAGAGGAGCTGGAGTCAACCCAGGCAGCTGGGCCCAGAGCTCGTCACCGTCCATGCGCTGCCCCTTGAAGACACTGCCCCTGTCTGTCCCCAAGTCTACAGTTCTGGACGTTTTCTTGAGGAAGCCTCTCTCTTTGGCCAGCAGCACTAACAGTGACAATGGGAATGGGAATTCAGAGAGACGGGGCAAGGCAGGCATGCTGACGAAGGAAGAGCGAATGTCCTTGAAGGAGGGGCAGAGCCACACCTGAGACTGGATTTCACAACCTACTTTTCCAGGTATCTCTTGAAGGGCTCGTCCCTCCCTACTTCCTTGTGCTCAAAAAGGCAAGGAGGGACCTCCCTGGTGGTGCAGTGGTTAGGATTCCGGCCTTTCACTGCCGTGGCCCGGGTTCAATCTCTGGTCAGGGAATTGAGATCCCGCAAGCCGTGCAGCGCAGCCAAAAATAATAATAAAAAATAAAGTTTTACCTTTAAACCTGGAATCTATTTTGAGATGATTTTGGTATAAAGTATAAAGTTTAGGTTGAGTTCTTTTTTTTTCCCTCTGTGGATATACAGTCGCTCCAGCATTAATTGTTGAAAAGACTCCTTTTTCCATTGAATTGTTTTCACAACTTTGTCAAAAGCTGTTAGCCATAAATTGTGTGAAACCATTTTTGGGTTCTCTGTTCTGTTCCACTGAACATGTGTCTATCCCTCTGTTAATATCATATAGTCTTAACTTTTAGAATAACCTTATCTATATCTACAAAATATCTTGCCAGGATTTTGAGAGAAATTGAGTCAAACCTATACATATATCAGTTTGGGGAGAATTAACATCCTTTACAATGTTGAGTCTTCCAACCCATGAACATGGTATGTTTCTCCATACAAGACATATTATTTGATTACTTTCATCAGAAATTACTGGTAGAATTACTATTCCTTTTTTTTTTGAGTAACTGTAAATTGTATCGTATTTTAAAGTTTAGTTACCATATGTTTATTGCTGATATATAGAAATCCAATTGATCTTTGTATGTTGATTTTGTATCCTGTGACCTTGCTGAACTCACTTATTAGTTCTAGGAAGCCGGCTTTGGTTTTGGTGTTTGTAGATTCCTTAGGAGTTCTCTACATGGACCATCCTATCGACAGTTTTTCATTCCAATCTGTATGGTTTTATTTCTTTTTCTGGTCTCACTGCCCCGGCTAGCTCTTTCAGCATTATGTTGAATAACAGTGGTGAGATTGGACATCTTTCCCTTGTTCTTGATTTTAGAGAAAAAGCATTTTGTCTTTCACTGTTAAATATAATGTTAGCCGTTGTCTTTTTATAGATGTTCTTTATCAAGTTGAGGGAAGTTTCCCCTCTATTTCTTGCTTCCTGAGAGTTCTTGTTTGTTTGTTTTGTTTTGTTTTATAACTGAGTGTTGAATTTTGTCAAATGGTAATTCTTCATTGATGGACATGGTTCTATGATTTTTCTTCTTTAAGCTTGTTGATGTGGTGGATTACACTGACTGATTTTTGAATATTGAACCAGCTTTCCATCACTGGAGTAAACCCACTTACTCATGGTATATAATTCTTTTTATGCATTGTTGAATTTTATTTGTTAATATTATGTTGAAGATTTTGCATCTATTCATGAGAGATATTGGTCTGTAGTTTTCCTTTCTGAACTGTCTTCATCTGGTTTTGGTATCTGCGTAATCCTGGCTTTAGAAAATAGACTGGGAAGTATTCCTTTCCCTTCTCTTTTCTAGAAGAGATTGAATCATCTTGAATCATTTGGTATAATTCTCCAGTGAAACCATCTGGGCCTAGAGATCTCTCTTTTGAACTCTATTTTCTTAGTAATTATAGGGCTGTTCAAATTATCTATTTCATACTGAGTGAGTAATAGTAGTGTGCTTTTTAAAGAATTGGTCTACTTCATCTAAGTTATCAAATTTATGTGTGTAGAGTTAGTTATAGTATTACATTATCCTTTTGATGTCTCCAAATGTTTTAAAATATCAGAACGACTCTGAGATGAAAAATCTAGTGCATAAACATGTGTTTCTCTGATTATTTTCCCAAGAGAAATTCCAAATAATAAAAGTATTGGGTAAAATACTTTTGATACATATTGAAAAGTTGCCGTGCAGAATCTGATAAACATAAGATAGTATTGTCTTTTCAACTTGGCCAGTTTGATAGGTGCAAAAAAAGACATCTGCTTTAATTTCCATTTTGTATAATTAATAAAGTAAATTTTTATATATTTATTGACCATTTTTATTTCTTATTTTGTAAGTTGCCTGTTTGATGTCATTGCCTATTTTTCTATTGGGGTACTCATCTTCTTATTTTTAATTTTAATAGCTTTTTATATATGAAAGATATAAATACCTTATATGTTACAAACATTTTCCTCAATTGTCATCTGCCTTTTAATTTTATTTATAGTGTCTTTTTTTGGAAAGTTGATTATTTTTCTTTTAATTGAGGTATAAATTACATATAGCAAAGCACCCAAATCTTAACTATACAGTTTGATGAATTTTTACATATATATAGTACATACTGATGTAACTACTAAGATCAATTTATAGAATATTTCTAGCCACCTAGCAGTTTCTCTTATACCCTCTTTTGTCACTATCACCTCCCCCAAGGTAACCTCTATTCTGGCCTTTATCATCTGGACATCAAAAGAATAATTAGCTTTGACTGTTTTGGAACTTCTTATAAATGAAATTACAAAGCATGTGTTCTTTTGTATCTGGCTTATGTTTCACAACATATGTCTTTGTGATTTTATCTGTGTTGTTGCACATAGCAATAGTTTGTTCTTTTGCATTGCTATGTAGCTTTTTGTCGTGTGACTATCTTACAGTTTATTTATCCATTCTTATGTTGATACACTTTTTGATTTTTTTCAGTTTGGGTCTTCTATGAATAATTTGTACACATCTTTTGGCAAACGCAGGCACCCATTTATCCTGGGTGCACTCCAGGAGTGGACTTGCTGGGCTACAGTGTATCAGTATATGTTTAATACTAGCAGGTGCTATCAAATTTTTCTGAAGTGTTTGTATCATTTTCTACTCCCACCACCAATATATTAGAATTCCAGTTTCTTCATCTACAGTTGGTATGGTTAGTCTTTTTAATTTTAGCCACTCTGGTTGGGGGCGGGTGGTAAATGATGTCTCAGTGCTGTTTCCATGTCCATTTCCCTGATGACTAATGATGTTGAGCATCTCTCATGTGCTTATTAACAAGCTGGGGAAAAAAATCTCTTTTTTGAAGATCCTGTTCAAGTCTTTTGCCCATTCCTTTGATAAGATTGACAGTATTTTTTATTGATTTGTAGGAGTTCTTTATTTATTCTGTATATGAGTTCTCTGTTGGATGTATGCATTGAAAATTTTTCCATCCGTCTGTGGTTGCCTTTTTACTCTCGTAATGTTGTCTTTTTTTAAAATTAATTTTTATTAGAGTATAGTTGATTTACAATGTTGTGTTACTTTCTGCTGTACAGCAAAGTGAATCACTTATACATATACATATATCCACTCTTTTTTAGATTCCATTCCCATATCGGTCATTATTGAGTATTGAGTAGAGTTCCCTGTGCTATATAGCAGGTTCTTATTAGTTATCTATTTTATATATAGTAGTGTGTATATGTCAATCCCAATCTCCCAATTTACCCCTCCCTCCCCTTCCCCCTTGGTAACCATAAGTGTGTTTTCTATATCTGTGATCCTATTTCTGTTTTGTAAATAGGTTCATTTGTACCATTATTTTAGATTCCACATATAAGCGATATCATATATTTATTTTTGTCTGACTTACTTCACTCAGTATGACAATCTCTAGGTCCATCCTTAATGTTGTCTTTTGATGAACCAAAGTTCTTAGTTTCAATGAAGCCCAGTTTACTAGCCTTTTCCTTCATGGTTAGTATTTTTTATGTCCTGTTTAAAAAATCTTTACCTTCCCCAAAGGCATGGAGATATTCTCCTGTGGTTTTTTTTCTAGGAGCTTTATAGCTTTACTTTTTACAGTGAAGTCTCTGGTCTTTAATTAATCTTTGTGTATGGTGTGAAGTAGGAGTCAAGTTCATTTTTTCTCATACCGATATTCACCTGGACCAGCATCACTTATTGAAGGGATCATCCTGTACAAATTAAACTTCAGTATTGCCTTTCCATAAATCAGGCAATCATTCGTGTGTGGGTTTATCTCTAGGATCTCTTTTGTGTTCCACTGGTCTATATATCCTTATGTCAGTAAAAGAGTAGAATTTTGGTGAGGTTGACTTACCCATAATAATGGGAGATGGGGTCTCCTGACCCTGTAGGGGTGTTAAAACCCACACCCTTGATTTACTCAGATCAACAAGACCAGCTCCTCACATCAGGACAACTCCCTCAGTCCTCCTCTTAAGCCTCTGGTTTTCACTTTTCTGATTCTGGTCCTCTGCCCCTTACCTTGTGTTTATTGCTTGTTCATTTCAATGAGCTCAGCCACGAATTTAAAGGATGATATATTGTATCCAAAAGTTCTGGATGTCTTGAAGGGAGAGAGTTTGCACTTTGTCTAATCTGTGACTGTTGGAAATGGAAAATGTCAACTTCAAGAAAAAGGAAAATCATAGAACAGGGAGCTGAAAGCAGTATGGGACATCATGAAGGGTGTTTTAGCAATGCTCTTCAGAGATAAGGGGAAGAAAATACTTTTGACAGTTCTCTGACAGTCCTGAAACTTCTATCTTGATGCTTATAGAAAATCACAGAAATCCTGGTCAGAAACGGGCATCATCCCTGGCTTTGATAAGGTTCTAAGAGGCTGTGACAGCCCCGTGAGGTCTCTGAAGCAAGCTGCTCTCTCATTAGATATTGCTTAAGCATCACAAAGCTTTCTCTTCATGTCTCATTCGTTTCTCAAACTTGCCCCACTTCTTTAGAAACAGTATCAGAGAAAATCTATGGTTATTTGGACTAGCCTTCAAAGCCTCTGGTTTATTTGAATTTTAAGACAAAATCTCTGTATTCAAAATCACCAAAATTCAAGTGTGAATATCCCATATTATGTATAGTAATATTCCTCTTTTTTTGTTTCAAAGACTTCATTTTTTTGAGAACAGTTTTAGGGTCACAGAAAAATTGTGAGAAAGATACAGAGATTTCCTACATACTCCCTGTCCACACACATGCAGAGCCTCCCCCATTATTCCTCTTTGTTTTTAAATCAGTTGGCTTTAAGAAGCTATTAAGACCATCAACAAAATGAAAAAGAAAAAAATATTTGGAGATAATACATAGAATAAGGGATTAATATCCAAAATATACAAAGAACTCACACAACTCAATGGCATAAAAACAAATGATCTGACTGAATAGACATTTTTCCAAAGAAGGCAGACAAAGTGCCAACGGTTATATGAAAAGGTGCTCAACATCACTAATCATCAGGGAAATGCAAATCAAAACCACAATGAGATAGCACCTCACACCTGTCAGAATGACTAATATCAAAAAGATCAGCAATAAAAAGTGTCAGTGAGGATGTGGCGAGAAGGGAGTCCTCAGGCACTGCTTGTAGGAATGTAAATTCGTGAAGCCACTATGGAAAACAGTATGGAGGTTCTTCCAAAAATTAAATATAGAGCTATATAAGATCCAGCAATTACACTTCTGGGTATATACCTGAAGGACATGAAATCACTCTTTCACAGATATATATACATAAAATTCAGCAATAAAGAACAAGGAAATCCTGCCATTCATAACAATATGGATAGACTTTGAGGGCATTATGCTAAGTGAAATAAGTCAGAGAAGGACAAATACTGTATGATCTCACTTACATGTGGACTCTAAAAAAAAAAAAAAAGCTCATAGATACAGAGAACAGATTGGTAGTTTCCAGAAGCAAGGGGTGGGGTAGGTGAAATAAGTGAAGGTGGTCAAAAGTACAGACTTCCAATTATAAGATGAGTAAGTCCTGGGGATGTAATGTACAGCATCGAGACTAGAGTTAATAATACCATGTTGTCACACTTTCTTCTCAACTGCTCATGGGACATAATCCAGGATAGATCATATCTTGGATCACAAATCAAGCCTTGGTAAATTTAAGAAAATTGAAATCGTATCAACTATATTTTCTGACCACAATGCTATGAGACTAGGTATCAATTACAGGAAAAAATCTGTACAAAAATACAAATACATGGAGGCTACACAATACACTACTTAATAACCAAGAGATCACTGAGGAAATCAAAAAATACCAAGAAACAAATGACAATGAAAACAAGACAACCCAAAACCTATGGGATGCAGCAAAAGCAGTTTTAAGAGGGAAGTTTATAGCCATAAAATCCTACCTCAAGAAACAAGAAACACCTCAAATAAACAACCTAAACTTACACCTAAAGCAATTAGAGAAAGAAGAACAAAAAATCCCCAAAGTTAGCAAAAGGAAAGAAATCATAAAGATAAGATCAGAAATAAATGAAACAGAAATGAAGGAAACAATAGCTAAGAGCAATAAAACTAAAAGCAGGTTCTTTGAGAAGATAAACAAAACTGATAAACCATTAGCCAGACTCATCAAGAAAAAAAGGGAGAAGACTCAAATAATAGAATTAGAAATGAAAAAGGAGAAGCAACAACTGACACTGCAGAAATACAAAGGATCATGAGAGATTACTACAAGCAACTGTATGACAATAAAATGGACAACCTGGAAGAAATAGGCACAGTCTTAGAAGAGCACAACATTCCAAGACTGAACCAAGAAGAAATAGGAAATGTAAACAGACCAATCACAAGCTCTGAAATTGGAACTGTGATTAAAAATCTTCCAACAAACAAAAGCCCAGGACCAGATGGCTTCCAGGCAAATTCTATCAAACATTTAGAGAAGAGCTAACACCTATGCTTCTCAAACTCTTCCAAAATATAGCAGAGAGAGGAACACTACCAACCTCATTAGACAAGGCCACCATCACCCTGATACCAAAACAAGACAAAGATGCCACAAAGAAAGAAAACTACAGGCCAATATCACTGATGAACATAGATGCAAAAATCCTCAACAAAATACTAGCAAACAGAATCCAACAGCACATTAAAAGGATCATACACCATGATCAAGTGGGATTTATCACAGGAATGCAAGGATTCTTCAATATATACAAACCAATCAATGTGATACACCATATTAACAAATTGAAGGAAAAAAACCATATGATCATCTCAATAGATGCAGAAAAAGCTTTCAACAAAATTCAACACCCATTTATGATAAAAATCCTCCAGAAAGTAGGCAGAGAGGGAAACTACCTCAACGTAATAAAGTCTGTATATGACAAACCCATGGCCAACATCATTCTTAACAGTGAAAAACTGAAACCATTTCCACTAAGATCAGGAACAAGACAAGGTTGCCCACTCTCACCACTATTATTCAACATAGTTTTGGAAGTTTTAGCCACAGCAATCAGAGAAGAAAAAGAAATCAAAGGAATCCAAATCGGAAAAGAAGAAGTAAAGCTGTCACTGTTTGCCGATGACAAGGTACTATACATAGAGAATCCTAAAGACGTTACCAGAAAACTACTAGAGCTACTCAATGAATTTGGTAAAGTAGCAGGATAAAAAATTAATGCACAGAAATCTGTTGCACTCCTATACACCAATGATGAAAAACCTGAAAGAGAAATTAAGGAACCACTCCCATTTACCATTGCAACAAAAAGAATAAAATACCTTGTAATAAGCCTACCTAAGGAGACAAAAGACCTGTATGAAGAAAACTATAAGACACTGATGAAAGAAATTAAAGATGATACAAACAGATGGAGAGATGTACCATGTTCTTGGATTGGAAGAACTAACATTGTGAAAATGACTCTACTACCCAAAGCAATCTACACATTCAATGCAATCCTTATCAAACTACCAATGGAATTTTTTGCAGAACTAGAACAAAATATTTCACAATTTGTATGGAGATACAAAAGACCCCGAATACCCAAAGCAATCTTGAGAAAGAAAAATGGAGCTGGAGGAATCAGGCTCCCAGACTTCAGACTATACTACAAAGCTACAGTAATCAAGACAGTATGGTACTGGCACAAAAACAGAAATATAGATCAATGGAACAGGATAGAAAGCCCAGAGATAAACCCATGCACATATGGTCATCTTATCTTTGATAAAGGTGGCAAGAATATACAATGGACAAAAGACAACCTCTTCAATAAGTGGTGCTGGGAAAACTGGATAGCTACATGTAAAAGAATGAAATTAGAACACTCCCTAACACCATGCACAAAAATAAACTCAAAATGGATTAAAGACCTAAATGTAAGGCCAGACACTATAAAACTCTTAGAGGAAAACATAGGCAGAACACTGTATGACATAAATCACAGCAACATCCTTTTTGTCCCACCTCCTAGAGAAACGGAAATAAAAACAAAAATAAACAAATGGGACCTAATGAATCTTAAAAGCTTTTACACACCGAAGGAAAACATAAACAAGATGAAAAGACAACCCTCAGAATGGGAGAAAATATTTGTAAATGAAGCAACTGACAAAGGACTAATCTCCAAAATTTACAAGCAGCTCATGCAGCTCAATATCAAAAAAGCAAACAACCCCATCCAAAAATGGGCAGAAGATCTAAATAGACATTTCTCCAAAGAAGATATACAGACAACCAACAAACACATGAAAGAATGCTCAACATCACTAATCATTAGGGAAATGCAAATCAAAACTACAATGACATATCACCTCACACCAGTCAGAATGGTCATCATCAAAAAATCTACAAACAGGGCTTCCCTGGTGGCACAGTGGTTGAAAGTCCACCTGCCGGTGCAGGGGACACGGGTTCATGCCCCGGTCTGGGAGGATCCCACATGCTGCGGAGCAGCTGGGCCGTGAGCCATGGCCGCTGAGCCTGCGCGTCCGGAGCCTGTGCTCCGCAACGGGAGAGGCCACAACAGTGAGAGGCCCACATACAGGAAAAAAAAAAAAAAAAAAAACTACAAACAATAAGTGCTGGAGAGGGTGTGGAGAAAAGGGAACCCTCTTGCACTGTTGGTGGCAATGTAAATTGATACAGCCACTATGGAGAACAGTATGGAGGTTCCTTAAAAAACTAGAAATAGAACTACCATACAACCCAGAAATCCCACTACTGGGCATATACCTTGAGAAAACGATAATTCAAAAAGAGTCATGTACCACAATGTCCACTGCAGCTCTATTTACAATAGCCAGGACATGGAAGCAACCTAAGTGTCCATCGACAGATGAATGGATAAAGAAGATGTGGCACATATATACAATGGAATATTACTCAGCCATAAAAAGAAACGAAACTGAGTTATTTGTAGTGAGGTGGATGGACCTAGAGTCTGTCATACAGGCTGAAGTAAGTCAGAAATAGAAAAACAATACTGTATGCTAATACATATATATGGAATCTAAAAAAAAAAAGAAAATTGTTCTGAAGAACCTAGGGACAGGATAGGAATAAAGATGCAGATGTATAGAATGGACTTGAGGACGTGGGAATGGGAAGGGTAAGCTGGGATGAAGTGAGAGAGTGGCATGGACTTATATACACTACCAAATGTAAAATAGATAGCTAGTGGGAAGCAGCCATATAGCACAGGGAGATCAGCTCGGTGCTCTGTGTCCACCTAGAGGGGTGGGAAAGGGAGGGTGGATGGGAGATGCAAGAGGGAGGAGATATGGGGATATATGTATATGTATAGCTGATTCACTTTGTTATAAAGCAGAAACCAACATACCATTTTAAAGCAATTATACTCCAATAAAGGTGTTTAAAAAAAATACTGTATTGTCTATTTGAAAGTGGCTGTGAGAGTAGATCTTAAAAGTCCTCATCACACACACACACACACACACACACACACACTCTCACACACACACACACACAAATTGTAACTATGTGCGGGGATGGATGTTGACCGTTTCAGTGAATTTTGCCAACAGCCTAAGCGAGCCTGGAAGCGAATTCTTCTCAATAGGATGCCAGGCTGGCTGACACCAAGATTTTGGCCTTACAAGCCAGAGAACCTAGCCGTGCCTGCCAAACTTGTGACCCAAGAACTGGGTGATAATTAATGGAGGTCGTTTTAAGCCTCTAAATGTGTGGTGAATTGTTACAGCAGCAACAGAAAGCAAACGCAGTAAGATTTAAGATACACAAGGAAGGAACAGAGGCGCCTTCAGATGCCACCAGGAACCTAATTCCACGTCTGGCATCTGTGCTGCCTCCAGATTTTCAGAACAAGGCCCCATCTATCAGCTCACCCTCCCTTCCTAGGAACGCCGAGAACAGGACGGAAGGAAATGAGCGATTCGGGTATTCAAGGAGGAGCCCGAGGCAGAGCGAGGTTCATGGCTTGCCTGCCACGGTGTGTCTGGTTAGTGGGAGGACCGAGGTTAGAACTCCAGACTCGTGGCTCCCAGCCCAGGAACGTTGGGAACCACCAGAGGAAGGAGGTGTTACAGAGCATGCTGTTTACTCACCTTTCTGTAGATGGCAAAGATGGTTCCAATGGAGGCCAGGCAGTCGATGTTCGAAGATCCGTCCAGTGGGTCAAAGCAGACCACGTATTTGCCCTACAGGCGCAGAGGGCAGAACACCTGGTCAGGTCACCTTCCGAGCAACACACTCTGTGTACGCGGCTGTGTGTGTCAGACAACGCTACACCAAAAGCGATTCAGAGCAAAGGGATATCCTTGTCAGAGAATGCAATTACTTAAGGGGTGCAGAGTGTATCAGCACATATTAACCGTGCAGCTCAGAGCCCGCCTGCCCATAAACAGATTAGTTGACACCCACAGTGGGTGCCGGAGGTCCCACCCGCCTCCAAATAGCTCTCCTCCCACCTGCCCTGGCTCCGCCCTCCCCTCCTACCTGGGACCAGTGGGGACTCAGAGCTGCTGAGGGTGTGAGAGGAAACCAGGTCTGAAATGGGCACCTTGCAGGGAAGAGGTGGAGAAGCTGAAGACGACCTTGGATAAGCTCTACCCACGTCCACAGTAAGGTCGGCTACTGATTTACTGATACTTCTGAGCCTCTCCCCAGACAGGCTTTTTTCATTTTAGCACATTTTTACTGAAAGAAAATCTCAGAACAATGTCCCAGGGCCTCTGGGTGTGTCCTATTAAAATAGCTGGTATGTATGACTACATCTGGAGAATAAAAATACTCCTCTGGGTTTTGCTGCGTCCACCCTACCTTGCTGATGTGACGACCAGAGACAGAGTAGGCGGGGTCTTGAGACACCATGTCCCTCATGCCCACTCACGCTGCTGTCGCCGGCAGCTCGGGGGAAAGAAAACACCTGATACTTTTTACAGGCCTCCTATGTGCAAGATTCTGTGAGAGCCTTAGTGTTGGGGACTGGGGTGTCCTGGCTAATTAAACACTGGTGATCGAGCCTCAAGTAAGATGGGAGTCATTTTTCCCACCACTAATCTCCTTTCCCCTGACTTTCCAATGAGTAATGCCCTAGCTTAATGTGAGATTTCTTCCTTTCTTTCTTTCCCTTTTTTCCTTTCTTTCTTCCTTCCTTTCTTTCTTTCTTTCCTTCTTTCTTTCTTTCTTTCTTTCTTTCTTTCTTTCTTTCTTTCCTTTCTTTCTTTCTGTCTTTCTTTCTTTCTGTCTTTCTTTCTTTCTTTCTTTATTTCTTCCTTTTCTCCTTTCTTTTTTCCTTGTTCAACAGGAGGTGAAGCGGGGAGGGCAGTGGAATTGATAAACCTGGAAATTCCCCATTCTCCCTGTAGATAAGCCAATTCAGCCCCTTCATTTCACACATGCATGCATTCAACAGATATTTGTTGAACATCAGGCATATGCTGGAGAAGGTTCACGAGCTGACGTGGGAACAAGCAAGAAGTATTCAAGAACTAGCGTGAAGACCTGTGTAGCTCAGGCCAACGGGGAAAGAAAACGTGAGATTTGATCAGAGAGATAATCAAGGGTCATATCGGTGGAAGTTGAAAGTTGAAAATAATAGGTGTGACTTAGCCTAATTATGTGAGACAACAAGTATAACGTGCTTTGGCACAGTCCCCACCATACAGCAAGTGTTCGATGAATTTGGCTTTACTTTACTTTTTCCATCCTTTCAGCTAATCACAAGGAAATGGCACCTTGTCCCCAGGACCCACTGTACAAAACAAGGGCCAACAGTCTTAGCGTTTATTTGGCGTTACCGTACGGCAGCTGAATATCGGTTGAATTTTTTGGCCACCAGCTTTTTTTTTTTTTTTTTAATAAACTGTGAAAACATAGTGAATATAGACCCTCCCCAATCATGCCCTGCACTAACCAAGTTTACCATTGCATTAAGGCCAGAGCAACGATCTTTATGAATTCTTTTATGTTTTAGTCTAACAGTTTGTCAGGCATGAAGGAATCTCTGCTGAAACCAAACCCCCTTGGGGAAGGGGCTGGGAGTATAGTGGGGATGAGAAGATTAAGAGACGGTATAGTACCACAAGAACTCTACTTTTTACTGGACTGGATTTTCAAGCGCTCCAAAATGTTGGGACTTGTTACCAGTACAGTAAGTGAAAACCCATGATGAACCCCATCCACTGAGAAGTTACAGTAAAGCACTCTGATTTATTTCCTGAATGAATCACTGCCTTATTACGGAGTCTGTTTGACTAGACAGCATAAGGATTCCAACTAAAGAAGCATGTAATCCCTTGTTTGTTTCCAGAAAACAAAAAATTAAGCAATAGAGGAAAATACCAGAAATAAAAAAAAGCAAGGCAACCAGAGTCCTCCCAACTCAGTTGCGCCCTCTACTGGTGAGTAAGGGAACTTCAGCAAGGCTGCCACACTCACCCTCTTCTCCTGGGCGGTGATAAGTGCGTCTTTATTCTCTTCCGAGACCAGGACGCAGGTGCTGTAGGAGGACTGGAGCATGTTGATCACCAGGGAATTGGATAACACGTCCAGTTTCTTCACCTCATCCCCTGTCACGTTCACGCTTCCCGCGATTCCGTACCTAAGAAGACAAAAGGTTGGAGGAAATCAGGAAGGGAGCCTGGACTCCAGCAAAGATGCCCAGACGCCAAGATACCGCCGCTGTATCCCTCTTTGCCCTTCATGGCTCCAGAGTCTCCAACTTATAAATACGACCAAGTGCGTCCTGTCTCACAGCGCTGGTTCTTACTCTTGCTTCCTTTACACCTCGGGGATATTGTCCTAAGTCCCTCGTCGTCCCAGTAAACACGAACCAGAATTCAATCTTACTAACGAGCAACCCTGCCCCCGGCCCTGGGAGAGAGAATTCATAAAGTCAGACACATCGCCATAATTAATAACTCTAAAAAGTAAAGGACCGTGGCTTTCCAGCCCCGGAATTTCTAGTATTTGTTGATTATCGTCAAATAGTGGCCTGCTGGGCTGAATTAAAATTTGCTCTGCTGTAGCTTGGCATTACTTGAATAAGAAGGAAAGTGGGGGACAGACTTAACTAGTTTAATTTGATTCTTTACCACCATTCCAAGCAATGTAAGAATGAACCCTACTGTAAGAATTCTATCTGGAGGCTTTGTGTTTTAGAGGATTGCTATGCAAAGGTCTCCAGGGAATTCCTTGGGGGTCCCGTGGTTAGGACTCAGTCCTTTCACTTCCCCAGGCCCAGGTTTGATCCCTGGTTGGGGAACTAAGAGCCCGAAAGCTGTGTGGCTCGGCCAAAAAAAAAAAAAAGTCTCCAGCTCCCACCCTCGTGGGTGGGATCCTTCTAAAATCAGTCAGATCACCCCTGTCTCTCCCAGAGTTCCCAGGTCCTCCACAGTGGGTTTCAGGCCGCACCAAGGAAGGCCTGGTCCCACACTGGCCTTGCCTCTTGGCCCTCTCACCCTCAGTCTCAGCCTCTGGAACCCAACGGGCACACACCTGCCTCACACAGACCCCTGGGTTCCCTGTCCCCCACCCCCCATGCTCTTCTCTCCGTAAGCCACATGGCTACCACCCCCCTCAAGCCCTTCTCATGCCAACAGCCACCAAGGTCCTGAGGCCACCAGCACCCAGCAAGCTACCAGATACAGCCTTGTCAGCCCTTCCAGAGCAGCTCACAACCTGTTTGTGGGAATGCCCTTCCTGCTGGATTATCTGCTCACCGAAGGCAAGAGCTGTGACTCACTGTACTTGTTTCCACAGTGCTCAGATGCTCAACATACGTTCACTGAATTAGAAGAATGGATGGCAGGAAAGTAATTCCCCCCCTCTCCTTTTTGTTAACGCCATTTATTTGTTGAAGCAATCCTCAGGTGGCTCTAACAGGTAGCCAGGGTTGAGACCCACTGATTCACCCTAAGCCGGGGCGGGGGACAGCTCATTTCCCGCCCTTTTCCCTGATTGACAGCCTCTCCCCTCCCCCACCGATCCCCCCATAGCTTGATATCTGATGTGATGAGATCTGCCTTGGAAAACAATACTGGTGGCCTCACCTCAAAGACTGTACCTTCTGGTTCAAAATAAAAGCAAACAAATACACAACAGCAACCACAAAACTGGGTTATGTTGCATCAGAATTTAAAGGGTCCACAAACCCAATCCTGTTGTTTAACTGGAATCTTGATACGACTTCTACCGGAGAATGAAGAGCTGGGGTGCCCGAGGCCTGTGGGTGTTGGAGAAACAGGCTCTCCGTCCTATGCTTTGCAAACTCTTCCTCCATCTCCACACAAACCCCGCCCTTATCCCGCCCCTCAACCCACCCTCTGCACCCTCCCTGCAGGTGCGGGGCATTCTTCTCTGCCTACCCCCTCCCACCATCCACACACCTCCTTTCAGAAAGAATGGAAGATCGTCACAATGAGATCTAGTCGCCTGACAACTGCTCCAAGTTAGATCATGGGCAGAAAAGTGCTTTTTAACCCGTAAGACTATTTCTTAGATCTTAACTAACATTTAAGCTTTACTGATAATTTTTTTAATGGATTGTTCTACTGTTTTGACATTAGAAAGCCGTGGAGAGGATTCCAGGGTGGTATTCTAGCATCCCCTTCTTCCTACAGCAAGGAGCAGAGAAAACAGAAGAAAAATATGAGACTTTCTGATCCATTTTGCATTTATCGAGCAGGTGCCTAGAAATGTCTTCCCAAAAAGAGGAAGCAAAGGAATGAGGGGCTTGAGACCCCCTAAGTGGGAAAGTGGCAGGAATATGTTAAAGTCCCGTTTTCATGAGCAGAATTGCTCTGGGATAGGATGCAAACTTTTAGCTCTTTGAGAAGAAATTCCAGGGTCCTCTTAAAATTATCTCAGCATCTTATTAGAAAGAAGGAATTTCCAGCCAATGGACTTCTCCCACTGACACCTTGGGTATCTATTACAGAGGTACCCAGGGAAGGATGCCGCCTGAATTGGCAAAATACGTGGTCTCTGCCCTATGGAGGACACCTGCCTCAGCCTCCGAGAAAATGCGAAATCCTGACGGCTTGTTTCCACGGGCTGCGTCTGCCACCTAGTGGTGGCTCAGCGACATCGCCCTGTTAGCCGGCAAATTTCCCCAGGTTCGGACTTGGAACCACAGTAACAAGGAGCATTTATTACGGGGCTGGCACTGTCGAAATCATCATCACATGCACCTACGAAGCTTTACAACTAGCCCTACGAGTTAGGTGCTATTAGTATCCAATCCGTTTTACAATTTTACAGGCCCTAGCGAGAGTAGATCATTGACCATGATCACATGGCACAAAAAACCAAGTCCGAGGAGCACCTGAATTATCCAAGCGCTGAGTCCACGTCCTCTGGACACTCCATGGCCACAAAGTCAGAGTTCTGCAGCGATTAGCACAACCCCACCACAGCAGCCCCTGCCCAGCCCATATGATGCACTGGGGAGCCCATTAACATGGGTAACACTGAGAGGTCAGCAGGCAATTCAGGAAACTGCTCTATGCGTAGCGCAGCTCACCACCAGATAGGAGCAGAACAGAGGCAAGTAGCTGTGTCTCACGTTCATGAAGGTCTTTAAAGGTAGAGCTGGCCGTTATTGCCAAATGAGGTACTCGTACAGTTACAGCAATACAGAGAGGGGGAAAACCAGTCACAATCACCTTTAACTTGGAGCTCATTACTGAGTCACCAAGCATTATATAAATAAACTCTGTAATTATCTTTTTTTTTTTTTTTCCTGCGGTACGTGGCCTCTCACTGTTGTGGCTTCTCCCGTTGCGGAGCACAGACTCCAGATGCGCAGGCTCAGCGGCCATGGCTCACGGGCCCAGCCGCTCCGCGGCATGTGGGATCCTCCCGGACCGGGGCACGAACCTGTGTCCCCTGCATCGGCAGGCGGACTCTCAACCACTGCGCCACCAGGGAAGCCGCAATTATCACATTTTTTTGTGTTAAAAGTACTAAGTTGTTAGAATAAATATTTCAAATGATTGGACTTTGTTATTTCTTCATTTTGGAATAATAATAATAACAACAATGGGTGTGTTCATCTTCTGAGAGGATCTCCACTGCAATCGCTACCAGGAAAAAGGAAGCCCAAAGAAAGACTGCTTCTTTTCACCACAGACTTAAACTGGACCCTTGGCTGTGAGGATTGGCAGCTGTAGCATGAACTTGGGTAAAGCACCAAGAGGGCGAAGTGGAAGAACGCTCTGCATTCCCTCCTCCCGGGCCCAGCACCTCCCAGCTTCCTGCACACCAAGTGGAGAGAAGATTGAGTCACAGAGAAGAAATAAAATATTGTTTTAAAAGCAAAAGAGTCTTTTCGATGGTGAGAAAGGAGACGGACGACGGGCCCTGGGATTCAGTAAATGATTTCTACCTCCTAATGACTATGATGGGCAAAGGTCATGGTAATAAAACCCTCATATCTGCAAAGGGCGTCAAGCGTCCTCTCAAGTCTCCTGGAGGTTGCTTTGCGCCAGTGAGAATGCAAGCACAAGTCACGATAACTCAGGATATGTTTCAATGGAAAAAGCCCCTGAGCTTATCATTATAATACATGGTAACTGGGAAAATTATATATTTTTTCTCCATAGCATGTCTCCAAGTATTTTGTTTCTTTCTTGAAACAAGTCGAAGGCCCCTTTATCAAAGGACACCTGGCAGAAACTTTAAAGGCAACTTCCCTCCAGGGCTCACAGGCTAATACTTCTGAGTCCGTTTCGGCCCAAGCACCTACAGCTCTGCCCACCCGCACCGGGGCCCCCCATCACTGCGTGTCGCAGCAGGGCAGACTCACAGGTGGGCCAGGCCAGCCTTGCGCACGGCCGAGGAGATGGCTTTGATGGCCGTCAGCATGGAGTTCAGCAGCTGTGTGAGCTCCCCGGTGCCTTTGGCCTGACGCCCCTTTTCCATAACGTAACGGGTCAGGGTGAGCATGTCCGTTTCGAAGGGGCTTCTGTCCCCCATTGCGGCGGGTAGTTTTTCAAATCCTTTTCTCCCTGCAGAAGAAAGCCTTATCTCTAAGGGCCGGTCAGTGGCTCTGCGGTATCAGAGCTGATTAGAAATCTGTACTGGCCATGCCAGGACCTTTAAGGGAAAGTGCCCCAGGCCACGTGGTTGAGATAACTGGGCGAGTCCTCAAGGAAACCTCTCAGGACTGGCTGATCTGAACGCTGCCAAGCTGTAAATAGAACCGGGCAGCTGGGAAACACAGACCTACTTCTTCTTGACGAAACTTTTTCTTTAAAGATCCTAAGAAGCAACTGTTTAGTAAAGGTAAGAGAGGAGAATTCCAGCCACTAAAAAAAAAAAAAAAAAGATCCATAAAACCCTCTTATTCAAAGACTCAAAAGGTTTCTTCTCATGTATCTACTGCAGGGCCCCATTCCCTCATATTGCAGGAGGCAGACTGGCAGATATCTTATCTGGGGTACAGGTCACGTAACAAAATGATGGCAATCCTGGGACTTCTTAGCCAGGGTTCTTTCATATGTTTGAAAAGGATGCTTTTAAATTCCAAAAAGCATGTATGATCGGATGGATATTTATAATAGGTATTCAAACCTGGAAGAAAAAACTATTCCTAGTGCCTAGCACTAGGGTTATGTGATCAATTCTTTATTTTTTCAATTTCTCTAGATTTGCATTTTTATAGCAAAAATGATGCTTGCTGATTGGAAAGGAAACACTACAGAACCAGCCAATCCTCCAACCCACTGCCAGAAATAACTGCATTAGAGGTGGTGGGGATCTGTATTTGTAAACAGGGGAGGAGGTCTGCATAGGGTGGTCCAAGCACTTTCTCTGGGGGCAGAGACACCTGGCTCCGAGTCCCAGGCTAGTCATCTGCTAGTTGTACAGTTTGGAAAAGCTCCTGAAGCCTCAGTTTCCTCACTTGTAAATGGTGATAACGATAAAACATCTACCTGACAGAGTGGTTGTGAGGATTAAAGTGATAAGATATGCCTGTCATAGTAGGTGCTCAATACTTGCTAGCTGTTATCACGCTTCCAATTTGTTGATGTATGTATAACTATCATGTATACATATACAATTTCATTTTACAAAATAGGACAATATGCACATTGCTGTGCAAGCTGATTCTTTTCCTTTGACAGTTACTTCAATCAGAATATGTTTAGCTGCAAGTAATAGCAAACATAGAGTGATTTAAATATGTGCAGTTCATTAGTCTCATATTTTCTCCAAGGCAGCAGCTGGCATTCATTTAGCTGGTCAACAGTTCCATTAGGAACCCCTCTCTGTCTCTTCTCCGTCATCCTCGGTCAGCTGGTTTTTGCCTCCAAGCTTATCATCTCACGGGCACAAAATGGCCACTACAGCTCTGAACATCTGAAGACCGAAAGAGGGGAGAAGGGCAACCACATCTGTTCCCTTTTATTAGGAAAGAAATAGTTCCCCAGAAACACCCTCTGCCTACCCCGCACCCCCACCCCAAGTAGCCTTCCACTTTTGAAGCATTGGCCAGATTTACGGCATATGATGATGCTTTGCTGCAAGGGTCGGGCACTGATATTGAATCAACCAATCAGAAGTGTCTTCCACAGCAAAACATCTGGGAAATACATCCGTGTCAACACACAGAGACATACTGCTTTCCTGCTGTGTGGATGGTCAGATATTTTTGAAATATTTGCTCCTCAAACAATGCTGTACCAAGATCCTTACCTTTGTGTATGTGCTTGTGTGAGGGCTTCAGTAAGATACAGCCCTAGAAGAGGAGCTTCCATGTCAGAACATTTTAATTTTGACATCACCAGCGTCTAAATTGGAAAACTTTCTTTTTCTTCCCCAAGAGCTTCTGGAAATTGTGAGGACTGTAGAATGGAACTTTCTTTGATCCTGATGCTTCATGTTTCCATCAATAAATAACTCAGCTTTGTCTTTCACATGGGAGATCAACCATGATTCTTCAGACATAATTATAGAAAGAGCAGTGGCTGGATATTAGGAGTTCTGGGCCAGTAAATGGCCACAAGATAAAGAGAGTGGCCCGGCTGATTGGTTTCCAGATTTCCTTTGAAGTCGAATGTCATCTGATTAAGAGGGTTTCCCCTCTTTGTGGTGGTACAAAACGATGCCACTCAGAGTGGACCGTCACATCTTCCCTAGAGAAATGAATCGTATGTTCACACCAAAACCCATTCGTGAATATTTATAGCAGCTCTATTTAAAATTGTCAGGAACAGCTAACACCCAAATGCTCTTCAATAGTGGTAAAGAAACTGTGGTGGATGCATACAATAGAACTCTATTCAGCAATAAAAAGAAACAAGCTATTGTTCCATGTGGCACTGGGACTAATCTCAAAGGCATTATGCTGGTGAAAGAAGCCAGTCTTAAAAGAGTCCACCTGCCGATGCAGGGAAGATCTCACATGCCGCGGAGCGGCTGGGCCCGTGAGCCATGGCCGCTGAGCCTGCGCGTCCGGAGCCTGTGCTCCGCAACGGGAGAGGCCACAACAGTGAGAGGCCCGCGTACCGCAAAAAAAAAAAAAAAAAGACTATATGCTGTATGATTCCCTTTATATGATATTCTCAAAAAAGACAAAATTAGAGAGTTAGAGACCAACTTCATGGTTGCCAGGAATAGTCAGTGTGGGGCAGGGAGGACAGGATGGGGAATTTTTTGCCTGATGGAACTCTTCTGTATCCTGATTATGGTGATGGCAACTTGAACCCATGCATGTGTTAAAATTCAGAGAACTGTACATTTTTAAAAAGTCTTTTTACTGTAAAGTGAAACTCTGTGCCTATTAAACACTAACTCTCTCTTCCCCCTCAATCCTCAGTCCCTGACAACCTGCAATTCTACTTGCTATTTCTACGAATTTGACGATTCTAGGTACTTCATGTAAGTGGAATCATACAATATTTCTCCTTCTGTGGCTGGCTTATTTCACTTAGCATCATATTTTCAAGGTGCATCCGTGTTGTAGCACGCGTCTGAATTTCCTTCCTTTTTAAGACTGAATAATATCCCATTGGTGGATATACCACATTTTGTTTATCCATTAATCCACCGACGGACACTTTGGTTGTTTCCACCTTTTGGCTACTGTGAATAATGCTATCATGTCCACGGTAGGACGAATACATGTTCAAGTCCCTGCTTTCAGTTTTTTGGGGGTATATACATACACAGAAGTAGAATTGCTGGATCATATGGTAATTCTATGTTTAACTTCTTGAGGAATCACTGTACCATTTTCCACAGTGGCTGCACCATTTTACATTCCCACCAGCAGTGCACAAGGGTTCCAATGTCTCAACATCCTTGCCAACAGTTGTTATCTTCTGGGGTTTTTTTGTTTGTTTTTTTATAACTAGCATCCTAACGGGTATGAAATGGTATCTCATTGTGGCTTTTTTTTTTTTTTTTTTTGTGGTACGCGGGCCTCTCACTGTTGTGGCCTCTCCCATTGCAGAGCAACAGGCTCCGGACACGCAGGTTCAGCGGCCATGGCTCACGGGCCCAGTCGCTCTGTGGCATGTGAGATCTTCCCGGACCGGGGCATGAACCCGTGTCTCCTGCATCGGCAGACGGACTCTCAACCACTGCGCCACCAGGGAAGCCCTCATTGTGGCTTTGATTGGCATTTCCCTAATGATTGGTGATGTTGAGCATCTTTTCATGTGTTTATTAGCCTTTCTAGTTAATTTTTATTATGTATTTGTTCACAAGAGATTGGAAGTATACAAACTAGTGCTTCAGCACAACTGTCCGGAGAATCCCTGGTGCCCAGCACACTATGGGTGTTAAGAATGAACAAGACTAGATAATTTGGGAGTCAGAAGGGAGAGTATTGGCTGGTGTCCTTTATAAGCAGTCAACCACTCGTCCATAAAGGGATCCGAGGAAGGGGCTGCTACTTCTGTCACCGTCCAGCCCAGGCTGACAGCCGGTACAGCAATCCCACCACTTTGCAGCTGCATTTAAATGTCAGAAGTTTGTTACCCAATGGTCTAAAATTGCAGCTGATGACCTTTCAGCAAATGCCAAAGTTCTTTCAGGGCACAGGACAGGGTGGAAACTGAAAGAGCAGCTGTGGCGAAAGCCCAGAGGAAGGTAGAAGAGCCTCCAGCTCAGTTATTTCAGTGCCAAGGATACACTGGTGACCACAAAGCTATCTATGGCTTTGCTCTGCTTAGTGAAAGATGCTCACAGGACTGAGTCTAAGTAAATAAGGTCAAGCAGACCGTCCTAACGGCTGGGGCAATCTTGCTGCTGCCTCGGGGCCCTCCACCCAAAGACAAGGACCTGGAATGTGCCTCTTGAATATCAGCTGAGGGACCAAGCTTTGTTAGCAAAACTCTGCTAAGATGCTTTATGGAATCCCAACATAGGTTTTTTGGGTTTTGTTTTGTTTTTAATACTTATTTGTGTATTTGGCTTCACCTGGTCTTAGTTGCAGCATGCGAGATCTAGTTCCCTGAGCAGGAATTGAACCCGGGCCCCCTGCATTGGAAGCGTGGAGTCTTTAACCATTGGACCACCAAGGAAGTCCCCAACATAGGTTTTTGTTTTACTTTGTTTTTGAAGTTTTCAATCAGAAAAGGTTTTATTATAAGAAGTAATGCTGGGCTCCCCTGTTGCGCAGTGGTTAAGAATCCGCCTGCCAATGTAGGGGACATGGGTTCGAGCCCTGGTCCGGGAAGCTCCCACATGCCGTGGAGCAACTAAGCTTGTGCATTACAGCTACTGAGCCGGTGCTCTAGAGCCCGTGAGCCACAACTACTGAGCCTGTGTGCCACAACTACTGAGCCCATGTGCCACAACTGTTGAAGCCTGCACACCTAGAGCCCGTGCTCCACAACAAGAGAAGCCACCACAGTAAGAAGCCCGCACACTGCAACGAAGAGTAGCCCCCGCTCGCCTCAACTAGAGAAAGCCAGCGGGCAGCGACGAAGACCTAATGCAGCCAAAAATATAAATAAATAAATTTGGAAAAAAAACAACAAAAAAAAGGAAATAATGCCATCAGGTAAAAATGCAAAAAAAATTACAATTATGGCAAAATGTTTCAAAATACCTACGCGCTTGCCCCCATAGGACTACAGTACTTACTACATACTTGAGCACTGAACATTGAGTGCCATTCTAAACAGCTTCACATAGGAACTCTGTTTCTTTGCAGATCACACCTTCCTTTTCTCACGTGCCAGTGAAACCAGCTTGATGATTAAGCATCAGCTTTGTTGGATAACAGAAAACAAAGATAAAAAAATAAAGAATACAATTTCTGCTTTCCTATAACATAGTTTTACCAAGATACCAAGTCTAGTTTTCAATGTATAAAAATATGTAGGAAAGTGCTATATACAGTCTTCAAATGCAAAAATAAAGTTAAAGTGGGGCTGGCATATGTTGGAAGTATATTTTAATCCTTTGGTACCCATTGCACCATTTAATTATATTCTCATCATACTATGCTTTTTTAAAAAAATAATAATAAGGCTTTATCTTTTAGAGTAGTTTAGGTTTACAACAAAATTGCGAGGAGTACAGAGATTCCTCATTTCCCTCTGTACCCACACATGCATGGCCTTCCCTGTTATCAACATCACAATATCACTCACCAGAATGGTATTTGTTTTTTCTCTCTTTTTTTTTTTTTTACAAAAATGAACCTACATTAAGCCATCGTTATCACCCAAAATCTATAGTTTACCTTAAGGTTTACTATGGGTGTTGTACATTCTGTGGGTCTGGACAATTGTATCATGACATATATCTATCTATCATAATATCACACAGAGTAGTTTCACTGCCCTAAAAATGCTCTGTGTCCTGCCTTTCATCGCTCCCCACCACCTCACCCCTCGTGACCACCGATATTCTTATTGCCTCCGTAGTTTTGCTTTCTGCAGAATGTAAACTAGTTAGAATCATACAGTAGGTAGCCCTTTCAGATGGCTGCTTTCACTTAGTAATATGCATTTAAGATTCCTTCACGTCTTTTCATTGCTTGATAGCTCATTTCTTTTAGCAATGAATAATATTCCATTGTCTGGATGGACCACAGTTTATTTATTCATTCCTCTACTGAAGGACATCCTGGTTGCTACCAAGTCTTAGCAATTATGAATAAAGCTACTATTAACAACAGTCTGCAGGTTTTTGTACTAATGTCAGTTTTCAGCTCCTTTGGGTAAATACCAAGGAGTGTGATCATACGGCGAGAGTATGTTTGGTTTTGTAAGAAACCTCCAACTGTCTTCTGAAGCGGCTGGACCAATTTGCATTCCCATCAGCAAAGCATGAGAGTTCCTGTTGCTCTACATCTTCACCAGCATTTGGCGTTCTGGATTTTGGTCATTCTAATAGGTGTGTAGGAATGTCTTGTTGTTTAAATTTGCATTTTCCTGATGACATATGATGTGGAGCATGTTTTCATATGCTTATTTGTCATCTGTGTATCTTCTTTGGTGAGGTGTCTGTTAAAGTCTTTGGCCCATTTTTTTTGGCGGCACGTGGGCCTCTCACTGCTGCGGCCTCTCCCGTTGCGGAGCACAGGCTCCGGACGCGCAGGCTCAGTGGCCATGGCTCATGGGCCCAGCCGCTCCGCGGCATGTGGGATCTTCCCGGACCGGGGCACAAACCCGTGTCCCCTGCATCGGCAGGCGGACTCTCAACCACTGTGCCACCAGGGAAGCCCTGTTTATTTATTTATTTAGCTGCATCGGGTCTTAGTTGTGGCACACAGATCTTCATTGTGGCATACGGGATCTTTCGTTGCAGCTCATGGGCTCTTTGTTGCGGAGCACGGGCTTCTAGTTGTGGCATGCAGGGTCCAGAGCATGTGGGCTCAGTAGTTGTGGCATGTGGGCTTAATTGCCCTGTAGCATGTGGGATTTTTGTTCCCTGACCAGGGATCAAACTCATGTCCCCTGCATTGGAACACAGATTCTTAACCACTGGGCCACCAGGGAAGCCCCCTTCATCATCGTTTTAATTTCCAAACGATCTGTAGTAATGTTCCATCTTTTATTTCTGATACTAGTAATTTATGTCTTCTCTCTTTTTTCTTAGTTAGCCTGGCTAGAGGCTTATCAATTTTATTGATCTTTTCAAAGAACCAGGTTTTGGTTTTGTTGATTTTCGTTACTGATTTCTGTTTTACTTTCATTGATTTCTGCTCTAATTCTTATTATTTCCTTTCTTCTGCTTACTTTGGGTTTAATTTGTTCTTCTTTTCCTAGATTCCTATGGTGGAAACTTAGATTGATTTTAGATCTTTCTTATTCTCTAATATATGCATTTAATGCTATAAATTTCCCTCTAAGCACTGCTTTTCACTGTATCCCACAAATTTTGATAAGTTGTATTTTTATTCTCATTTAGTTCAAAATATTTTAAAATTTCTCTTGAGATGTTTTTCTTTCATTCATATGTTATTTAGAAGTATGTTATTGAATTTCCATGTATTTTGGGATTTTCCACTTAACTTTCTGTTATTGGTTTCTAGTTTATTTCCATTGTGGTCTAAAAGCAGACATTGTGTGATTTCTATTCTTTTAAATATGTCAAGGTGTGTTTTATGGCCCAGAATGTGGTCTATATTGGTGAATGTTTCATGTAAGCTTGAGGAAAATGTGTATTCTGCTGTTGTTGGATGAAGTAGTCTGTAGATGTCAATTATATCTTGTTGATAAATGGTGTTAAGTTCAACCATGTGTTGATTTTCGCCTGCTGGGCCTTTCCATTTCTGAGAGAAGAGTGTTGAAATCCCCAGCTATGATAGTGGATTCATCTTCCTCCTTACAGTTTTATCCATTTTGCTTCATGAAGTTTGATGCTCAGTTGTTAGGCCCATACACTATTATGTCTTGTTCAAGAATTGACTCCCTTATTATTATGTAATACCCCTCTTTATCCCTAATAACTTTCCTTACTTTGAAGTATGTTCTGTTTAACATTAATATAGCTACTCCTGCTCTCTTTTCATTAGTGTTAGCATGATATACTTTTCTCCATCCATTTACTTTTAATCTATATGTGTCTTTATATTTAAAGTGGGTTTCTTGTAGACAACATATAGTTAGGTCATGTTTTTCATCCACTCTTTTAATTGGTGTATTTAGATCATTGACATTCAAAGTGATTATTGATACAGTTGGATTAATGGAAAATAGTAACCATATTTGTTACTATTTTCTATTTTTTGCCCTTGTTCTTTGTTCCTATTGTTGTCTTCCTTTCTTTTTCTGCCTTTTGTGATTTTAATTAGTCATGTTATATGATTTCCTGTGCTTTCCTTTCTTAGCATATCAGTTATACTTCCTTTTACTATTTTTAGTGTTTTCCCTAGAGTTTGCAATATACATTTACAACTAATCCAATTTCACTTTCAAATAACATATACCTCTTCATGGGTAGTTGTACCTTATAATAACAAAATAATTCTAGTTCCATCCTCCTGTCCCTGTATAATTGCTATCATTCATTTCACTTATATGTAAGCATACATAAGTGCATATATATGATATATACATAAGCAGATATAATTGAATACATTGTTGCTATTTTGAACAAACTGTTGTCTATTAGATCAATTAAGAATAAGTCATAACTGAATACATTCTTGCTATTAGTATTTTGAAAAAACGGTTTTCTGTTAGATCAATTAAGAATAAAAAATAAAAGTTTTTATTTTACCTTCTTTTTTTCCTTCTTCGATGCTCTTCCTTTCTTTATGTAGATCCAAGCTTCTGACCTATATCATTTTCCTTCTCTCTAAAGAACATCATTTAACATTTCTTGCAAGGAAGACCTACTAGCAAAAAATGCCCTCAATTTTTGTTAGTCTGAGAAAGTTTTTGTTTCTCCTTCGCTTTGTTTTTTTGGAAGTCTTTATTGAATTTGTTACAATATTGCTTTTGTTTTACATTTTGGAGTTTTGGCCTTGGGGCATGTAGGATTACAGCTCCCTGACCAGGGATCAAACCCACACCCCCTGCATTGGAAGGCAAAGTCTTAACCAGTGGACCACCAGTGAAGTCCCTCTCCACTTTTGATGGATAATTTTACAGAGTATAGAATTCAGAGGTTGATGGGTTTTTTCCTCTAAACACTTTAAATATTTCACTCCAAGTCTTCTTGTTTGCATGGTTTCTGAGAAGAAGTCAGATGTACTTCTTTGTTCCTCTGTAGGTAAGGTGTTTATTTCCTCTTCTGGCTTCTTTCAGGATTTTTTCTTTATCTTTGATTTTCTGTAGTTTGATGATGTTAGGCTTAGGTGTGGTTTTTTGGCATTTATCCTGTGTGTTATTCTGTGAATTTCCTGGATCTGTGGTTTGGTGTCTGACATTAACTTGGAGGAAATTCTCAGTCATTATTATTTCAAATATTTCTTCTGTTCCTTTCTCTCTTTCTTCTTCTTCTCCTGATGTTCCCAATATGCATGTTACATCTTTTGTAGTTGTCCCACAGTCCTTGGATATCCTGGTTTGTTTGTTAGTTTTTTTTTTCCAGTCTATGTTTTGCTTTGCTTTTCAGTTTTCAAAGATTATTGATATATCCTAAGGCTCGGAGATTCCTTCCTTAGCCATGACCATCAAATTCCAATCAGAGCCATTCTTCATTTCTGTGACAATGTTTTCTTTAATCTCTAGTATTTCTTTTTGGTTCTTAGGATTTCCTTCTCTTTGCTTACATTGCCCATCTGTTCTTGCATGCTGTCTATCCATTAGAGTCCCTAGCAAATTTAGCATAATTGTCTTATTTTTTTTTTTGAATTTTATTTATTTTTGGCTGTGTTGGGTCTTCGTTGCTGCGCACGGGCTTTCTTTAGTTGCAGCGAGTGGGGGCTACTCTTCGTTGCGGTGCATGTGCTTCTCATTGAGAGGATTCTCTTGCTGCAGAGCACGGGCTCTAGGCACGTGGGCTTCAGTGGTTGCAGCCCACAGGCTCAGTAGTTGTGGCATGCAGGCCGTAGAGTGCGCAGGCTTCAGTAATTGTGGCACACCGGCTCAGTAGTTGCGGCACACGGGCTTAGTTGCTCCGTGGCATGTGGGATCTTCCTGGACCAGAGATCGAACCCATGTCCCCTGCATTGGCAGGCAGATTCTTAACCACTGCACCACCAGGGAAGTCCCATCATAATTGTTCTAAATTCCCAGGCTGGTAATTCCAACATCCCTGACATGTCTTGTTCTGAAGCTTGCTCTGTCTCTTCAAATTGTGGTTTTTTGCCTTTTGGTTTGCCTTGTAATTCTTTCTTGAGAGCTGGATATAGTGTACTGGATAAAAGGAACTGCTGTAAACAGGCTTTTAGTAAGGAGGTGGTGAGATGTGAGGGGAGGGACCTAGTCCTATGATTAGGTCTCAGCATTTTGTGAGCCTGTGCTTCTAGACTATGAACTTCACAAGTGTTTCTCCGTTTTTTTCTCCCCCCTTAAGTGGTATGGGATGGCTAGAATTGGCTAGAGTCGGGTATTTCCCTTCCCCAGGTCAGTTAAGACTGATAATCCTTGATTGGGTTGCTCTAGTTAACTAATTTCCCTTGAGGGCAGGCTTTGTTAAGAACAGAGTGCTCTGGTGTGTTTCAAAATGTTTCCTTCCCATCCCCAGCCAGAAGCCCGGTATTTTCTCCAGCATTCACTGTGGTATCCTGGTCAAGCTCCTAGAGGTAAAACTCACAATCCTGGGGGCCCCCTGTAGGTTGCCCTGAATTTTTTTTAACTCTCAGAACTGTCCAGGCTGAACTTCCAGCAATCTGTTAATTACAGTTCAGGCTTTAGACCCCAGCACTGGCTCCTGCAGCAATTTCCCTTCATGAGTCTTTGCTCTGGTGAGATGTGACTGCCTGTTTTCACCTGTCTCGCCAACCTTGGGGACAATGGTTTGCCCTGTGTCCTTCCTTCTCTTATGGACCCAAGAAGAGTTTTTGACTTTTCAGCCTTTTCAGTTTTTCACTTGCAGTTAGTTAGGCTGGAGTGGTGACTTCCAAGCTCGTGACAATGCAGAATCAGCCCGGCATATGCCTTTTCATGTAACCTCAACATCCCTGTGTGTAGCATAGCAGATATCTTTGAGGTATCTGCTTAGCCCATGATCCCCATCTTGGAGAAAAGTGCACCCTGCCCATAAGAGGAAGATTCAAGACACATTTGCTTGTGTGACCCTGTCTCTGGCTGCAGCTGATTGGATCAGAGGTAGACATTTGATATAAGGTGAGCCAATCAGATTTTCTGTCCTGGGAACTTGGCTTGAGACACAGACACTAGTGAATTGGATGATAATGCTGGAACTAAGAAGGATGTGTTCTTTGTAAGCTGTCCTCCTCTGCAGTGGTACTGGACTTCGTGAATCTTTCCAACAAATTCCCTTTCTGATTTAGTTGGCCTAAGTAGGTTACTTACAGTGAATATGGCCTTGACTACAACAATAAGTACTACAATTAACATTTTTTTAATGAAGAAACTGGGGTTCAGAGAAGTTAAAAACAAAAACAAAAAAAGCTTTCCCAAGCTCAGTCTTAGGATGGCCTAGGTTATGTTGCAATAACTAATAAGCCTGAAATCCTAGTAGCTTAGTACATCGAAGGTTCATTTCTATTTCACATCACAACCTAATGTAGACAGAGTGGTGGCTCAGACACCCAGGCTTCTGTCCTGTTGTAATACTGTCATTGAAACTCATGACTTTTAATGCATGAAAAAGAGTGGATGAAGGATTATTCATTGGGTTTTCAAACTAGAATTAGTATACATCATTTCCACCTACATTCCATTGGCAAAATCCTAATATATGTAGAGCTTAAGAAAGGCCAGATGTTTCTTAACATCGGATATAACTTGCTATAATCTTGGAATTCCAGTCCAGAAAGAACCAGGGTCAGCTAAGGGAGGAACTGTTTTTACACAGAGCCTAATAGAAAAGTGCTTGTTTGCAACCAATTGTATTTCCTGAATCTTGTTCTTATGATGAATCCTTTTCTTTATGGTAATTAAACCTTAGGAATTATTATATTATGTTAATTCAATGAAGTGTTATGTTTTTATAAAAAACTTATCACTGAGTAATAACTTAAACCTTCATTTGTGCCTCAGATGCTTACACCCATGTACAGGAGGCCAATAGGTCCTAGATGGGTACCACCGATCATATATCACTTCTCCAGTTCCCAGGAGGGCTTAAAAGCATTGCTCATGTTGATGCTGCACACCCAGACCTGAACAGACAACACACAGGAGAAGCGATTCATTAACTCCGAGTTTAGTGGCCAGACTGCCTGGGTTCATATCCCAGCTCTGTCGCTCATGGGCTGGTGACCTTGGGCAGATTACCGCACCTCTCGGTCCTCCATTTCATCAACTGCAAAATGGGTTATTCACAGTGCCCAATTCATAAGGTTGTTATGAAGATTAAATGAGTTATCTAATGATATATGCATTAGCTGTTATTATTATTACTGTTATTTGGCACAAAGCAATGAAGACTTTTTTTTTTTTAGAAAAAGGAAGAATATGTTTATTTCTCCTCTATCCACTCAAAACATATCGTGACCATCTGTGGCATTACTGAGATAGCATTTTGGTTAGGCAGCATAAGGCATTACACAGCATTTGATGGTGAAAATATCCATACTTTTTATTTCTATGTCTAGGAATATCTGATGTACAGTCAGAATCGGGTAGCACCCTGTGAGATCAAAGGTCCAGATAAAAGGTAATTCTGTTTGGTGTGGGCAAGGCCAGCTCTTCATTTGGCAGCGTGCTTCTTATATAGCTCCAGGAACTCAGTCACGTCTTCAGGAGACCCCAAGATGATTGGCGCCCTCTGGTGGATGTCAGTGGGAACAATGTCCAATACAGCTTCCTTCCCAGTGGTAGCCAATCCTCCTGCCTTCTCCATGACATAGGCCATGGGGTTACATTCATACAATAGTCTCAACTGGAAAACAAGAGCAGCATTCTCAGAACAGAATAGATTACACAGAAAAGAGCTCTGCTTCATAGCAAAATAGTGCAGAGCTGATCAAATGAACTGATACTTTCCCTTACTTTCCATCACAAGGTTGCATCTAAGACTGGATGGTTAATTTAACCATTTGGTTAAATTAAGCCATCCATCAAGAGCCAGCAATAGATTGCCTGATGCAGATGTGAGGCAGACCACCTGGGCTCAGGACCGAATGACATTTTGGCAGAACCGATGTTTCCCTTCTCTTTATAGCACGGAAACTGGACCTAATGAGTGATTCTGTGTGTGTTTTGGATGGACCTTTGCCTATTCTATAAGCATTTAAAAGTCCATGGTAGTGTCTGGCTGCAGACATCTGGAAAGCAGACTGGCTCCTCCAAACAGTATAATATTGTTTGCAACTCTGTACACATTCCTTTTACAATTCTCCTAAGGCTTGAGGGTTGGGATTTAGTATGTTATACATCTTGGAATTTACTTTTAAATATTCACTTTTTTATTGTATGCATTTTCATGCAGTCTGCCTACTGAGTAGACAGCTTTTTGCAGGTGTTTCCTGACTCTATTTCCATCCAGGTGTCAGGGTCAGATTTGCAAAACTGAAAAAAAAGGAAAAGGAGGAACCTCAATATTTGTGTTAAGGAACAATTTTTTGAGGCATTAGAGAAAAGTGCTATAGAGCAGGCTAGTCACATAGGTTGGGATGCCCGAGGTAGGTGGCTATGGTAAGAGTGAATGTTTTAATGATTTCAGTGAACTGGACGCCACATGCCATAAACAGAGATCTGAGCACATCTGAAATACATCCATTTCTAACTATGGGGATTATTCCTATTCCTTCTGCACATTAAAAATAAAATAAAATAAGAAAAACCTGTCTGTCCTTTGGGAAAAACAAAGGGACAATACTTGAGAAGGAAACACACTGTCCCTCTGTGTCGAAGAAAAGTGGGTGTCCCTTCTCCAGCATAAGCAAGCACAGCCCACCCCCTGGCTTGTAAGAAGGTTGTGGGCATGAGACCAATGCATCAGTTGCAGCTTACCTGAAAGCTCTAGGTGTCCCCAGAGATGCTTTCCTTCCCTAGAAAGGTAGCATTTTCTAAGCAGCAAATGTCAGCTCACTAGTCATTTCAATGTTATGCCTTTTGAAAACAATCAAAGAAGACCTCTGTTTGGGATGCATATGTGATTTGCTGCCTTGGTAATGAGGCTGGACTGTTTCATTTCATTTTATGAATGGCATTCATTTTGCCCAAGCCAAACCACGTGTATCCAGTAGAAGCAGAAAGCACTTTTAGTACCCTCTGACCATAGCATCATCACTTATCTTTAGCAATGAAAGGGCTCTCAAGAGATCATCTTTAGCTGATATCACCTGGCTTTAACCAGGACAGCCTTTAATCTAGAAAAGAATATGCCACAGACATCCTTGGCACCCTACTGCAGAGCATAACAGCTACCATGACCTTTCTTCCTCAGTCAAATCTCCCAGGCTGCAAAGGAAATCCACTGCTTCTCAACCACTCTTCAGGGGATTTATTTACCTTTCCGTTGGGACTTTTCTTGTTAGCTGGGTACAAAAAGATCCCTCCGTAGACCAGGGTGCGGTGAACATCTGCCACCATGGAGCCCACGTACCTGGCACCGTAGGGGGCTGAGTTGTCCTACAAGGTTAAGACCAGCAATAGTTAGGGTTACAGAAGAGAGAGCTCTCTTCATGTCCTCTATGCTTATTTGATTCAACAGTCAAACAGAGCGCCATCAAGGTGTGCGTTTGGGGCTGTGCTAGGAAATGGGATGAAAATTCTGTCCCCAGGCAGCAGAAAATGGAATCTTGGAGACAGCCTCTTACATCTTACAATAGCTCAAATTACCTGAGGAGGCCCTAAGGAGGGTGTGGTGGATTCAGGCTCGGGGTGGGGCAGGCATTTAGCAGGACCCTGAAGGAGAAAAAAGATTTTGCAGAGCTAAGGAGAGGGGGCAAGGGTGGGGTTTTCATCTCTGCAGGAGCAGGAACTGCCCAGCCAAAGGTGGGGCAACTAGAGAAGCACCTGCAGTCCGCCTTGGGCCCTGGGAGGAGCCTGGTGCAGCTGGGGGCAGGAAGGGATCTCTAGGGAAAGGTGGAAGGAGAGATAATAAGGCTGGAGAGAGAGCCTGGAGCCAGCTTGGAGGTCCCTGAATGCCAAACCAACAACATCTGGGCTTCTTCCTCAGAACACAGCAGCCTTCCATGGCATTAAGCAAGAGGGAAAATGAGTGAGGCCCGGTGGGGCTCCCAGGCATGGAGGCCCTTTTGACCCCCGTTTTTTGTAGGCAAGACTCCAGCCTCCATGACCTTCCCTGAGTTCCAAAGGGCAGATTTAAACAGTTGCTAATCAAGGGAGAAACGGCTAAAAAACCACCTGAGGCAAGATTAAAGCGACCCGAGAAGCTGGTCAAGATTAGGAAACCACCTGAGACGAGATGAAGGCGGGCAGGCCCTGCTCACACCCTAATCTTGTCAGAGACCCCAGCCTCGAACCACTGTTATATAACCCTCATCAAATCCTCCCAGGGTGGGACATATAGTTTTCTTTCTTTCTCTTTCTTTTTTCTGTAAAACTTTTTAAAAAATATTTATTTATGTATTTATTTATTCTAGCTGCGCCGGGTCTTAGTTGCAACATGCGGGATCTTCACTGTGGCATGCGGGATCTAGTTCCCTGACCAGGGATTGAACCCGGGCCCCCTGTATTGGAAGCGCAGAGTCTTACCCGCTGGACAACCAGGGAAGTCCCTGGGACACACAGTTTTCGAGGGCAGGAGCCCAGTGTGTCCCCCTTTGACTGGCAAAGCAATAAAGCTATCCTTTTCTACTTCACCCAAAACTCTGTCTCCGAGATTTGCTTCGGCACCGGTGTGTACAGAGAGGCCGAGCTTTCAGTAACAAGAGTAGGACAAGATTGGATATTCCTACATAGAACCGTCTCTACAAACAGCCATTTCTTCTCCTCGTGTTCAGTGATGTGTAACCTCTTTAGAGAGATGCCACGATGGCTGCTCTCAGTCTAGAGGTGACTGATAGAAATCCTTCAGGTGCCACAGGGCTGGGGCCTGGGCTGCAAGGACCACGTTTCGTACCAACTGGGATCAGGGACCCCAGCAGTGAAGCATGTTTTACTGCCATGACTTCGTTCATCTGACGGACTTTACAGTCCTGATTTTCTTCTGCCAAGAGAAAGTGGCAAAGGGGTTGCCGTCTCAGGGCAGAGGTTCCGGTCCCCAGCACAGTGGAATCCACCCGCTTCTGTCCCTGCCGCCTTTCTCTCCAGGGTAGATCATGAATCAACACATAACTCAGGGGCCCTCCCCCAACCCCGACCCTGCAGCCCTCACGTACTGGGGGGAACTTCTTCCTCTGGACATACTCCGCGACAGCAGGGTCGAAGTCCTTGGTGTAGCCCTCATTGAGGCTGTAGATGTTCCCTTTCTTTTTGATCTTCACATCCCTGTCCACCAAGATGAACTCTCCAATGGCCTGTGAAACAGGAAGGAAAGGTGGAGCCGTGACATCTCCTTCAGGCCTGTGGGAGGGGGTGGCGTGAGGCCTGAGGTCACGTGTGTCCTTCAGCACAAAGAGCTTGGTTTTTATCTTTTTGTTTTTTCAACTGACGTATAATTGACATAGCATTATGTTACTCTCAGGTGTACAACATAATGATTCAATATTTGTAACATTGTGAAATGATTTCATTGTGAAATGATTTCTCCTTGGCCTGGGACACCCATGCCTTTGGGAAAAAAAAAAAATTGGTGCAGACAGGAGGTAGGATATCAGGAGAGATGGGCAGCTGAGTTACACCAAAGTGTTCATGGCTGCTCTTAGCTTTCCGTTTGTTCGTTTCTATCTTGATGTCACTTTCCCCGAGCACCGTGAGTTTCGATTCACAGCATATATAGCTTCCGGTGCCTTTGCTCACTGATCTACAGAGTGCTTCTCAGAACTCAGCCTCCCACGAAGTCCCAGTGCTAAGCTGATGCCTTTAAGGCTTAGGTTCTTCAAAGGAGATTCGAGCTTTGGAGCAAAGTGTCACATTACTCCTATAGCTCTGGACTGAGGACTGTTTGGGGCTCCTACGCGTCCCTGATAAGAGAGTGATTGAGGCTCCGCCCATCTGGGGAGGAGACAGAGTTAAGAAGGGAGGTCCCACCTTGGACACCTCTCTCCCCAGCCACTTATTCCCATACAAAGCTTGGTTTCTGTTGGAAGTAGAGAGGAAGTGGGGGAGGGAGAGAGGAGGGTAGGGGGAGAAAAGAGACTAGAATTAACAGTGGTCACTGAAAGGTGTCACTGTGAGTGATTCTTTTCTTTTTTTCTTTTATGGTTTTTTTGGTAAAAGTCTGGAAAATGAAGGCATCACACAACAGGTGCTCATGAAGCCATGCTTTGCGGGCACCCCGCCCTGGTACCTGGCCAGAACATCCTAGCTGTGAAGGAGGTTAGTCTCTTGTATGGGAGAAAGAGACTGAAAAGCTTTTCAAACCTTAAAGCCTGCTAGAAATGCAAATAAAGCTGCTGTGGTCTTCTTAGCGGAAGCTGTCAGCCAAAATGAAAAGAAAGCACTAGGTTGACCCCTACCCTGCAGGCATTCATCAGATCTGGGAGGTCAGCCAGCAGGGGGTAGCGCAGCCTCCAAACACTGAGTGGCCATTAAGTGTGAGGTGGACAAAAGACTATCAAACACACAGAGACTTACTCCCCGACACAAGGTCTGCAATCTGGAAATAAGAAGAGGTTTCATGTTTTCCACACATCCATAAACTGAAAGGTAACAGAGAAGTTACCAGAAGAATGTCTGGGGAAGCGGTAAACGCCTGCTGAGAGGATAAACCCAAAACATCAGTGATTTCGGAAACTGTACCCTGGGCTCAGAGTGAACTTCGCTCGGGTTCTGCCACCACTTTACCCTGAAATCACCTCCTTTGGAGGCTTAAACTTGTGCTGTTTCCCTACCCTTGTTGATTTATTAAGCTCGGGTGCTTCCAAGGAGGCAAAGTCCAGTTGTGCAAGCGTGCGGGAGACAAAGGCAGCCTACGTTCCGATTTCTCCCACCCGCCACCCACAAACCTCGAGGCCCCACCACCAGCAACCGGCCCCTCCCAGGATTCTAGCAGCTGACCGTACCTGGGGTTCGGTTTGTCAGCAAAAAGCACCAAATAAATAGTTTCATTAATGTCATCTGAGGACATTTCTAAAACTGAAAGGTATCTATAACCTCAATTCTTTTTCCCTTGGGACACTGGACCCAATGCACAATGAATGTGCCGACCTACGGAAGATGATTCTGTGGAGTTCATTTCAATGGTGGGTTTAGTTATGCCAAATATGTAAAGAGATTTCTTTGCTCAATTCATCTGCTCTGTCGAAACTGTCATCTAACAGAATAAATAAAGAAGTCCAATTAATACACATGTGGAAGAAATTATCCACAAATTAAAAATTGTTAATGAATATTTTTCATGGCACCTTGGGCTCCTCTCCGTGAGGAATTTGTTTCGTTTTTTGTTTTCTGGCCGAACCACGTGGCTTGTGGGATCTTAGTCTTGTCAGGGACTGAACCTGGGGCCCAGCAGTGAAAGCGCTGAGTCCTAACCACTGGACCACCAGGGAGCTCCCGAGGGTGTTTTTCTCTATAAGTTGGACAGACTAAGGAATTATCTTCATTTCCTTCTTTATTTTCACTTCCTTGAGTTCGTCAAAGCCTTTCAAAACCACAAGGGTTCACTGAAGGTTTGCGTGCTCGTGCACATCAAATGAATTTCGGAGCTAATTTTGAAGAAATGAGGTGGTCCACTGCTTCAGCCGGGACACCCATTCACCTCAGGAAAATAAGCTAGTAATGGATAGCGTGGGTGGCAAACAGACCATCTATGGGCTCCATCTGGTCCACAAACATGTTTTAATTGGCTAGCACAGTGTTTTACACATCCAGAAACATTACATTTTCTAAAAATCTAGTGTTTCTTGAAACATTGGAAGCCTTGGCAAGACTGAGCCTCTATTCCCAAGGAGTAACAACTGACAGACCTCCCCAGTTCCCCAGTGCCCCGCCACTGCCCTGCCACCACCCTGACCATCCTTTCCCAGCACACTCCACTCATCTGTGTGGCCTGCTCAGCCCAGTGGGCATCTGAGTCAGCTGAGTCACGTCCACTCTAAAGAATTCATCGTGGAAGAAAGACTCCTTATGCTCTGGACAGACACCATTTCTCACCTCGATAATCTTCTCATGGTGGTCCCTCCATCTCCCTTCCCCCCTTCCCCAACCCATCATCTCTGCCCCTTCACGGGCCTCATCTTCCACCTCTAGGTACTGCCTCTCCCCCAACACACACACACAATAAACACTCACTCACAGCCACCAGCGAAGCACCCAGCTTCCCCTGGGGTCTCTCACCGGGTCCAGCATGAAGCCGTTGACTCCATTCGCCGTGGCCAGGACCAACATGGTGGCACTGCCATAGAGTGCATAGCCAGCAGCCACCAGGTTCCGGCCGGGCTGCAGTGCATCCTTCTCAGAAGGGTCATCAGTTGAAATCTAGGACGAGAAAGAAAACACAACTCGTTTTTTGTTGTGTTCTGTTTTGTGGTTCTTTTTTGCAGTTCATCCATTAGCAAGATGCATTATCAAGGTGCTCTCGTAATGAAATAGGGCATCTTCCCAGAGAGACCTTCCTCCTCACATCAGTAATATCCTGATTATATTACCACAGCGGCCTTCCCACCAAACCCCAAATTTCGTGCATCTGGATCCTTCTTTCCCATCAGGGTCCTCCTCCAATTTTACTAATTTGATATTCCCTCATCTCTCCATTATCACTCTCAAAAAAAGAGCATGCCTCCTTGCCAGCTCCTACTAATTTAATCTTATTACAGTCATCAATGTCTTTCCCCTGCCTACTCTATCTTTATTTAAACAAATTAAAACTGGGCTGCAGGGCTTCAAGTCTGGTAAGGAAATCAATTTCATGAGCTCCTGCCAGTTGCAGCACATACTCCAGTGAGCAGTGTGGTCCATACTCACACAACAAAGAAAGTCTCAGAAATACGGCAACTGAGAATCTCTCTCCAGAGTTGTTACAGTGTAGGGCAAATGCTTTCCCTTTTTTTGACCATGACCCACAGTAAAAAAAAATACATTTTGCATCACAAACCAACAGTACCAACACACATGCACCTGCACACACAACTACAAAAATTTAATAAGACAATACTTACATTTAGAACATGACATGTACTCTAATCTTTTCTTTGTTTTTTATTAAAAACACAGCCCACTGGGTCGTGTGACTGTTTGTTCCCTAATACTAAGGAAAGGAAAAACTTAAGGGCATGGCTCCTAATCAATGATTACTAACTGATAATTACCTTCTTAACACTTGCAATTGGCTTCTATGGTTCTCAAAACAGCCTCAAACAAATCTTTCAGCTTGAATATTCTCTACTTGAATTTAAACAGAAGTGAAAATGGGCAGTTTCTGCCAATTTCATTTATTCTCTCCCCAACCACAGATTCCAGGGGCTGAGAATAAGTAAGGGCATCTATCTATATCATGATACCAGAGATGGAGGTCATCTCAGCAAAAACATTCCTGGTATGGGACTTCCCTGGTGGTCCAGTGGGTAAGACTCCATGCTCCCAATGCAGGAGGTCTGGGTTAGACCCCTGGTCAGGGAACTAGATCCCTCATGCATGCTGCAACTAAGAGTTCGCATGCTGCAATTAATAGTCCGCATGCCGCAGCTAAAGATCTCATGTGTCACAACTAAGACCCAGTGCAGCCTAAATAAATAAATATTTTAAAAAAGAAATACATTCCTGGTAATTTCTTCCTATAACTTTTGAAAGTGTGGTCCAGAGACCATGTACATCAGAATCACTTGAGATGCTTATTTAAAGTGCAATTCTGGGGCTGCAGCCTTGACTTACTAAGTCAGACTTTCTAAGGTGGGCCCTGGGAGTCTGTATTTTGCCAAGCACCATAGCTGACTCTTGCACTGAAGCTTAAGAACTACTCATGTAAAAGGAAATGTCACAAAAGCCATTTCTCTCTTTTTTTCCTCTTGTCTCCAATCTTTGTGTTTAACAGTTTTCATCTAGGTGGTTGGTTGCTTGCTTGGCTGGTTGTGTTGGGTCAAATTATTTAATTTAGTTTGGTTTGTATTCACAGGGTAGTGCAGTGCAGTTAAACACAGACTAAACACAGTATCAGAAAATTGAGTTGTTTCTCAAACTCCAAATTTTGCCAGTGTACAACCTTGAAAAAGGAACCAGCTTCCTTCAAAGCCAGTGACATAGTGGGAGGAAAACAGTCAGGCTCTAACCGCTTCCTCTGTCATAACTACTTAACCCTGAAAGCTCAGCACAAAATAAGACAAAGACAACATGTAAATAAGTAAGTTGACTGGAAGCCCCTAGGCTTGGAGGAGTCAGTTCTCCACCAAGAAAAGTCCCCCAGAGATTCATCTCATCCAGAACCACCCATGTCTGTCTGTGGCACAAGGATGAACAGCCTTTCTCTGAAACACTGTCACCAAATAATCTCAGCCTTCAACTTCCTTGCATGGAATAAGAAATGGTAACATTATCTATGATCCATACACTCAAAAGAAAGACAAAATAATTCCATCTAGTCATTCATTTGGAGGAATACTTTTCTACCCCATCCCCCTTTCTAATGCATGAATTCCCTCCTCCAAACCCTCAGCAATGAATGCCTTTGTTCCAAGGGAATCCATTACAGTCTCATGTGGATACTCATGGACCAATGTGCAGAAAGCACTTGACAAAATTAAAAAGCATCTGGACCCTACCTTTACTTAGCCCAGGCCACCACCTGCTGTAGGTGTTGCTCTGTTTTAATCCACGTCACTCCATATAGAGTACGAAAGACACCATGGATTCTGGAGACTTGAGGTGGTGGAGGAGAAAGTCAGGCAGAAGTGGGGTGGGGCTGTCCTATCATCAGATGGTCTTCCCTCAGAGCGGCAGCCAAACCCTCCCTAGAAGGTCTCATAGGGCATATGGCAGAGTGTCCAGTAACTCAGCCACTATTGTTCACCTACTATTGTACCAGGCTGCCTAGCAGACAAAAAAATATATAAGAGAAGGTCCCTGCTCTCAAGGCATTTATAATCTGCAGTGAACATCCATTGATTTTGCCTGGCCAGCACTCATCACCCTTCTGCTGATAAATGCACCTTAACCTTCCTCAAAATACTACCCCCCTGGCCCTCAGCTCCAGGAGTGAGCACATGACCCTGGTCTGGCCAATCAGATCACTGCATGCCTCAGGCCATAGTGATGGGTTGAGAGATGGACACATGACCTAAAGCCAAGACAATCAGGGCCAATGAGATGATATTCTTGTTGGAATTGTTGGAAAAGAGGTTTGCATCTTCTGTTTGAGTTGCTGAAAGGATTGGATGTGGGCCCAGACCTACTGGGAGCCATTTTGCCACCAGAGAGGAGGGAGCAATAGAGACGGAGAGGAAGTGTGTCCCGTTTATGTCATCTGAGTCCTTGAATACAGCTGTACTACCCACTGGACTCTCTAGTTAACATGAACCGATAATTTTCCTTTCCTTTCCTCCCTCCTTTCTTTCCTCCCTCCCTCCCTCCTTTCCTTCCTCAAGCTAGTTTGATTTGTGATACTCTCTGTTGAATCTTAATACAAAAAACAAGACAAGTAATATTAATAGCTACCATTTATAGAGCACTTTTTATGTGCCAGGCACTATTTTCATTGCCGTTATGCTTAATTTTCAGTATCTCCCCTTTATGGATATGGAAACAAGAGGTTACCTTGCCCAAGGTCCCCAGAGCTAGTAAGCATCAATGTCAGGAAACCACACTCCATATGGCTATTACATCTCCCTGTGCCCAGTTAAGGGAAGTGAATTGGATTCTGAAGCTTCTAGAGCACTTTTGAAACTCTGCTTTTAGTCGTGGGGACTGGATATTTTTAAAGGGTGTTGAAAATTAGAATGGTATCCAATAGAGGGTGACCACACTAGAGAGGTCGAGAAACCATCTCACATGAAAGATATTCAACTTAAAGAAGATTTAGAAGAAGGGGAGGGGAAGGCAGAAAAGCCATTTCCAAGCATGTAAAAGAGTCTTATTTTCTGATGCTCTAAAAGGCCATATGAGCAACAGGGAGACAGATTTTGACCCAATATTTGGACAAACACTCTAGAATTCTACCTTTTCTGAATGTCTCCAGCCAGAGGTGGGGTGACCCTTCTGAAGGTGCTGTGGCAGGAACTTCGTAGAAATACTGGACCACAGGCCCTAAGACATCCCTTTGGAGCCTATTTTCAGGCACCATGTGGGCAAGACCAGATCACTGTTTCTGAGTTCAAGTTACCAACTAATGTTATGCCACTGAGCGGCTGCACCAGGGAGCTGAACTCCAGCCCAGATCCAGCTCTACGGAAAGCAGGAAAGGTCTCCGTTAAAGCATCAGACGGTCAATATTTATGTCCCATAAATCCTCAAACAATCAATAAGGCTTTTGAAAACTGAAGTGACTTAAAGGGAATGGTGACACTCATCACCTCTTTCGGTCTTTTAAGAGAGTCACTTCAGGTCTATTGAGAAGAGCGTGGAGACTCATTGTTGAGTTGTTCTAGCATTTGTAATTCGAGTTGCTGTTGCAGGCTGTTTTGATTTTTTTTTTAGTTGATAACCAGTGCCGGTTTTCTAGGGTTTTTTTTTCCCTTAAAAAGAGTCTTTATTTGGGGGGTTAAGGTAGAAACTGGGGCTGGCAAACATTAGTGTTGCTTTAGCTCTGGTTGTCTTCCTCTACATGAAGTCTTCCTCTACATGAAGAATTTTGCTGCAAAGTTCTCTTGCTATACTATATAGATCTGATAACTTGCAGGTAAAATTACATGCCTCCTTGTCTATAACAAGAATGGGATGTTTCATGGTATGACTTGGAAAACAGATTAATTACTTTGCCTTTGTCTTTCATTAGGACTTTCAGTTACTCAAATTGATCTGCCTCCCAGCCAAGACAAACACAAGATACATTTCAATGAGGAAAGAGAACTGTCCCATGGCGGTCCTACTTCCCATGTTTGAAAGGAGATTATGTGCAATAGTAGACAACAAGTCACTTTGAAAAACAAAGCACAAATTGCGGTCTCGCTTCTTAAGTTATGGCCTCTGTATCCCAGAATAGGAAAGTTGGAGGAACCTCAGAGGTTGGCTGAACTAGCCACCTCGTCCATTAAGATGAAGGAAAGGGCTCAGCCTCAAAGGCATCTGTGAGGTTTTATTTCTAAAATAAACAAGAAGGCTGAAGCCAAGATGACATATTTTAGATTTCATCATTTTTTATGATGGGCCCGTGGCTATTCATTCTATTTTCACTTGTATATATTTGAATGCACTTCCACCAAACCGCTCCCCTCCACCCCCAAACACACACACACACTTAAAGTAAGAGAAGGGAAGAGAGACTTTTGAGGTAGAGTTACCTGCTCAGGTCACCCAAGTAGAAAAGACCCAGGGCAGGAGCCTGGATCCCCTCACTGTACCAGTGTGCTTTCTATAATTTATAGCAGAGTCAGCAAACTCTTTCCATAAACCAACAGATAGTAAATATTCTAGGCTCTACTGTCACACAGTCTTTATCAAAATCACTTAACCCTGCCTGTGCAGTGCAAAATCAGCCAGAGGCAACATAGTAAACAAGTGAGCTGACCATATGGCATTAAAACCTTATGGACAGTGAAAATTAAATTTCAAATAAATGTCACAGGTCATGAAATATTCTTTAGATTTTCTTTTTAGCCATTCAAAAGAGTTATTTTTTGCTCACAGGCCATAACAATCAGGCAATGAGCTGGATTTGGCCCAGGGACACCATAGTTTGCAGACCCCTGATTTAGAGGATTTAAAGGACAATTTTGATATAAGTACTCTCGATGGTTGTCACACTCTCACAGTTCTCAGTTCACATAGTTACATCATTGCAGCTACCCTACACTGTCTCTTTTGTTTTTAATTTTATTTTCTGTCACAAAAGGAAGCAAGGTACAGTTAAAAGAGTGAAATATCTTTCTCTTCCCACCCACCTTTAACTACATTTTCTTTTAACAACCTAATAGATTTTCACTATGCAGTTAAGGCAGAACTTGAAAGGTCAGAACTTGACATATAAACCTATTTCAAGCCTCACAAGGTTTCACGATGTACGTTCTGGCTGTGCCACCAATAGTGAAACAGGACTGGATGTTCAACCTTAACTCTCCTTTTGGTCCCAACCCAGGAGCTTGATCCATGACATTTTACCTTTCTGTAGATGCCAAAGATGGTTCCAATGGATACAAGGCAGTCGATGTTGGAAGATCCGTCAAGAGGATCAAAACAGACCACGTATTTACCCTGAGCAAAAAAAAAAAGAAGACACAACTTTACACTTAAAATGAACACATTGGGACTTCCCTTGTGGCGCCGTGGTTAAGAATCCGCCTGCCAATGCAGGGGACATGGGTTTGATCCCCGGTCCGGGAAGATCCCACATGCCGCAGAGCAACTAAGCCTGTGCGCCACAACCACTGAGCCTGTGTGCTGCAACTACTGAAGTCCGCGCACCTAGAGCCCATGCTCCGCAACAAGCAAAGCCACTGCAGTGAGAAGCCTGTGCACTGCAACAAAGAGCAGCCACTGCTCGCTGCAACTAGAGAAAGCCTGCGCACCGCAACAGAGACCCAATGCAGCCGAAAAAGAAAAAAAAAAAGAACACATTGTAACGAAATAAAGAGTATACACTAAGGGGTTAAAAGAGGGAATCTAGGTGAAAATTCAAGAAATGTGTCTTATTTATACTCTGTCAGGGAAGGTATGAGGTGGCATACAGAGTGAAAATAACAACAAGAAATACATATCAAAAGATCATTAGGCAGAGGAAACACAACTTAGAATAGGAGGCATAGATATAGATGAAGGTGAGGAATACAGATAATTAAGTAATAATTTCCTATATCATTGATTTGAATGAATCATAATTTTGGTTGGAGTTTCCTGGCAGTCAAAGGAAGAAGAGAAACAAAACTTTATTCATAAGGGCAAAACACAATATCTCAGGTGAAGCAAAGACAACATTAAGATCTCTAAGAGGGCTTCCTTGGTGGCCTGGTGGTTGGGAGTCCGCCTGCCGATGCAGGGGACGCGGGTTCGTGCCCTGGTCCGGGAGGGTCCCACGTGCCGCGGGGCGGCTGGGCCCGTGAGCCGTGGCCGCTGGGCCTGCGCGTCCGGAGCCTGTGCTCCGCAACGGGAGGGGCCGCAGCGGTGAGAGGCCCGCGTACCGCAAAAAAAAAAAAAAAGAAAAAAAGAAAAAGGAAAAGCTCTCTAAGAATATTTTCATGCAGTTCTTATAGATGATACTTGGGGTTACAGTGCACAGAGTTCTCAACCATATTTCTACTGTAATTCCCAAAGGAAATAACCCTCAGCTGTTGTAGGACTACTAAAGACTAATTCTTTGGATAGGATTTTCAGGGGTATGTGGGAGCTGGCTGGAGTCAGCTCTCAAGGGCCAATGGTGCACATCTCTTCCCAACTCTGTTTTCAGTGATGTCATGTTGGTAGCTCAAAATCAACTCTGGGGGACCATTTGCACAGTTGAAAGTGGCAAGTGCTACAAATCAGAGGGGTTTTTTTCTAATAGAGAGCCAGCTTACCAGCACACCACTGGAGATTTTCCACCTCCAAATTAGCCACTTTAAGAGGTGGTTGTTAAATTTCTGCATCAAATTAAGGCAATTCTTTGATTCCCTGACCGCTTGCTCTGAACAAATCACCTTGGTTGACGCAGGAGAAACTGTCATCAGGAAAACAGGAACACGCTTACCACGAAGGCACACTGTACTCAGAGAAGTTGGGCAGACCCACAGAGAATACTAAACAACAAATTCAATCCAAGTGCCTAAAACTGCCAAGTACCTTCAGAAGCCCAGCAGAGAACAACATGAACTTTGAATCTGACACGTAGTGTATTTTAAGAATGATGTAGGGCTTCCCTGGTGGCGCTGTGGTTGAGAGTCCACCTGCCGATGCAGAGGACACAGGTTCGTGCCCCGGTCCGGGAAGATCCCACATGCCGTGGAGCGGCTGGGCCCGTGAACCATGGCCGCTGAGCCTGCGCGTCCAGAGCCTGTGCTCCGCAACGGGAGAGGCCACAACAGTGAGAGGCCCGCGTACCGCAAAAAAAAAAAAAAAAAAAAAAAAAAAGAATGATGTAAAGCAAGTTAATCAGATGTGGCTCCCCATCCCTCTTATAAAGGTCAGACTGGATATCAGGCAGTCTCTTTAAATTCATCTTCTGATTGATTTTCTTCTCATCCTACTCCTTCATGTCCCCAGTTCATCTCAAACAGGGAAAGATAGTAACTCATCTCAAATGGGTTTTTTTTGTTATTATTATTACATGATTTTTGCTGTGCAGTGAAAGCTGGATATACTCTTTCATTCACTTTTTCAACAGTAATTTTTTGTTGATCCCCTACAATGTTGTGCTAGAGGCTGGGGTACAGAGAAGAATATAATTCATTCTCTACCCTCAAGAAGCAATCAGACCGTAACTGAGCAGGACCCTACAGGGCTTTCTTAAGACAGATTTCCCCCACCCCAATGTCCTCTGCCTGCCTCCTGTCTGTAGAAAAACACTAGCCAAAGAATAAGTTTAACCAGAGAAGTGAGAAAATGAAAAAACAAAGGAAAACAATCAAATAAGACAAAATAATAATAGTTTAGTCATTAAACAAACTCAGGAAGCTTTAGTTCCTCCTCATGGGGTATAGATAATATTCTGAGCCATATCCTTTAAGCTGTTTTGCAGATACTGAATTCCCCACAGGTGGAAGAAGTTAACTACATGATGACCAGACTAGAAATGACAAAAGCTCCTCCATCTTACACAGTTCTTTTTAAGAACTGGCCTCAAGGAGATGGGAACAAACTGACCCTGGAGTTGAAGATTAGCTGTACTTAAAAACAATCAAGATGACACTGATCAGACCACCACATGGCCAATTTCAAGATGATTATCAGAGCTAACTGTGCTGTTCTGCATGTAGCCCCCTCCCTCTGCTTATACACCCCTGAAACTGCCCTTTAAAAACTCTTGTCCCCAGATAGGCAACAGGGAGTTGGTTCTTTGGGACATGAGTCTACCTTCTCCCCAGGATTGCTGGCTGCCTCAATAAGGCTATCTTTCCTTTTACCCAACACTTGTCTCTCAGTATTGGATTCTTGAGCATCCTGAGTTCGGTAACAAGATTAATAGGATTCCAATGCATGAATCACTGATACGAACAGCTTAGATTGGCAGGAAGGTTGGTTATGAAGGTTGGGAATTGGGTGGATGGAAGGACGTAGCTAACAGAGCCAGACTTTGAAGAGCCTTGAACATGACAATAAAAAGTTAGAAGTGGAGATGAGTATGAGTATATTTGAGTCTCTCCCATGTATGAGCATGCGGGAGAGATGATAACGGCACGGACTGTGGTGGAAGTGTGGATAGGAGAGGACAGTTTGAGATATGGCAGTGAAGTGGAATCTGTGAAATGATGACTGATGGTTCAGGAGGGATCTAGGCTGTGTCCTAGGAATCCAGCTTGGCTGAACAAGTGGAGTCCTTTATGAAGCCAGAAAGAAAAATGATTACATTAAAATCCTCGATAGTGTAGCAGACCCACCCTTTTCTCAGGTTCTACTATTATGGCGTGTTTATCTTCTTCCGACACAAGAACACAGGTAGCAAAAGATGACTTTAACACATTAATAACCAGGTCATTGGAGAGGACATCCAGCTTCTTCACCTGATCACCCGTCACGTTGGTAGAGCCAGCAATTCCATAGCTACAGGGAAGAAAAGATACAAAAGTATAAGCCATGACCACCAGACTATGTCAATGCATCTATAAACTCACTCAAAGAGGGCATTTGGTAAGATTTAGAAGAAAGGAAAGGAGACACATGGTTTGGGAGAAATAGAACGAGAAAGGTGGTCATCCATCTGGATTGGCTCCTGGAGAGAAGGAGATATTGTCATTCACCTGTCCAGTGCCTATCATGGTACCCAGCACATCTTTGTGGTTAAATCGATGTTTCTCAAGCTTTTTTTTCATTATGGCCCCTAAAGAGGTTTTTTTTCCCCTAACACACTCCCCTATGAAATTTTAATATTGCAGATAAAGTGTGTATCTGTTTATGCACCGTATGTACATATATTTCACACCCAAAAAGATTGATTTTTTTTCACCTGCCCCAAGAACCAATTTTCACTCCCAAATACATGAGCTAATGCATAATGAATCAGTTGACAGACACAGCAAGCAAAGAAACCTTCTGGGTGGGAAGGAGCCTGAGAGGGAAACTAAGCCACGGGATCTATGGTTTTATAGCTGATGAGACCCTAAAAGAAAAGAAATTTGACAGATCCCACTACCGCATTTTATGGAGGAGGATGCTCACTCCAAGACACCAATGGGCTCCTCTAAACTGGAGCAGCAGAGCGGAGGCGAGAAGCTCACTTTGACTTTCAAGCCAGGCCTCTCCTAAGGGCACCTCACTGCCTCTGGCAGGAGTCCTAGGGGCTGAAGGGATTGGGAAGTCTGGAGTCCTTACTTTATTTTCAAGGTATCTGCAAGTCAGTAATTGTGGAGCTTCCAGAATCCAAGTGGCTGGTCCAAAATGGAGCCTAGTTTGTTAGAATGAAGGAAGAGGAGGGTTGTCATAGCCTGGGGTTGAGGAAGAACACTGAAAGGAGGGGAAATGTTTTAGAAGGAGGATGCACTGAACCAGATAAGAGACTGGATGTGGGAAGGGAAAGAGTAGGAGCATTGAAGATCCCACCAGACAGCTGAGAATGGGAGAGCAGGGGTACCATGCTGCCCTTCGCTGAGATTGCTGGGAGCACTTGCCTGGGGACTGATTGTCATGGCATTCACTGCTCAACTCCTGAAAATGCATTTTCTCTAAACATAACTTGCATGTCTCTTGCTGGACAAAACTGAGCCAACACCAGAAATGGTCTGAACCCAAACGGTTCGCCTGGCCTGACTCTCCAGGAGGTAACTCCAGTTAGCATCAAGCCCATTCTCCAGTGTTGCCTCTTTCAGCATTGTTCCCTCGCCCACCTGGAAAACAGCGTCTTGTCCCTCCAGCCCTCCTCCCACTTCTTTTCATCATGTCACTCCTGTTTCATGAGTAGAAGACCAAGGGATCTATCAGACTTGCAGCTGGGTTTTCCCTTCTCTTTCCACATAGTCTCTTTCTCATTTCAATTGTGAGGCCGACACTGATGAAGAAAGAAGGCAGCCGAATTCCGGATGGAACTAGGGCTTGGCAGGGGCCAACATCTCAATGGCCTGCATCTTCCTCAGTGGCCCTGCTGGCACCCACTGGCTCTCCTTCCTAGCCCGACACTTCCACCATTAAAGTCACTACTGACTTCAGGAGGGTGAATAACGCTGATGGAAAAGAACATGGGCTTCGCGGCAGAGACCTGGCTCAGCCCTCAGCTCTGCAAGTCCCCTGCTCTCTCCGAGTCCTCCTTCTCAATCATGACCATGGAGGGTAATGATGCTTCATGGGGCTGTTGGAGGATTATACACTTATCACACATACACAAAGGGTTTAGCACAGCCCTTCACGCCTCATGTTAAGTCCCTTGTTTGGTCGCTAAAGGAAGCACTCATTAGGGATCTGCAATACTGTGGGAGGGTCAAGATCCCCCAGGCTTCATCATCTTCATGTTGGCATGGCTGTTTAATCTGTACTTCCATGAGGATGAGGACAGAGGGTGTGTTTTCCCCCACTGTGTCCCAACTTCCAGCACACAGTAGGCCCTCTAGCAATACTTGCTGAAAAGCATCCGCTGAAGAGAAGGGAAACCCAAGCCTGAAGGAATAAGTATAGGAGCGGCAACTTGGCGTTTGGAGGAAGCCACTGGCACTGTCCCCAGAGGGACCGGCCTATGGGGACAGTTCCAGGGAGGCCTGGGAGGCTGGGACAGCTGGACAAGGCACTGAGGCAGGCATGGGAAAAGCCTACTTTACACTTTGTTCTGGGTATCTGGCTCAGCGAGAGAGGTGAAGAACAGTCAGGCCTCAGTTCCTCTTACTCAAAAGCTTCCTAGAGGCCTGTGTGAGTGATCATTTATTCCACAAATATCTATTGTCCCCACTGTGCTGAGTGCTGGGGTTACAGTGCTGAGCAAGATGGATGAGATCCCTGCCCTCATGGAGCTTATATGCTAGTGAGTGAGGCAAACAAGAAACAAGCAGTGCTTTTGAATGAATAAGATCATGTTGGATAGTGACCGGTGCGCTAATAAAATGAAACATGATGCTGGGGGATGGCAGGGCAAGGGGTTTAGATGGTCAAGGAAGTTCTCACTGCAAAGGAGCAGTTCCAGCTGAAGGATACTTTGAATGTTTTTCAAACGAAAATGAAGCTATAACAAAGCCTTAAAAGAGCCCAAATAAGCCAGCTAGTAATGATTCCAAAGAACAGCTCTGGGTCAGTAATTTATCCAAAGGAACAGGGAATTTGTTTTTCACATATTTCCAAACGGGAGGAGTTACTCTGTGCACATTTATACAAGTAACTTTTTATTTATTTTTGCTGTACGCGGGCCTCTCACCGCTGCCGCCCCTCCCGTTGCAGAGCGCAGGCTCCGGACGCGCAGGCTCAGCGGCCATGGCTCACGGACCCAGCCGCTCCGCGGCATGTGGGATCTTCCCGGACCGGGGCACGAACCCGCGTCCCCTGCATCGGCAGGCGGACTCTCAACCACTGCGCCACCAGGGAAGCCCTATGTAAGTAACTTTTTAAGCCTCAGTCTTGTTCCCATGCGGTGGGCTACAAGAGGTTACAGTCAGCGTCAGGGCAGCTGGATTGTCCAGCCAAGACCACCAGCCAGGTTCCTCATTGCCGTTCCAGGGTTCTGAGGTGGATCCTGCCCTTGGGTCACAGAGAGTGGCATCAGCTGTCCACGGGGAGTCGGGAGGGGCCATATAACAGCTGCAGGATGAACACTGTAGGGGACACTCACCACACCAGAACTGAAATGGCCATCTTCATGGCCAAACCATGCAGACCACTGGATGGCTCCGCCTCCCTGCCTGGTTGGGTGGTCACCCCTCCTTCCTCCTCTTTACTCCCATGGAGGGTCCCTCCTCTGTTCTAACCAGAAGGACCTTTCCCCATCTATCCTCCAGTTGCTTGTGAAGCATAAAAAACATGGGGATAGATGATTCTGGGACCCTCAAACTCAAAATTCAGGCACTTTATAACTCTTCTAGGTCATCTTCTGGGAGGGTTTCCCTTGGTGAGACCTTGTGTTAGGAAAGTCTTCGAGAAGGCCCAGGAAAGTGATTCTAAGGTAGAAGCAGGATTCAGGAGAATGAATTCCCAGCTTGCCATGTCAATAGTGACAATATCTGAGTCTATACCCAATCATCTCAGATTCTGTACGTTGCACCTTAGCGCGTTAGCCATGACACGAGGAGTTTCTCACACAGCCCTGTGTCATCCCGCCCAGGGATGATGAGGCAGGACTAGGCAAACGCTCAGTCAGGCTTCTCCCAAGATGCCTCAAGAGGGGCCCCCAGAAGGGAAGCAAGACCCCCGAGGGAACACATTCCATGGATCAATGAAAAGCCGGAAGCAGGAAAGGCTTCTACAACTTTGACAGAAGAAAAAAGCCCTAAGAAAATCCTCAAGGAACTAATTAGCCGAAGAGCACATAGTTTATTTTCTTCCTAAGTTTTCAGAAAGTCCCTTAGAAACAATACTCTTCTGCATTCTGATCAGTCATCATTCCATCAAAGGCCCCAAAGGATAGAAGAAGAGCCTTTACTGTATAACCCGATGGGCACGCGCAGGAGCAGTGGGGAAAAGGCAGCATCATCAGGCACGTTCCTCCATGGGCTGGGACTCTAGACCCTGGGGTTCAAATCCCAGCTCTGTCACATGTTAACCAACCCTGTGCAAATCTCTTAGCTTCTCTGATCTTTGGTAAAATGGGAATTTAGCGTATCTATGTCATAGTATGTAGAGAGGGGGAGTAAATGAGTTGACATAGGTAAAGGGCTTAGAACAGAGACTGGCACCAAGGTAGTGAACAAGAAATGGTATCATTCTCTTCCATCCCTAACTCCCCGCAGCAGTAATACAACCATGCTGAGAAGCAAGGTGGGTCCTGACAAGAACACAGCACCAGGGACCTGGGTTCAAATTCTGCCTTTCCTCTTACTGATTATATGACTTCCATCAAGTTGTCTCAGCTCCCTGATTGTTTCCAGGCTTTGTAAGGGTGAGGGCTAACCCACGTGATACACCTGATTCATAGCAGACAATGGCAGCCATCATTGTTCTTAACGGAGCCCACAGATTGGTTGTACAGGTTGGTTGATGAAGGGGAGGGGAAATGACTTCTAAACCAGTTTTTCAGGCAGCTTCTGGGAAGACAGGCAATGCGGAACAGTGTCACAGGTAACTAAGTGACAAGAAAAGGAAGTGCTCAAAGTTCACGTTTGACTGAAGTCTCCCTGGGAATATTATTTCATTTGAGATGCTTATGATATGTCACTTCAATTTTATTCATGCTAGTTGGCCCTGCAGCCCAAGTTGTTCAGGGCAGCACAGCATCCTGTAGTTTATGCTGTCAGGGTTTACGCCCCTGTGACTGTTTGTTTTTCAACCCCCAGAGACATAAAATTTCTCTTTCTGGAGTTTGGGGAGAAAAATCAATTTGAGAAGCTGCTGTCTGTAATATCTCTTCTTTTTGTTTTGTTTTTTTTTTTTTGGCCACAACACAGGGCGAGTATTGTAGTATCTCCTCTTATGCTTACTGTAAAAACCTCACTGAAAATTTGAAACAACTGTTAAGTCATTTTCATTCATATGATGGGAAACTCTTTAGAAGGATAGGTTAATTTGGCCAGTATTTTTAAATCCTTAGATATTTGGACTAAACATTAGCATGGTTTTTCAAATTTGCATACGGTTTCTACAGCCATTTCACAGCCATAAAGTCTGTAATTAATGATGGTCAGGGGAAAGGCTCCTTTCACATTTCTGAAGCAGATCCCTAGACACAAGGACCGGAGCCAGGGCCACACTTAGGGAAGAACTTTCGATGACTTCCTTGATTTGCTAACTAACTAGACCTTTTCCTTCTGATGTCAGCATGGCAGTGTAAAGCAGGCCACCCTTTAGATAGCATGCACGAGAGCCAAGTGGAAGAGCTCATTTTTAGAAGAAAAAGGGACGCAGATTACTATTTAATCCTTATCACTGAAGTTGAAGGTAACATGACTTGTTACTGATTGATTCTGAAGTAAATGACCAACCATTCACCCACCCCAGAACATCCAAAGGTCGGATGAGAAATACAGGCCACCCTCGGTATCCTGGGTTCTGCATCTGCGAATTTCCCCCCGTAGTTAGTTGATCCGAGATCACGCAGGGCGGACGGTACGCAGCCATTTTACCTAAAGGACTTAAGCATTCGCGATTTTGGTATCTGTTGGGTGTTCTGGAACCAGTCCCTGGTGGATTCCTAGGGACGACTAAACATTGAAGAAGAGGTGTCAACCAGAGCAGCTTCAAAGGCCCCAAGGTTCGCTTGAGTTCATGCCAGCCCCAAGTGAGCAAATAGGGTGGTATGTGGCTGGCTCTGCTTTGGGTGTGGAAAGGAAGTTACAATTCCTTTTTGGTAACATGGAGATGATAATTCAAGAATATAAGATACCTATGATAAAATTTCCAGAAGTTTAAGATTATAAACTCTGCAAACTTGAAGATAAGCTCAAGTATGTGTTAACTGACCTGTAATTCCAAAATTAAAACTAAAGTTAGTTATTATTTTCTTCCACCAAACAACAGAAGTGACCTCAAATTTATAAGAAAGTTTTCCCGATGTCACGTGAGCATGATGGGAAGTTTCCGGTAACCAATCTGAGGGAGCAAAGTCATCTTAATATATAATATTCTAGCCTGGAATATATCCCTGTTGAAATGCACGTGGGCAACTACTAAGGAATGAAAAGCAGGATATAGGCTATCTGTTTTCCAGAAACAAAAAGCTTCAACCTAGGAAAACAATGATGACAGTATCAATTGAATGAACTCAGTTCCTCCGCATACAACTCTTTGAGGATTAAAAAAAAAGTTGTCTCCATCTTACAGGTGGGGAAGCTGAGGCTCAGAGATGTTACGCCAATTGCCTAAATCCTCACAGAAGTTAAATAGCAGAGGCAGGAATTTGAGCCCAGCTCCACCTCTCTCCAAAATGTGCTCTTAGGGCTTCCCTGGTGGCGCAGTGGTTGAGAGTCCACCTGCCGATGCAGGGGACACGGGTTCGTGCCCCGGTCCGGGAAGATCCCACATGCCGCGGAGCGGCTGGGCCCGTGAGCCATGGCCACTGAGCCTGCGCGTCCGGAGCCTGTGCTCCGCAACGGGACAGGCCACAACAGTGAGAGGCCCGCGTACCGCAAAAAAAAAAAAAATGTGCTCTTAAAGCCTTGCATGTTCCCGTTCTGCTAAACCGGATCCTAATTTTCTTCTCCTCTTCCTCTTGCCTGAGGGTGAATGTGCCAAAGTCCAGTGGCCTAATCTTCAGTCAGCTCTTCACACCCAAATTCCAGACTGTCGCAACTAACTGCAGCCTGGGCAACATCCCCAGCTGTATGGCCCTCTAACACCTCAAGTTCCGCATCACCAAAATGTCAGCATCATCTTCTTACCCTTCTCCAGCCTCTAAAACTCAGCTCCTCCTTTGGAATTCTGGGTTTTGGGGGGCTTCTTTGTTTTTTCGTTTTTGTTTGTTTTTAATGGCACAGCCCTGCTCTCGGGGTTCTTTGAGAACCTCCCTTGCTGTCCTTCTCCCCCATCCCCACCCAGACTTCTCCCAGGTCCTCCCCCTCTTTCCCTCTAATCCCCCAGCTCTGAATGCTGCTTTCCTCAGCTCTCCGGAGCCTCTTCAGCTGGTGTTCCACATGTCCTAGCTTTCTCTCTTTTAACTCTATACTTCCAGCCATAACTGCCCCAGATGAATCTCCATTCATTCCACCACCCCATTCAAAAACCTGTACCGGGCTTCCCTGGTGGCACAGTGGTTGAGAGTCCGCCTGCCGATGCAGGGGACATGGGTTCGTGCCCTGGTCCGGGAAGATCCCACATGCCGCGGAGCGGCTGGGCCCGTGAGCCATGGCCGCTGAGCCTGCGCGTCCGGAGCCTGTGCTCCGCAACGGGAGAGGCCACAACAGTGAGAGGCCCGCGTACAGCAAAAAAAAGAAAAAAAAAAAACCTGTACCTCTCCCCTTTGCTTATCCCCCCAAATATAAAGTATTCACCCTTGCCATTTGATGTTCCCCCAATGCACCCACAATTTAACACCTGCAAATGCCCCACCACTACATTACTTGAAGTAGTCCAGGCTTCAGTCAAACTGAATGAGCAACTTTTCCAGCAACATCTTCCTACTTTGTACATTTCCTCACACGATGGCCCAGCCTAAAATGCTCTCCAGCCATCAAGCCTATGACCATCTTTTCCTGACCATTGCAAATGCCTATCTTGATACTCCACAGTCCTCTGCATCCACGTCATATTTTTGGTACCTCTAGGAAAGTATCTTTCAGATCTCTATTGTTTTATAATTCTATACTTGTACTATTTTTCCTACAGCATAAGCTCTGTATCATTCTCATCTCTCAGTCTCTTCTAGAACTAAAGAGACAGAGAGAGAGAGAGAGAGAGAGAGAGAGAGAGAGAGAGAGCTCTCCAGGCTCTATGTTTAAACTCCTGATCTGTCCCTAATGAGGAGTCAGGGCTGAGCTCCATAAACTGGTTCCGCAAGGCTCCCGCAACCTGCAATCATCTTGTCGCTCTGGCTAGACGCCCTTCTAGGGCAAGTCACCAGCACTAACAAGTTATTTGCAGGCATGCTGGCCTCTTCATCCAGGATATCGAAGTCATGAGTGTACTCTGGAGGCCTAGGTTAAGATCTTGTCTTATTGCCCCCCGCTCAACTACATATGATACTGAGACAGTCAAACTTATATTCCCACAGGAGTACTTAATGTCCTCCTCTGCCAGCCACCCACATGGCCATGCATCAACACCCATTTCACAGGTACAATGCTGTTTGAAATAGTCAAAGACCAGTGGCATGCCCAAACATATGGGAGATGTCAAATAGCTCATGACATGTCCGTGCAGTGGAACACAATGCAGCAATTAAAAAGGAGGAGGCGGATTTACATGTCCTAACATTGAAGGATGTGGAATATATATATTGTTGAATAATGAAGGCAAACTGCAGAAGAATACATTAAGTGTGATTCCATTCTGTTTGCTATTTACAAAGAGTCATATGGAAATATGTATCCATGTATAAATTTATATTAATATAAAGAAGTATCTAGTATAACTGACTCACTTTGCTGTGTACCCAAAAACTAACACTGTAAATCAACTATACTCCAATTTTAAAAAAAGACATAAAAAAAGAAGTATCTAGTAAAATAACCAGTAAATTATGAATAGTGGATACCCCAGGGAATGGGTAGAGGTGGGTTTCACTTTTCCCGTTGTGTTCTTCTGAGTGGTTTGAATGTTTGTTGAGTGCAACTTATTAAGGAATTTATAATTATAGCAACAACAATATTTTTTTAACCTGGTATTTACAGGTACCTAGTGTAAAAATATACATAATTTATATAGCCAACATTAGCACCCTTTGTCCAGGTCCCACTATCAAAATCCCACTACCTAAGGTCCCACTATCGGACATTACTTAGAAGGTGGGAAAGATGCACCTCAAAGCAGATCTTGTGTTTCTGAGTCTCTTTGGGGTTGTGAAAGGTGCTGACACAGTTTAAAATAATACAAGAAATGACAAGCACTCTTTTTGAAGAAGCTCCCTGGTTTTCAAAGGCAGATAAAGCTGTTAGGACACTTTTACTTATTGTAAATTAAATTTGAAGTAAGATTTTAATTGAGTGTGTTTCCTAACGCACAGCCTCCTTAGAAATGTATTAAGAGGGACCATAGGTGAAATAGTAATGGAATCACCACCTTCCTAACGTACTGTCCCATCCCTGCTTGACATCTGAAAATAAATGTGATGTTACACTCCTTCCTTAACAGTTAGCTCGGATAGGTTGGGAGTTTGGGATTGACATGCACACACTGCTATATTTAAAATAGATAGCCAACAAGGACTTACTGTATAGCACAGAGAACTCTGCTCAATACTCTGTAATAACCTAAATGGGAAAAAAATTTGAAAAAGAATAGATACATGTATATGTATGACTGACTCACTTTGCTGTACGCCTGAAACTATTACAACATTGTTAATCAATTATACTCCAATATAAAATAAAAATTAAAAAAAAAAGAGTTAGCTCTACCAAGCCATACTGTGGGACCAAAGGCAAAAAGCTGACCAGAAAAGGAAACTAGGTTACAGGGGTTATACTTTTTCAGATCAGCTAAGAGCACTGTGCACAATGTTTAAGGTGTTCCTAAGTGTGGGAAATATTAGGAAGGAGTGTGGGCAATCTGAAAACCCAGGCACCCTTCAGCTATACTGAGGACCAGTCTAAACCTAAAATGCTCGTGCACACCAGAATAAACCAAAGGGCACTTGTGTTACTTACAACAAGCCACACAAGAAGGTACTCTTTGAATCCCCATGTCCTGTGATTGCTCTGCTAAACACAATGTGATCTGCGGACCAGCGGTCTCAGCACCACCTACCACAGAAGAACGTCTTAGAAATACAGCATCTCAAGCCCCACTCCAGACCTCCTGCAGCCCTGTGCACACCAGCACTGCCGCCCCTGAAAGCTCTGGACGGAGGGCCTCCTCGCAGTGGGGGTTCCACTCACTGCTCCTAACAGGACTTGTCTAGGGTCAAGGAGATACTGAATTAGAAACCTGACTTGGGACCCCAATTCCAAAGGGAGTGAAGGAGGTCGAAGAAAAGAAAGGGAAAGGAAGGCACCTGGGCCAGCACTTTCCTGTTTGAGGCTAGGATGGGTATGGCAGTCAGGCCAGGTGCCCACCTGGCCAGCCAATTTCATCAGGAGGAAGCCAGAGGGGTGCTAAGGCAGGCTGCTCAGCCCAGGGGAGCAGGCGGCAGGGTGGATGCAGCTGTGGACTGTGAGACAGGCCCCCAGGTGGGAAGCTTAATGGAAGGCGGAACTAGGCTTGAGTGCCGCTTGAGCTTCTGCAGAGGGGCAGAGAGGGAGGGAGGGAGGGAGAGAGGGAGAGAGAGTCCCAGATGTCAGACAGAGAGACTGACAGCAGGGGCAGAGGATCAGACATCGGACTGCTCGGCAGATCCCCTGCCAGAGAGAGAGAGGCCAAGGTGAGGGGTCCGGGGGTACAGAGGCCTGACTCACAGGTGCGCGATGCCCGCCTTGCGCACAGCGGTGGAGATGGCTTTGACCGCGGTGCAGAGCGAGTTGAGCAGTTGGGTCATCTCGCCCGTGCCGCGGGCCTTCCTGCCCTCCTCCATGACGAAGCGGGTCAGGGTGATGATATTGGTGTCGAAGGCCTCCTGGTCCGTCATGCTGTGGCCGGGCTGCTGAGCGCTGGGCGGCAGGTGCAGGCGGCGGGACGCGGTGGGACGCGGCTGGAGCGCAGACAGACGGAGGGTCAGCACCGCTCGGAGTGGGCCCGGTCCCAGTGGGGTGTCCCGCGGAGCCTATAGGCGCGGGTCACCGCCTTCCGCCCACAGGAACACCTCCGCGCCCTGGCCCCGCCCCTCCAACTGCAGCCCCGCCCACTCCGCCCTCCACCCCCACCCCCCGTCCGGGATCCTTGTCCAGTCTCAGTTCCTCCAACAGCGGGGCTGCTCCCTCACCCGCGGCCCACCGCCACCTCCGGTTCCTCCCCTGTCGCCGCGCCACGCCTCCTCAAAGCACTGCCACTGGCGTAGTGGAGTGCTGCCCTGGGCCACCTACATGGTCTTTTTCAGTCCCTACAACGACCCTGCCACAGAGGTGCAATCATGATTTTCCCCCCAAGATATAAAACGTAAGTTGGTAAGGGTAGGCGTGGTGCTCAGTGCAGCGCTGCAGCCCAGCTGCTCCCGGGTTCCGGCAGGAGGCTCTAACCGCTGCGGTTCCCTCCCCCACCGTGGCCACCTGCCATCTGCTCCCTGCCCTCTGTCCACCCCTGCTTGGCCTGTCACCTGGCTCTTCTGACCAACTTCAGGAGACGTGGATTCCCTTGTTCCTTACCTGTCTGATGACCCGGCTTTGGTTCCTTAATTCAGGCCTCTTCTCAAGATTCCTGTAATTTGAGAGCTGTTGGGGACCTTCCTTTCCAACAACTGCATTTTGCAGAGAAAACAGTCACAGACACAGGAAAGTGTCTCCTGGATACCATACTGAGGACGGGGGCTCCGAGGCCACATCTTGACTGCTTTGTAGGCACATTACTGCAGTCCTAAGGCAGTTCATACACTGATTCATAGAACAACATTTATTGAGCACTTACTCTTAGTGAGACAGTGCTTTGAGAACTATCTCTGTTTAATCAAAGTACTTGGTGTGGGGACTTCCCTGGTGGCATAGTGGATAAGACTCCACGCTCCCAGTGCAGGGGGCCTGGGTTCCATCCCTGGTCAGGAAACTAGATCCCACATGCATGCCGCAACTAAGAGTTCACATGCCGCACTCAACACCCAGTGCAACCATATATATATATATTTTTTTTTTTTAAGTACTTGGTGTGTTCATTGGCTAAGCACCCCAAAAGATGGACCCATTGAGTCCAGTACAATTTCTGGCAACTCTGGTAGGATGTGTGCCCTGACCAGGGACAAGGGGAGCTGGCCACACTGGAGTGAAGTAGACTTATTCGCTTCTGGTACTGGTCAGATCATCCGGTTCTCTTGGTCAAACACTGTTCTTCTGGGCATCAATTGGTTCAGAGACTGCTCGCCCCCTGGATCTCTGTGGGCAAAGTGGTCACGCGAACGACTCTGTTCAGTGCTAGTGTTATCGAGGCCAGTGAATCGGAGAAGAGCTGTTGAGGCAAGGAATACGACTTTATTTGGAAAGCTGGCAGACCGAGAAGATGGCAGACTAGTGTCCCTGAAAAACCGTCTTATCAGGGTTTGGATGCCAGTTTCTTTTATCGCACAGAGAAGGGGAGGAGATGAGGAAGTAAAGTAAAAAGGCCATAAGTTTTGCAAATATCCCCTAAAATGGCCAGCCTCAGGGAGGGGATGTGTTAATTTCTTCTTTCTTGCAGCCATCCACAGGTGGGCGGGGTCAGATTGTCTCCCTGTGAGCTGAACAGAGGCACTTTAGTTTAACATTCAGGCAGAGGGGCAGGGTTCCCTGAGGCAGGCCATTATGTATGATTATAATAACAAAAGCAACGAAAAGCAAAGGTTAAAGTCAAAGAAACAGATCGAACATGGAATCCGATTTAGCTCTTCCATGTTACACCAGCAGACTTCAGAGCGTGTGTAGAATTCGGGACCGGTGCTATAATAGGTGGGGATATCAGGATAGCCTCACTTTTGATTAAAGCAGAATTTGAGAAACACACAACTGGGCTTGGGTATTTGATTTCACCCTGGGTTTGAGTCCAGGGGTTCTGATTTTTATAACTGGGAGGTTGCATTCCTGTCGGTAAGGAACCGCAGGTCTCTGTGAGTGGGAACTCCATTCCTACTGTTCTGGAAGGTTGCATTCCTTCCTGTGGGAAACTAGAGACCTCTGGGCTTAGAAGCCACCTTTTCTGTGACTGGAGGGGGGCGAGGGTTGAGTTCCTTTTTAATAAGAAACAAGAGATCTCTGGGTGCAGGGAACACAGGTGTGAACAGGGTCCCTGAAATCACTCTTCCAGATGGCAGAAACTGACTGCCAAACTTGGGTCTGATTATCTTATATGTTTAAAAACATTAGTTGAGGGCTTCCCTGGTGGCGCAGTGGTTGAGAGTCCGCCTGCCAATGCAGGGGACATGGGTTCGTGCCCCGGTCCGGGAAGATCGCACATGCCATGGAGCGGCAGGGCCTGTGAGCCATGGCTGCTGAGCCTGCGTGTCCGGAGCCTGTGCTCTGCAACGGGAGAGGCCACCACAGTGAGAGGCCCATGTACCACAAAAAAAAAACAGAAACAAAAACAAAACAGAGGGCTGTAGTCACAACCTTTCATTAACCTGGCAGCCCTGTCAGGTGGCTTCCACTCATGCTCCTATCTTTCCAGATGAGGGAACTGAGGCTGTTCAAGGTCAAAGAACTTGTCCACGCCTGTGGCCAGCCAGGAAGTGGTAGAGCCAAGCCTCAAACCCTGGTCTCTCTGATTTTAAACCCCACATTCCCACTGGCCTGTTGGTTCCACAGTTGCCTTGGTGGTGAGGCTCTAAGCTTGCCAACCACAGCTGCAAAAATCTGCTCTACAAATTCTCTACCCATTAGCTCTAGACCTACTTCTTAGGCCTGTGTTCATTCATTCACTCAACAAATAAGTTATTGAACACCTGCTGTGTGCTAAAACTGTACCACACGCTGGGGTTACAGTGGTGAACTAGACAGACCCATCTCTGTCCATATGAGGCTTACATTCTCAGGAAACAGAATCACAGAATAGACAGGGGGCAAAGAGTGCTATGAAGCATGTGAAACAGGGCAACGAGGTAGAAACTGATCACAGAAAGATTTCTTAGGAAATGACCTTTGATTCAAGACTGAACAACAGAAGGAATGGGACAAATGAGCATATAGAAGAACAAGCAGAGGGCAGCAGGTGTAAAGGCCCGGAGGTAGAAATAGGCTGGAGTATTCAAGGACAAGAAAGAAGAAGATCAGTGTGGCTAGAGGGGTGGGGGAGGTTGGGGCAGAGCCATAGGAGATAAGGTTGAAAAGAGATGCAACAGCCAGATGATGAAAGGCCTGAGAATAAACTGTAGGCGGTCAAGGTGGAAGTGGGAAGACCAGCAGAAGGAGTTTGATCCAGCCTCTACTTGATTGCCTGTCAAATGTGTGAAGACTGGGGCTTCCCTCGTGGCGCAGTGGTTAAGAATCCGCCTGCCAATGCAGGGGACACGGGTTCAAGCCCTGATCCGGGAATATCCCACATGCTGTGGAGCAACAAAGCCTGTGCACCACAACTACTGAGCCTGCGCTCTAGAGCCCGCGAGCCACAACTACTGAAGCCCACATGCCACAACTACTGAAGCCTGCGTGCCTAGAGCCTGTGCTCTGAAACAAGCCAAGCCACCGCAATGAGAAGCCTACACACTGCAACGAACAGTATCCCCCGCTCGCCACAACTAGAGAAAGCCTGGGCACAGCAACGAAGACCCAACGCAGCCAAAAAAAAAAAAAAAAAAAAAATGTGTGAAGACTGCTGTCATATTCCTCAGAAATCTTTACTTCTCCGCCACACAGTTTCAGTTCCTTCAACTGATGCTCATATGGCAAGGTTCTGAAGTGTCTTCCCGTCCTGCTCTGAACCCACTGACTCCTTGAGACTCCTTCCCACACCATGCTCCATTTCTATGATGCCTCCCCCTCTCCTTCTGTTCCACCCCACTCCCCAGTGATCCATTCTCCTACCTAACAAGTCAGCTTTCTTTTCTTACCCCTGATGGTAGTAAACAGGCTGATTATTGCAGCAGCAGGATGGAGCTCATGGTGCAGTCACAGGAGAGGGCTCAGCCAGCCCTGTGGGGACCTCTGAAGCTGGGGTGACCCTTCAGAGCAGTCTGTAGCTGGGGCAAGGGGGCCAGAATTTCTATCCCCGTGTCAACCGGTCATTGGCTCTAGGCTGCTGTGGGAGGGGTCATGACATAGGAGAGGTAGCTTTCTTCTGCCCAGGCAGTAGTCTCAGGAGCTGGAGAACAAGTTCTTTGACTTCAGTGAGGAACTGGGTGAATAATAACCTAAGAAGTCTAGGAACTGGGGTGAGGCAAGCGTCTCTCTGCATCTCTCAGTCTTCTTTTCCTCCGTGTGTCGTCACTCAGACACTCTCCCCCTTGAAGGCGCGTGTATGGCCAAAGGCATTTCCAGACCTATGTTCTACCAGCTTAGCTACTCCCCACCCCCCGGTTCCAGCCAAAATCCAATGTTGAGCTCTCACTGGTCCAGATAAGTGATCATTCCTCAGCCAGTGATTGTCATTATTGGGATAACACTGAATCTCCTCTAATCTACAAAAAATGTAAATAATTATTAACATTTTGCCTGTTATACAGGTTCAATGAAACCATGCATAAAAGCTTAGCTCCTGAAAATTAATAGATGCTTAATCTACTGCTATTGTTAGGATTTAGATAGGTATTGAGGGTTGATATCCAGGATGGAACATTCTAGAGTTAAAAAGAATGAGAAATAGCATAAGAAAACTGAGTCGAGTTTGAGGGACAGTGAGCCAACCAGACTGACAAGGTGGAAGGTTGTGATGAGAGAAGAATAGTGGAGAAGCCTGGAGAGTAGATTGGCTGAGACTGTGGAGGGTTTGAACATCAGAGTAAGGCGTTTGAACGTAGTTCTGGAGGCCATTGCCACTGCAGGTGGGATCTGGTCTGCAGCGTTCATTACCTGTCTACGATAAGTATAGAGATTGGGAGTAAAAAGTCACAGCAATTTGACAACAAGTGTATGTTTAAGGAACCTAATAATAAAAAATCGGGACCTGGGCTTCCCTGGTGGTGCATTGGTTGAGACTCCGCCTGCCGTGCAGGGGACACGGGTTCGTGCCCCGGTCCAGGAGGATCCCACATGCCGCGGAGCGGCTGGGCCCGTGAGCCATGGCCGCTGAGCCTGCGCGTCCGGAGCCTGTGCTCCGCAACAGGAGAGGCCACAGCAGTGAGAGGCCCGTGCACCGCAAAAAAAAAAAAAAAAAATTGGGACCTGTATTTTATGTCTTTTTCATCTCATTTTTCTTGAAATTCACTTTTATTGTATTCTACAGAAGCAATGACCCATGATGAATTGGGAATGTTTTTTAAAACCAGTCTTTCACCACAAATAGTTTGAGAAGCACCACTGAGGATGGCAGAGGACCTTCAAACTTTTATGACAAATGACATGTGACAAGATTCTACTTTTCCTAGATGTAACGCTTGGGGTAGATTGAAGTGGAGAGAAAATTGAGAAAGAGACACCAAGTGGGAGGCTCCCAGGACCATCTGGGTGGGAGCCAATAAAGGCCAGTGGGAGCAGAGGTCAATATTCTGTTATAACCTAAATGGGAAAAGAATTTGAAAAAGAATAGATACATGTATACGTATAACTGAATCACTTTGCTGTACACCTGAAACTAACACAACATTGTTAATCAACTACACTCCAATATAAAATAAACATTTAAATGATGAAGTCATAAAAAAATTTAAAAGACAAAAACAAAAACAAACCACTCACAAGATTATCACCTGGAGATTCTTTTAACTAATGGAAAGTGTTTCACTCTATGAGCATACCAAAATACTTCTCACTAGACTCTTACTGATGATATCCATTGAATTGTTTCTGTTTTTAAAAATAATAATGGGGACTTCCCTGGTGGCACAGTGGTTAAGAATCCACCTGCCAAAGCAGGGAACACGGGTTCGATTCCTGGTCCAGGAAGATCCCACATGCCACGGAGCAACTAAGCCCACGAGCCAAAACTACTGAGCCCATGCACCGCAACTACTGAAGCCCCTGCACTCTAGGGCCTGCGTGGTGCAACTACTTAAGCCCGTGCGCCTACAGCCCATGCTCCACAACAAGAGGAGCCACTGCAGTGAGAAGCTCACGCACTGCAATGAAGAGTAGCCCCTGCTCACCGCAACTGGAGAAAGCCCGCCCACAGCAACAAAGACGCAATGCAGACAAAAAAAAAAGTGATAATAATAATGTATGATGCAGTGATGTATATTCATGTACCCCAAGTGTTGCCCGTACATCCAAATCTTTCCTTTTAATAAATTCTTCCAAGCGTAATTTCTCAAGAAAAAAAAAAAGAAATAAATAAAAAAAGAAAAAGGGCATAATGGAACATCCATGGGCTGGGTTTCTTGAATATGTCTTCACTGCCTATGACAGTGATTATTAATCCCTATGACAATCTCCTGAGGTTCTTAGCTCCATTTTCATAAAGCTTAGACAGGTTTACTCTCCTGCCCAATGCCATACAGTAATAAGTAGCTGAGTGGGGATTTGAACCCAAGCACTAAACATACTGCTACTGTATCATGGGATGAGACTAAGAAGGAAAACACCCAGATTCCAGGACCAGCTCTGCTAGAAACCAGCTTATCTTATGAATGTCACTTAATCTCTTTGGGCCAAGCTTCCTTACTTGTAAAATAAGGAGGTGAAACTCAATGTTTTTGCAAGATGCCTTCCTTCTTTTACATTCTTTGACTCTGAGTAGTAATCATAGCTAATGTTTGTTGAGTTCTTATTAAATGCCTAGCAGTGTGGCTGTAAAAATATTATCTCATTTGATCCCACACACCCTTATGAATAAATGCAGCTGTGATTCCACTTTGACAAACGAGGAAACTGTGGTTTGGAGACATTAAGTAGCCCTCCCAAGGTCACACAGCTAAGCAGCCGGGTTAGAAGGTTCTAACTCAGAGAAGCTGCCTCAGGAGTCTACTTCTCAGCCTGTGTGGCTTCCAAGATCTCTGTAGCCCAGTTCCCTCCTGCCTCAAGCCTGGGCCACTTGCCTGAAACAGTTCACCCCCTCCCTGAGCTCACTTGTCCCTGGTAATTCTTGGCCACCAGACAGGTCTCTGAGGCCCAGCTCCCTGGAGCTGGGTCAGCTCCCCTCCTGTGGGCCCTCACTGCCCTTTGGACCTCCTCCATCATCTACTTATTCCAGTGCTCGGTACCTTTGCTGCCCCCCACACTGGGCTACAAGCTCCAAGGAGGGCAGGAACTGCCCTTGCTGCCCCAGGACGTAGAACAATGCGTCGTACTGTAAAAGGGTAATGTTTTTACTTAGAGCTGCACTCGCTGAGGAGATATCAAGATGGAATGCTGCTTCACCTCAACTCATTCTAACTGACTGAAGAGACCCAGGATGCTAGACCCATAGTAGAACTCACTGAAGACGCTTCTGTGACCAATGAACAAGGGACTTTTGTCTAAGTCATCCTATCCAGGGTACATGCTGTCAATCCTCAATTAGCATAGCTACCACGAAACCTATTTTTTCTAATTCCTAAAACAAAAGAACCCTGAGTTTTCTCCTCCCAGAAAACAAGTGAGTGAATTTCTTCACTTGCCTGACAAGTAAATAAGTTCAGCATTATTATAATTAGTAGCAGTAGTGGTATAGTTATGTATGTATGGCTCTCTCTGATGGTCATTGTATTATTCTTTGACAGCACATAGTAAGTGCAATAAATATTTGTTGAGTGTCATAAATACAAATAACTGTTGCATCAGGTGAGGAATGATATGCACATGGATTCCTCAGGAACCAGGGAGAAGGCAGAATCACTTCTCCATGAGGTAACCGGGGAAGCGTTCACAGAGGAAGTGAGGGGTGAACTTGGGTTTGGTAGTCATCCTCTACTCTTTCCTAATCTACCAGCCTCTTTGTTCCAGACTTCCTTTTCCAGCAGAGATCCCACAAGGCATCATTTCATTGACATTCTTGGCAATATTCTCAACTCCTTGCCCTCCTGTGTTTTCATCACCTCCGCCAGGATAAACCCAGCTATTTGCTCTCTCCACTGATCACTCCACTGGAGAAAGTCATACCAGCTGGCTCACCATAGATTCATAAAGCCATACTTTGCCCTCAACACTGTTGGACATTTCTCCAATCAATTCACCCACCTATTCTCAAGCCTCCAGCCCCTCACCTCCAACTTTATTGATGAAATAAAAGCTTTAGATAGGAGCTCTTCAACTTCTGCCTAAGTGAGAAATCTAACTACATCTGCCTCTAATCTGACCCTCCTAAAACCAATTCTGCATCTGAGCCTTGGAGCCCATCTGTTTGCTGTCTCAGCAAACCCTGCCCCACTGTTGACTGTCTGCTGCTTGTTCATTCAACTACGTCCTCTCAAATGGATCTGTCTTATTATCTTATTATGTTCAAATCCCTCATATCTTAAAAAGAAAACAAACAAAATCCTTCCCTTGCCCCCCCTTACTCCTCTCCAGCTACCATTTCACAGTCAAGATTCTTGAGAAAATGTAAAAAGGGTCAACGACTGTAAAAACTTGCTCCATTTTCACAGCCTATCGTGGGTTAGATTTGAACCCGATTTGCCCATTGAATAAACCCTCGCCAGGGTCACTGATGACTTCCACGTTGCTAAACTCAGCATACATTTTCAGTTCTCTTCTTGACTTCTCAGGAACATTAGACATTGTCGACTGCTCCCTTTTTCTTGCAACACTCTCTTGGTTCCTTTGTCACACGCCCTCCTGCTTTGTCTTCTACCCCTCTGGAGCTCTTCATGGACCCTCTGGGTAGTAGTTTCCCAAGGCCAGCCCATGGCTTTAATTACCATCTGTTTTCTAATGGCTACTAAACTCCCATCTCTATCCCAGATCTCCCCTTGGAGCTCCAGATTCCTACGTTCAGTTGCTTCATATCTTCAAAAAGACCCCATTTTTTCTTTTTAGAGAAGTTTTAGGTTCACAACAAAATTGATAGGAAGGTATAGAGATTTCCCATACACCCTCTGCCCCACACATGCACGGCCACCCCATTATCAACATCACTCACTAGAGTGGTATATGTGTTACCAAGGATGAACCTACATTGACACATCATCACTCAAAATCCATAGTTCAGGGCTTCCCTGGTGGTGCAGTGGTTGAGAGTCCGCCTGCTGATGCAGGGGACACAGGTTTGTGCCCTGGTCCAGGAGGATTCCACATGCCGCGGAGCGGCTGGGCCCGTGAGCCATGGCCGCTGAGCCTGCGCGTCTGGAGCCTGTTGCTCCGCAACAGGAGAGGCCACAACAGTGAGAGGCCCGTGTACCGCAAAAAAAAAAAAAAAAAAAAAAATCCATAGTTCACATTAAGGTTCACTCTTGGTGTTGTACATTCTATGGGTTTGGACAAATGTATAATGACATATATTCATGATTATATTATACAGAATATTCTCATTACCCTAAAAATCCTCTGTTTTGCCTATTTATTCCTCCCCACCACCTTGCCACTGGCAACCACTGATCTTTTTACTGTCTCTATAGTCTTACCCATTCCCCAAATGTCATAGTTCGAATTATACACAACGTGGCTTTTTCAGATTAGCTTGTTTCTCTTAATAATATTCATTCAAGTTTCGTCATGTCTTTTCATGGCTTGATAGCTCTTTCCTTTTTAGTGCTGAATAATATCCCATTGTCTGAAAGAACCACAGTTTATTCAACCATTCACCTACTGAAGGACATCTTGGTTGCTTCCAAGTTTGGGCAATAATGAACAAAACTGTTATAAACATCCTCTTGCAGGTTTTTTTGTGGACATAACTTTTCAACTCCTTTAAGTAAATACCAAGGACCATGATTGCTGGTTTGTATGGTAAGTGTACGTTAGTTTTGTAAGAAACCACCAAACTGCCTTCCAGAGAGGCTGTACCATTTTGCATTCCCACCAGCCATGTATGAGAGTTCCTGTTGTTTCACATCCTGAAGAGAGAGGCAGAGGCTAGAGTGATGTAGCCAGAAGCCAAGGAACACCTGGAACCCCCAGAAGTGGTAAGTGTCAAGGAGGGTTTCTCCCCTCCAACCATCAAAGGAAATACAGCTCTGACAACCCCATGATTTCAGATTTAGCCTCCAGAAATATGCAGGAATACATTTCTGTTGTTTTAAGTCACCCAATTTGTGATACTTTGTCATGGCAGCCATAGGGAACTAATACAGGGACAATTCAAATCCCCTGATCGAATTCCTTCATTTTACAGATGAGAAAAGTAATATCTTAGCAAGTAGGAAATGTTTCCACACAGCCGATCACATTCAATAATCATAGCAACTCTCCAAGATAGCGGTTGTTGTGCAAGAGGAGGGAACTGAAAGCAGTTCAGGGATTTGCCTGATAACAAGCAGCTAAGTGCTGGAGCAGCACGTGGATTCTTCCTGCAAAGTTCATACTCTTCCCACCAATTCTCCTGCCTGTGTCTCAGAGGGGTCCAACGACATATCCACATCACACCGCTGATGAGAAACAGTCTAAAATAGAGGACTTTTTTCCCTCCTATTTCTGCTCCAGGTACAATAGGCTGCATCTCAAAACTGTCGAACCATAAAGAGACTGGTTCTGCGGGATGACCTCAGAGCTCATAACCTAGATCCTTGGGCTAAATAAAAATTGATGTCTCCAAACAACAGGGGTCATAAGCTGCAAGTTACTTGAACGAATTGTATGGGCTGTTCATTTCTTTCTGAAATATGCTCTAAGATTCTCCAAACACTCGGAAAGTCCAGATAATCAACAGCTCTCCGAGGCCGAGCGGTTTGGGGGACCCTCCATTCCAGTCTGTCTTATAAAATATTTATGAGATGCAAGGGGCACTACATCAAAGTCCCAATGGTTCTAATGGTAATGAGTGAACAATCCTGTTGAGCAAATAATCAAAGAACAATAACAACTGTTCTTGTGATAAAGCCCCCCAGTTTGCAATTACTTAGCAGTTTAAAGTCACTTCGTTTGGGAAATTTTGCCTCTGAGAAAGGCTGAGGCTCTCATTCAGAGGCCAGTTAAATTAGGAGCAACACATTAGCTGGGGAGTCTTAATGCATTTGGGGTTATTTGCAGCTTTGATTATAATTCAGATACAGCCAGAGCCATCCTTCGGAACCTTTTCTTGCCTCAGCGGGCACTGCAGGTGATTGAGTCCCTGGGAGATGCCACCAGCCAAGTGACCCAAGGCTGCTGTGTTACCAGATTCTACTCTAGACGCATTCTCCCTGCTGCTATGGGAGAGTCACAGGAAGTGAGAACCCTTAATAAGATCTTCTGTAAAAACAGCTTTGTTGAGGTGTAATTAACAGATAATAAAATGCATACCTTTAAATTAGATAAGCTTTGACATGTGTATATACCTGTGGAAATAACCTCACAATCAAAATAATAAACATATCATCGCTACCTCAAATTTCCTCATACCCTTTACAATCTACCCTCCCAAACTACTCCCCCACGCCAGTCCCGTCCCCCACCTGCACACGTGAGAGCACACACATATTCAGGCAACCACTGGTCTGCTTTTCATCGTTATAGGTTAATTAGTTTGTATTTTCTAAGATTTCATGTAAATGGAATCATACAACATGCACTCGTTTTATTTTTTCACACAGCATAATTATTTTGAGATTCACCTACATTGTTGCTAGCATCAATCATCTCTTTTTATCACTGAGTAGCATTCCGTTGTACAGATATACCACAATCTAGCTCTTCAGCTGTTGAGAAATGTGGGCTGTTCCCAGTTTGGGGCTGTAACAAATAAAGCTGCTGCAAACATTGGTGTGTACATATGCGTTCACGTCTCTTGGGAAAATACCTACGGGTGGAATGGCTGGATCATATGGTAAGCATACAGTTAATTCTTCAAAAATCGCCAAACTGTTTTCCAAAGCCATTGTACCATTTTGTACCCATCAGAAATTTATGAAAGTTACATTGATCTACCTGCTCACCAACACTTGGTATGGTTGGTTAGTAATTTTAATTTTAGCCATTCTAACAGGTTATATGGGTATTTTTTAAATTAATTTTATTTTATTTATTTTATTTTTGTCTGCGTTGGGTCTTCGTTGCTGCGCTCGGCCTTCTTCTCTAGTTGCGGTGAGGGGTCTACTCTGTTGTGGTGCGCAGGCTTCTCATTGCGGTGGCTTCTCTTGTTGCAGAGCACGGGCTCTAGGTGCATGGGCTTCAGTAGTTGTGGCACGGGGGCTCAGTAGTTGTGGCTTGAGGGCTCTAGAGCTCAGGCTCAGTAGCTCACAGTAGTTGTGGCGCACGGGCTTAGTTGCTCCATGGTATGTGGGATCTTCCCAGACCAGAGCTCGAAACTGTGTTCCCTGCATCGGCAGATGGATTTTTAACCACTGTGCCACCAGGGAAGCCCTGTATGTGTCTCTTATTGTAATTTTAACTTGAGTTTCTGTAATGGCAATGATATTGAGCATCTTTTCATATGCTTATTTGCCAACCGTATGTCTTTCTCAATGAAATTTCTGTTCAAATCTTCTGCCCATTTTTAAAATTGGGTTGATTGATTGTTTTTATTACTGAGTTTTGAAAATTCTTTAAGTATTCCGCATACAAGCCTTCTATCGAATATATGATTTGCAAATACTTTCTACCAGGTTGTGGTTTGTCTTTTCATTCTCTTAACAGTGTCTTTTGAAAAGCTGAAGTTTTAAATTTTGATGAAGTCCTATTATCAATTTTATGTGTTATGGATTGCATTTTGCTGTCATATCTAAAAAAAAACGTTGACTAGCCCAATATCACAAAATGATCTTCCAAGTTTTCTTCTAGAAGTTTTACAGTTTTAGGTTTATCTTTAGGTCTATGATACTTTTTTTTTTTTTTTTTTTTTTTTTTTTTTGGTGGTATGCGGGCCTCTCACTGTTGTGGCCTCTCCCGTTGCAGAGCACAGGCTCCGGACGCGCAGGCTCAGCGGCCATGGCTCATGGGCCCAGCCGCTCCGCGGCATGTGGGATCCTCCCAGACCGGGGCACGAACCCGTGTCCCCTGCATCGGCAGGCGGACCCTCAACCACTTGCGCCACCAGGGAAGCCCCTATGATACATTTTGAATTAATTTTTATATGTGGTGCAAGGCATGGATCCAAGTTCAATTTTTTGCCTATGGATACCCAGTTGTTCAGCGCCATCCTTTCTCCACTGAATTGCCTTTGCACCTTTGTGAAAAATCGGTTGTCCACGTATGTGTGCATCTAATTTCTGGACTCCCTATTCTGTTCCATTGATTGATTTGTCTGTCTTATACCAATACCATATATTTTGATTTTTGTAGCTTTAAAATAAGTCTTGAAATCAGGTAGTGTTAATTGACCAACTTTGTTCTTTTTAAAAGTTGCTTTGGCTATTTTAGCTTCCTGCAATTCCATATGACTTTTAGAGTCAGCTTGTCAATTCTTACAAAATCCTGCAAGAATTTTGATAGGCATTTTGACCCATGATTATAGCATAACTCTCAATTCATTTAGATATTCAATGTTTTGTATGTTTTGAGTGTACATGTCTTGCTCATCCTTTGTCAGATTTTATCCTCAGCATTTCATAATTTTTGACGCTATAGTAAATAGCATTTTTTAAAATTTCAACCTCTAATGGTTTATTGTTAGTAAAAAAAAAGAAACTGGGGTTTTATATTAATCTTGTTATTGATCAATATATATTGTTGGTCTCACCACCTTGCTATTTTGTCCAGATTTTTCCCAGGTGTTTCAGGTGGAAGGATACACCTAGTCCCTGCTCCTCCCTATTGGCTTGGAAGTCCCACCACTCTCTTTGAAAATCCCTAATTAGAACATGGATTCCTTCCTTCTCCTACATGACTGTATCCCTTTCTGTTCATAGCACCTGACTGCCTTTTTAGTATATTATTATTATTACAATTATCATTATTAAACTTTAAAATGCATTCTAATTTCTCACTTGCTGAATTACTGCCTAGAGCCAGGGCAGATGGCAGGCAGCTGAGAAGGAATTTTTAGACCAAGAATGAGGCTTGATTTTCTATTGTTTTAATTCTCCTCTTACTGAAGATTCCCATAGGGTAGTTTTTCTCAAATTCTGAATCAACAGAGGAGTATATTTTTAAAATATAGATTCTCAACACACCCTTTCTCCCACTCAGCGAATCAGAATCCTGGAAATATGTAGTGTGTTTCAAGCCACTCTACGGGAGCTTCTAATGTGCACCAAAATTTAGATGCCTCCATTATAGAGAATTCTTGTGGACCACCCAGCTCAGCACTTGGAAAATTATTAAGTGGTAAAACTTCTCTCCTCAGTATTCTTGTTCTTTGTTTTTTCTCTATACAGGTTCTTAGGTTTCTCAGTTCTCTCCTAGCAAAGCAGACTTCTGCAAATTACTTTCAAGTGTTGTTTTAGGGATATCATGTTGGCATGCTTTCTCACACTTCCTTCCAAAAGAAATTACACAGTCAACAGCCCCTCCTGCCTAGGAGGCCCTGTGACCCTGCCTCCCACCCACCCAGCCACAGTTTATTGGTTCAGGGTGCATATAGCTAGAAGTCAGCCTTGGGCTGACTTAAGTAACCTGAGCAGTGGCTGTAGCTATGGTCTCCTGCAAGAGCAGTGTCAAAGCTGGGACAGTGCAATTCCTGTGCTGTCTGCGAAAGGTCCAGAAGAAGGTAATCCATAGAGACAGAAATCAGATTAGTGGTTGCCAGGGGCTATGGGGAGAAGGGATGGGGACTGCTTAGGGTTACAGGATCTCTTACGGGTGATACAAATGTTTTGGAACTAGACAGGGGAGATTCCACATCATGAATGCACTAAATACTACTAAATTGTTTACTTAAAAATTTCCACAAAAGGCAGGGAGGGTTTCCCTGGTGACGCAGTGGTTAAGAATCCACCTGCCAACGCAGGGGACACGGGTTCGATCCCTGGTCCGGGAAGATCCCACATGCCATGGAGCAACAAAGCCTGTGCACCACAACTACTGAGCCTGTGTGCCACAACTACTGAAGCCCACGCGCCTAGACCCCGTGCTCTGCAACAAGAGAAGCCACTGCAGTGAGAAGCCTGCGCACCGCCACAAAGAGCAGCCCCCGCTCGCTGCAACCAGAGAAAGCCCGTGCGCAGCAAAGAAGACCCAACTCAGCCATAAATACATTTATATTTTTTAAAAAAAGAACAAAAGGCAAGGAAGCGGGTGCTTGAATGAATGTGAGGCCCTGACAGCCCCCAGTGTGGGGTCCTAGGGGACACACCCTTCACATCAGGAAGGGGCTGGGGAGGGGACTCCAGCATCACTAAGCAGTTCTGTGTTGTCCCCTCTGCAGGCAGGGTGGAGGGTAGGAGAGGAAGTCTCAGAACTTGCCTGGATGAGAGCAGTGGGGACGATAGGGTCTGAAGCAAAAGAGGCCAGGTGTTGGCGCTTACCTTCCAAAGGTATGAGGGGAGGGTTTCCATGATTACTGTAAGAACCAGCAGTGCCAGAGGGGCAGCCAAAGGGCTTGATTTGAGGGGGGCTGTGCAGATGGGCGTGCCATAGATACATAACAAAATAGATGATAAAACACCAAAACCCAACAGGTTCCTTGGAAATTTGGAAGAACCCTCAGGTACTCAGACCTTGTTCGGGGAAGCTGGGCGCACTGGGTCGTGTTTTGTCATATGTTGATGTGGTTGCCCTGCTGAGCCCATCAGCTACTGGCACAGTTGTGAGGGGGCAGCGGGGAGGTCTCTCCTGAAGATGAGTCCATATCTAGGATTGAATATTGGGTGGAGAGGCAATCCTCAGACAGGAGGCAGAAAGTTAAATGCTGAGCTCCAGGCAGATTGGAGACGGAGATCCTCTATCTGTGTCTTCTTTTCCTTGGTCTGGATTTTGAGAAGTTAGTCCAGTTGTCAGCACTCCTGGATGACAGGGGGTATGGCCCCAGCCATGTGGTGACAGGCCAGCAGCTAGGCCCAGAAACTTCCCCGTGAGGCAGAAGTCCTAAATGTGGGTGTATATCAGAATCCCATGGAAGTTTCCAAATACTATACCTGCTCCGGGGTCCTACCCCCACAAAAGTTCTATTTCAGAAGGTGGAGGAGGGGAAGGGCAGGTGGAAATCAGATTTTCAGACATCAGTCCAGGTGATTTTAAGGCATGTCTTAAAGAGCAGCTGCTTTAAGGAATCCTGTCATGCCAGTGAAGGTGAGTGAGATGCAGACTAGAATGAACAGAGTCCTGGGTGGTGAAGAGGCGCCGATGTACAGCCACAATAAGGGTTTGGATGTTATCCCTCTTGCAAGGAGAAGGCTCTGGAGCATTATAAATGGCGAGTAACAGGATCTGATTCACACTTCAAAAATTAAGCCCTCAGAGCTATTAAAATACCGTGATACTCAAGGAGTATTCTTATCCACTTGTGAAAGAAAGTCAAATTATAAGCTCTTAGGGTCACTCAGGTGACTTCCTTCCATATCTCCACTGTCTTCTGAGCTTTATCTTAAAGTAAGTGTGAGTTAGTCATTCCAACATTTTACAGTGAATTATAAGACCATACGGTTGGCAAAGGCCTCAAGAGAGCATTTAGTCCAACCCGCAGGCTTCCTGGGAGGTCTATACCTAAATCATCTCAGAGAGAGAAAATCTAGATTACATGTCAGTGCTGACCCAGAAGACCAGTTTCCCTCCCATCTTCCCTGGTGTGATGAGAACACTCATCACCACTCTGATGAGAGGTTTGAAAATAATTCTGATTGTTCTAAAGAAATAAAGCAACAAGAGAAACAAGAAACCGAAAAAACCTTGGGTGCCTTTGCAGGCTTGGAATCTAGTCTCCCTAAACCCCACCTCTGACTACTCAAATCTATTATTTAACTTTTTACATAAAAATGCATCTGTTCAGCTCAAGTCCAGTCCACAGATATTCATGGAGCACCTAGTAACTGCAAAAGGGGAGTTACTGATACCTAAGACAGGATCCTAAAATGGAAAATTAAACTTCTTAAACGTCATTTTGGGACTTCCCTGGTGGCTCAGTGGTTAAGAATCCGCCTGCCAACACAGGGGACACAGGTTCGAGCCCTGGTCCGGGATGATCCCACATGCCGTGGAGCAACTAAGCCTGTGCTCCACAACTGCTGAGCCTGTGCTCTAGAGCCTGCAAGCCACCACTGCTGACCCTGCGCCGCAACTACTGAAGCCCGCGCACCTAGAGCCCGTGCTCCGCAGCAAGAGAAGCCACCGCAATGAGAAGCCCGTGCAACGCAACGAAGAGTAGCCCCCGCTAGCCCCCACTGGCCGCAACTAGAGAAAGCCCGTATGTAGCAACGAAGACCCAATGCAGCCAAAAATAAAAAATTTAAAACAAAAATCTCCTTTAACATGATTTTTTATTTTTGGCTGCATTGGGTCTTCGTTGCTGCACACGGGCTTTCTCTAGTTGCGGCCAGCGGGGGCTACTCTTTGTTGCGGTGCACGGGCTTCTCATTGCGGTGGCTTCTCTTGTTGCGGACCACGGGCTCTGGGCGCGCGGGCTTCAGTAGTTGCAACACACGGGCTTCAGTAGTTGCGGCACGGGCTCTAGAGCCCAGGCTCAGTAGCTGTGGCACACGGGCTTAGTTGCTCCACGGCATGTGGGATCTTCCTGGACCAGAGCTTGAACCCGTGTCCCCTGCGTTGGCAGGCAGATTCTTAACCACTGCGCCACCAGAGAAGCCCTAAAAGAGATATTTTTAAGCAAGGAAAGATTATTGCTGTATATGGCTAAGTGAAAATTGTGATGCACTATCTGATACTATTTTTTGCAAAGCAAAAGAACAGAGAGGGAGATTGGAATAATCTTCAAGTTACAGGTTTAAATGAAAAAAGTAAGGTGTATAGGAGTATGTATAGCGTTCTTCAATTTGTGTTTAAAAAACAGTGTGTATGAGTGATTGGAAAATCCTATCACAGGACTTCTAGTTTAAATCACTTGCTATTATAAGAAAAGGCAACATAATAAGGAGAGAGAGCAAATCAATAAAATAAGGAAGCCTGTTAGGGGCTATGGAAGGAGGGAAAAGAAACACTGGAAAGTATCTGCCAAGATTCACATCATCCAGGTCTTTTCTCCCATTTTCAAATATCCTCCTGGTAGCTTTGCTGTCTCAGCCCTGTATCAGCAAATGCCGGTAATGGGAACGTATTACAGCAATAGTACTCTGAGGAATCCGTCCGGCTTTTAAATGTGGTTCCATTATGGGATTACGCGGCGCCTCCAAGTCCAATACCTGCATCCCAAGGATGGGGGATGTGGCCCAGGGAGTGCAGGCAAAACAACAAAGGAGCCGGTGGTTCAGGCTCTACGGGAGCAGATAACATTCCCTTCTTCCAAATAACCACAAAGCCTTTTAAAAAGCAAATGGAGGGCTTCTCTGGTGGCGCAGTGGTTGAGAGTCCGCCTGCCGATGCGGGGGACACGGGTTCGTGCCCCGGTCCGGGAAGATCCCACATGCCGCGGAGCGGCTGGGCCCATGAGCCATGGCCGCTGAGCCTGCACGTCCTGAGCCTGTGCTCTGCAACGGGAGAGGCCACAACAGTGAGAGGCCCGCGTACCGCAAAAAAAAAAAAATAATAAAAATAAAAAGCGAATGGAACAAAGATGTGAGTGAGAAGTCCCCCTTCCTGAGATAAACAGATCCGGGAGAAAGAAAGTAGAAAGCACATGAACTGCCAAAGAAAAGACAGTAACGTGAAAAACCGTCAAAATTTTGGAGTTAATTACATACCACTCTTCAAGAAATGAGAGATAAGCAGCCAGAAAAATACTAATTTAGTGAAGGTTGAACAAACAATTCTTTTCCCAGTGGCAAAGAAAGGGAGAAGCAAGCATCTCTAAACACTGGCAATTATGCAGATGGCGGAAAGAATAAAGCCTCAATTTCAGCGGCGATGGAAGCCCACATAATAAGGGAGAGTGTTAGGGAGACAAAAAGCAGTCTGAAGTGTTTACAGTCTCAAGTGCGCCAACAGCTCAGCAAGCATTTAGAACACATTATCTCAGTTGTGAAAAACTGCCCTCAGAAATTAAGGAAATTAATCAAGAAGTTAAACATTTATTAAAAACAAGCTTAGAGAATATAGGAGAAAGGTCGTGTCTGAAGGGTCACCGAAAGCCAAATAAGCTATTTCTGTGCTGCAGAGTGGGTGGTGTTTGATTTGGAGCACAAGGTCCAGATGTAAGGGGAACTTCTGCAGGCCCTGTGGGCTTTGGGGGCCTCGAGCCTGCAACGCAGGAAAATAGCTCTTGGTGTCAGCTATTCTTGCAAAAAGCCGCTGATGCAACCACTGAACAACTGAGACCCGACGTCCGTACTCAGGGAAGGGAAGCCAGCATTTGTTTGCAGCCACGTAACTGTTGGACTTGGGTATGGGGCAACATTCAAAACTAAACCCAGCCCGAGTCTTCCAGCACCCAGTTGCCAAGGTCTCGACTCCAACGCCCCGGTGAATAAAGCGCTTTGCTGTGGGTGGCAGTCTTGCTTCCCCACACTCCTTTTGTCATAAATGTTGAGCAAACAGGAAAGATCATTTTTCTACAGATAAGGTTATCTCTGAGGCGCCTCTTAGCACAGCACTGAAAACGACGGATGTTGCAGGGATGTGCACAAAGCTACTTTGGGGGATGGAGGTGAGGATGAGGGCTTTTCCTGATGACTAATGAGTTTGCACCTCACACCCACCTGGAGTGAGATCCAGCAAGCGTCAGATCCTAGATCCTCACGAACCTTTGTCAAAATGTGGATGGCACAGAATCCTCAGGTAGTTGAGAGGAAGAAACAAAAAGGCAAATTTCCTGTCCTCCCACCTTGGTCTAGTTTACCTTTCACGAGTACCTATTACTAACCCCTCTCTCTAGAAATCCGTGAATTAAGACATATATAAAAAGTTTACATGACCAAAATTTTTACCAGGAAAGGGAATAAGATTTTTGTGTGTTTTTTTTAAAAGGAAGCCATTCCCTTAACATCCTTTAGTTGCATTAGAACTTACAGCAGACATCTTGAACTTCTTAAAGTTATGTGAAATCCTAAACGTCCTATTCTCTCAGGCAGGTGCTATTTGGGGAGATGATGGTAGAACGCTTATGAGCTTTCGAGTCAAAAAGGAGTAGTTCAAACGCCAGCTTTGTCAATTACTAGTTGTGTACCCTTGAGCAACATGCTTAATCTCACTGAATCTCATTTCCATCACCTGTAAAATGGAAATAATAACATCTCCTTTATGGAAACATTCAACACAATAATGCCCACAAGATAGAATGCACTTAGCACAGTGATTGGAGCATAGAAAATCTCAGTAAATAACAGCTATTATTATTATTATTATTAACATAAGCTAGAATTTTGAAATAAATGTTTTCTCTAAATGATTAATTTCAAACTTTTGGAGCCAAATATGCCATATGAATGAATGCAAGCTGCACTGTAAGAAAATAAAAAGGACTCAGCATTAGAAATGTTGCATACAAATGTTCAGAAGAAAAATTGAAATTTTCCTATCCCCCAGTAACTCTTGTTGAGTCAAGTTTGTTTGTTCTGTCAGCAAGCACTACTATTTCAAATTAAATGAAACCTCTGACATTTTCCCTGATACCTAGAGTTTTGATGTATGACAATGTTTGTTTATTTTTAAAATTTATTTATTTTAATTATTTTAATTTTGGCTGCGTTGGGTCTTTGCTGCTGCACATGGACTTTTCTCTAGTTGCGGCAGCGGAGGCTACTCTTTGTTGTGGTGCGCAGGCTTCTCACTGCGGTGGCTTCTCTTGTTGTGGAACATGGGCTCTAGGCGTGAAGGCTTCAGTAATTGTGGCATGTGGGCTCAGTAGTTGAGGCTCAGGGGCTCTAGAGCTCAGGCTCAGGAGTTGTGGCGCACGGACTTAGTTGCTCCACAGCATGTGGGATCCTCCCGGACCAGGGCTTGAACCCGTGTCCCCTGCATTGGCAGGTGGACTCCCAACCATTGAGCCACCAGGGAAGCCCTATGACAATGTTTATATTCCAATAACCTACAGTTCCAGGAAGTTTGGGTGACGACATAATATAAATTCCAAAATAATCGTGCGTTGTGAAACATTTGTGTTTCAAATACTGTGTGTTAGTATTCAGAGAGAGAAGGAAAAAATGGGTTTTTGCGCAGCTCCTTCCTAATATAATTTACTGTAAATTTATGCGTCACACTTAAGAGAGTGAATATTTTCATCAGGGTTCAGCAGCAGAAAATAGAAATGCCCTAGGCACATTAAGCACAAAGGGACTTCATACTGTGAGTTATGTGCTTACAGAATCATCAGAGGGTTTGGAGGAATAGCCCTCCAGGAGCTGCTGCCTCAGCAACCTCAGAAATATGGGGAATCAGGAAGCCGCCTGGGACTATAGCCTTGGGGTGTACTTTCGATGCAAGTCAGGGATCAGAAAGCCTCGCGGCAGCCTCAGCCCTCAGAGCCACATCTCTCGTCCTAGATCTGTGCTGGCAAAACTAGTATCCCTCCACGTCTCTTGACTCCCAGGCGGCTGTGCGGCAATCCACCTCCGTTGCTGAGTTTGCCAGCAGAGAGAACAGAAAGATGCGTCGCGCTAATCCACCTTCAGGCATCGTGGGAGTGCATCTAATCCACGTAACCCAAATCGTACCCAGAATCCAACTGTAGGAGAGTCTGAAAAGGAGGTTTCTTACTTCTGAAGGAGGTGCAGGAAAGCATGCTAGAAGGAGCTGGAAATGGCTGCTGAGTACCAGCCCATTCTAGCATCACCTGTGATGTGGGGCCAGACTGGGCTTGGAAGCCAAGGAACCAAATGTGAACACCGACTCTGCCCCTTGTTAGTAGCTGTGTGATCACAGTAAAAGCTCTTGGTTCTTTCCCATGTAAAACAAGGAGGTTGAACTACACCCTTTCTAAAGATCTTGTCAGTTCTTGAAAGAAAAATTCACTTCTGTAAAAAGCACGAGGAGAGATCCTCCTCCTGCCCCTTACCTCCCCCATGTAGCATTGTTTTGGCTTTGCGGTCTTTGTCTTTTCCGGGAAGTTTATACTAGCAGCAGCTGGGGCTCAGCTGTTTTCTATTTATAGGACTCCCCCAGATGCCCTTCAACCCATCCCACCTTGGAACTTTAGAGTACATTGGAATTCGCTGCAGTTAGAAGTAGGAATAGGGCAGGAAAATGTTGGCAGAGCTGAAGTTCTCTGATCCCACACCTGCCTTTCCAAGAGTCCCTAGACAGCCTCTGCTGTCAGCCAACATTCTTTGCGCAAGTTTTGTGAACATACCGAGCTGGATAATGTGTTTCATGGCTTGTAGGTGTTGCACTGGGCTCAAACACACCCTAAGAAAATCCTTCTTAAAAAAAAAAAAAAAGAAAGAAAATCCTTCTTAATAAACTCTTAGAGCAGTGCTTCTCAGACTTTGATGTGCACACAGATCTCCTGGGATCTTGTTAAAATACAGATCCTGAGTCAGTGGGCCTGGGGTGGGGTCTGGTGTTCCCTGTGTCTGACAAACTCAGGTGCTAGATTTACAGGCACCACACTCCCACCCCAGCCTCACCCCAAGTGGATTGAATTAATGCAAATATCTGTGTTAGAATGTCATAAATTGAAGATTCCAACCCTGAAGGGATGTGTGTGTGTGTGTGTGTTTTCCTGTAAATACTCAGTACAACTCTGGCTTAAGTGCTCAGAGACACATATCCCAAGGGGTTTTGTCTGCACAGTTTCTCCCCCTCCCATATCATCCCTATTTCCTTGCACACTCCTTCTGGGTTTGGGCTTCAGTTTCCTCATCTGTAAAGTGGGGATAGAAATGTCTACCTATGGTACAGGTTAGGGGAATAAGTGAGATACGGCATGCCAAGAGCAGTTGCTACATCACTGGAAGCTTCGAGCTGTTACTTGTGTTCTCATCCTTAGTTATTACTGTCATTGTCTCTATCCCATTTCACTTTGGAACCTCCCTTCTATCACATGTAAAGAAAGGTATTATTCACCTCATTTCCATAGCATGGAAAAGCTGCCATTCACTCTTGAATGGTATAGGATAGAGAGTTTTAAAAGCTTTCAAATATTTATACTAAAATGGTACCCTGTGAATTTATAGAATTGCTTGGTATAGTAAGTTATGGTAAGAAAAACAGAAAAAGTCAGTGATAAAAAAAGAAGAAGTTGAACAAATACTCAAAAAAGGAAACATGAATTAAGAATGAGGATATTCATGGCAACTTTGTATAGAATGACAAAGGAAACAACCTAAACGTCCAGCATTCTAGATGCAGGTATGTAAAGCATAGCGTGTCTATACACAGAATACTGTGTAGCCTTTAATGCTTTGTTTAGATTTTTAGTGGCATGAAAAATGCTTATGACATGATGTTTAGAGTAAAAAGAAAATTTGGCTACAAATGATGTCTACCCAATTAAAACACACAGAGAAAATAAGGCAGGAAGGAAGCATGCTACAGTAAAAAATAGTGGTTGCATCTGTTTTTCTTTTTTTTTTTTTTTCTGTTTCTTCATACTTTTCTGTACTTCCCAAACTCTCAGTAATGCCAGTATATTACGAGCACAGACTGTGGAGCCAGACTGTTGCCACTGCTGGTGTTTTACCCTCTCTGCTGCCTGCCAGCTGGGCTAGTCCTCACACACAGCTCTCTGTCTCTATTTCACCACCGGAAAAATGGAGATAGTAATCACATCTAACTCTTGGAATTCAGTTAGGATGAAATGAGTGAATACTGATTAAGTGTTTAGAGCAGTGCTTTGCATAAAATAAATGCTTTGCAATTATTAGCTCTGGTTTTCATAGCTATTGCTCATATTAGCAAAAGAAGATCAAGTGAAAACTTAGAAAAAGATGAAAGATTGGAGAAAAACATTTACAAATGTTAGGATGAGATTTGGATTTGGCTTGTTTTGTTTTGTCTTTTAAATATTAATTAATTAATTTATTTATTTATGTATTGGGCTGCGCCGGGTCTTAGTAGCGGCATGTGGGATCTTCAGCTGTGGCATGCAGGATCTTTAGTCGCAGCATGTGAGATCTAGCTCTCTGACCAGGGATTGAACCCAGGCCCCCTGCATTGGGAGCACGGAGCCTTAACCACTGGACCACCAGGGAAGTCCCAGGATGAGATTTGTTTAAAATGAAATTTTTATTTTGAACTAATTTCACATTTATTGAAAGCTACAGAGTTCAGAGAGACTTCATATATCCCTCACCCAGTTTCCTTGATTTTTTTGGTTTTATTTTGTTGTTTTTTGTTTGCTTTTTACTTTTTTTTCTGTTTTAAAAAAATATCTTTATTGGAGTATAATTGCTTTACATTGTTGTGTTAGTTGCTGCTGTATAACAAAGTGAATCAGCTATATGTATACATATATCCCCATATCCCCTCCATCTTGCATCTCCCTCCCTATCCCACCCCCCTAGGTTGTCACAAAACACTGAGTTGATCTCCCTGTGCTATGGGGCTGCTTCCCACTAGCTATCTATTCTATATTTCATAGTGTATATATGTCAATGCCACTCTCTCACTTCATCCCAACTTACCCTTCCCCCTCCCCATGTCCTCAAGTCCATTCTCTACATCTGTGTCTTTATTCCTGTCCTGCCCTTAGGTTCTTCAGATCACTTTTTTTTTTTGGACTCCATATATATGTGTTAGCATATGGTATTTGTTTTTATCTTTCTGACTTACTTCAGCCTGTATGACAGACTCTATGTCCATCCACCTCGCTACAAATAACTCAATATCGCTTTTTCTATGGCTGAGTAATATTCCATTGTATGTATGTGCCACATCTTCTTTATCCATTCATCTGTCATTGGACACTTAGGTTGCTTCCATGTCCTGGCTATTGTAGAGAGTGCTGCAGTGAACATTGTGGTACATGACTCTTTTGGAATTATGGTTTTTTCAGAGTATATGCCCAGTAGTGGGATTACTGGGTCATATGGTAGTTCTATTTTTATTTTCTTAAGGAGCCTTCATACTGTTCTCCACAGTGACTGTATCAATTTACATTCCCATCAACAGTGCAAGAGGGTTCCGTTTTCAACACACCCTCTTCAGAATTTACTGTTTGTAGATTTTCTGATGATGGCCATTCTGACCGGTGTGAGGTGATACCTCATTGTAGTTTTGATTTGCATTTCTCTAATGATTAGTGATGTTGAGCATTCTTTCATGTGTTTGTTGGCAGTCTGTATATCTTCTTTGGTGAAATGTCCATTTAGGTCTTCCACCCATTTTTGGATTGGGTTGTTGGTTTTTTTGTTATTGAGCTGCATGAACTGCTTGTATATTCTGGAGATTAATCCTTTGTCAGTTGCTTCGTTTGCAAATATTTTCTCCCATTTTGAGGGTTGTCTTTTCGTCTTGTTTATGTTTTCCTTTGGTGTGCAAAAGCTTTTAAGTTTCATTAGGTCCCATTTGTTTATTTTTTTTTAATTTCCATTTCTCTAGGAGGTGGGTCAAAAAGGATCTTTCTGTGATTTAGGTCATAGAGTGTTCTGCCTATGTTTTCCTCTAAGAGTTTTATAGTGTCTGGCCTTACATTTAGGTCTTTAATCCATTTCGAGTTTATTTTTCTGTATGGTGTTAGGGAGTGTTCTAATTTCATTCTTTTACATGTAGCTGTCCAGTTTTCCCAGCACCACTTATTGAAGAGGCTGTCTTTTGTCCATTGTATATTCTTGCCACCTTTATCAAAGATAAGATAACCATATGTATGTGGGTTTACCTCTGGGCTTTCAATCCTGTTCCATTGATCTATCTTTCTGTTTTTGTGCCAGTACCATACTGTCTTGATTACTGTAGCTTCGCAGTACAGTCTGCAGTCAGGGAGCCTGATTCCTCCAGCTCCGTTTTTCTTTCTCAAGATTGCTTAGGCTATTCGGGGTCTTTTGTGTTACCATACAAATTGTGAAATTTTTTCTTCTAGTTCTGTGAAAAATGCCATTGGTAGTTTGATAGGAATTGCATTGAATCTGTAGATTGTTTTGGGTAGTGTAGTCATTTTCACAATGTTGATTCTTCCAATCCACGAACATGGTTTATCTCTCCATCCGTTTGTATCACCTTTAATTTCTTTCATCAGTGTCTTATAGTTTTCTTCACACAGGTCTTTTGTCTCCTTAGCTAGGTTTATTACAAGGTATTTTATTCTTTTTGTTGCAGTGGTAAATGGGAGTGTTTCCTTAATTTCTCTTTCAGGTTTTCCATCATTCGTGTATAGGAATGCAAGAGATTTCTGGGCCTTAATTTTGTATCCTGCTACTTTACCAAATTCATTGATTAGCTCTACTAGTTTTCTGGTAGCATCTTTAGGATTCTCTACATATAGTATCATGTCATCTGCAAACAGTGACAGCTTTACTTCTTTTCCGATTTGGATTCCTTTGATTTCTTTTTCTTCTCTGATTGCTGTGGCTTATATAAATATATTGAATAATAGTGGTGAGAGTGGGCAACCTTGTCTTGTCCCTGATCTTAGAGGAAATGGTTTCAGTTTTTCACCATTGAGAACGATGTTGGCTGTGGGTTTGTCATATATGGGCTTTATTATGTTGAGGTAAGTTCCCTCTATGTCTACTTTCTGGAGGGTTTTTATCATAAATGAGTGTTGAATTTTGTCAAAAGCTTTTTATGCATCTATTGAGATGATCACATGGTTTTTATTCTTCAATTTGTTAATATGGTATATCACATTCATTGATTTTCGTATATTGAAGTATCCTTGAATTCCTGGGATAAACCCCACTTGATCACGGTGTATGATCCTTTTAATGTACTGCTGGATTCTGTTTGCTAGTATTTTGTTGAGGATTTGCATCTATGTTCATTAGTAATATTGGCCTGTAGTTTTTTGTGTGTGTGTGTGTGACATCTTTGTCTGGTTTTGGTATCAGTGTGATGGTGGCCTCATAGAATGAGTTTGGGAGTGTTCCTCTCTGTGCTATATTTTGGAAGAGTTTGAGAAGGATAGGTGTTAGCTCTTCTCTAAATGTTTGATAGAATGCACCTGTGAAGCCATCTGGTCCTGGGCTTTTGTTTGTTGGAAGATTTTTAATCACAGTTTCAATTTCAGTGCTTGTGTTTGGTCTGTTTATATTCTCTATTTCTTCCTGGTTCAGTCTTGGAAGGTTGTGCTTTTCCTAAGAATTTGTCCATTTCTTCCAGGTTGTCCATTTTATTGGCATATAGTTTCTTGTAGTTATCTCTTATCATCCTTTGTATTTCTGCAGGGTCAGTTGTTACTTCTCCTTTTTCATTTCTAATTCTGTTGATTTGAGTCTTCTCTCTTTTTTTCTTGATGAATCTGGCTAATGGTTTATCAATTTTGTTTATCTTCTCCAAGAGCCAGCTTTTAGTTTTATTGATCTTTGGTATCATTTCCTTCATTTCTTTTTCATTTATTTCTGATCTGATCTCTATGATTTCTTTCCTTCTGCTAACTTTGGGTGTTTTTTGTTCTTTTTTCTCTAATTGCTTTAGGTGTAAGGTTAGGTTGTCTATTTGAAATGTTTCTTGTTTCTTGAGGTGGGATTGTATTGCTATAAATTTCCCTCTTAGAACTGCTTTTGCTGCATCCCATAGGTTTTGGGTCATCTTGTTTTCATTGTCATTTGTTTCTAGGTACTTTTTTGTTTCCTCTTTGATTTCTTCAGTGATATCTTGGTTATTTAGTAGCATATTGTTTAGGGTCCATGTGTTTGTAATTCTTACAGATTTTTTTTCCTGTAATTGATATTTTGTCTCATAGCATTGTGATCAGAAAAGATACTTAATACAATTTCAATTTTCTTAAATTTACCAAGGCTTGATTTGTGACCCAAGATGTGATCTATCCTGGAGAATGTTCCATGAGCACTTGAGAAGAAAGTGTAATCTGCTGTTTTTGGATGGAATGTCCTACAAATATCAATTAAGTCCACCTTATTTAATGTATCATTTAAAGCTTGTCTCTCCTTATTTATTTTCATTTTGGATGATCTGCCCATTGGTGAAACTGGGGTGCTAAAGTCCCCTACTATGATTGTGTTACTGTCGATTTCCCCTTTTATGGCTGTTAGCATTTGCCTTATGTATTGAGGTGCTCTTATGTTGGGTGCATAAATATTTACAGTTGTTATATCTTCTTCTTGGATTGATCCCTTGATCGTTATGTAGTGTCCTTCTTTGTCTCCTGTAATAGTCTTTATATCAAAGTTTATTTTTGTCTGATATGGTAATTGCTTCTGCAGCTTTCTTTTGATTTCCACTTGCATGGAATATCTTTTTCCATCCCTTCACTTTCTGTCTGTATGTGTCCCTAGGTCTGAAGTGGGTCTCTTGTAGACAGCATATATACGGGTCTTGTTTTTGTATCCATTCAGCCAGTCTATGTCTTTTGGTTGGAGCATTTAATCCATTTACATTTAAGGTAATTATTGATATGTATGTTCCTATTACCATTTTCTTAATTGTTTTGAGTTTGTTATTGTAGGCCTTTTCCTTCAATTGTGTTTCCTGCCTTGAGAAGTTCCTTTAGCGTTTGTTGTAAAGATGGTTTGGTGGTGCTGAATTCTCTTAGCTTTTGCTTGTCTGTAAAGGTTTTAATTTCTCTGTCGAATCTGAATGAGATCCCTACTAGGTAGAGTAATCTTGCTTGTAAGTTTTTCCCTTTCATCACTTTAAATATGTCCTGCCACTCCCTTCTGGCTTTCAGAGTTTCTGCTGAAAGATCAGCTGTTACCCTTATGGGGATTCCCTTGGATGTTATTTGTTGCTTTTCCCTTGCTGCTTTTAATATTTTTTCTTTGTATTTAATTTTTGATAGTTTGATTAATATGTGTCTTGGTGTGTTTCTCCTTGAATTTATCCTGTGTGGGACTCTCTGTGATTCCTGGAGTTGATTGACTATTTTCTTTCCCATATTAGGGAATTTTTCAACTATAATCTCTTCAAATATTTTCTCAGTCCCTTTCTTTTTCTCTTCTTCTTCTGGAACCCCTATAATTCGAATGTTAGTGCATTTAATGTTGTGCCAGAGGTCTCTGAGACTCTCCTCAATTCTTTTCATTCTTTTTCTCTAATCTGCTCTGTGATAGTTATTTCCACTATTTTATCTTCCAGGTTACTTATCCATTTTTCTGCCTCAGTTATTTTGCTATTGATTCCTTCTAGAGAATTTTAAATTTCATTTATTGTGTTTTTCATCATTGTTTGCTCTTTAGTTCTTCTAGGTCCTTGTTAAATGCTTCTTGTATTTTCTCCATTCTATTTCCAAGATTTTGGATCATCTTTACCATCATTACTCTGAATTCATTTTCAGGTAGACTGCCTATTTCCTCTTCATGTTTGGTCTGGTGGGTTTTTACCTTGCTCCTTCATCTGCTGTGTATTTCTCCGTCTTATTTTGCTTAATTTACTGTGTTTGGGGTCTCCTTTTCACAGGCTGCAGGTTCATAGTTTCTGTTGTTTTTGGTGTCTGTCCCTAGTGGGTAAGGATGGTTCCGTGGGTTGTGTAGGCTTCCTGGTGGAGTGGTCTGGTGCCTGTGTTCTGGTGGATGAGGCTGGATCTTGTCTTTCTGGTGGGCAGGACCACATCCAGTGGTGTGTTTTGAGGTATCTGTGAACTTACTATGATTTTAGGCAGTCTCTCTGCTAATGAGTGGGGTTGTGTTCCTGTCTTGCTAGTTTTTTAGCATGGGGTGTCCGGCACTGTAGCTTGCTGGTCTTTGAGTGGAGCTGGGTCTTGGCGTTGACATGGAGATCTCTGGGACAGCTCTCCCCAACTGATATCACGTGGAGCTGGGAGGTCTCTGGTGGTCCAATGTCCTGAACTCAGCTCTCCTACTTCAGAGGCTCGGGCTTGACATCCAGCCAGAGCAACAAAACCCTGTCAGCCACATGACCACGTACGTGGGGAGTTTCTTGCCTTTTGGGTAGTCTGAGGTCTTCTGCCAGCATTCAGTAGGTGTTCTGTAGGAGTTGTTCCACATGTAGATGTATTTTTGATGTATTTGTGGGCAGGAAGTTGATCTCCATATCCTACTCCTCTGCCATCTTGAAGGTCCTCCTGTGTCCTTCCTTGTTCCTCTGTTGGTGCTTTCTTGTAAACTCTAACATTTACAGTCTCCAGTGGTGCTGTGGTTTTCCTATGCCCAGTTTTGTTAGCTCCTCAGACAGATTGAAGCACCTTTCTGCTCCTGACGCCAAAAATCCTCCTTGATTTTTAACATCTTACACACCATAGGACATGCATCAAAACTGTGAGATTAACACTGGTACATTATTAATTACACCTCAGATTTTACTTGAAATTCATCTATTTTTCTATTTATGTACTTTTTTGTTCCAAGAGGATAAGATTTTTGAATTTTGACTAATGTGGTTGGCGTTTTTTTTTTAACTTTTAATTGTGAAGCATACGTAGAAGTTTATAAAACACAAATGTACTGTTTAAAGAACATCACCAATACCTCAGAATGTCATCTTGTATTCTTTTTTCATCATAATTCCCTTCCACCTCCCTACTCCAGAGATAATCATTATCTTGACTTTTATGGCAATCACATCCTTGCTTTTTTTTTTTTTTTTTTTTGCAGTACGCGGGCCTCTCACTGTTGTGGCCTCTCCGATTGCGGAGCACAGGCTCCGGACTCGCAGGCTCAGTGGCCATGGCTCACGGGCCCAGCCGCTCCTGGACCGGGGCACAAACCCATGTCCCCTGCACTCGCAGGCGGACTCTCAACCACTGCACCACCAGCGAAGCCCTACATCCTTGCTTTTAATCAAGGGAGGAGCAGCCAAGAAACCACCTGAGGCAAGGTTAAAGAAATCAGAGAAGCTCATCAAGATTAGGAGACCACCTGAGACGAGATTAAAGGAGTGCAGACCCTGCACACACCCTCATCTTTATCAGCAACCCCGCCCTTGAACCATTGCTATAAAACTCCTTACCGAATCCTCCTGTGTTGGGACACACAGTTTTGAGGCAAAGCAATAAAGCTATTCTTTTCTACTTCACCCAAAAGTCTGTCTCGGTGACTCGATTTGGCACCGCTGCACAGAGACCGAGTTTTTGGCATTGGAATTAGCTATCTTTACCACTCAATAGTCCAGAATCGCATACTGCCTTATAACATCCTTTTCACTACTGTATTAGTTAACTGTCACATATTTTTCACTAAATAATAGAAAGTTCAAATGATATGCAATGCTTGCCTGTTAATGTCCATAGCACTACACCATATCTCAAGGAGTATTTGCTGAATGAAAAGTCGTGTTCTTAACGAACTCAACAGAGATTTAAGGTATTCAGTTGCATGCCATGTAAAGAAGTAGCATGCAACATGAGGATACCGATTTTTAAATGTCTTGACTTCAGTGTTTAATTTGGCTGTGTTACCACTGGATCTGTTTTCATCAGGGCTTGGAAATATTTTTTCTAAGTGTGAGTTTCTTGGCTGAAATGCAATGGGGTTGCCACTCTGTAGTGAAACCTGTGACTATGCCATTCAAAATAAGAGAATTCTGTGTGGAGGAATAGAGACAGCTCTGGGAACTTTGATGTTCTTACCTCCCAGATTTAAAGGAACAGCTCTGCCCCAGTGAGACAACAGATGGAGATGTAAACTTTTGCTCTTGGTCTATGTGATATTTACCAAAAAAAAAAAAAAAAAAGCAGAAACAGGGTAAAATAAGTGATTTCCAGCATTCTCTGAATTCCCGGAACAATGTTGAAATAGACATTTTTCTGAAGAAGCCATTATAAGGTATTGTGTTTGGCCACTGCCGAGCAGGTCTTTTCCTTCCAAAGTTATTTAATTTTTGCTTATTATTATTCCTGCTGAAACATTTTTGGAACCCATCCTTTCCGTCCACTCTCATGAATATGGTCAAAATAGCTGTACATCACTATTGGACCAGGTTCCAAGTCTGTCACCACACCGAGCTGTCTCCACTGTTCCTTTCTGTCTGGCTGGTTGCAAGTTCCTCATCATTTCATAGATGAATAGGCACTCTGGTCAAAGGCTGAGCACCTAGGAGTTCCTATCATCTTTTCCTTTAGCAGTCATTCATTTGAATACCTGCAATTGTTAAGCTTTTAAATTCTTTGTCCTGTTTAACCCTCCAAACACCTCACAAGGAGATCATGTAATTGTCTTCATTTGACAGAGGACAAAAACGAGACTTAGAAGCCACCAAGGGTCTAGATGGCACAACCCAGAAGTGACAGGCATTTGGCCATCTAGGGGTATACACTGACCACTGGGATACAGGAGACAGGAAGGAGCTGGGCGGATAGATTCCCCCCTCTTCCATGGAGTTATAACCCTTCCAGAGAAGCCCCCTTGGGAAGTGGCCACACCTGCTGTACAGTAGCTCTTTCTCTTTGTGGCTCATTGTGATGCCATGGCCAGTGCAGTAATGTGTTACCTCACATTGATTTGCATCTTTCCTTGCTTCACAGGCCCCCTCTTCCCTCACCCTCACTGCCCTAGGTTTGCACCTCCCAAATAAATTACCAGAACTTTAATCCTTTTCTCAGGCTCTGCTTTCTTGAGGACCTGGGTTAAAACAATTATTTTATATTCCCAATTTATGAAACTGGGTTACTGGTTTTCAAATGGTTCACTGAGGCATGAACAGAGTAATGAGCATGGTAACATAAACTGCAATTCAGAAAAGCTTCCCAAATATAAGCAGTGGGTAGGAATTTCTTGTATATATGGAATATGAGTCCATGTGGATCAAACAAGTGATTGTTTCACAAAAGAAACAGAAAAAGAAAAGTCAAATTGAGCATGTACTGTCTTCTATGAAACTTTGTCAAACTCTTGCTTTATTTTTGTATAAAACACTCTGAACTCTCTAGTAGAACAATTGAGTTTTTCTAGGATAAGCACAAAGTAATGTTTTGCAGTATTCAATTTTGTTGCTAAGGCCAAAGAAGAGACCAAAACCATAGAGACACCATTCAAATTCCTACTTCTTTTAATAAAAACAAGTAGTTTGCTTTGCTGCCAAGAATCTTGTAAAATCAGTCCCAAATTTGTAAATGTCATGCCAGGAGAAACAGCAGAGTAAATTCCTATATAAAACATCTCTGTGGACATCACATAAAATTCAATGGTGTAAAAATGTGGAAAAGCCATTGCTATCATATGCGTATGAGCAGATAGTTTACTTTAAAGCTAGATAAAAGTGTTCATGTCCAAAGTATGAATCAACTTTTGGTCTGTGTAAAGTCAAGTAGGGCTAGACTACATGTAACAACAAATAAACCCTGAAACTGTGCCTTTATAAAGTCTGACGCAGCTGGGTGACCCCCTACTGTATTGTAGCTGGGCCATGTAGAACAAGGTCTTCCAAGATCACTACAGCATGGAAAGAGACGGAGGAGGCACATCAGCTCTTAAATACGTTAGCCTGGAAATGACAAACTGGGAAAAGCCAGGAGGAAACAGTGTGGGGACAACAAACCATGGTCCCTGCCATAGTGTTTGTACGAGGGAGAAGAATTAATGACTTTGTTGTTGCTGATTACCAATGAGAACCCATGCTATGGAAAAATGGTGTGTGTGGCTGTTTGGTTAAATAACCTGGGAGATGTGATGTGACCTGGAAAAGCTGCCATGGGGTCAGTTCTGATGGGGTATCGGCTCTGTGTCCACAAGAAGGGACATTGCCAGGTAAAGAAAAGAGGCTACATCGAATGTCAATCCACACTCAGGGTTATCCCCAGAGAACAGCCAATGGTCGATAGCATGCTTCTGATCCTGAGTCAGTATTTAAGAAAACGGAGAAAATTGCACCTGTGATCCAAATGCATGTACTGAAAAAGAAAAAGCTGTGGCAAAAAATGACAGTAAACATGTGACATTGCTCTTCCAAAATCAATATAACAGCTGTCAAAGTAAAGAATGCTCACGTGAGGTTCTAAAGTAAAGAATGATAACTTTAGTAAAGATTGTTTCTGTGACTTCATAAAGTTTGTTCAAGTGACATCTGGCAGCGAAATTTTCAGTACCTTGCAGTACCTGATTCAGTCACTTCAGGCTGTAAAAATTCTTAGCATTGAGAGTAGGCTATCCGGACTTTGTAAGGTGACAAAGCTCTATTGTAAGTGGCTCAGTCCCTGAGAGTTGGACTCTCCCCAACTCTAGGTGTTTTCCTTTGCTCGTTGGTGAAATAGCTCGATGGCATAAGGTTGGATATACTTAAAAACTCAAGCCCAAATGTTGCAACAGAATGTGAAGGAATTATTTCCAGGGATATATGCAACCAAAGAATGGATTAGGCACGCAACCATTCACCACTGTCTCCCGAGCTGAAACATTCCATATTCCAGCTTTTGGGCAGAACAAGCCCATCCACATCACAACTGCAGGGCGCTAACAGGCATCCTACAGAGAAATAACCCTGTGGTTTCTGAACATGTTTGACAAAGTCACTAAACACGCACCATTCACAATAAGCTCTAATTCATTAGGAATAAGGAACAAGAAAAGAAAAAAGTGGGGAACCTCACCTCTGCATCAATCCATTTACTTTCTAGCCATATATATATATATTTTGGTGAAATATTACCAAATAGTACCAAAATATTATCCCTGTCAATAATATGAAATATATTACTTAAAACGTTAACAAATATTTTTATTTAAAATTGTGATGAACCTTTTAAGTTTTCCTGAAATTGCCTGAGTATGAACCACACACCACAAATTGGTTTATAAATGAAAAAAATGTTCCAGGAACACCCTTAGCTGCTCACTGGAACAGTCTTTGGGGTGGCAGTAGAGTTGAGTTTATCTGCTGGCTTCTGTTAGCTTCTAGACCCCAAGGGAGCCTAGGGGGGCAGGGAAGCCTGGAACTTGTATGGTCCTTGAGTCCCTCATGGTCCTTTACCTGCTTCTGGTTCACTTTGTCTCCTGGTCTGCAGGTCTGAGCAGAAATATCCAAACACTTAGGGTCCAGATGGTGGATTTGCATCCAAATGTGAAACAGACAGTCATTAACTAAGGACCTGGAGGACAACAGCAGATATCACCCAACAGAAAAGGCCTCTACTCATTGACTGTGAGCCCAGGAAGCAGGAAGCTTTTGCTGATGATGCAGGCTGTCTAATATCATAGCATTTCTCAATTTTTTTTCTTGCCTGTTACTCTCCCTAAGAAATATATTTTCTAACACAGCCCAGTACATACATACATACATATAACAGAAACAAAAGTCTCCCAAATCAAAACTTCCTCTTCCCCTTTGAAATGCACTCAGCTATTTCTTCTTCTCCTAGTTTCCATTCTTATTTCTATTCTCTTCTCTTATTTTCCATTTGTTCTATTCTATTTCATTTTTTAAAATACTGCTCAAATGGAGAACAGATCAGTGGTTTCCAGGAGTTATGAATAGGAGAGAGGGTAACCATAAAGGGTAACATCAACTTTCATAGAGAGGGAGAGTTCTGTATCTTGATTACAGTGGCGGTTGTTATACAAATCTGTACATGTGATAGAATTATACATACACACATAAAGGTGTACACGTAAAAAGTGGTGAAATCTGAGTGAGGTCAGTAATCTGTAATAGTGAATGTATTCTGCCAATGTCAATTTCCTGCTTTTGATGAGGTGCTATAGACGATAAGATGCTGCCTTTAAGGAGACTAGGTGATGGGTACATGGGACCTCTCTGAACTATTTTTGCTACTTCTTGTGTATCTCTATTTCAAAACAAAAGTTTTTAAAAATGTTGCTCAAGACCCATTAGATTGATATCATGAGGTTGCAACCCATAATTTTAAAATTAAGCCCTATTTCTCCAAAGGTGGACATTGGATTAGCATACAGCTGTGGCTACATGAACTGATTTGTCTGAAGAAGGACCTCAGTGTCTGCAGACCTGTGTTTGAGCAGCTGAGCTACAACTTTAACTCCTATTAGCCATCCAGTGGAATTGATTTTGGGGTTGCATTGAGTAGACAGACTTTTGTTCCCTTTTGTTTGCATGTCATCTTCTATATAAACGTTCCTCCCTACCCACATCCCATTAAAAAAACTGATCCTCATTCCACCACTCAAACATTAGAGCCGTGTTTCTTAAAGTGTGGTCCCCAGGCTTAATTAATTAGACTTTTTGGAAGTGGGGTTCAGAAATATGCATTTTATTTTTTAAATTAATTAATTTCATTTTTCCTTCCAGTTTTATTGAGATATAATTGACATGTAGCACAGTATGAGTTTAAGGTGTACATCATAATTATTTGACTTACATATATCATGAAATGATTACCACAATAATTTTAGTGAACATCCATTGTCTCATGTAGCTTCAAAATAAAAGAAAAAGAAAAAAATTTTTTTTCCTTATGATGAGAACTCTTGGAATTTATTCTGTTAACAACTTTCATATATAATATACAGCAGTGTTAATTATATATTGGATATATCCAGTATATATATTGGATGAAGATTGTCAAAAGGTACAAACTTTCGGGACTTCCCTGGTGGCACAGTGGTTGGGTATCTGCCTGCCAATGCAGGGGACACAGGTTGGAGCCCTGGTCCGGGAAGAGCCCACGTGCCATGGAACAATGAAGCCCGTGCGCCACAACTGCCAAGACTGTGCTCTGGAGCCCACGAGCTACAACTGCTGAACCCACATGCCACAACTGCTGAAGCCTGTGTGCCTAGAGCCCGTAAAAAAAAAAAAAAAAGATACACACTTTCAGTTATAAGATAATTACTAGCGATGTATTGTGCTACATGATTAATATAATTAACAAAAATATACATTTTAAACAAGGTCTCCAGGGATTTTTTTGCACATCAAATTGTTGGGAGGCCTGGAGAAGTTTGCTAAAACTGGACATGCGAATACATGGGATGCTTACTGCAACGAACACTGCAAGTGAATTTGAGTTTAAAAGTTCCTCTGTTGTGAAAGTAGGATTTCTGAGAGTAGCTTTCTTTCTAACTTATATTCTCTTTAAGCAATAAAGTTTTCAATGTTGGCATAAGCGACATTTCCTGCCTTTCATGACAAAAACATTACTTTAGTGACTCAGTTTCTCCAAGCGTAAGGATAAAAATTCCAGGAATCTCCCTAATTCCTAGTGCTTCTGCAGACAATGACCATTTATTCTCAGATGGAAGTAATTCCATTAACATAAGTGTATGTATATTTTATAAACACAGGCACATGTGTTTCATATTCTACTCATATTTATTTACACATTCTGTAAACATATGCATACACAGAGCCACATGGACATTTTTAGAGGAGACATGAAACATTTTGCACATGTAAATACCACAGTTGATGCCCCAGGGTCTTTTTTCAGTTACCACCTTTTCTCAGGTAAACATGTACCCTGCAGCAAGTCAGCCTCTGGAAATTTCTCAACTTTTTTCCTCCCCTGAGAATGTCCTAGTCTCTTGAGCTTCTAATTTACTGGAAAGCAGATGCATTCTAAAGTGGTAATGATTTCTAATAAGCCAATATCATGGTCTTCCCAGATAACATATCTCTAAGTCCCCAGTCCCCAACCTTAATGAAGAGAAGTTTGATCAGGTTGACAAGGGGCTACTTTCTGACAAGTCCCTTCTATTAACACTAAAGGTCTTGGACATTCTAACTAAACTTCCATAAAGTTAAGTTAGAATGAACCTAATCCTGGAGAGTCAGGCTTGCACAGAGCCGGAAGGGGGTGGGGGGAACGGGAAAGGGAGCTGCAGGTACTCTTAGATTTTAAAATAGTGTCTCTCTTCTGAGCCTCTCACATGAGACTGAAACAGACCCAAATACTACCTCTTGCAGTGGAAACAATCAGTTAACCACAACCCAGTATCTCCTGGGCTAAATTTCTTTCTTTTTTTTTTAACTAAGTACTAAATATAACGTGAGAGAGAAAGGTAGAAATTGTTTTCCCCCAAGTTCTCTGGATTTAAATGGCGTGTTTTGGTCTAGAGATTGTGTCCCTTTTCTCTCCCCTCTTTAAATTTGTTAAGCTTTTTTTTTTTTTTTCTCCTGAGAGTGAAATAGCTGTCTCCTGCTGAGAACTTACTCTGCTCCAGGCATATGCTAAGCCCTTTACATTCATCCCTTCAAAGGGCCTGTGGGGTTGATATTCTTGGCTTCACTTTATAGATCAGAAAACGGCTGCTCAGAAAGAGTCAGCAGCTTGCTCAGGGTGAAACAGCTCATTAGTGGCTGAGCTGATGTCTGAACCCAATGACCATGTACTGGGCTGGATACTGTCTCCCAAATTCCTGCACTTCCCAGAATGTGACTTTGGAAACAGGGTCACTGTAAATGTAATTAGTTAAAAGGAGGTCATGGCAGAGTAAGGCGGACCCTAATCCAACATGACTGGTGTCCTTATAAGAGGAGAAGAGACCCAGAAGCACAGGGAGAACACCACGTGAGGACGGAAGAGGCAGAGTTTGGGATGATGAGGATTGCCGATGACACCAGAAACTGAGAGAAGGACACAGAACAGATTCTCTCCCCTAGAGCCTCTGAGAGAGCATGGCCCTACTGACACCTTGCTTCCAGACTTCTGTCCTCCAGAATGTTAGAGGATAAACTTCTGTTGTTTTCAGGCACCCATTATGTGGTACTTCGTTACAGTAGCCCTAGCAAACTAATAGAGTCCACAATATACCCTACAAACCATTTACCGTAGAAATTTTGGAAAACGAAGAAGAAAATTTACAAAGTGCCCATGATCCCGTGTTCCAGAGCCAATCACTGAAGATCATATATTTTCAAGTTTTCTTCACTTCTTCCCCCTGGCCATTCCATCCACTTCCACCTTTTAAAAATAGCAGCAACTCTCTTGTGTATTTTCTTCTCTTTTTTTTGTTTGCTCAGCTGTACTCTTTATGGGACGTGCTTTTAAAACAGTGAGAACAGCTGTAAACCACAGTATCCTCTGTATTTTATCATCATCATCATCATTATCATTGTCATCTTTTCCGCTCATTGAAATAGGTAGGTCCAGTTGAGATAAGTGGACCCATCTTTGACTTGGAACATTGGCACTAAAAGTGGAACAGCTGGCTATAGGTGAGATCCCCAGAAGATGGCAGTGTGGTTCATAAAACCACACCATCCACACAGACACTTCACCACCAGCCAGTGAATCCTTCTGGTACAATGGCGTGCGTTGGGCTCAGGGGCCTTTGCAAAGGATCCTGGAAACAGCAGTCAGACCACTAACTAGCCCGAGAGGCTACTTGGAGTGAATATTTTCCAACTTTGCAAGGTCTTTTATTCTTATTAAAGAGAGAAACACTGAACTGCAACTCTAAGCCCTTCACTTGAAGAAGCTTACAGTTCAGACACTGATTTTTGTCAACAATATTTTGCCATATCAACTAGGATCTCTATTTTCTGTCTCCTACTGATATGAAGGTATAAGGCAGGCATCTCAGTTCCAGTATATGTAAATTGTGGATAAAGAAGAGAGAGCTGAGAATGAAATGGAGAGAGCTCGGAAGGAACAAGGAAACAGAACACCAAGACATTACTTCAGTGCTCACTAGCTGTGTGATCCTGGGTTACTCACTTAAACTCTCTGAGTCTAAGTATCCTCATTTGTTTTGTTTTGTTTTGCTTTTTTCATGTGCGTGTCCGCTATGCTGATTCTGTACTGTTGTAGCACAGCTCAAGTGAGAAAATGACTATTAAAACTATAAAACATTATTTTTATTATCAATTATTTTCATAAGTATGGTCTAGCAGTGATTCTCAAACATGATCTTGGATCAGAATCACCTGGAGGGCTTATTAAACCACGAATTGCTGGGCCTTACTCCAGTGTTTCTGGTCCAGAGAATTTGCAGCCCAAACAAATTCCCAGATGATACTGATGTTACTTGTTAGGAGGACACTTGGAAAGCCACTGGCTAGAGCAAGGGTAAGAGAATTTGGTACTCTGAGGCCTTCTACCTTTCTTGGAATTTCCTAGGCTACTTTTTCACATAAAATTAAGGAAACTGTTTTCAAAAAATTAGGAAATCTGTCCTAGTCTTTATCCTGTGTGTGTGTGTGCTCAATGGCTAGATGTAGCTGAACATGTAACTAAATTATGGATCGTGTCATTTCCAGTGGGTGTATAGTTTGCAGGAGTGAGTGTTTTCTGCCTCATGGGGTCTGTCTGTAGTAGTCCATTCCCCGTGGCTGCCACCAGGAGCTGGTGGCTGCTGAAGGCACAGTGGAATCAATGTGGCCTGCAGGGTTCCCTCAAAGGCCAGAAGGGAAGCTCAGAGAGGACCAATCTCTATCTTGAGAACTACAAAAAGGGGTTGAAAGTGTTTGGGTCACTGCTGGCCTCCTAGCACCTTACCCTACTCTATTTTCACCACTGTCCCAACACCTTCTAATATATTTTCCCCTCATTATTAGGTTGACTTCTTCCTTACCGTCTATCTTTCTCTCTACAAAGATCAGGGAGTTTTGTTCACTTTCATACGTCCCCAGAACAGTGGCTGGCAAATAGCAGACACAAATATTTCGTGGAATGAATGGATAAATGCTGACAGTGCCCTGCCTCTCCCAACTACTTATGATTCCACAAAGCACATTTGAGCCTACAGTCAGAATCTACTGTAGACTTTGACTCTACAGTCACCTTCCAGAATGACTGTGAGAATGGCTGCGTTGTTTAAGCAAAACACACACTAACCATAATGAACTCTAAAACCCAGGTATTTAAGGAGAGTACCCAAATACTTGCTCATGTATTAAAACAATCAAAACTCACATAATTCAATCAGGAGTTAACCGATGTCAATGAACATGGAATTACAGAACCAAAAAAGTTAGCACTGAGGAGGGCTAAGCAATTCTTTAACTCCCAGTACTTTATAGATGAGGAATTAGAAGGTCCCTTCCCACAGCTGGCCGAGGAGCAGGTGGCCAGGGAGGGCCCAGGTCTCCTCTCCTAGACCAGAATTTCTGCCTTGGGTTTCTGTTGGACACCACGATGACATCCTCCTAGCATTAAGAGAATTAGCATTGGGACTTCCCTTGTGGCACAGTGGTTAGGAATCCACCTGCCGATGCAGGGAACACGGGTTCAAGCCCTGGCCCGGGAAGATCCTACATGCCGCGGAGCAAATAAGCCCTTGTACCACAACTACTGAGCCTGCGCTCTAGAGCCTCGGAGCCACAACTACTGAGCCCACATGCTACAACTACTGAAGCTCACACACCTAGAGACCGTGCTCCGCAACAAGAGAAGCCACCGCAGTGAGAAGCCCGCGTACTGCAACAAAGAGTAGCCCCTGCTCGCTTCAACTAGAGAAAGCCCGTGTGCAGCAATGAAGACACAACGCAGCCAAAAATAAATAAATAAAATTAAAAAATAGAGAATTAGCATGCAGTGAATGCTGACAGTGTTGCTGGTGGTGAGCCAAGTGCCTCACCTTCAGGAATATTTAATTCCCCACCAACCTGTTATGTATATTCTAGGCTGAACCACATTCAATTGTCATTTTTATAAGTCAAAAATGGTTGACTAGCAGCAATATCATTTGGCTCAAACTAAAAATTATTATTCCCATATCATAGGTAAAGAATCTGAGCCTCAGAGTGGATAAATATACTGCCATCAGTCATTTGGCTAAAAAATCAAGGAATAGAAAATTTTGAACCCAAATCTGGTGGACTCCAAATCCCATGCCCTTTCTACTATATTATGGGGCTAAAAAGAAGGTTAAGCTAAGCGAAAGCCATAAGCAATCACACTGCTTGTATTGTACTGGTCAACATTTCTTTTAATAACTTATAATTCTTTACTCTTCCTCTAGAGTCATAAATAATGCACTTTAGGACAACTGCAAGTACTATCTTGAAGGAGACTTAAGTACTAAAAAACCACAAATGGATGTTTTCAGGTTATCAAATTTTAATAACATTATTTTGTTGCAATCTTGCATTTATCCTTTTAGATAGAATGTTCCAAGAACTCATTATGTGATTATAAAATACGACTCTTGATAGAGTGATGAACAAAAGGCAGTCCCTCCTGTGGAAGCATACAGGATCCCTTAAATTTTTTAAAAATCCTAAGCGTGTGGCAGTGCTTTCTAGAGCATGAGTGTATAAAGCACAAAGTAGGTATATGTGGGGAAGTAAACAAAACATGATCAAAATTAATCTGGCACATATTAATTACACTTCCAATAATATCATAGAGTGATACAGTCTTAAAGGTTGGTGATTCTCAAGTGACAGTGATGGGAATGACTTTTACACACAACCAATTTGAATATTTGGGGTTTTTCTCTTCTTTTGTGCTCTGGTACCATTGTTAAAAGTTTTCCCTTATCATGCGTTGTTTAATCCTAAATGCACACACTTGGATGGAACCTAGCAGAAGCTTAATAAATATGGGGAAAATAAGTGATATTGAAAGACGAAAGTCTTTGTATCATTTTATCAGACAGTTGGGTAACCACTGTGCTAAACACTGGGATGAAAATAAAGCAGTATTTAGACATTTTTCTGGCTGCTCACACTGTACATCTTACGATGCAATTTCTGTGATCTGACACTGATTAGTAGATGATGTATGAACAGAACAGAAGCAGCTTTGTAGTTCATGAGATTTTGATTCTACAGCATTAAGAGGGTAAAAACATGAGCATGTCAGTTTAGATTTTCCTTGTCTACACACAATGCATGGAAAATACTGCTATTTCCACAGTCCAAACAGCCCCTCTCCAATAACTAGCTTCTTGCAGCTGTGATAAGACAAGTTGTGACAAGATGTAGGTACACCAGAGGCTGTGCCAGAGGTTTCAGTTTATAAAGGATGGGGTTAACGGATTATATATGGGATTTCTTATGCCCAGCTTCATTTAATGAAGGACCTTGCTCAGAATCAAATAAATACGATGCTTCATGGTATCTGTGAGGTTGGGTGTCAGCTTGGTTAAGATGGAAACTTGTTTCCCAGAATCTCCTCCCTGTGTGGTTCCAGGTTAATGTTGTCCAAAGAGGAATTTGCATGAGGAAGGGAAGCAACAGCCGCAACTTGAATGGTCATCGCAGTTGGACAGGCATTCCTGGAGGTGCTGGAGGTTTCCAGCTTGTTCTGTCTCCCGTGCTCTGTATCTTGATCTGCTTCCTGACCTCTGGCCCATCAGCAGATGCTTGGCTCTGGAGCCCCAAAGACATCTTCTCCCACAGCTGCTTCTTGGTGGTCAGGGATGGGATGTTTTCGGCTTCTAGGATTGACTGGAACCTGAGTCCTCCGATCCCCAGTCCTCCTTTCAGGTTTTTCTCTCCCCAACACCTCTCGCCATGGTGTAACGTCTACTTTTTGTAATCGATCCTGAGTTCTGTAACTCATAGCGATTCTGCCTTCCCGGTTGTACCCTGATGAAATGATAACATTTTAATTTGTAATAGCTCTGTTGTTCTGAAATTTAATACTACACACTCATAACTTTAAAAGTTGAGCAATAAAGTACAAGGAAGAAAGCAAGGAATCACTTACTCAGTCTCACTAACCAGAAATAAATTTAGTGCTAATTTTCTACAAATTTATCTTTGTGGTTCAGGGCACATCAATGTCATTCACAGAAAGGAGGGGAAACAGGTGTAATGGATCTGAGTAAATAATTAAATTTTATGCCACTGCCACACTGGGTTCTATCCGTGGATTACTTTCTGGATTAAAAAATAGGTGTGCTTATTTCTCATTCCACAAACCTGCTTCAATAGCATATATGTTAAAGAAAATTTTAAGTGGCATTTCTCCCTCATTTCAGTTAGGGTCCGTATAACATATTTTTGCTCCAGTTTTAATCAGAACTAAAATGCCTCCCTTCCTCCACCAAAAGAAGCAGTGTTAAGAGTAATTTGTATCATGCTCCATTTTTTTTTTTTTTTTCTCTCTTTTTCTTGTGGTACGCGGGCCTCTCACTGCTGGGGCCTCTCCCGTTGCGGAGCACAGGCTCCGGACACGCAGGCTCAGCGGCCATGGCTCACGGGCCCAGCCGCTCCGCGGCATGTGGGATCTTCCCGGACCGGGGCACGAACCCGTGTCCCCTGCATCGGCAGGCAGACTCTCAACCACTGCGCCACCAGGGAAGCCCCATACTCCATTTTTAACTTGAGTATCGTTGCATTTTTTCCAAGAAGAGCAATCTCTTGGGAAAAGAGTCAGGATACTTTGGGTAAGATATCATAGCAACAGCTTAAACTGAGAAAGGATTGTGGAAATATATCTTCCCAAATTTTCCAAACCCAGACTTATGCTCCATTCATGCTTTTAACCATGGAAGACCCAAATACAGCATAAGAAATTGACATCTATTTTTTTCTTTTCTTTAAAAGCAACTTCTAAGTTCCCCTCCTGAAAACATGTTAGAAGAGAAAAGTTTTAGCCCTTTGCTCTTTGCCATAGATAGATCCCAAGATCTTCCAACCCTACAAACCCTCCACCATGTACCACAGGCTGGAGCAACAGAGCTGAGGAGGGCCGAGGTTACCAGGCAAGTGGCCAGACTCACTCACTAGCTCAGGGCCTCCCTCCTGCAGACCAGCCTCCCGGAACAGATTCGAGCTGTGCCACAGCAAAAGTATCAAGGTACTGCATCACTTGAACTTCTCAAACAGCTGAAAGCGGAAATATTGAATCTACAAAAGCTAGGAGTAATGTAGTCATGCATTTGACTTCCAGTGCAAAGAGCTGAAGTTCATCTCTAGCTTTGACCCTCAAGTGGTCTTGGCCAAATTACCCAAACTCTCTGTTGTGCAGGGTGAAGATAAAAATGACATAATGTCTGCGAAACGTTTTCTGAATTATAAAGCACCGTATGAATGTACTGTACTACGGCAGTCCAAGTGACTGGTCTGATTAGCGATTGTCTTCACTCCAAAGCATTTCCCAAATTTTCCACAAATTCTCGGTGCCCCATAATCTCAAGGTCATGCCTGGCTCCATTCTTCCGCCTCCTCTGAATCCCATTTCTGTATCATCTCAGGTTCTCTGCTTGCTGTCCCTGTTTCATAATGTGTCAATCCAGATATAGAATTCCAGCCCTTTCCTCGTTTCCTCCCGAAACTTCACACAAGGCCTGTGCTTGTAGCAGACTTTACTAATGTTTTTGAGGAGACAGAGTAGGTTTACATGGCAGAAACTCCAAATACCATAAAACTGAGTCTGAGACTCCCTTTGGCTATTCTACCCATTCTACCACACTGAGTGAAGTGGCTGCTTCACTGGCTGCTTTCTTTGATCTATTTCCTTCTCGAAACAACAATGCCTACACTCTCCGTCTTCTCTTGCTATACCCCGGCTAACCACAGGTCTTCCCCATGTATATTTTAAAATGTTCCCTGCACTCTGCCCAGGCATCTCCCCTTCTTTATCCCTTCATCTTTGCAGGGGAAAGGGAGTGATATAGAATTTTATTTCTCCTGGACTATAAATTGTGTCATCCTCATCCTTCCCCCTTAGAAGACAGAAGCAGCTACAGTCTGTTTGTGTTTAACAACATTTTTTTAAATTGTTCATTCATTCAACAAGTACTGGCATCCTTCAGTGTGCCAGGTCCTATTCTAGATGCCGCGATGCAGCCACAACAGACAAAAATCCCACCATTGTGGAGCTCATATTTGAGTAGGAGGAAAGAGACAATAAGCAAATGCATAATTAAAATGAACGTACATCAGAGTGTGCCGAGCAGAGAAAGATAAAGCAGGATAAGGCCATAGGGAGAAATGACAGGGGGGAGGTAGCCTGCGATTTTAAATTAAGGAGTCAGGGAAGGTCTTCTTGAAAAGGGGTCATGGTAGCAAAGACTTGCAATATGCCTGGGAGTGGGTCACGTGACTGTGGGGGAAGATGTTGCAGGCAGAGAAACAGCCGTGCAAGGGCCCTGAGGCAAGGTGCTATCACATCTGTATTCCATCTGAATGAAAGACAAGATTTCACCTTTAGTTTAGCTCAATGTGAAGAGTTCCTTTAGGGTCCCAGAACTTCCTCAAATTTACCCTTACCTTCTTTTTGTATTTCCTGTTGCTTCTACGTCATCTATCCATATCTTGATTGGATCCCTTCTTCTCCATCTGACCTACCATTGCACTTGTTTGTGCATTTGTGACTTTCCCCCTGGATTACAGATACAGCTTCCTAACTGGAGAGTCCAGCCCCCTGCAGCTCCCGTCGGAGTGATTTATAATTCAAATCTGAGCACATCGCTCTGTTGTATTAAATATTTCAATTCACCACTCCCTCCAGCTTCCATAACCTCCTCAGCATGGCTGTAGCAAAGGTGGTCAGTGCCGCACTCATATCCCCTAGCACTCGCTGTTCCAGGATATGCCCACAGCATCCTATTGTAAGCGCCTGCTACTCTTCACTTGAGGGATTTCTCTTAGTTGTGAGCGATAAGTGTCAGGAAATTAATGCTCCTGGGGAGCAGCCCTCAGCCAGTGATGGATGGGAATTGAAGGATAAATTCTCCATCTTCCTGGCCCCTGGGGCAGGGGGGTGGAGAGGAAGAGAGAGAAGAACTTTGAAGTATTTTCCGTACTATCTCCCGGATGCTCCCAGTGGGACTGACTTCAATTGTCCACAGCAGCGACCCCTCCATAATGCACATTATTTTGGCTTCCTTTTCTTCTCTGTCTTTCTCTCCCACTCCTCTACCAATGCTTCCTAGAATCATCCCCCAGATGAACGACTTGTATTCAAATCTTTGTGTTTTGGTTATTGTTTTAGATTGAACTGTGTCCCCACCAAAGATATGTTGAATTCCTGACCCCCAGGTACCTGTATACGTGACCTTATTTGGAAAGGTTTTTACAGATGTAATTAAGTTGAGATGAGGGATGGGCCCTAATCAATAAGATTTGTGTCTTATAAGAGGAGGGGGGAGACACATACAGGGCGGAGAATGCCGTGTGAAGACAGAGACACATGGGAGAGCGTCACGTGACAACAGAGGCAGAGATGGGAGTGATATGTCTACAAGCCAAGTAATTCCAAGGATTTCCAGCATTTCTAAGTGTTCTCCCTTCGAAACTTCAGAGAGAGCCTGGCCCTGCCAACACCTTGGTTTTGGACTTCTGGCCTCTAGGACTGTGAGACAATAAATTTCTGTTGTTTTAAGCCACCTAGTTTGTGGTGCTTTTTTACAGCAGCCCTGGGAAATGAATGCGGTTATCTATTGCTAGGCGTAACAGCTGCCTCAAAATTTAGGGACAAAAACAACAGCCATTTTCTCTTCTCTCAGCACTTTCTGGGTGAGGAATTTGGGCAGGGCTCAGCAGGGCACATCTTCTGTCCCACGTGGTGTCAACGGAGGTGTAGGTGTTCAACTTACAACCGGGAAAACTTACAACCGGGAAAAGTCCAGAGGTGTTCAACTTAAAACCGGGAAAGTCCAGAGCATCCAGGACAGCTTTGTTCATGTGCCGGGCTCTCTGGCAGGGATTTCAGGGATGGCTGAGAGGCTAGACTTGTCTGGGAGGGTCTACACACAGTCTCTCTAACATGACAGTGGGAGGGTCATTGGAGTTCTTACGTGGCAGGTCAGGGCTCCCAGAGAGGGTGCTCCAAGAGACCCAGGCAGATGCTACAAGGCTTCTTGTGACTTAGTTTCAGAAGTCTCAGAATGTCACTTCTGCCACATTCTTTTGGTCAGCAGGTCACTAAGTTCAGCCCAGTTTCAAGGGGTCGTGAATAAGACTCCACTTCTCAGTGGGAGAAGTAGCAAGGGGTTGTGGCCGTCCTGACTCTACCTCGCCTTGTCTCAGGGGCTGCCTCTGGGGGAGCCCCACCTGAGACAACGACCTACAGGAGCCTTCAGGGTCTGGCCCTGCTGACCTCGAAGGGCAGCTCTTGCCCTCACATTCAGCTTTGGTGCCTGCTCTACTAGGCTCTTCACTGTTTTCTAACACCCCATGCTTCACCTTGCTTGCATGCCTTTATTTACTTTATATTTTATGTACACTGTAAAAACAAAGTACACAATAGATGCTACACAATAGATGTCCATGCTCTTCTCTGCCTAGAATGCACTTCCCCCTGGTTTTTGCTCACCTGGCAGGTGAACCCAGACCTAGCCTGGGCTTTACATTCTCCATTCCGGCAAGGGCACACGTCTCTCCTCTTGTTCCTGCCTCAGCTGCAAGGTAGAGATCGGTTTACTTTTCGGGAAGTTCCTTGGGAGAGGGGACTCTTCTCTCCTCTTCTCTATTCTCAGATCTGTTGTTGGATGAATGGCCTGTGGTCCTAAGAACCGCAAGGCAAAAATCCAATAAATTAGTCAGATTACTAACGTTTTACATTGGGGTTCTTCTAGCATTGCTTGAGTGATTTTTTTTAATGTCAGCCAGCTCAGTGTGGAAGCTGGTCATCAAGCCATCATGGGGAGAGGAGCCCAGGTGAGAAGATCAAATGCAACTATTTGATTTAAAATGATGGAACCGTGTACGCAATTGATTGTTCCTACACCCTCCTTTAACATCTAACTCTCCTTGTTCCCTAATAGGCTAGGTGGATATCTAATGAAGTTGATCTCTTTCTTGTTCCTTGTCCTGTTCTCGCAGTATAAGAGAAGTCACAACTGCTCCCAAGAGGGGAGATTTGTTCATAAACCCTGTCAGAGTCCTACCCTGGAAAAAGTATTATGACAGTGAAAAGGTCGGTAAAACTTGTCTGTAAAGAGACAGATAGTAAATATTTTAGACTTTGTGAGCCAAGAGGCAAAATTGTATATATATATAACCGCCCCCCCGCCCCCGCTTTATTTTTTTTGGCCACACCACGAGGCAAGCAGCAACTTTCTTCCCGGACCAGGGATCGAACCTGCGCCCCCTGCAGTGGAAGCGTGGAGTCTCAGCCATTGGACCGCAGGGAAGTCCATATATAACCATTTTAAACATAGCCACTGAAGCATTTAAAACATCCTTGAGTTGGCAGGCAGTGGGCCAGATTTGGATCACAGGCCATAGTTTGCCAACCCAGGGTGTAGCTGATTAAAAGCAAGATTTGAGGTAAGGAGAGCTGGGTTCAATCCCTTGCACCATCACTTATAATCACGTGATCTTCAGCAGTCACATCTATGGCAGAAGGCCCTGCTGGAGGTTCTGCCAATGGCGGAGGCTTCACTTCTGAGCGGGGTTGGGTGGGGGGGGGGCGACAAAGTTAGGGATCCTGGCTAACCTCCTATGTTCCAGGGCCAAAGGGAGTTGCAGATACTTGATTCTAGTGGAGCAGCAGAGGAAAGGAACATGGTCACGGGACAGGCCCTCCAGGGAACAGACTGTGAGCTCGAGCCCCATCCCAATAGCACACTGATGGATGTGTAATGCTGGGCCCATGATAAAGTGAAGGGACCTGTGTGATGGGCCTCAAGCCAATGCAGAAACAGGGGCTCAAGCAGAAGACGTAGCCCAACATCCCATCCTGCATCAGTGCCCAAACAAAAGTCCTCTCATCATCAGGGTTCCGGTTCCTCTGTGACTTAGTAATTAACTGGCACTCAGGCCCGGTTATCCAGGGATGCTGTGAGCACAGGGGTTCTCTACCAGGATTGGTAGTGTGCTCCTACGAGTTTCTGCTCTGCCCATTCATCTTCAGGGAAGAGCGTTTGCCAGAGATGGCACAGGTTCTGCAATCCATGGAACAGACACACACAGTGAGACATGTCCTGACCCAAATGCCATCAGCGCCCCATTGAGAAGCACTGTGACTAAGACACGCTGGTGTCCCTGGGACATCCTTGTAACCTTTAACTCTGATGCACCTCACCTTCCTCATCTAATCTCAGAGGTGCTTGCAAGAATCAAGAGGTAATGCATACGAAAGTCTTTTGTAGACTGGCAAATGTTATAAATATATCGTTGTCCTCGGGTGGCTCCTAAGGGTGATGCCCTTTTTAAAAATAAGTGAGGGGCTTCCCTGGTGGCGCAGTGGTTGAGAGTCCGTCTGCCGATGCAGGGGACGCGGGTTCGTGCCCCGGTCCGGGAAGATCCCACATGCCGCAGAGCGGCTGGGCCCGTGAGCCATGGCCGCTGAGCCTGCGCGTCCGGAGCCTGTGCTCCGCAGCGGGAGAGGCCGCAACAGTGAGAGGCCCGCGTACCGCAAAAAAAAAAAAAGTAAGTGAGATATAACTTACATGCAGTGAAGTGCCCAAATCTTAAGGTACAGCTTAATGACTTTTCCATATGTGTACACATCTGTCTAACTACCACCCAGCTGAAGACGTTAAGATGTTCCCATCACCCCAGAAAGTTCCCTCATTCCCCTTTCCAGTCAATAACCGCCTCCCAGAGGCAACCACTGTTCTGGACACTCCATAGATTAGTTTGGCCTATTCTTGAACTTCATGTAAATGGAATCAGAGATTCAGCCGTGTTGTTGCTTGTATCAGTAGTTTATCTCACACTTATTGCAGAAGCAACATAGAATCATTCCATCTCTAGCCTGAGTTCTGTTCCTGGGCTTTCCCAGCCGCACTCCCATGCTTGGGGAATTATAGTCAATTAGCTTTCATCTGCGTTGGGTTAGGACCAGACTGTCATCCCTAACAACGACAAGGTCTTCGAGGGGAAAAGGTTCTGTTAGCTTAACATGTCTTAATCTACTTACCTGTTCTTCAAATCAAGATCCTGCTTGTTTCTTCTTTAATTGTTTTATTTACTTAGAAATAAGAAAGACAGACTACCTGTCTCAACTTGGGAGCAGGGTGCTTTAAGACAAAAAAGTACACACTCTGCAAACAAGATGTGGGGAGTGGAATGGAAAACTCCACTGAGTGCTTTCCTGGCTCCTTGCCACTCCGCGAATACTTAACAATATATATATATTTTAAAGCCAACTGTTCTCACATTTAGAAAAAGTTGTCTTTTGCTTTTGCGGTCTTTTGCGGTCTTTTGCGGTCTTCTCTTGACTTCAGTCCAAAACAGATTGAAAATCGAGAAAGATATTCTACCTGCAGTTTTATTTCACCAATAGTCCGTTCAATTTCCACTAAAAGCAATCATTTATGTATCTTTAAATATTAACGTTGACACTAAAGAACACAAGACAATTCAATGTTCAGAGCCCAAACTGAGCAAGGATTCCTGTGGAGGTGCAGGCGAGGTGGGGTTTCTTCAGGCTAGTCAGTTTGGTTTGGTAATGCCCGTTGCTGGAGGTGACGGGACCCACAAGGAAATGAATGAGCCCAGAGGGAACAGTGTCTGTCACCAGTCTGTGGGTTTAGATATATGGTTAGGCGAGTGTCCGACGCATTTTCTGTAACTGTCAATGGTACCATGTTAGACTGAATCTGGACCCCCTTAGAAGCCAAAGAGAAACTCAGAGAGAAATGACCTTCTACTTCCCCTCTTGTTTCTTGTCACTGTGACATTACTGCACCTTAATCAGCATCCCTGGGGTTAGCCTTTGTATTTCTTAGTGCTGTGTCCCAGAGCTCACCCCAATTTGGTTCTTAGATTAACACAGGAGGGCATTCTTGCCACACTGAAGCCTTTAAGAGGTTAAATGAATTCGGCAAGTAATGCGCTTAGGAAGTGCAGGAAGCCCTGCCTCTCTGCTACCTCCGGTTCATATTGAACGTTGCTCCAAGGAAAGCTGCAGAATAAGCCCTTCAGAAGATGTTATAAAGGTTAATTAAAAGGCAGAGTCCCTATTTTAAAATAATTAAATATAAAGTCTTGTCCACAGAATGAGAATAAAGTGGCTTCATTTGTCCCAGCAAACCGACTAAAAACAACCAGGTGTTATGGCTTATTGTCTGTCTTCTCCTGCCTTCTTCCATCAGAATATAAGCTCTGTGAGGGCAGTGACTTGGTTTAGTTCACCATTATATCCCTGCTGCCTAGACCAGCGCCTGACGCATAGTAAATAAATGTTGAATAAATGAGGAGCTGAAGGAATAAGGGAAGGAAGGAAAGAATAAGGCTCGTATCGGTCACAGTGCCCCAGGTCACACAACCACAGTGACCTTGACATTCAAGAGCGATTGATCATACACACCACCCCTTTGTTAAATCTCTTCACTTTTCATATCTGTCAGCAGCATTCCCTGTCTTTACGGGGCAGGGAGGTGAGAGAGGACAGAAGTTGCCCTTTTTCTAGAAAGACACTTTTAACAAGTCATCAGAGTTACTGCATATCCTACCTAAGGAAGAGGGCAATAAAGTTGCTTTGGGAGTGGATGCTGGAGACTGGCTAGGCCCACCAGCCGGCAAGTAACTTGCTGACTTACGGCATATGATTCAAACTCTCAGATCACAACGTAGCAGAGACCTTAGAAAGGCTGTGACTGTTTTAATTCCACAGATATTACAGGTTTGGGTAGTTAATCACCCTGAGGGCCTTCTGCCTAATCTACTTTTTTTTTTTAACCGTAGCACCTAAGATTCTTGTGTATCACAAGACATGCCCATAGAAAAGGTAGAGTTGATGGTTGGTGCTCTTTTCTGCTCATAGATATGCAGATAATTGATTTAAAGTCTAAGTGACTTGTGAGAAAATTCTTGAATCACTTCTTGGTGTTCTAGGAATTCAATATTTCTCAGTGCAAATATCAAACACCTACTCAGATACACCAAATGGAGACTCGGCTGCTTTTGTAGCATCTATTTACTCAGAAGAAGAAAGCCCACACTCAGGAAGAAAAGTGACTTCTTCTATCTGATGTTCCAAATGCGTCTTTGCTTAAAGATTACTCCAAAGGGATGCCAACGTTAGACAATGCAGCTTTAGAGTGAAGGGGGGATGCACTCCAGCTCAATATTGCATATTTATGTTTCCCAAAATTGTAAGGCTCACAGCAAGAGGGAGGAACCGATACAGAGAGAAAGTGCTTAAGCTTTCTGGAAAGAATGAGATGCCAAGACGGTGATAGTACCAGATAGCATACTTAATGCCTTTTAAAAAATTTATGTGTGTACCTTTCTTTCTCATTCTAGCCTGTGTTCTCAGGATAGAGAGCAATTCCCTGGCTTAACCATGTTTTCTGCTAGCAGAAAAATTACAGTAACCCAGCACACCTGAAAGCTCATACTTTCCTAGCTGGCCATCTTTAGGTTTATTCCTTTCATTACATTAAAAATGGAGGCTAATGAAGGCAACTGTGGCTAGAGCAGCCCAAATTGGATTTTTCTTATAGCTTTCCCTTCATCTCACAGAGTGACGTCATTAAATGTTCAGGCTATGAAATGCTAAGCACAGCCTGTTTCCACTGTACTGTGGATCATGCTGGAATGCCAGGGGAATATACCTTAGAATGTCGTAAAGCTTTAAAGGGTTACAATAAAACCTACATGGAGGCCAAACAGAATATGGACCTTTACTTCTCTTTGTAAACAGACTCCATGAAGCCAGAGGGACCGTAGGTGGAAAGCGAGGCAGGAAATGATGAAATGAAGAGCATTACACAGCCACTCTGCAGGCTTTTGGGTGGGGGGGGCCTCTTGACTGGCTGGTCATCGCACAGAGGCTCTGCATAGAGCTGGGAACTGGGACCACAAAACTGCATGCCTTCCTGGCAGATGTATTTGACCACAGGGAGCTCTCGAGTTATAGGGCTATATTATATGGCCACTTGATACCTGCTTCTAATTGAGTAAGCTCCAGTGGGTTTTCATAACAGAGATGTATTAGGCAAATCAGTTTACCTCATTTGTTTCCACGACCCCTGTGATTTGAAAAGTTAAGAGTTAGGTTATACTCCACTAACCAAGTTCGTCTCATCTAAATGGTTTTCTTAAAATGGAGTAGCCCCATTTTATTCTCAAGTGAAAATTATTTAGCCAGACTCCCCTGGTTGTACTGCTCTCATGTATCTAAGTAGTATTTGAGTCCTTAACCTTACCCAGACATAACCCTTTGTGTCGATGCTGATCAAAAAACATGACTATTACTAACTATCCAGCATGCAGCTAGTAACTAGGACCAACTATGTGTAGGGCATGGTTCCAGCTGCAAGGAGATAGACATCGATCAGAAAGCTATCATATCTGCTCACAAGGAGATAAGCTCAACACACATTAAAATGGTTAACGACATAAGAGAGCCTACAAAAAGGGCAAAGAAAATACAGCAGTTTAAGTAATAATTGGAAGAGTGTGAGGGGAAACATAGATCAAGAGAGATAAGTATAGCCTGGGAAGACCACAGAAGATGTAAAATGTAAGGGCAGTGACCTTTAAGGAGGAATAAGCAGAGAAAATGAGCATGATGGGAACTGATATAAGACTAATTTGACCATAACAAAAACGTTGGCTCTGTTCCACCTGTGGACTATCTCAAATGCTGAGCTAAGAAATTTAAGCTCATTTTTATAGACAATGGGGAGATATAGAGGATTCTTAACAAGGGACTTATATCATTTGGAACTATTTTATCATGAGCAACAGAGAAGCCACCTTGACCTGGTTTAAATAATAAAGTGAGTTTCTTGGCTTATACAATGAAAATGTCCACAGGTGATACTGGCCTCAGTTAAGGCTTCATCTAGCAATGCGAACAAGGACACTAGGGGGCTGGTTCTTTTTTGTCTCTGCTTCATCCTCGGACACCATATTGTCCTTCCTTCCCATCCCCTTCTCCTCACAGGCAGTTCCAGGGTCTCCACTTGTGGCCACAAAATGGCTGCAGCAACTCCAGACCTCATATCTCCTCCCACATCTTCCAGAGAAACAATGAGCATCTTTTCTGGTAGTACCTGTGGAAGAAAGAGAAAGTTAGTCTTTCTCAGAGGTCTCAAATGTCTCTTTGTGTCTTGATGGATTTGACTGTGTTACTGGCTTATCTGAGGACCAGTGGAGGAGTTGAGTAGGTAAATGGGAAAAGTTCATGGGTTTAAGCCCAGCAGCGTTCATGCCTAAGAGTGGGAAATGAGGTCGAATCCTTCCCAAGCTACAGTGCTGAGAAGGAAGAGAGATTTCCTGAAGGAATCACCAAGTACTGCTAAGAAGGGAAAATGGCCGCTGGGTGGCCAAGAAGTGACAAATGTCCACTAGAAGAAAAACATGATAAAAGAAGGGTTATAGGATAGTCAAGACAATGAAATTGAAGCATTGTGAGCTAACTACCTAGGTATCTCCCCCACTTCCACCTGGCCCTGTGTGCACATGCCTTGCTCCTTTCACTTCAGCAAGTCTTAGAAAGGCATCATCTTGCTTCACGTAGCCCCAAGAGTGATTTCTCAAATGCAGAGAATTCTTAAATGTATAATTGGAAATAAAGGAATCATGTTTTTAGAGATGCCAGCATTTTCCAGAAATCTCATCCGTAGCTTTATTCTGCACAATGCCCAGCCAGGAGAAGGCAGTAGGCATTCAGGATTCATGAGAAAAGTGTGGTCAGCCTTGAAAACAGCCTTTTTGTGTGTGCGTGTTGCTTTTTAAAAACTGTTGGGCTCAACCCTTTGGCCCTCACAAGAGCAAATTTTGACATTGACTTCAATGGGGAGGAGGAAGCCACGTTTTCAATAGAAGGGCACTTTTTTGTCTGGCTCCAGTCACTGAAGGCCGGAACCCATTGTGAACAACAACAAAGCTATCTGTGCACAAATTAGGAGCACACCCACCAGGCCTCGCCAGCTGTTCTGCTTTCTTCAATGAAGTCACAACTGTCGTTGCCACCACAGTTCAATGCCACAGCAACAATTGTGAGGGCTTAGTGTCTGTATTGCTCAAAGTTTCTGGGGTTTGGGGAGAGAGGTGTCCCCCACCTGGCTTCCTACATCAGAGGCTCACATTCTCCCCCCAACACTTACTTCTCTGTCCCTGGGCCAGAGCCTTTGCAAATGAATGCAGCCTGGATGGTGTGAAACCAGGCAAAGATGGGAGGAAATCCTTGAATAAGAAGGGGTGGCTGGAGGAAAGACAGCGAATTCAAAAGGAGACAATTTGACAGTGATTGGAGACGTGACCCTTATAAAGTGCATCTGAGCTTGACATGATTCTCTAAGAAGGATTCCTTTATGCTTGGAAGGCTTTTAATTCACACAAGCAGGTTGGGCCATAACAGCCCTTGATTGGGAAAGAAAATTCAAGTTCAAGTCAGAAAGAAAAATAAAGAGCAAAGCGGCAGTCTTCCACTCTCAGACTGTGTTTATTTGTACTCCATGAACAGCTGGACCGACAGGGATTTACTCTTATCCTCTCTGGCAGCAAACTTGCTCGAAATGAGGAAGGTTGGTTTGTTGCTAAGACTGAAGACTCCGGGTTTTAAAAAAATCCTCTGCCCTGTGCAGATGGCATACACTTCCTAAATGCAGCAGCCGATAAATGAAGATAATATCGCCTGTCTGAAAAAATTTAAAAGAAATGGAAAGTGAGGAGAAATGAAAAATGAAAAATTGTTTAGCGTTAAAGATAGAGAGAGGCAGAGAACAAGAGGAAGCCAGGGGGACCGGCATGGGCGTGAGAGACGATAAGATGCTCCTCTCCATATATAACTAGTACTTAGGGCAGAACAGTGCACCAACCCTCTGTGCAGCTGGAAATCTGCATATAAATTATAGTCGGCCCTCCATATATGGTACACACGTTTCCTCAGTATCCTAGTTCCACATCCCTGGATTGAACCAACCTTGAATTTTGTAGTACAGTGAAAAAAAAAATCTGCATGTAAGTGGCCCATGCAGTTCAAACCTGTGTTGTTCAAGGTTCAACTGCACTAAGGTTCTTGGCATTTAAAGCTGGTAGGTGTTATGTCCACTACTGATGGCATAAAGGAAGTGATCTTGGGCTTCTTTTCCTTTCTTCTCGCTCTTCTTCTTATTCCCTCTTCTAAAATATCTCTTTGCCTAATATTTTGAATTTTGCCAAGTAGTTTCTAAGGCCCCTGAACCACAAAGAAAGTGTGAACAACTCTAATTCCATTTCCTGAAAGCTCACCAAACAACAATACTGAGAATAGTGCACACTTTTGCCTAAGGAGAACAATATAACCACATCTTTGTACCACAGTACTACCATCTTATATTGATTTTTTTAATCTAAGTAATCTGTGCACGTGACAGTAAGTCAAGCAGGGCAGCTCCGGATGAAATCAGTTGTCTTCACCTCAGCTCTCCCCACTCAGTTTTATCATTAAAAAATCAAAAAAGATTTCTGTGTTTAGTTCTTCTGGTGGTTTCCATCTCATCTCTATATTTTATGCCTATTTCTCAGTTTCTTGACTTAATTCTGGACTATTTACTGACTCTGGTAAGAAAGAGGATGCTTTGGGACTTCCCTGATGGCACAGTGGTTAAGAATCCGCCTGCCAATGCAGGGGACGTGGGTTCGATCCCTCGCCCAGGAAGATCCCACATGTCCCGGAACAACTAAGCCCATGCGCCACAATTACTGAACCTGCGCTCTAGAGCCCGTGAACCACAACTCCTGAGCCTGTGTGCTTCAACTACTGAAGGCCTTGTGCCTAGAGCCCGTGCTCTGCAACAAGAGAAGCCACCGCAACAAGAAACCAACACACTGCAATGAAGAGTAGCCCCCGCTCGCCGCAACTAGAGAGAGCCCGCGTGCAGCAACAAAGACCCAATGCAGCCAAAAATAAATAATAAATAAATAAATAAATTTATAATAAAAAAGAAAGATGATGTTTTAGTTTGCTTTTGTCCAGCCCATCTCTTCCTCCCACTTCTTCTAGTGTTCAAGAGTTAAATGATAATTATTAGCTCTTCTATGATGATCTTTGTAACTATAAAGAATATACTATATGCAAATATTATTATAATATAACAAATAATATGCTTGAATCTCTAGTTTCTCTTGCAGCAACTCCCCCCACTATAAAATGAGGATGTTGCCTAGTTGGGGCTTGTCTCCTCCTTTCTCCCCCTCTTCCTGTTCCCCACCTTCTGTTGGTAAAACACCATTACATCACGAAGATGCTACCTAATCCTCAACCAAGTCTTCTGTGCTTTGTCTACTGAAACTAACTCTAAAGGTGGAAATCCAGTACACAGAGGCTGTGTAACCGCTCAGTTACTGTTGGTCACTGCCGAAGGGATGTATTTTTCTCCAAATTCAACCATATTAGCAAGTACCAGCTCACCGAAAGCACCTATCTGAGAGATTTTATCATTACAGAGGGTTTTGGATAGCATCCTAGTCATTTCCCTACCTAAGAGGTTTCAGATATAACCTTTTTGAGCCCTGATGCCTCAATCATTGTATTTGCATAAATTAGCACCATTTCATCTGTGAAACAAGTTTTTTCTTAACAGCCTTTTTTGGTGCAGAGAACAAAAGGCTGAACTATAAATACACAGAACTGTTTGGCAGTCAAATTCCCCATTTTGAGAGTTAATGGTTTAAAGTGTATTAATCAACCCTTAACAGCACCACTTGAATGGTTTTCTAAGTATATACAACTCAAACACACGTCTTTCCGGTAATGCAGATCTAAATGTGTCTAAGGTTAAAAGAATAGATTTGCTTTTTGAAATAGAAGCTGGAAAACTTTCCAGTGCAACCAGACATTTCTTGGTAATGGATAGAAAACAATCCTCATATATTACTTAAAGCTTAAAGTAAGAGCAGTAGTGTAGCAGTACTAAACTTTTTCTAAGTAGCTACCGAGATGAGCGACTGTCCCCGTTTGCCTGGAACTTTCCCAGTTTTAGCACCGAAAGTCCTGCAACCAAGGAAACCCCTCAGTCCTGGACAAATCTCGGATAACTGATCACTGTACGTATGGTCACAATGATGATAGTAATATTATTTGTGATCGTAATAGGCCAGGTGCTAAACTAAGTGATTTAGATAGTTTTAAAATGTAATCTTCACAATAATCACACAAAGCAGGTATTATTATCACCACTTTAGAGATGGGAAAACTACAGCTTGACAAATTTAAATAATTTCCCCGAGTTCACATACCCAATAAGTGGCTGAGCTAAGATTCAAAACCAGTTCATCTGACTTCATACTGGTTCCTGTATTAAAACAAATTCCACTGCATTTTGGATTTATGTTGTCAGATAAAAACACAGGGCACCCAAATTAAAATTTCTGATAAGCGATGAGTAATTTTGTAGTGTTATGTCCCAATTGCATGGAACATACTGATACTAGAAAGTTATCTGTTGTTTATCTGAAATTCAAATTTAACCTGACAGTTTATATTTTTATTTGTTAAATCTGACAGCCCTAACTTGGAGCAGTCACCTTTTCCTATGAAAATAAATTTTTACTGATTATTTACGTGACTCAATATATTTATGAGCTGGTGAGATCTAGGGAAACTCAGGTTTCAAATTAAAGGAAGCCAAATAAATGAGAGCAAAAATGCATCTACATGTTGCTTTGTTTGAGAAACTTGGTTGATCTAAATAGCTCGTTCTGCGATAGCCTCATAATTGTGATATATTTGACAAGAAGAGTGAAACGAAAGTAAGGGACATTTACTCATTCATTCATTCACTATGTATTGAGTGCCTACTATGTTCTAGGCACTGTTCCAGATATTGGGTTACACCCAAACAAAGTGCTAGCTCTCATAGAGTTTTTATTTTCTAGGAGAAAATGGGCACTAGATAGATAAACTAGCAAGTAGTTTACCTTGCTAGTTTCTGGTAGTGGCAAAAACTATGAAAGAGAATATAGCAGGCAGGGTAAGGGAACAAAATGAAAGGAAGTGTTAGATAGATATAGTTGAGATAGATATAGTTAAGGGAAGTTATTCTGTGAGGAATAAAATCCTGCATGAAGAGAGCAAAGCCATGTGTACATCTGGGAGGAAGTATGCTAGGCAGAAAGAAGAGCAAGTGTGCAGGCCCAGAGATAAGACCCAGCTGGGTATGTCGGAGGCACAGTACAGAGGCTGGAGAGTAAATCACACAGTAGGAGGCGATGAGGCTGGAGAGAAAGAGGCAGGGGTTAGTCACTTAGGGCCAACTGGCCATAGTCAGAACCTTGGATTTTATTCTAAGTTTGAAGGATTTTGAGCGGCATGATAAATGATCAGACTTATGCTTCAAAGGCTCACGCTAGGTGCCATGGAAACAGAGATATTGTTGCAGAAGTAGAGGATAGAGATGCCAGTGGCATGAATTAAGATAGAAGCAGTAGAGAATGCAACAGTTGCATCTGGGATATATTCAGATTGTGTGGGCCAGGCAAACGTGAGACTTAAAATCACCACACGTAACTCAAGTGAATCTCCAAGATCAAGGAGCACGAGTACTTTAAATTATGATCAGCCATTTGGACCATTAGTTCAGGGCTTCTCCATGTGGGTGCACCCAGGGGACTTAACAAAATACTGATGTGTCTGTCCCACTCTCAGAGATCCTAGGAGTGCAAGCCTGGACATCAGGATTTTAAAAAAATCTCTTTAGATGATTCTTATGTGCAGCCGAGTTGAACATTTCTGATCTAGAGAATAGTGGGAACCCTAGGTTGTGAGGTAGATGACATTTCAGGGCACGAGGCAGGAAAGGAACAAGAGCAGGTAAAACGAGGTACAAGAATTCACTGACAACGCTTTGCTTTTAAAGCAAGTTCTATTAAAAACACTCAAAGATGGCCATAACCATGTGTGGTTCCAAACGCCTCTGGCTGTAGAGCGGTTTGACAAGGGTCCTGCATGACTATCTACTTTGGGGCTGTCATGGTCTCCCCCTTTTTATGCTTCCCTCTCCCATATGACTCAGAAGCAGAATCGGTCATTAGTAACTATGTCCCCCTACCGTTGCCTACCTCCGAAGCCTGCCACGGCCGCGGTGGTGACCTGACTTAAGAATGTCATCTCCTTCACCAAGTCTTACTTAGGCCGACTCAATTTCCAGAGGACATCAAACTCTCGGAGATTGCAGGATAAATTGGGAGGTAACCAGGCAGCAATTCTCTTGTGTTCCCTTCCAGGGAAGGCATATGGTGACCATTCTCCTATGCTCTCAGGAGGAGCCCTGAAATTCTTTTGCCATTGATGGGAAAACTCAAACAAAAATCAAAGTAATAATCAATGTCACTCAGTGAATTAGTGATGGAGACAGGAACAGAATCCAGACTTTTAAACTCGGGGATCCCTTGCTTTTAAGTCTAAATGGTGCTTTTTATTTTAATCCAGCTGTGCCGAGTTAATAGGACTTTGACGAGATACAGCCCCGTGTTTTGTAGAGTTAACATATTTGATATTTACCTCGGCTATTTGTTGTCTGTTTAATAAGTTTTGTTTGCCTTCCCAGATGCACATTATTTGGCAGTGTATAATCACGTACAATTGTTTACACCATTTACCGTTCGCTTTCAAGTCTTGCCAAGAAAGGCTTGGTGTAAACTAGCTGTCTGCAACTGCCACACTAAGTTAAGCCTTTGAAAGGGTCTAATCGGGCCTGTATAAATAAATAAAATGATATGGAAAATAACTTCATATAAATTTACTGCACTGCTGGCCAGCTGGTAAATATGCAGACCTTCTCTCCTATGGAACAGATAGGATTAAATCTTACTCAGGACAGTACAGTCCATGTAATGATTACAGAGAGCTATTGAAGTTTTAATCTAGAGCCCCATCCAAACCCTAAACACACACACACACACACACACACACACACACACACACACACAGTCCTTTCAGTGGCAATAAATTTCAATCATATGGTTAGCAAAGCTTCACTCTGGCTTTTATTTTCAGAGAAAATGGTCAGTAAAGCAAATTTCATATCTGCTCATTAGAAAGCGAATGGGCAGGTCACAATAGCAGAGCGGGGGCGGGGGGGGAATCACAGATGGTTCGATCATCTTTTAAACTAATAAAGGAGATCAGCAAAAATTCACCAACAAAATGCTTGAGCATATGAAAGAAACTAGCTCATAAAGGGAAGCGGCATCTTCCTGAAAACGTTCAGGGCGATCTATCGATCCCTCATCGTAAAATAGCTTAACGCTGGCCTCTTCCTCATGGGGGTTGAAGGGGTTCTGTGGCATGGTTTTTGTGCATGAAAACAATACAGTATAACATAGGCTTTTAGGACTGGCTGAGAATTAATATTAATAATCACTAAGGTAAAAAGTGAATTTAATATTCATTTCTTCAGTAAATGTCCAGGCATGTCAGGCACTGTGCTAGGTGTCACAGGCCAGGGCAGGAGATTTGCAAAGATGTGAAAGACCTGGTCTTTGTTCTTGAAGAATGAATAATTTAGGAGATTTTGTCTTCTTTATACCTTTGTTCATGATGATTTCTCCAGTGAAAAGTCCTCCTCTGCTACTTCAGAATGAGCACACATCCTTTAGAACTCTTTTAAGTTGCTAGTTCTGCCTTGTACCCTTATTTGTGGCTAATTCCTTCTGCTTTGTATCACATGTACTTGGATATAAACCTGTGTGTTCCACAATGCCTCAAAGGCAAAGGTGTTGATCTTTGTATCCTGTGCTTAGCAAGATAGGTATTCAATAAATATCTGTTGGATCAAGGAGTGATTGAACAGTAGTATATTTCTTTCAATATTAAAACAGCAAGCTATTTTAATACCCAGTTGGAGTGTTTGAATTTACCTCCTCTGAAGTGGTACCAGAATGGTATTTAAACTTGTTCACATCGTTTAATTAATACCAGAAAGTTTTGTGTTGGCTAAAATCCTAGGAGAGCATTTCTGTTTCATCTAGCAAGTATTTTTTAAAATGCCTTTTTAGAATTATCGTTGATTTTGGAGTGTTTGTGATGAGGGTATTGTGGTTATGTTTAAAAGGGAGAGTGCTTGTATGACAGAAATACACACTGAAATATTTAGAGATGAAATTAGATGATGTCTGGAATTTGCTTCACAATAACTGGGGAGGGATAAAGAATAGGAATTGAGACAAAGGAAGACCAGCCATGAGTTGATGGTTGTTGGGGTGATGAATACACGGAGGTTCCTTAAATTATTCTCTTTACTTTTGTATATGTTTAAAATTTTCCATAATAATTTCTAAGTTTTTACATTTACAGAAGAGGAGAATCTGGTGTAGCATCACAATTGAACTATAAATAGGAAACCATAGACCTAAGTTTCTCCTGCTTCAAATGCCACATTTTGGATGAAGTAAAGAGTAACAGAAATGTACACTCGCTTCATTTCTGACCACTTTCTTTCTTAGCCCTCAGAAATTATCTTTCTGGGGGCCAAGATTCATTTTCAAGGATTGCAACTTGACCATTTCCTGTTATAAGTGCATGTGCTCTAACTGTTAATGGCAGACTGGTAGGACTGGAGTGGACCAACAAAAAAAAGTGCTGCAACACCAGGATGTCACCCCAGAAATACCCTGAGATCAACCCTGGCGCACCTCAGTGCAGGATGAGTAAATGAAAAATCTCCCACTTCCCACCCCCACTGTGTTCCATTCTAGCAATTTTCATGAATCACCTACCTCTTGGATAGAGTTTTTAGATAAAATGCAAAAAGCCAAGTTAAATTTGAATTTCAGATAACCAACAAATAATACTTTAGCATAAGTATGTCTCAAATACTGCATGGGACATACTTATTTTTATTTGCTAAATCTGGCAACCTTATTCTTGGGTCTATGTGGTGCTTATAACTCCAACAGGTAGATTAGTTGATTAATTAATTAAAGGCCTATTTTCCATATTTATTTGGCTTAATTATCCTGAAAAGCCTTATTCAGCTCTGCCCTTCACTAGAACATTGAACTAAAAAAGGCCTAAGTTTACTCAAAAACACCAAACTCTGTATAGAATGCCTGTATTTTCAAATCTAATTAATATTTTTTAATTAATTTTTATTTTAAGCAAAATAACATACACTGTTAAAATCAAATAATACTAAAAGACTGATAATTAAAAACAGCAGGCTCCTGCCACACACTCTCCTGAACCCTAGATCTATTCACTCTTTAGAACCAATAGTAAATAGAGACCACCAGCTCTGTAGCTGCCTTCATATCACTAAAGAATAGCATTACACTGTTATTTCTTGAGTTATCAATTTTTGGCATTATGTATAGAGTTTCTTTGATAGATGGAGATTTAGTTTGTTTCCCACCATTCTCATTCTCCCTTTTTAGTTTTATTAATACTTTTATAGAAATCAATAATCAAATGCTTTCATCATTATGACCATTGTTATGGACTGAATTGCATCTCCCCTGCACCTTGCAAATTCATATGTTAATACCCTAACCTTCAGTGTGATGGTATTTGAAAATGGGACTTTGGGGAAGTAATTAGGTTTAGCTGAAGTCATGAGGGTGGGGTCCCCATGATGAGATTAGTGCCCTTATAAGAAGAGGAAGAGAGACCAGAGTTCTCACTGCCTTCCTCCATGTGGGGACACAGCAAGAAAGCAGCTATCTACAAGCCAGGAAGAGAGTCCTCACCAGGAACAATCTTGATCTTGGATTTGCCAGCCTGCAGAACTGTTGTGTAAGCCACCCAGTAGCACCCCAGTAGACTAATACAACTATACATGTACTAACTGCAGAGCCAAGTAATGCATTATGATTGCAATTCCTTTCTTTTAATCATTTTTTAAAATTAAGAATTTCCTTAGTTTTTCACTTGCATATCTTTTATTACAGTGCAATTCAAAGTATGGCCCCCACAGACCAACAATATCAACATCACCCAGGAACTTATTTAAAATGCTGGAACAATTGGATATCCACATGCAAAAAAAAAAAAAAAAAAAAAAAAGAATTTCAAATTTCAATTCATATCTCACACCTTGTACAAAAATTAACTTCAAATGTATCCTAGACCTAAATGTAAAACCTAAAACTATAGAGCTTCCAGAAGAAGACATCAGAAAAAATCTCTGTGAACACGGGCTAGACAAAGATTTCTTAGATACAACCTCAAAAGAATGATCCATAAAAGAAAAAAAATGACAAATTGGACTTTACTAAAATTAAGAACTTATGCTGTTTGAAAAATACTTTGAAATAATGAAAAGATAAGTCACACTGGAGAAATATTTTCAAAACATACATATGATAAAAACATACACAGAATATAGAAAGAATTCTCAAAACTCAGTAATAAGAAAACAACCAAATAGAAAATGGGCAAAAGATTTCAACAGATACTTCGCCAATGAAGATATATGGATAGCAAATAAGCACATGAAAAGATGTGCAATATCATTAGTCGTTAGGGACATGCAAATTAAAATCACAGCATGATTCCACTGCTAATTTGCTAAAACTACTAAAATTAGAAAGACTGACCATACCAAATGTTGGCAAAGGTGTGGAGGAACTGGAACTCTCATGCACTGTTGGTGACATTTAAAATGGTATAACCACTTTGGAGAACAGTTTGGCAATTCCTTAAAAAGTTAAACATACTATCCTGGCATTCCATTCCTTGGGTATTTCCCCAAGAGAAATGAAAGCGTATGTGCATACAAAGACTTGCACATGAATATTTGTAACAAACTTATGTGTAGTAATGAAAACTGGAAACAATACAAATGTCCATTAACAGGTGAATAGATAAACAGATTACGGTATATGTGTACAGTGGAATTCTACTGAGCAATTAAAAGTAATGAACTACTGATACACAGTGCAACATGGATGAATCTCAAAGTAATTATGTGGTCACGGAAGCCAGGCAATGTACATATTGTAGGATTCCACCTACATGAAATTCTAGAAAATGCACACTAATCTATAGTGACAGAAAAAGATCAGTGGTACCTAGGGAGGGGGAGGAATGTGAGAGGAGGATTACAGAGGAAAAGAAAACAGTTTCCAGGGTAATTTTATGATGTCACAGGTGGACACAATGTCAAAAAAATGTCCAATTTTACACTTCAAATATGTGCAGTTTATTGTATGTCAATTATCCCTTGATAAAGCTGTTTAAAAAATAGCGAATGATAATTGGGATGTCATGTAGGTTGAGGGGAAAGGTGAGGGGTGCTTCTCTTAGGCAGCTTCACAAGGGAGGGGAGTTTATTTTTATTTATTTATTTATTATTTATCTTGCGGTATGCGGGCCTCTCACTTTTGTGGCCTCTTCCGTTGTGGAGCACAGGCTCCGGACGCGCAGGCTCAGCGGCCACGGCTCATGGGCCCAGCCACTCCGCGGCATGTGGGATCTTCCCGGACCGGGGCACGAACAGGTGGACTCTCAACCACTGTGCCACCAGGGAAGCCTGAGGTTATTTTTGTAACTATTGTAAGCATGATGATATTGTAAAAAAAAATACCAAAAAAAGTTCACGGAAAGGGTAATGCAAGTTGAGATGTGTTAGTTGCTAATTTCTTTGGTCTGCACCAATGTAAAAATTGCAAATTTTTCATCAAGATAGAAAAATAATGCTGTGAGCTATTTGTATGTTCGGTTGGAGGTGACATCTTTGTTGCCTATCCAGGCCCTGTTTCACTCCTCCTTTCATATTAATTTGTTGGTGCATGTTGTCACCTACACGGTTTTTCATCACCCAGTACAGCTTTTCATTCTTCTTCAGTTGTTTTGAAATTTGAGCCACGATCAGCTATAGTTTCTTTCTTGGAAATGTCAATCAGTGGAATATGATGTCAACAGACAATTCTTCCTCTCAGTGCTTCTATCTCTCAAGCATCTGCATGAATTGTCTCTGTCTCTCTTCTTTCCTACCATTACCTCTTAGCTGAAATGTTTTGGCATATCTAGGAGAGGTTAGATAGACTGACTCCCAATCACTGAACCTGTGACTTTGTGCCTTTTTCTCACCCCACATTTCACGCCATGCCTTTGTCATGACTCCAGAATAGTTTAACCCTAGGTCTGCTAGAGTATAACATGATTACAGAAGAAGTCTCCCCAGCATGAATGCAAGAAATCCGATGTTCATGGGACGCTAAATATTCCAAAGACTCTCTCACCATTGCTATTTGGGGGCAGTTTGAGTTGACAACAGTTTTCCTCCACTTCTGGATACCTCCAAAAACCTGCCCCCATGTCCAGAGAATTCTAGTAAGTTGAACTCCTTGGCTTGCATGTCAACCCCTCGGAACCCTAAGACCTCAGCACTCTAGGAATGGTGACAATATGCTGGGACATTCTAGAGTTCTGTGTGTTCATACACAGAATTACACAAATGCTGTTTTAATTAAAGCCATGAGGCTTGTTTTAACGACGCTCAGAAATCAGTGGAAATCCAGGATTGGAATAGTCAGTGTCTTCAGTCAACTGTGAAGTAAACTCTACTCCTTTCTAGAAGCTGGCATGGCTAACGCCAAGCCATCTGGTGTTTCCTCTTAGGACGACTATAAAAGTAAAGTAGATTTGCAAATCTTATGAAATATTCATGTAGGATTCTGTACCATGTCATTGGACTTATACTTTTAGAAAAGTCATGAAACGTATGCCACTTTTAAAGATTAGAGTTCATGCTCAAAAGACAATTTGAGGAGTAAAGTGCATCCATGACAAGTTTGCCAATATATGGCCTTTTAAACAGAAAATATGAAATAAAATATGGTGAAATTACTTATGACTACAGCTAAAGATTTGGCAAGCTTTATTTCATATCTTGATAAATCATCCAAACACTGAACAGCATTTGTATTCAACTGATATAGAACTAGAATTAATAGGGTAATGTTGTCCAAGAGTGTATATTATTAATTATTAATAGCATGACATTACTTTCCCTGATGGAGACATTTAATATCCTGGAATCAGAGCGTAAAGTAATATATTAGAAAATAAGTGCTATTGCTCTATCATACCCCCATACAGAGCCACCTACACACAATATTGTCATCTTTCTCTTTCTATCATTTATTCATTCCCTCTTTGGAGTTGTCACCTTCTGCCCAAAGTAATAAACAAAATAAGTGTCATAATGGCTCCTTTGTACCTGCTGGTACAGGGTCATGTACCCATTAAATGCTCACTAAATTGATCTCATAATAAGGGAATTTGGGGGAAATTCTCCAGCCACTACTAAGAGATGCAGTAGACTGTACTGGTTAAAAGCTGTTTTAGTTTGGGTTCCCCCAAAAGCAGACCCTGAGACAAGGATTTAGGTGCAAGTAATTTGTATAGAAGTTGATTCCAGGAGGCACTGAGGGAGAGTTAGGGAAGGGAGTTAGAGATGGGAGGAGAGCCAATAAAGGGTAAATTAATGACCCAGTTACCTGTGTGAGCAGCTGAGACACATTCCTGCTGGGAACCCTCTGAGAGACTTGTGGAGCATACCTCAGAAGCATTTGCGGGAGGAGCAAGCAAGTGGGGCTCTTTGTTTCCTAACTCCTGTCCTCATTGACTGAGTGTCACTTCTATGAGGTTAAATTCCTGTGCACAGGTCAAATGAATTCCAGTGGCAGGAGAAGGCCCCCATGCAGAGATATGCAAGAAGCCCATAGGCATGTTGGGAAAATATCTGCAGGGGACCTTCCAGGTGGGCATGTTGGGGGGACTATCTGCAGGTGTTCTCCTAGGTGGGCCAAGGGGATATGAGTGGGGCACTAACCACATCTGCTGCAAGAACTCTCATCAGATTTGATTCACATCCTCTCTCTGAAACTGGCTAGCTGTTTGATCTTGGACAAGTTAGTTAATCTCTCTGCGCTTTGATTTCTTTATCTCAGAAAATAATAATAATAGCACACAAGTAGTGGCAGTTCCAGGTCTAGAGGTGCTAGGAAGGAGTGCTTAAGGACTGTCTAGAAGTTGCATTGCCATAGTCAGCACACTGTTTTTTTGTTTTGTTTTGTTTTTTGTCTGATAAGAATGCATGTTTATGTGGGGTGGTTGATGGAGAATACAGGGTTGCTAAACTTTCCCCAAGCTAGCTGCGTGAGCCTGCCATTATGCTTACCTTATAGAACTACTGTAAAGATAAAATGCCGGTAAAGCAAATGTGATTACATTACTCCCCTGCTTAAAACTCTTCAATGGTTTCCCACTGCTTTCAAGAAAAAGACCAAAATCTCTTAACACAAGATACAAGACCCTGTAAAAGCTGGCCCCTCCCTATCTCTCAGACATGCTTTCCTACTTTGCTCCTCCTCTCTTCTTTAAGTTCCTTGGATGTACTGTGTATCTGTTTGTCACAGGATCTTTGCATATGCTGTTCCTTCTGGAATGTTCCTCAGCCCTCACATCCGCAGGATGACCTGACCTTCTACCACTGGGACCCTGCCTTTAGGGTAAGGTTCCCACTCTTCTCATCACTTGGCCAGCTCTGCCTCCACCCCACTACTACCCCCACTCTCCCATCACCCGTTATCCTCCCTGGGTAGCAGGGAGTTGATTTCCAGGTGCCTTAAACTTCAGCTTCCCAACACAAAAGCCATTCCTAGGCTCAGGGTGTAAAACTCAGAACACAAAGGCTTCTTGAGATGGGAAAAGACAACGCCTCCTTATTCACTCCGACAGCACTAAGAACAAACACAAATTAATATCCTGCCAAAATTATCTCATCAAAAGCTAGTTTCATTTCTTACTTGTATTCATTCATTACTAATGTAGGAAAAAATTGTGTAATGCGTAAAATTCCTCCTATATATGTTTCATCTTTGCAAATTATTACTATTGTTCAGTAATAGTAATATTTTGTGAAATATTTCACAGTTCATTGACCATGGGCCTTTTCTGAGTACATTTCAATCAATGAAACTATTTGCTAATATCTGTTCTTCTTTCAATTCATCCAGAAAAAAATATTGAACTGTCAGTTTTTCTGAAGGATGGAAATAAATACTGATGGAAAACAGGAGACATTATGGCTGACACATTAACTTTTTTTTCTGTGTTCAAAAGAATCTCCCGAGAGCCTCTGCAGTGTGACATCACTGCTGGCTTCCTGCTAAAACTCAGTTGGCAACAATGAGCTATGTGATTTTTAAAAGAAATAATACATATAAATACTGATTAAAATGATTAAAATGTTGAGGAATGTTTGTGCTGCCCCACAGTAACTTTATCACAGCGCTCGTTCATCTGAAAAGGCTAAAGATTAGTGTTTATCAATCCTTTTATGGAACTGTTTGTGTTTTAAGTGGGTTTTATTTTATTTTTTTGTGCTGGCAGGGACTGGGCTACTTTATTATTTATTTATTTATATTTATTTATTTTTGACTGTGTTGGGTCTTCATTGCTGCGCATGGGCTTTTTCTAGTTACGGCGAGTGAGGGTTACTCTTCATTGCAGTACACAGGCTTCTCATTGAGGTGGCTTCTCTTGTTGTGGAGCACAGGCTCTAGGTGCGCTGGCTTCAGTAGTTGTGGCGCACTGGCTCAGTAGTTGTGGTTCATGGGCTCTAGAGAGCAGGCTCAGTAGTTGTGGCACAAGGGCTTAGTTGTTCCATGGCGTGTGGGACCTTCCCGGACCAGGGCTCAAACCTGTGTCCCCTGCATTGGCAGGCGAATTCTTAACCACTGCGCCACCAGGGAAGCCCTAAGTGGGTTTTAAAATCAGAATCTTTAAAACATTGTTATTATTGACAGTGATGGAATTAGAGAAATTCAGTGACTTTTTAAAAAATTAATTTATTTTTGGCTGAGTTGGGTCTTTGCTGTTGCACGCGGGCTTTCTCTAGTTGTGGTGAGCGAGGGCTACTCTTCATTGCGGTGAGCGGGCTTCTCATTGTTGTGGCTTCTCTTGTTGCGGAGCGCGGGCTCTAGGCATGCGGTCTTCAGTAGTTGCAGCACGCAAGCTCAGTAGTTGTGGTGCCCGGGCTTAGTTGCTCTGCGGCGTGTGGGATCTTCCTGGACCAGGGATCGAACCCGTGTCCCCTGCATTGGCAGGCGGATTCTTAACCCTGCACAACCAGGGCAGTCCCAATTCAGTGACTTTTGAAAGAGCTTCAATCAAGTTGAATCCCATAGGTTCTTAGGAATGTATCTCTCTAGGTTGGGACAAATAGCAAGTTTTTGCTATTGCTTTTAAAATCATTGCTTTTTGCTGGGCAAATGGACCCCAATTCTGGCTGTTTCCAACAGTGTCATTGGTGATCAGTGCAACTTGCTTCCATCTGCATAAGCAGGACTGGTGGGAGGAGCCCTCCTATGGGGTGATTGCCTGGGTTGCCAGGACCCAGTCCCTGTGAGGGGCCCACCAAAGAGAGCTTTGCTGGCATCTTTCCAAAGCTATACCTTTGGGTTTGTGCTTGGGTGAAGTATTACTTGGGCTGTGTTGGCTCAGTGCCTGGCTGTAGACAGAATATGCCTCCCCCCAGTCCCATTCATAGAGAATGTTTATATTTTCATGTGTCTGCTTTCCCACCTACCAAAAACATGGGCACAAAAATCATGAAAGAGTCTTATCTACCATTCACCCATTCTTTTAGTAAATAAATAAATAAATAAATATGCACTGAGCCCCTTCCCAAGGACAATGTTACTTGGCGTTGCAACTGCCGGCCCTTGTTAGCCTGAGGCTGACAAACTGCTTAACTTCTCCCATTCTGTCAACCAGAATTTTGTTTTTTTTTTTTTTTTTTGCAGTACGCGGGCCTCTCACTGTTGTGGCCCCTCCCATTGCGGAGCACAGGCTCCGAACATGCAGGCTCAGCGGCCATGGCTCACGGACCCAGCCGCTCCGCGGCATGTGGGATCTTCCCGGACCGGGGCACGAACCTGCGTCCCCTGCATCGGCAGGCGGACTCTCAACCACTGCGCCACCAGGGAAGCCCAGGCCAGCTCTTTCTGACCTCTCCATTCTACCTTGTCTTCAGCTTTCTTGGTTTCTCAATATCCCACTCCCCTACCCAATTTTACCCCCATTTCTTGGTCTGTCTTTTCTTGCCATACTGCTTTTGCTATTTGGAACCCATATAGGACACAAGTCTAGGGCTCTGGCCTCTAATGTAATAAACCACTTTTTTTCTCCAGAGTAGCCTGGAAGTTCTTTGATGTCAGGGATGTATTTTTTCCTCTTTGTGTCCTCAGAGCCCAGAAATGTACCTAATACATGGTAGCATCTGGAAATATGGCTGGAAGAAAAAAAAATGAATGTGGCTATATGACACATTCAATTAGCAGCAATGTATCAATGCCAAGTCTCACACACACCCTTTCCCACTGACTGTGCTCCATCATTAGAGAAAAAAAGAGACCAGAGCTGGGGGTAGAGGGACTTTCTTTTCTAGAAGTCAGAAGCTCTGTGCCATCCATGCTGATGTGTTTACTTTCATTGGAATTCTTTGAAAACTGTTGTCTCCTTCTCCAGTAAAAATGAAATTTCACCATGAATTCCACTTTCTTTCTTTTTTAGGAATCATCCTCTTTGGCAACACTACCTTGATTCCTCCCTGAGCCTCTTATTTTTTATTTTTAGTAAAAAGAGCATCATTTTCAGACTCAGTGCCCTTGGAAGTGACCCTGTCCCTTCAAGCCACAGACTCTTCTCTCTGTTTACTTCTGGCATCAGCCACCAGTGCTCTCTGTAGTGATAGGATCTGTGGCCCAAACAGCTATATATGTAAATTCTACAGTAATCTCTTCAACTCATACTGACCAAGTCACTGAGATGACTTTCAGCTCATGGCTGCCAGGTCAATCATTATATTCAACTTTCATTTACCAGCCGTCCCTCTCTAGTATGATTTTTCTCCTGGAAACTTGCAAATATTTCAAATCCTGCATTTATATTTTGACACATTCATCCCACCTGTCTCTCATCAACCCACAGTGAGTTTTAGACAGAATCTTTTTGCCACAGTTCCCGCCTTAGGAAATGATGACATGCAAACCCAAGCTGGGTCTGTCACACGTATTCCTTTGGTGTGACGTGTGGGTGGACTATTGGTGGCATTAAATAGGCCAGAGGCATGGCAGACAGGCTTTAGGCTAACTTCCTTATTCTTAAGGAAATTTTATCAAGAACTTACAGGCTTATATATTTGGTATCTAGGTGAAGTTGGAAAAGAAGAATTTTGAAATAAAAAAAAGCTCGTAAAATCATTTAGTGACATTCTCTAATATACAGATGAGAACAAAGCAAGCTCAGAGAAGTCGAATGAGTAGATAGTGACAGGATCAGTAATAATTATGGATTTTCCTTTAGTAAATTGGGGATTTAGTGGGACACAAATACCCAGAATTCCTGGGGCCTCTTATAACAAGCAAGGCACAACTATATCTTCTATTGAACACAAAGACCCATTTCCTTGCTGTGGACTCTTCACGGTTCAGCCTAAAGCAGTGGGAATGACATACCAAAAACTGGATTGATATTAGAGCTATGCAGATAGGCTATTGTAAATATAGTTTAAATCCAGTTTGAATCCGTAATTGGTAGAGAAAATTATGTAGAAGGGTTTCTTTAGCACATTTAAAAGTGAAAGACGATAGTAGCAACCGAAGCAAGAAGCACAAGAGTAACGGCAGAAGCGTCAGCACTGAGTACTATGCAAGCATGGAAAACAAGTCTTTATGGAAAAGAGTCAAGAGAGAAATCTGTAACACAAAAAAATGCTGAGACTCTTTCTTTTTCTTTTTAAATTGCAGAAAAAATAAAAAAATTGCAAGCAGCAGCAACAACAAAAACAACAAAACCTGTACTAAAGGCTAAAACCAGATGCAGAATGGTTTACTAAGAGACCAGAGGAAGATATCAAGGGCTGGTCAGCAGCTCAACGATGTCAGCAATGACTCAGGCTCTTACACTTTTCCTCCCCCTCGTTCCTCAGCATGTTGACTCCATCCTGTGACCACCTATGGTCAACATGGGGGTCCAACCATCTTTTCCCTTACGTTGGCGTCACAAGTAATAAAGAAAAGGGCAGTACAATGCAGCTAGCTCTCCTTTTACGGCTATCTTTTTATAAGGAGGTAAAATCTGTCCCAGGAGCTCTTAGCAGCTACCTATCCATTTCATTGGCTAGACTGGGCAACATGGCTACACTTGGCTGTAAGGAAAGCTGGGCCCATGAATAAGGGACAGAAAGGAATGGGATTCCATAACTGGCTTAGACTTATAATCTTTCATCTGTTGGGGTGGTGAAGGGGCCTAATTTCTCTGAGGTCGATGGATTTTCTTCCACAAAATCAGGGCTCTGTTAGTAAGGGAAAGACAGGATATTAGGTAGGATACAATGAGTAAGGCTATAAACATGAAGTACTTGCTTTACGAAGAAACTGAATTTAGGAGTTACTGCCATTAGACAATATCTCTTACAGGCCTTTGTCTTCTGGTCTTCAGGCCTTGGGGTTACTGAAGCGAGCCTGCGCTTCCGTCAGGAGGCTTTTCCTTTTTGCTATTCAGGTCTGCATGAAGTCTGAAAATGGCTTAACTGTATATTTTTCTTTTGAATCCTAGTCCTTATATATCAGTTAGGTAAGGTGGAAGAAATAGACCCAAAATAAAGTGACTTTAAAAAGAGAGTGGCTTCTCTTGGTAGGAATGTAAATTGGGGCAGCCGCTATGGAAAACAGTACAGAGGTTCCTCAACAAACTAAATATAGAGCTGCCATATGACCCAGCAATCCCACTCCTGGACATATATCCAGAGAAAACTATAATACGAAAAGATACATGCAATCCTCTGTTCATACCAGCACTATTTACAATAGCTAAGACCTAGAAACAACCTAAATATCCATCGACAGATGAATGGATAAAGAAGATGTGGTATATTATGGAATATTACTCAGCCATAGAAAAGAAAGAAATAATGCCATTTGCAGCAATATGGATGGACCCAGATATTATCATACAAAACGAAGTAAGTCAGAAAGAGAAAGACAAATACCATATGATATCACTTATATGTGGAAGCTAAAATATGACACAAATGAACATAATCTATGAAATAGAAGCAGACTTACAGACATAGAGAACAGGCTTGTGGTCGCCAAGGGGGAGGTGACATGGGGGTAGGGAAGGATTGGGAGTTTGGGATTAGCAGACACAAACTATTATATACAGGATGGAAAAACAACATGGTCCTAATGTGTAGCACAGGGAACTATATTCAATATCCTGTGATAAACCATAATGGACAAGAATATATATATGTATAACTCAGTCACTTTGCTGTATAGCAGAAATTAACACAACATTGTAAATCAACTATACTTCAATAAAATTTAAAAAAAGAGAGTGGCTTATCTCTCTTGGCACAAGTGCAGAGGTAGATAGTTCAGAGCTGGTATTGTGGCTCTGTCCACAAAGTCCTCAGGGTTATAGGCTCCTTCTATCTCATTGCTTTCCCATAAGCCTCTGAAGGTTAAATTATAAACCAAGTTGGCTACTCTAGGAGTAGTCAACACATCTGCGTTCCAGTCAACAGGAAGGAGGATGGGAAGAAAACAAACTCATGTTCTATCTACTTTATAAGGGATGCTACATTATACTTACTCTTACTGTCAATTAACCAGCACTTAGTCACAGGGCCACATCTAGCTGCAAGGGAGGCTGGAAAATATTGTCTTTTTTCTGAGTGGTCATGTGTCCAGCTAAGATAGGATATTCTGTTATATAAAATGTGAGAGATTCTATTTCTGTGAGGAAAACAGCCTGGATATTGAGGGATAGCCAGCAGTCTCTGCCTTCTCCTCCTTTATTGTATTTAGTTCACCTGGGCCAAGTCAGAAATTCTCTTGAAATTAAATCCAATGCACTAAATCTCAGTGGGAATATTAACAGATTTCATGGAGCTGATAGCATCAGAGGGAAAAATAGTCATTGATGAAAAGCATATCTGAAACCAGGCTATATGCACTCCAATTATGCAGACCTTATGAAAATACAACAGCTTGTGGCATGAATAAATACTCAAAAATAGGAGTTTTAGAACTGAAAGACTAAAGATTTTCAGGAGCTATTGAATGAATGCAAGATGTTAACTTTGATTCTGTGAAGCATTGATTTTGTGTATATTAACATGAAATCAAAATTATACTTACACCAATAATTTTCATCAAAAAAAGTATTTTCTAGAAAACTATTTTTTAAATGGATCATTAAAGCATTATAAATAGAAGTCCCTGAACACTCTTGGACCCAATCAAAAATACTTTTCTTTTGTGAGAAATTCATGAGAAATTTTTTGATAGACTTCTGAGATTTAGCTTTAAGAAGTAATATGCAAAGTAAGGTAAGCCAAAGTGGGGCTGGGGGTATATTTTCCCTTCAGTTGCTGGCCTGGGTATTTTACAAGTTTGATGGGTTCTTCTCCATCTAAAGATAAATACTATATTTAAAAATATCTGAAGACTGAAGCTACAAAAGCAAAACTAGAGATAGAGAATTTAAAAAAGACAGTGAGTTTCGATTCTTTAAATTTTCATTTTTTTTCAAGATAACCTTTATTTATTTATTTATTTTTCATGTTTGAAAATGAAACATTTATTGCTGTGTTTATGTATCAAGTATATAAACTGACTTGATTTACCTTTTTCTATGTATTTTGAGGTATAAGAAACTGACATTAAAATATCAGGGTTTTTATAATTTAATCTTTCAAATTAAAACCAAAGGATCTCCTCTGTAGGAAAGGTGGCACTTACATAATTATAATTTCAAGTGTTGTGCAAATAACCTTCAAGAACACACACCATATTTTACATAAACCAGAGTCTTAGAAATTGATTTCTTTAAAAAAAAAGATTACATTTTTTCATAATAATTTATTCTGTAAAAGCTGACTTTTCCTACATAACCATGAGAAACAGGTAGAAAGAAAAAAAGACAATGGAAGGGGGTCTTTATTTTTATGAGTACAAATATAACAAAGTGTCAGTTGAGACATGGTGGTGATTGGTACTATATGAATGACTCAGAAAAACAAAATAGCTCATATCAAGTGATTTGCTGTCTTGGCTCTAGTTGTTTAACTGCCACATACAGAGTTTTAACTGCACACTTTTCTAGTTTTCTGAGTTCTTTTTAGCCCGAATCATCAAAATGAGAAAACTTCTACATCTAAACCAACTTTTTATAACTTGTTAATATCAGAAATGACCATGCTCGTGACTGCAATCCAAGTTTTAAAATTCTATTTGAAATCTTTAATATAAAACATAGTACTTTCTGGAGCAAATTTCATTATGCCAATTTAATGCCATGATCAACTTTATATTATAGTTAAACTGTCTTGTTTTTCCATTTTTACTAAAATCATTTTAGCTGGAATCAATTCCAGTTCTTTTACATTTGAAGTTATAATTCAGTATTATTTTTTCTCTTCATGAAATATACTAGCCATTGGAGCTTCTGACATCATGAACTTTCTTTTGTGGGTAATTAACCAAGGCCTATTTTTTTTTCTGCACAAACTTTGTAGATCTAAATTTTGACATGAATATTTGATTTTTTTTTTTTTTTCCGCGATACGCGGGCCTCTCACTCTTGTGGCCTCTCCCGTTGCGGAGCACAGGCTCCGGACGCGCAGCCTCAGCGGCCAAGGCTCACAGGCCCAGCCGCTCCGCGGCATGTGGGATCTTCCCGGACTGGGGCACGAACCCGTGTCCCCTGCATCAGCAGGCGGACTCTCAACGACTGCGCCACCAGGGAATCCCTGAATATTTGATTTTTACATCAACTTTTACTAAACGACAAATTTTACCTTGTATTTCTCGGCTTTTTCAGTTTTCAATGTTACCAATCAGTAGTTCTTTTTCAGCCAGTGTTTATTCTACAATAAAATTGTGTCCAGTTTTAGTCAATGTTAATTTCATTTTGTATTGATTATTTTTATCAAGTCCAGTTTTTCCTGTCAATCTAGCCGCAGTATTCTTGGTATTCAGATAGCCAGGCCAGGGAATTCCTTGGTGGTCCAGTGGGTAGGACTCTGCACTTTCACTGCTGAGGGCCAGGGTTCAATCCCTGGTCGGGGAACTAAGATCTGGCAAGCAGTGTGGAGCTGCAAAAAAAAAAGAAAAAGAAAAAAGAAAAAGCCAGGCCAAAACAACAAAAAAGTGATAAGTAACTACTCTGACAAATTTGGTGGCTTTATGAAACAGAATGTTTTTTTAAGAAGATGTTGGGGGTAGGAGTTTATTAATTTTATTTAGTTTTGCTGTGTTGGGTCTTCATTTCTGTGCGAGGGCTTTCTCTAGTTGTGGCAAGCGGGGGCCGCTTTCATCGTGGTGCGCGGGCCTCTCACTATCGTGGCCTCTCTTGTTGCGGAGCACAGGCTCCAGATGCGCAGGCTCAGTAGTTGTGGCTCACGGGCCTAGTTGCTCCGCGGCATGTGGGATCCTCCCAGACCGGGGCTCGAACCCGTGTCCCCTGCATTAGCAGGCAGATTCTCAACCACTGCACCACCAGGGAAGCCCTATGAAACAGAATTTGACAATGGAACAGATCCTAGGAATCACCTAGTTCAATCCTTTCATTTAACAAGTGAAAAAACAGGTGTAGAGAGGTCACATGACTTGCCAGAGAGAGGTTAGAAAGGCTTGAGCAAAGGCAGTGATTAGTTAGAATGGAGGTGATGGGCAGATGTGATAAATATTGAAGAGATCAAGATCAGGACAAGGAGAGGAACAAGTCTGGGATGATGCTGGATTTCAGGCTTTGGTGAGTGGGTCGACATTGATGCTGTTAACTGAGACAGAATACTTGAGTAGGTTAGGGTTGGGGGCCAGGGTAGATAATGAGTTCAGTTTTAAATGTCCAGTTTGAGATGCCAACTGGATATCTCAGTGGAATTTGAGTACTTCAATAAGAAATTTTGAAAGGCTTGGGTGGTGAGATAGGCTTGGGAGTTATCAGCTTACAGGTGATAGTCACATGAAAGTAGACAAAAATCACCATCCTGGGAAGATATCCATCAAGGAGGCAAAGTTGTAGCTTGCAGGCCTCATCTGGCCTGCAGATGCATTTTGTTTGATCCAAAAAAGAGTTCAACAAAATTTGAATTAGTTACCAACATTTGAAATTTGAGAGATTTCATGTATCTGCATATTGATTTCTCTTTAAAAATGGGAGGATCTATCACTAGGAAAGATTGCTGGTTGGCAAAAATCAATTAGAGCTGAGTAGGGACCATGAGCTCCAGTTCTTCACAGTCTCTATCCACGAGGTTCATTCCTTTGTGTTCACTGCCTGGGCACTGTAGGCTTTTGGGCGTGCAGCCCCTGATGTAGCATAAGAAGATCAAGGGGTAAAGAGTTAAGGAAAGGGAAAGGAAAAAGGAGCCCCTTGATGGAAACTGAGGGGAGATGATCACAAAGGTAAGAGGAGAACTGAGAGGGCTTGGTAACAAAGAAGCAAAGGGATCAGGGTGGAAAGGAGGAGGAGAAAATCTTGTGAAGTATTAGAAATTGTCTTAGCTGTGTTATCCAGCTATTTGCAAAAGCCCAAAATTTAGAAGTCATTTTGACACCTTTCTTTCCCTATGGCCTTATCTATCTCCAAGTCTGTCATATCTACCTCCAAATTATTCCTTAAATTTGTTCACTTCTCTCCATCATTTCTTACCTGGTCATTACAAAAGCAACTGTTCTCTTTGAACCCTTTCTCGGACTCCAAATCGTTTATTCTTATACACAGCAGGCAGGGTGATCTTATAAAACCAGATCCTGTCACTTGCATGTTTAAAACTCTTCACTGGCTTCCCATTATAGTTAAAATAAAATCCATGCCTCCTGCAAAGAAACTTTGCGAGATCAGAACTCTCCTTGCCTTGTTAATCTCATCTTCTATTCTTCCCCTAGCCTATTTTCTCACTTTCTCAAGGGCACCACTACATTCAGTCCCCTCCCCATAGCTTTCCATCATTCTCTTGGTTGTTCTTGCTCCAGATCTTCATAGAGCTGGCTTCTTCCCTTCTCAGCTTAATGAGCCTCTTCATAGGGCACTTCTCTGACATCCTCCTTTAGTTTTTGAGTAACTTACATGATTTTTTTGGTTTTTAAGTGAAAATAAAAGTTATGTTTACACTATACTGTAGTCTATTAAGTGTGCAATAGCATTATGTAAAAAAAATACTTATCTTAATTAAAAATACTTTATTGCTAAAAAATGCTAACTATTATCTGACAATGGCAGGGTTGCCCAGTGGCATAAAGTGAAGGGCAATAAAATGAGATGCGCCTAAAATATCTTTGGTGAATTATTCAATGTTTGCTTTCTCCATGAGAAAGCATTGTGTCTGTTTTGTCATCGCTGTATCCCAGATTCTGTAACAGTGCTTGCCTGGAACACAATAGGACTTAAATAAACTGTGCTGGAACGAACGAGTATACAAACAAGAGTTATATACGGAAGAGGAAGAGCAAAATAAAGAATAAAAAGTCCATGTCTGTATTTCAATAACATTTTTTTTATTAAGTCCCTATAAGATTTTGCAACTAGGAGTAGGAGGGTAAGACGGCGACCCCACAAAATCCAAAACAAGCCTTTTTCACGCCTTCCCAAGCCCCAGGCAGCTCCGCGCCTGCGCAGACCTCCACTGCCCCACCCCCTGCACTCAAGGGGCGGGGCCAGGCGGACGGCGGCTCGGGCGCGCGAGGATGACGTCACTCGGCGCGTGCCCGGGTAGCCTGTGGTAACACCTAGTCTGCGGAAGTGGAGACGAGCGGGCAGGCGGCTGACACAGGTAACCTGAGCGCTCCCTGTTGGGTCCCTGCCTTCCTCTCCAGCGGCACCTGGATGGCGGCGGGGTCAGCAGCGTCCCGTTTTGAAGGCAGCCAGGAGGCCACCCCTACCCTCATCTTTCTTGATCACCTGGGTTCCCATTCCCTCTCAGTCCTTCCAGGCTTCTGAAGCTGAACCAGTTCTGGGGACTGGGCTGAGCCTGCCACTTCTTTCCGCCTCCACCCTCGGGTGGTGATGGGCTCTGACGCTCCTCTCCCCGGTGGCACAGACATTTCCCAGACTGCAGTTGCCGCCTCCTTCCTCTGTTGCCTCCAAGGCCCACCTAACCCGCCTCTCTCCGCTCCTAGCCCCACAGGGCTCATCTCCAATCTTGTTTAAGGAGACAGAACAGTTTCCGATTCTGTTCATTTCCACTTGCAGTGACACCCGGCCACCTTCCCTCCTCCCCGAGGATCCTTACTGAGAGCACCAAGTTTTGAGTTATTGTGTCCCTAAAGAGCATTCGTTCACTGTCAGTCTGGAGTTTTGCTCATTAAGGCATATGTTTGTTGGGTAAGGGGGTGGCGCAGTAATGTGAAAATATATTGCTATAATAAATGATCCACATGGCATCCAGTCAACCGTCGAGATAGATGAAACAGTTACAGCATTTCATTAAAATGCTCCTGTCCTGTATTTCTTTTTTGTTTTCAAGCAATGATTACAATTATCGTCGCAAAAGTAGCCGTCAAAATAAATAAGCAACAGTACCCAACTAGGAATGTTTAGACCGCCAAAAAATGATAGGATTCGTATTGTTGATAAAGGAATGCGGGTTATTACAAAACCAAACAGAAAAGATATGGGTGGGGAAACAGGATTCCGACGTTTTTGTCTCATTTGATGATTTGGTTTTGTATTTTCTTGTACTTTCATATGCTCCATTTTTGAATAGGGCATATGGTACTGTACTTACTGTAATTCTGAGAAGCCTATGAATGACTTGCTAATTGGTAAGATTAGGCTCTTACATTTGGGGGACAAAGTAGAAAAAGGTTAGGGAATAATAGTAGTCGCTGTTTGTTGACCATCTGCTATATTCCAGGGACTGTGTTCAGCACTTTGCATGTGTTTTTTCCTTAGCTCACACAAGAACCTTGTGAGTTAGGAATTAGTATCCTCAACTTACAGGGAAGGAAACTTTGGTTCAGGTATGTGAAATTAACTTGCCAAAAATTCATGGTAACTATACTGGTGGAGACAAGCTTGAAGTTCAGTTCTATGTATGAGTTGAAAGCCTGTACTTTTTTTTTTTTATAACTCACTATGAGTGATCAGATTCTAGGCTTTTTACAATAATGACACAATTCTATGAGTTTATTCACTCATCTATCCAAATGATTTGACACTTTCTAATATCTTTAGTATTAAGTTCTTATATACCTAGAATCAAAACACATGGAAACCTTAATTTATTTATGATCCCCCACACACACCACACACACACACACACACCACACACATACCATATTTCATTAAGAATGAGATAATTGGCAAATAAGATTGCTCAGTAACTTTCTGTTTAGAGCTCTCAGGGAATGAGTAATTTTGGACAGTTGAAAGTTTTACCCCTTTAGAAATGAAAATCATATTGACAGTTTTGGATGGAAAAAATTTAAATGCACTAAATAATTCTTTGCCTTCTAAAACAGTAAGTATACTGAACATATTTTAACTTTCCCTTATGTCTCAGAGCAGTCATTATGAATCTCATTTATTGTTGTGTTGTGATTTGGTGATTTCCTCAGGACATTTGTTATATTTGGCCCCCAAACTGCTTTGCATTTTGAGTTTTCCTAGACTTTATGTAGTGTACTCCTTAATATCACCAAGAGATTGTAAACCATAGCAATTAAAATTAAGGACCGGGAAAGCACACTTGCAGGATTCCAGTCCTTACTCTGCCACTTACTAGTAGGACAGTGAGCCCAGACAACGTGGTTGACCCCTCTACACCTCAGTTTCCTCATTTGTAAAATGGGAATAATAAGAATACTTGTTGTCTGAGGTTGCTGTGAGGGATGTGAGTTAGTAGTATATGTAAAGAGGTTATAACAAACCACGCATATTCTAAGAGCCATGTAAGTGTTTCTAATATTATTATTAGTCTGGTTTTGGCTTTTTGTTCTTTGAATATTGTATTCTAGTTCTTTGAAAAATTTTTTTCTAATTTATTTTTATTTTTTTAATTGACATATAGTTGATTTACAATGTTCTGTTATTTTCAAGTGTACAGCAAGGTGATTCAGTTATACATACATATATATATTCTTTTCCATTATAGATTATTACAAAACATTGAATATAGTTCCCTGTGCTACACAGTAGGTCCTTGTTGTTAATCTATTTTATATGTAGTAGTATGTATCTGTTAATCCCAAACTCCTAATTTATCCCTCCTGCCTCTTTCAACTTTGGTAACCATAAGTTTGTTTTCTGTGCCTATGAGTCTATTTCTGTTTTGTAAATAAGTTTGTTTGTATCCTTTTTTTAGATTCCACATATAAGTGATATCATATGGTATTTGTCTTTCTCTGTCTGACCTACTTCACTTAGTATGGTAATCTCTAGGTCCATCCATATTGCCATCCATATTGCTGCACATGGCATGATTTCATTCTTTTTATGACTGAGTAATATTCCATTGTACATATATACCACATCTTCTTTATCCATTCATCTGTTGATGGACCTTTAGTTTGCTTCCATACCTTGGCTATTGTAAATAGTGCTGCTGTGAACATTGGGGTGCATATATCTTTTTCAATTAGAGTTTTTGTCTTTTCTGAATATATGCCCAGGAGTGGGATTGCAGGATCATATGGTAATTCTAATTTTAGATTTTTAGGGAACCTTCATACCGTTCTCTATAGTGGCTGCACCAGTTTATATTCCTACCAACAGCGTAGGAGGGTTCCTTTTTCTCCACACCCTCTCCAGCATTTATTATTTGTAGACAATTTAATGATGGCCATTCTGACTGGTGTGAGGTGATACCTCACTGTAGTTTTGATTTGCATTTCTCTATGAAAATTGTTATTCTTTGAATAGTATTTGATATGTGGTAATTACAAGAAAATTAAATTATACTAACTAGAATCCTGTATCCTAACCTGTATGTTAATTAATTAATTTCTTTCTAGTTTGCTGATCTCTGCTTTATTTTCTTACTTTTTAACATCCTTATTGGAATATAATTGCCTTCAATGGTGTGTTAGTTTCTGCTTTATAACAAAGTGAATCAGCTATACGCATACATATATCCCCATATCTTTTCCATCTTGCGTCTCCCTCCCACCCTCCCTATCCCACCCCTCTAGGTGGTCACAAAGCACTGAGCTGATCTCCCTGTGCTATACAGCTGCTTCCCACTAGCTATCTGTCTTACATTTGGTAGTGTATATATGTCCATGCCACTCTATCACTTCATCCCAGCTTACCCTTCCCCCTCCCTGTGTCCTCAAGTCCATTCTCTATGTCTGCATCTTTATTCCTGTCCTGCCTCTAGGTTCTTCAGAACCTTTTTTTTTTATTTTCTAGATTCGATATATATGTGTTAGCATACGGTATTTGTTCTTCTATTTCTGACTTACTTCACTCTGTATGACAGACTCTAGGTCCATTCACCTCACTACAAATAACTCAATTTCGTTTCTTTTTATGGCTGAGTAATATTCCATTGTATATATGTGCCACATCTTCTTTATCCATTCATCTGTCGATGGACACTTAGATTGCTTCCATGTCCTGGCTATTGTAAACAGTGCTGCAGTGAACATTGTGGTACATGACTCTTTTTGAATTATAGTTTTCTCAGGGTATACACCCAGTATGGGGATTGCTGGGTCATATGGTAGTTCTGTTTTTACTTTTTAAGGAACCTCCATACTGTTCTCCATAGTGGCTGTATCAATTTACATTGCCATCAACATTGCAAGAGGGTTCGCTTTTCTCAACACCCTGTCCAGAATTTATGTTTGTAGATTTTTTGATGATGGCCATTCTGACTGCTGTGAGGTGATACCTCATTGTACTTTTGATTTGCATTTCTCTAATGATTAGTGATGTTGAGCATTCTTTCATGTGTTTGTTAGCTATCTGTATATCTTCTTTGGAGAAATATCTATTTAGGTCTTCTGCCCATTTTTGGATTGGCTTGTTTTTTTGATATTGAGCTTCATGAGTTGCTTGTAAATTTTGGAGATTAGTCCTTTGTCAGTTGCTTCATTTGCAAATATTTTCTCCCATTCTGAGGGTTGTCCTTTCGTCTTGTTTATGGTTTCTGTTGCTGTGCAAAAGCTTTTAAGTTTCATTAGGTCCCATGTGTTTATTTTTGTTTTGATTTCCATTTCTCTAGGAGGTGGGACAAAAAGGATCTTGCTGTGATTTATGTCATACAGTGTTCTGCCTATGTTTTCCTCTAAGAGTTTGATAGTTTCTGGCCTTACATTTAGGTCTTTAACCCATTTTGAGTTTATTTTTGTGTATGGTGTTAGGTAGTGTTCTAATTTTATTCTTTTACATGTAGCTGTCCAGTTTTCCCAGCATCACTTATTGAAGAGGCTGTCTTTTCTCCACTGTATATTCTTGCCTCCTTTATCAAAAATAAGGTGACCATATATGCATGGGTGTATCTGTGGGCTTTCCATCCTGTTCCATTGATCTATATTTCTGTTTTTGTGCCAGTACCATACTGTCATGATTACCGTAGCTTTGAGGTATAGTCTGAAGTTGGGGAGCCTGATTCCTCCAGTTTTGTTTTTCTTTCTCAAGATTGCTTTGGCTATTCGGGGTCTTTTGTGTTTCCATACAAATTGTGAAATTTTTTGTTCTAGTTCTGTGAAAAATTCCATTGGTAGTTTGATTGGGATTGCACTGAATCCGTAGATTGCTTTGGGTAGTAGAGTCATTTTCACAATGTTGATTCTTCCAATCCAGGAACATGGTATGTCTCTCCATCTGTTGGTATCATCTTTAATTTCTTTCATCAGTGTCTTATAGTTTTCTGCATACAGGTCTTTTGTCTTCTTAAGCAGGTTTATTCCTAGGTATTTTATTCTTTTTGTTGCAGTGGTAAATGGGAGTGTTTCCTTAATTTCTCTTTCAGATTTTCCATCATTCGCGTATAGGAATGCAAGAGATTTCTGTGCATTAATTTTGTATCCTGCTACTTTACCAAATTCATTGATTAGCTCTGGTAATTTTCTGGTAGTGTCTTTAGGATTCTCTGTGTATAGTATCATGTCATCTGCAAACAGTGACAGCTTTACTTCTTTTTTTCCAATTTGGATTCCTTTTATTTCTTCTTCTCTGATTGCTGTGGCTAAAACTTCCAAAACTATGTTGAATACTAGTGGTGACAGTGGGCAACCTTGTTTTGTTCCTGATCTTAGTGGAAATGGTTTCAGTTTTTCACCATTGAGAACGATGTTGGCTGTGGGTTTGTCCTATATGGCCCTTATTATGTTGAGGGTTACCCTCTATTAGGTATACCTAATACCTAATACCTAATACCTAATACCCTCCCTCTATTCCTACTTTATGGAGGGTTTTTATCATAAATGGGTGTTGAATTTTGTCCACAGCTTTTTCTGCATCTATTGAGATGGTCATATGGTTTTTCTCCTCCAGTTTGTTAATATGGTGTATCACATTGACTGATTTTCATATATTGAAGAATCCTTGCGTTCCTGGGATAAACCCCACTTGATCATGGTGTATGATCCTTTTAATGTGCTTTTGGATTCTGTTTGCTAGTATTTTGTTGAGGATTTTTGAATCTATGTTCATCAGTGATATTGGCCTGTAGTTTTCTTTCTTTGTGACATCTTTGCCTGGTTTTGGTGTAGGGTGTTGGTGGCCTCGGAGAATGAGTTTGGGAGTGTTCCTCCCTGTGATATATTTTGGAAGAGTTTGAGAAGGATAGGTGTTAGCTCTTCTCTAAATGTTTGATAGAATGTGCCTGTGAAGCCATCTGGTCCTGGGCTTTTGTTTGTTGGAAGACTTTTAATCACAGTCTCAATTTCAGTGCTTGTGATTGGTCTGTTCGTATTTTCTATTTCCTCCTGGTTCAGTCTCAGGAGGTTGTGCTTTTCTAAGAATTTTTCCATTTTTGCAGGTTGTCAATTTTATTGGCATATAGTTGCTTGTAGTAATCTCTCATGATCCTTTGTATTTCTGCAGTGTCAGTTGTTATTTCTCCTTTTTCATTTCTAATTCTATTCATTTGAGTCTTCTCCCTGTTTTTCTTGATGAGTCTGGCTAATGGTTTATCAATTTTGTTTATCTTCTCAAAGAACCAGCTTTTAGTTTTATTGATTTTTGCTATCGTTTCCTTCATTTCTTTTTCATTTATTTCTGATCTGATCTTTATGATTTCTTTCCTTCTGCTAACTTTGGGGGTTTTTTGTTCTTCTTTCTCTAATTGCTTTAGCTGTAAGGTTAGGTTGTTTCTTTGAGGTGTTTCTTGTTTCTTGAGTTAGGGTTGTATTGCTACAAACTTCCCTCTTAGAACTGCTTTTGCTGCATCCCATAGGTTTTGGGTCATTGTGTTTTCATTGTCATTTGTTTCTAGGTATTTTTTGATTTCCTCTTTGATTTCTTCAGTGATCTCTTGCTTACTAAGTAGTGTATTGTTTAGCCTCCATGTATTTGTATTTTTTACAGATTTTTTCCTCTAATTGATATCTAGTCTTATGGTGTTGTGGTTGGAAAAGATACTTGATACGATTTCAGTTTTCTTAAGTTTATGAAGGCTTGAATTGCGGCCCAACATGATCTTTCCTGGAGAATGTTCCATGAGCACTTGAGAAGAAAGTGTATTCTGTTTTTGATGAATGGAATGTCCTGTAAATATCAATTAAGTCCTTCTTGTTTAATGTATCATTTAAAACTTGTGTCTCCTTATTTATTTTCATTTTGGATGGTTTGCCCATTGGTGAAAGTGGGGTGTTAAAGTCCCGTACTATTATTGTGTTACTGTCAATATCCCCTTTTATGGCTGTTAGCATTTGCCTTATGTATTGAGGTGCTCCTATGTTGGGTGCATGAATATTTATAATTTTTATATCTTCTTGGATTGATCCCTTGATCATTATGTAGTGTCCTTCTTTGTCTCTTGTAATAGTCTTTATATAAAGTCTATTTTGTCTGTTATGAAAATTGCTACTCCAGCTTTTTTTGACTTCCATTTGCATGGAATATCTTTTTCCATTCTCTCACTTTCTGTCCGTATGTGTCCCTAGGTCTGAAGTGGGTCTCTTGTAGACAGCAAATATACGGGTCTTGTTATTGTATCCATTCAGCCAGTCTGTGTCTTTTGGTTGGAGCGTTTAATCCATTTACATGTAAGGTACTTATAGATGTGTATGTTCCTATTACCATTTTCTTAATTGTTTTGGGTTTGTTATTGTAGGTCTTTTCTTTCTCTTGTGTTTCCTGCCTAGAGAAGTTCCTTCAGCATTTGTTGTAAAGCTGGTTTGGTGGTGCTGAATTCTCTTAGCTTTTGCTTGTCTGTAAATATTTTAATTTCTCCTCAAATCTGAATGAGATCCTTGCTGGGTAGAGTAATCTTGGTTGTAGGTTTTTCCGTTTCATCACTTTAAGTATGTCCTGCCACTCCCTCTGGTTTGCAGAGTTTCTGCTGAAAGATCAGCTGTTAACCTTTTGGGGATTCCCTCGTATGTTAATAGCTGCTTTTCCCTCGCTGCTTTTAATATTTTTTCTTTGTATTTAATTTTTGATAGTTTGATTAATATGTATCTTGCAGTGATTCTCCTTGGGTTTATCATGTATGGGACTCTCTGTGCTTCCTGGACTTGATTAACTATTTCCTTTCCCATATTAGGGAAGTTTTCAACTATAATCTCTTCAAATATTTCCTCAGTCCCTTTCTTTTTCTCTTCTTCTTCTCGGACCCGTATAATTTGAATGTTGGTGCGTTTAATGTTGTCCTAGTGGTTTCTGAGACTGTCCTCAATTCTTTTCATTCTTTTTTCTTTATTCTGCTCTGCAGTAGTTATTTCCACTATTTTATCTTCCAGGTCACTTATCTATTCTTCTGCCTCAGTTACTCTGCTATTGATTCCTTCTAGAGAATTTTTAACTTCATTTATTGTGTTGTTCATGATTGTTTGTTTGCTCTTTAGTTCTTCAAGTTCCTTGTTAAACGTTTCTTGTATTTTTTCCAATCTATTTCCAGGATTTTGCATCATCTTTCCTATGTTTACTCTGAATTCTTTTTCAGGTATACTGCCTGTTTCCTCTTCATTTGTTTGGTCTGCAGGGATTTTACCTTGCTTCTTCACCTGCTGTGTTTCTCTGTCTTCTCATTTGGCCTAACTTACTGTGTTTGGGGTCTCCTTTTTGCAGGCTGCAGGTTTGTAGTTCCCGTTGTTTTTGCTGTCTGCCTCCAGTGGTAAGGTTGGTTCATTGGGTTGTGTAGGCTTCCTGGTAGAGGGGACCAGTGCCTGTGTTCTGGCGGATGAGGCTGGATCTTGTCTTTCTCGTGGGCAGGACTGTGTCCGGTGGTGTGTTTTGGGGTGTCTGTGACCTTATTATGATTTTAGGCAGCCTCTCTGCTAATGGGTGATGTTGTGTTCCTGTCTTGCTAGTTGTTTCACATAGGGTGTCCAGCACTGTAGCTTGCTGGTCATTGAGTGGAGCTGGGTCTTAGCGTTGAGATGGAGATCTCTGGGAGAGCTTTCGCCGTTTGATATTATGTGGAGCCAGGAGGTCTCTGGTGGACCAATGTCCTGAACTCGGCTCTCCCACCTCAGAGGCACAGGCCTGTCACCCGGCTGGAGCACCAGGCCCTGGGTAGTTCATGGTTTCTTAGGAAGTGTAGACAAACTGAAGTCTGGGGTTGCAGAAATCTCAAGCCCAGCTGGGGCTGGAAATTCTGCTTCCAAGCTCACTCGTGTTGTTAGCAGGTTTCAGTTTCATGTTGGCAGGTTTCAGTTTCTGGCTGGCTGTTGGCCAGAGGCTCAGTTCTTCTACCCGTATGTTAATTTATTAAATTCACTTTCATTGTGTCTTTGTAATGCAATATGCATTTTTCTTAGAGTGTTTGGAGTAGAGCTTTCAAATATTTTCTTTTATTATATGTATTAAAATAATGGACTTTCAACGTCTGTTTGAATTTTGGGGGATATTTCAGTGTTTTAAATTATGGTTTACCAATACATGGGAACCCTCTCTACGTCTGAATTGAATGTCAGTTGATTTACACAACCCTTTATGGTGCCCTGGGCAGTTATACTATTGCACTCATGTTATCTTGCTTCTTTGTGGATAAGTACTTCTTTATAAAACCACCATTATGCATTGGCCTCATATAACGTTATCTCCTCAGTATAGTTCTCTTTCCTTCTATCTCCCTCATGGAAGTAAAAAACAAATTGACTCTATCAACAAGGTGAAATAATGTTCCGTATGAAATTTGCAAGGTATATACCCATTTTCAGGTGTGTACTTTAATCCAAGACCAGCTAAGAGTTGATGTTGACTCCTTTGATGTCCCTAGTTAGGAACTTGAGAATAAATGATCTATCCTTTATTTTAATACTATTAAGGCTGATAATCATGTTAAAACTTCTTGTTGAAAATATAGGCTATAGTTTTAAAAAGTTTTTCTAAGATGGTAAAATGTATTTACATAATATAAAATTGAGTATTTTTATGTGTACAGCTCATTGGCATTAAGCACATTCACAGTGTTATTTAATTATCACCACTGTCCATTTTCAGAATTTTTTTATCTTCCCATACAGAAACTCTGTACCCATTAAACAACAACAACTCATTCCCCTCACTCCCTGTACCATCCTGCCCCAGCCCCTGTTAACCTCTATTCTACTTTTTGTCTCTATGAATTTGCCTATTCTAGGTTCCTCATGTGGGTGGAATCAGACACCATTTATCCTTTGTGTCTGGTTTAGTTCAATTGGCATGTTTGCAAGGTTCACCCAAGTTGTAGCATGTATCAGACTTTCATTCCTTTTATGGCTGAATAGCATTCCATTGTATTATCTACCATATGCTGTACTTCTGATGCATATTTAATTTTGCTTATTTAAAAACTTTTAAAATTTTCTGTTTTTTTAATTTATTTAAAAAAATTGATTTTAAAATAAAATTAAAAAAATAAATTTGATTTGAAGTCTTTAATCTGCTTTGATTTAATTTTGTTTATGATGTAAGATAGTGGTCCAGTTTCATTCTTTTGTATGTGGCTGTCCAATTTTCCCAACTCCATTTATTGAAGAGATTGTCCTCTCCTCATTGTATATTCTTGGCTCCTTTTTCATAAGTTAATTGACCATACATACTAAAAAAACCAAAAACAGTTCACCAATTTCTCCCACCGCCCACCTCTTGCCACTGGCAACCACCAATCTGTTCTCTGTATCTGTGAGCCTGGTTATTGATTGATTGATTGATTCCACATGTTAGAGAACATATGGTATTTATTTTTTTCTCTCTGCCTTATTTCACTTAGCACAATGCCCTTGTGGTTCATCCATGTTGTCACAAATGGCAGGACTTCATTCTTTTTTATGTCTGAATAATATTCTGTTGTGCGTATATACCACACTTTATCTATTTGTTCATGGATGAACACTTAGGCTGTTTCCTTATCTTGGCTATTGTAAATAATGCTGCAGTGAACATGGGGTGCATATATCTTTTTGAGTTAGTGTTTTTGTTTTATTTGGATAAATACCCAGAAATGAAATAGCTGGATCATATGGTAGTTTTACTTTTAATTTTTGAGGAACCTCTCTACTGTTTTCCATAGTGGCTGCACCAATTTACATTCCCACCAACAGTATACAAGGGTTCCCTTTTCACTACATCCTGGCCAACACTTGTTATTTTTAGTCTTTTTGAAAATAAGCATTCTAACAGGTGTGAGGTGATATCTCATTGTGGTTTTGATTTGCATTTCCCTGATAATTAGTGATGTCGAGCACCTTTTCATATACCTGTTGGCCGTGTGTAACGTCTTTTTTAGATAAATGGGTATTCAGATACTTTGCCCATTTTTAAATTGGATTTTATTGTTGTTGTTATTGAGTTGTATGAATTCTTTATATATTTTGGATATCAGCCCTTTATCAGATATATGATTTGCAATTATTTTCTCCCATTCAGTAGGTTGCCTTTTCATTTTGTTGATGGTTTCCTTCACTCTGCAGAAACTTTAGTTTGTTGTAGCCCCACTTTATTTTTGCTTTTGTTGCTTTTGCTTTTGGTATCAGACGCAAAAACTCATCGCAAAGACTGATATCAAGGAGCTTACAACCTATATTTTCTTCTAGGAGTTTTATGGTTTCAGGTCTTACATTCAAGTCTTTAATCTGTTTTGAGTTGATTTTGTATGTGATGTAAGATAGTGGTCCAGTTTCATTCTTTTGTATGTGACTGTCCAACTTTCCCAACACCATTTATTGAAGAGATTGTCCTTTCCTCATTGTATATTCTTGGCTCCTTTGTCATAAGTTAATTGACCATACATGCATAGGTTTATTCCTAGGTTAACTATTCTGTTCAGTTAATTATGTGTCTTGTTTTGTGTGTGTGTGTGTGTGTGTGTGTGTGTGTGTGTGAGAATTATGCCTGTTTATACTTCTCATTTCATGTGGTATGAACTTAACACTCATACCAGATTTGATTTGAGTCAGATTTGATTTGAGTCAGATTTGATTTGACTGTGAGTGCCTAGAGGATCAGGATTGGAGATATCAACTGAAATAACATTGTTATTGAACTGTGAACAAAATACCTGGTAACAGTGTTAAACTGGAGCTTGAGCATACATTATAGTGTTGTTTTTCTTCTCACCTAATATTTAGTCAAAAAATAAGAAGGAAAATAATAATAATGATAACTTTACCCAATATTTCTATAGCATTTACAGTATGCTAGGCATTGTTCCAAGCACTTTACCTATGAAGTAGGTACTATCATTGTTCTGTTTTACAGGTGAAGAAACTGAGGCACAGAGAAATTAAATGAATTTTTAAGATTACGAGGCTGGTAGGTGGTGACATTGGGAGTTTACCCAGTCTGTGTGGCTCTATTGGCTCTAGCTCAACTGGCTCTAGTTGATTTATCCTAAATTTTGAGTTGACCAACCATTAGGTCATTATCAACTTTACAATGTAAATTGTTTTGTCTAACACACTCTTTCTCTACCCTCTTCTTCTATATGATCTTCAAAACAGAACATTACTTCTGAGGTTAGTAGACAACAGAAGAGCAACTGAACCCAAACTGTCAAAAGAGTAACAGGTGCTTCTCATTTGAGTGGGGTGACAGCATTTTAATGGGATTCAGACTGCATTTTCACAGCTTAGTTTGTATTATCTCCTTGTCTTTGAAAAGTAGATCCTAAAACTTTTTATGATCTCATATTGCATATATATTGTGTTGGTGTTTGACTTTAGATATTGTACAATTCCTACACTACTGTTTTGTGGGTAGAGAAAGCTTTCTGTTCATAATGTTGTTATTGACTGTCACAGTGGTTTATAGTGCACTCATTTTATATCTAACTCATTCTATGTTGCTTGATTCCTGAAGAAATTATTTTGAAATAGCATTTTTCTATATATATAGTCAGCTTCATTACACTTTTTTCTTGGCTTTTTCTTTTGCTTATATTTTATTTCTTTGACACTTGTAATTGAAGGTTTAGTTTTTTGAAACTGATGGTAATCAGGATATGCTGGCTATATTTTGGCAGCAAAGGGGACATATCAGCCTGTTTCTTTTGGCACCAATAATATCTTGCATATGTAGCAAGTATGGTGCATATTTGGAGGTAGGAACTCTCAGAGTATTGTCTGGTAGAAATAGAATTATAGAATGAATGTTAAGGGTTCAAAGGTCCTTAGATATATCTCTTTTACCCTTCATTCAGCATTTGGGAATCTGAAGCTTGAGATGAAATGATTTGCCTGTATTTATACAGTATTAGAATCCATTTTTTTAAAAAAAGAGTACCAGTGTTCTGTGTTCTTTTGAATCATACCTCATTGTATTTGTGTAGCATTCTTACTGGTAAGAAGGGACTTCCAAGTTTTTTACCTGTATACCCTTAATTATGATTCTTCTTAAAATAATATGTCTGGGTGAGAAATAATGACCTGAATTAGACAGGTTGCAGAGAGAATGAATATGATGGATCCAAGAGATACTTAGATTAAATTGATAGGACTTTGCAATTGTTTATGTGTAGGTGAGAGTAAGAAATCTAGGATGATCCTTAGGATTCTACTGTGGGTAACTGGGTAGATGGTGATGTCATTCACTAGGAAAACTTAGAAGAAATCAGGGCCGGATGTATGATTTGAAGTGACTAGAGCATGGATTGCACAAACAAGTGAGAAAGATTGAAGCTAGAACTACAGGACACACAGACATCTAAGAGGTGGGAGAAGGAAAGGCCAAAGAGGTATGTATGGAGGAGAGAATGGTGTTGCAAGCACCAAAAGAGGAGAAAATTTTAAGGAGGGCACGGTAATTTGTGTTAATGCTCCAAAATTAAGGGCTGAAAGAACCCACCGAAGTTGATAACTAGGAAGTCATTTGCCTCCACTGTGGAGTCTTGGTGGCATAGTAGGGATGTGAGCAGGGAGATGGAGTAATGACAACAGAGTAAAGGCAGTTCTTTTAAGGAATTTTGCTATGATGAGAGAGATGTGGAAGGAAAGGTTTTTGTTCATTCATTCATTTGTACTTTTTTTCTCCTAAAAATAAAAGGGCTGGAAAAGAGGAAGAAGTTGAGGTAGATGACTTAGGGGGTTGGATAATTGATGAAGCAGGGTCCAGGAGGAGACCAGCAAGTGATGATATCCAGAGCGTAGGCCATGATCAGAGTTTGCTGGGACAGGAGGGACATTTCTTCCATTCTCCTAGGGAGAAAGGTGGGGATAGATGTAAAAAATTCTCCCATAGGATGGGGAAGGAATATGTGGAAGTTCTTGTCTAGTGGTAGCAAAATGTCTTTTGTGAAGCAGCTAAAGTTGCTGACATTGAGTGTTTGATTTGGGGGAGAGTGGGGAATTGAGGGGACAGGTAGTGTTTAGAATAGTCACTGAGGGAAAAAGATAGGAGTCAAGGGGTGACTAGCAAGAGACAAGAAGAGTTGCCTGCCTGATTATGCTGAGGGTTTTGCTGAGGTTGGAATCTGTGAATATGTACTGTCAGCTATTTTTGTGATTACGTGATATTTATTTGTTTGTTTTGCTTTTGTTGAGCTCTGTACACCAAGTTTAGAAGTAGAAAATTGGAATGATTCAATTGGTTGAGAGTTATGTTTTATAGAACAGGTGTGTCAGAAGGATGAAAGGGCAAGAGAATTTAGGTTAAAATGTCCTAAGAGTGATTGAAGAAATAGACCACATTATCTAAAGAGGACCATAGAGCAGGTATTCTCAACTTTAGAAACATTTATAATTTTCTGTTGTAGGGGCTGTCCTATGCATTGTAGGGTGTTTAACATCCCTGGCCTCTACCTACTAGACGCCAGTAACAGCCCCCTCCAGTTGTAACAATCAAAAATGTCTCCAGACATTGTCAACTGCCCTCTGAGGGGCAAAATCACTTCTGATTGGAACCACTGCCTTAGAGTCAGAAGAAGCAGATCGATTGGACATAAGAGGAAGGGTGAGGGACTGGGTCTCAATGCAGTAAGTAAAAGAGTTGGCAAGTAAGCCAGAGAAAGAGTGGGGAGAATAAGAGGTCGTGTTCTGAGATTAGATTATGGAAATTACATATTTTATTTTATTTTATTTTGAAAATTACATATTTTAGATGTAGATCTATTCCAAGTAATAAAAATGTCAAGAATGGACCATTGGTTTGCTGAGTGGAGTGAAGATGAAGGTTGTTGGCACTGAGTAGGTAATTTTGGGAGAGAGAGAAAGTAGCCAGAGCAAGTTGGAAAAGCAGTCATGGGCCATCCTAAGAGATTCTGAAATAAGACAAGAACTAAGACTTTCTGGATGTTTGTTTTCTTACTCTATCCAGTAAGTGTTAGTCAACTCTTTTTCTAACACTGTCAATTCCCTGAACTTGTACTTCCCTCCTGCAGTGTTTTAAAAAGTCATGGAATTCATCCAGTTTGGTTTTCTTGCAGTGTTTTTTTAGGTGAGTAGTTGTTTTTTGTTTCTTTTTCAATATTTCCTGATCTGATTTTGTGATCCTTTACCTCTAAATATTCTGCTTTTCAAAAGGCCCTGGTTCTGTGCTATGTGACCTAATTTCAGAACATTTCTTTTGTGTTTGGGCATCTCAGTCATTGGCTGAAGTAATGTCAACTTATCATTAACTCTTACAACCTCTTAGAAGTATTCTTTTCCCTTGCCTTCTCCCACCTGCTCTTTATTGTTTCATATTTATTTGGAACATATAATTATGTTTGTACAATTTTAATTGACAGGTAATTACAATGGACTCAGTAAGCAGGACATAAACTACTAGTAGAATACGCCTATAAATATGCTTTATTCTATGTTTGATTAATCCAGACTTCAGTGGAAGTTGTTTTTTTGCCTTATCTTAATGAACTTACCCTGCATTATTCATCAAGAATGGGTACTAACTTGTATCTCTTTTACAAAGAGTTAAAAATTATATATATTATCAACAGATACAAGCTGACCTAGTTTTTGTTATTATATCACAAGTATTGTCATTGCAAGCTAGGAAATAAGTAGGTGACATTAAAAGCCTTCACCTTTTGATTGGAACATTTAGTCCATTTGCATTTAAAGTAATTTTATTTTTATTTATTTATTTTATTGAAGTATAGTTAATTTACAATGTTGTGTTAGTTTCAAGTGTACAGCAAAGTGATTCTTTTTTATGACTAATATTCCACTATATCTATCTATATCTATATCTATCTATCTATCTATACCACATCTTTATCCATTCATCTGTTGATGGACATTTAGGTTGCTTCCATGTCTTGGCTATTGTAAATAGTGCTGCTATGAACAATACATATTGGGGTGCATGTATCGTTTCAAATTAGAGTTTTCTTTGGATATATGTCCCGGAGTGGGATTGCAGGATCATATGGTAATTCTATTTTTAGTTTTTTAAGGAACCTCCATACTGTTTTCCATAGTGGTTACACCAATTTACATTCCCACCAACAGTGTAGGAGGATTCCTTTTTCTCTACACCCTCTCCGGACTTTTTATTGATGGCCATCTGACTGGTGTTTTTCAGTTTAATTAAGTCCCATTTGTTTATTTTTATTTCCATTACTCTAGGAGATGGTTCCCCCAAAATATTGCTGCAACGTGTGTCAAAGAGTGTTCTGCCTATGTTTTCCTCTAGGAGTTTTATAGTATCCAGTCTTACATTTCGGTCTTTAATCCATTTTGAGTTTATTTTTATGTATGGTATTAAAGAATGTTCTGATTTCATTCTTTTTCATGTTGCTGTCCAGTTTTCCCAGCATCACTTATTGAAGAGACTGTCTTTTTTCCCTTGTATATTCTTGCCTCCTAATAATTGACCATAGATTAATTGACCATAAGTGTGTGGGTTTCTTTCTGGGCTTTCTGTCTTGTTCCATTGATCTATATGTCTGTTTTTTTTGTGCCAGTACCATTCTGCTTTGATTACTGTAGCTTTGTAGCATAGTCTGAAGTCAGGGAGTCTGATTCCTCCAGCTCCGTGCTTTTTTCTCAAGATTGTTTTGGCTATTTGGGGTCTTTTGTGTTCCCATACAAATTAAAAAATTTTTTGTTCCAGTTCTGTGAAAAATGCCATTGGTAATTTGATAGGGATTGCAGTGAGTCTGTAGATTGCCCTGGATAGTATGGTCATTTTAACAATATTGATTCTTCCAATCCAAGAACACGGTATACCTTTCTATCTGTTTGTGTCTCTTCAGTTTCTTTCATCAGTGTCTTATAGTTTTCAGAGTATAGGTCTTTTGCCTTATTAGGTAGGTTATTCCTAAGTATTTTATTCTTTTTGTTGCAGTCATAGATGCGATTGTTTCCTTAATTTCTCTTTCTAATATTTTCTTGTTAGTGTATAGAAATGCAACAGATTTCTGTATATTAGTTTTGTATCCTGCAACTTCACTGAATTCATTGATGAGCTAGCTGTAGTAGTTTTCTGGTGGCATCCTTAGGATTCTCTATTAATAGTATCATGTCATCTGAAAACAGTGACAGTTTTACTTCTTCTTTTCCAGTTTGGATTACTTTTATTTCTTTTTCTTTTCTGACTGCTGTGGCTAGGACTTCCAATACTATGTTGTTTGTTTGTTTATTTATTTATTTAGCTGCGCCACGTGGCATGTGGGATCTTAGTTCCCTGACCGGGGATTGAACCCACGTCCGCTGCATTGGAAGTGTGGAGTCTTAACCACTGGATCGCCTGGGAAGTCCCCCAATACTATGTTGAATAAAAGTTGCAGGAGTGGACATCCTTGTCTTGTTCCTGATCTTAGAGGAAATGCTTTCAGCTTTTCACTGTTGAGTATGATGTTAGCTGTGGGTTTGTCCTATATGGCCTTTATTATGTTGAGGTTTGTTCCCTCTGTGCCCACTTTCTGAAGAGGTTTTATCATAAATGGACATTGAATTTTATCAAAAGCCTTTTCTGCATCTATTGAGATGATCACATGGTTTTTATTCTTCAATTTGTTAATGTGGTATATCATGTTGATTGATTTGCAGATATTGAAAAATCCTTGCATCCCTGGGATAAGTCCCAGTTGATCATGGTATATGATCCTTTTAATTTATTTATTGTTGGAGTCAGTTTGTCAGTATCTTGTTGAGGACCTTTGCCTCCGTGTTCAAAAGTAATTATTGATAGGTATGTGCTTATTGGCATTTTGTTAATTGTTTTCTCTTTGCTTTTGTAGTTTTGTTGTTGTTCCTTTCTTCTTTTGCTCTCTTCCCTTGTGATTTTATATCTATTTTTAAGATTATGTTTGGATCCTTTTTTTTTTTAACTTTTATTTATTTATTTATTGGCTGTGTCGGGTCTTAGTTGCAGCACGTGGGACCTTCGTTGCGGCATGCGGGGTCTTTCGTGGCAGTGCGCAGGCTCTTCGTTGTGGCACGTTAGCTTCTCTCTAGTTGTGGCGTGCAGGCTTCAGAATGTGTGGGCTCAGTAGTTGCGGCACGTGGGCTCTCTAGTTGTGGCATGTGTGCTCTAGAGCATGCAGGTCAGTAGTTGTGGTGCATGGGCTTAGCTGCCCTGCGGCATGTGGGATCTTAGTTCCCCAACCAGGGATTGAACCCACGTCCCCTGCACTGGAAGGCAGATTCTTAACCACTGGACCACCAGGGAAGTCCCATGTTTGGATTCTTTTCTCTTTTTTGTGTGTGTATATATCAGAGGTTTTTGATTTGTGGTTACCTTGAGGTTCATATATAACAACCTATAGATATGTGATTAAGTTGATGATCTCTTAAGTTCAGATGCATTTTAACCACCCTACATTTTTACTCACACCACCCCCCAAGTGTTTTTGATGTCTCTTTTTTTTTTTTTTTTGCGGTACGCGGGCCTCTCACTGCTGTGGCCTCTCCTGTTGTGGAGCACAGGCTCCGGACACGCAGGCTCAGTGGCCATGGCTCACGGACCCAGCCTCTCCGCGGCATGTGGGATCTTCCCGGACCGGGGCACGAACCCGTGTCCCCTGCATCAGCAGGCGGACTCTCAACCACTGCACCACCAGGGAAGCCCTGATGTCATATTTTTATATCTTTCTGTTTTGTGTATTCCCGAACTACTTATTTTGGATACAGGTGATTTTACTACTTTTGTCTTTTAACCTTTTCTACTTGTGTTATATGTGGTTGATCTACTACCTTTGCTGTATGTTTCCCTTTACTCATGAGATTTTTTCCTTTCATAATTTTCATATTTCTAGTTGTGGCCTTTTCTTTTCCATTTAGAGAAGACCCTTTAACTTTTCTTGTAAAGGTGGTTTAGGGGTGCTGAACTCTTTCAGCTTTTACTTATCTGTAAAACTCTATCTCTCCTTCAAATCTGAATGATAACCTTGCTGGGTAGAGTATTCTTGGTTGTAGGCTTTTTCCCTTTTGTCACTTTGAATATACTTTGCCACTCTCTTCTGGCTTCCAAAGTTTCTTCTGAAAAGTCAGCTGATAATCTTATAGGAGTTCCCTTGTACATGTTACTTTTTTATTGCTGCTTTTAAGATTCTCTCTTTATGTTTAATTTTTGCCATTGTATATATAATGTGTCTTGCTGTGGACCTCTTTGGGTTCATCTTGTTTAAGACTCTCTTGTCTATTTCCTTCCCCAAGTTAGGGGAGTTTTCAGCTATTACTTCTTCAAATAAGTTCTCTGCCCCTTTCTCTCTCTCTTCTTCTGGGACCCCTATAATATGAATGTTAGTATGCTTGATGTTTTCCTGGAGGTCTCTTAAACTGTCCTTATTTTTAAAAATTCTTTTTTCTGTTCAGCATGGCTTATTTTTACTACTCGTCTTCTAGATTGCTGATCCATTCCTCTGTATCATCTAATATACTGTTGATTGCTTCTAATGTATTTTTTCCTTCAGTTGTTGTATTCTTCAGCTTTGTTTGGTTCTTCCTTATATCTTCTAACTCTGTTGAAATTCTCACTGTGTTCATTCTTCTCCCAAGTTCATTGAGCATCTTTATGATCATTACCTTGAACTCATTTTGAGTAGATTGTTTATCTCCACTTTGTTTAGTTCTTTTTCTGAGGTTATGTCTTGTTTCTTTACTTGGAACATATTCCTCTGCCTTCTTATTTTGCCAATTCTCTTGTTTATGTCTGTGTATTAGGTAGTTCAGTTACGTCTCCTGATCTTGGAGAAGTGGCCTTAATGTAGGAGACATCCTGTGGGATCCAGCAGTGCACTCCCCTCTGGTCATCAGAATTATATGCTCTAGAGGTGTCCCTATGTGGGCTGTGTGTGCCCTTCTGTTGTGGTGAGGCAGACTGCTGTGGGCATGCTGGTAGGCAGGGCTGCCTCCTGTGGTGGCTGCAGGTCTGCTGGAGGGTGGGGTAGGCTTCTGGTGTGGTTGGCTGCTCAGAGGTGGGGGGTGGTGTGGGTCTGCTGCTGGCCTGCTGGAGAGCAGGACCAGGTCCTCAGGTGGCTATCTGCAGGGCAGGGGAATGTAATACAAATTATTTTTCATGGAAGCCAATCTATTTGATGTAATATAAAAAATCAGCTTCTGTCAAGGAATATCCTATAATAGCTAAATCCTCTACTGGTGATTAACAATATTTTTTATAAATTTATTTATTTTTATTTATTTATTTTTGGCTGTGTTGGGTCTTTGTTGCCGTGGGAGGGCTTTTTCTAGTTACGGTGAGCAGGGGCTACTCTTCATTGCGGTGCGCGGGCTTCTCATTGCGGTGGCTTCTCTTGTTGTGGAGCACAGGCTTCAGTAGTTGCAGCACGCGGGCTCAGTAGTTGTGGTTCACAGGCTGTAGAGCACAGGCTCAGTAGTTGTAGTGCACGGGCTTAATTGCTCCGTGGCATGTGGGATCTTCCCAGACCAGGGCTCGAACCTGTGTTCCCTGCGTTGGCAGGCGGATTCTTAACCACTGCGCCACCAAGGAAGTCTGATTAACAATAGTTTTTGACCTTATTTCCATACTTAAGTATGGGGCTTTCTAAAAAAAAGAGTAATTAATTACCTCAAGAAAGAATGATGACCAGTTTTTTGTTTTTTTTGTTTTTTTTTTGGCGGTATGTGGGCCTCTCACTGCCGTGGCCTCTCCTGTTGCGGAGCACAGGCTCCGGACGCGCAGGCTAAGCGGCCATGGCTCACGGGCCCAGCCGCTCCGCGGCATGTGGGATCTTCCCGGACCGGGGCACGAACCTGCATCCCCTGCATCGGCAGGCGGACTCTCAACCACTGCGCCACCAGGGAAGCCCATGACCAGTTTTTTATACCATATGGGTCTGATTTGTTTTGGTGTTTAGGATCTAGCACCTCAAAGGAGAAATGGGTTGCTCTCTCCAAACCATGAAAATGGATGTTTATGCTAAATACGACAACATGCCAGAAAACAACATTTTGTCAAAGAAGTTGTGCGGTAAAAAGCAGCAGCATTACATCCATCAGTTGGTCTCCAGTAGCAGATGACATTAAATGATTTGTGTGCTCAGTTTGCACCCATATTCGGTAGTTGGACAAACCTAAGACTCTTCAGTGGTCACACTAGAGCAAGTGGATGCCCAAGGATTTGGACTGTTTTTTATAACAAATTTTTTTGATTCAGAACATGGCTTAACATATTTTCTTGTTAAAGCAAGTGTTCTAGGTTTTGGAAATACCATGGTTATAGTGTATGTTGTATTTAATCATTTTCTTACAATGGTTTAAGGAAGTCATATATTTTTACCATACATAGTAAATTATTAATGTTATGCAATATTTGCAACATTTAACTAGCTTATGGCCAACATTTTAAAAACATCCTTCCCTATTGGTGTAGTTCTGTATTTGTTCTCCAGGTTTACTTTTTTCTTAAGGATAGAAAAAAGAAAAACTGTTTAGCCTTACCTGTTAAACTTCCTAATTAATTTTAACATGGTCCCCAAATTGTTAGTTATATGTTCAAATTGAAAAGATGATTGAGCTCCTGAAGATCCTCTAAAGATATTTAAGCTTTATCCAATGCGTTTTCTTACCTTGCTCCGAAATGTTTTTCAATTTCTAAGAATTTATTGAAATATCTTTTCTTGGGAAGGATGAACTGAATATATATGCAATTCACCACTTAGAACCTGATGCTGGGAATATATTTTAAACCTTGATGAGATGAATTTGAAAGCTGTTTAGAGAGCATGGGGCACCCATTTGTAGTCTGTAAATTCTGGATCTATCTCTGAATGGAGAAATCTGTGTTATATATTTATTCCCATGAAGGACCAGTATGTAAATGTTGAGAGCTGAATGCTTCTATTTCTGGACAGTCTTTTGAGTTTATACTTGACCTAATTGTGCCTCCAGACGTGTACTCCTTGCTGAGTTCGTTTGTACAGCTGTAGTCCTGTGACAGTCATCAAATAAATCACTAACTGGAGGGAGCCTGCCTTGATTTCCAGCTAAAGGAAGTGTAGTTCCCTAAGACAGGAACAGACGGACCTCTTGACTTTCCAACAGCTTTCCTGCATAGGAAGTATAGTTTCAGGGTAGGAAGTGAGGCTGTAGGGTCAGACAGAGGCTAGGAATTGGGGGAGGGATAGGAAGGGTGTTCATCCCTGGAGCTGCCAAGAAAGGACAAGCTTATCACCCTTACTACAAGTTTTGAATGATGGGAATTTCCTGAAGATACTGAACAGCAAGGGTCCTACACAAGAAGCCCTGCAACCGGTGGTTAGAGTCTTTGCCAGTTGGAGTAGGTTTTTTTTTCGCATCACTGAACTCATTGAAGGAGATCAGAGTTAGATTAAGCCAGTGATTCTCAAGTCTGGTCTCTGGACCAACAGCATCAGTAATCACCTGGAACTTGTAAATGCAAGTAGTAGTCTGTGTCTTAACAAGATCTTCAGATGATTTTAAATGTATGTCTAGTTTGAAAACCACTGGCCCAGGAAATTCAAAGTGGTTGAGAACCACTTTGCCAAATTGTGGTGGCAAAGTCACAGTGTTGAGAAAGAATGAGTGCAGACTTTATTGCATGCTGGAGCATCCTTTAATCATTGTGTAAGTATGGCATTCCTCTTACAGAGTATCCTGTGTTTCACACTGAGTGACAGAAGAGATAGTGGTATCTTTACTATAAATATAGTAACAAATAACACTTGTCTTACAGGTAGAGAATACTTCCTGTTCATGGCTGCAGTTCACACTAGAATCTAAATTCTTCCAGACTGTAATAGAAGAGAACTTTTCACTTTGCCTTCTTTTCCATTTTAAATATTTATTCCTTGATTCTTTTTTTAATGTATACTTTATATATGCAATGACTTGTGAGAATCCTGTTTTTGTGTTTTGTGATGGCAAGAGTTGGTTCAAGTAGCTAAGTGGTTCAGAAGCATTGAGGTACATAAGAATTCCCTGGCCATCTTATATAAAATGTGGATTAGTGGCCCCATACCTGGAGATTTTGATTTAATAGCTCTGACATAGTTTCTAGGAATCTTTTTAATTGAAGTATAGTTGATTTACAATGTTGTGTTAGTTTCTGGTGTATAGCACAGTTAGTTCATATATATATATATATATATAATTTTTCATATTCTTTCCCATTATGGTTTATTACAGGACACTGAATATAGTTCCCTGTGCTATACAGTAGGACCTTGTTGTTTACCAATGCCAAACTCCTAATTTATCCCTCCCTCACCCCCTTTCCCCTTTGGCAGCCATAAGTTTGTTTTCCGTGTCTGTGAGTCTTTTTCTGTTTCATAAATAAGTTCATTTGTGTCATATTTTAGAAGAATCTGTATTTTTAACAAACACCCTCCCCATTTGATTCTAGTGCGTGTGATCCTCAGACCACACTTTGAGACACGCTGTGGTAGATCTCTGAGAAGAGTTGCGATTTATCTGGTTATAAAACAAATGTTTTCATGAGTTTCTGAGGATATTTACAGATGTGAATCTGAATTGCTAGTAATGAAGCTACCTGAATGTGTAATGTTCAATGGAAATTGATGCTTGGGATGAAATTCTTTGAGAAATCATCAGTAGTCTTCCTAGGTTAAAATGCTCCCAAAGACCATTTTGACAGTATAATATAACACAAAACTAATCAGACTTAAAGGTTTTGTAGTTCTATAATTTATATTTTCTGAACAGTCTTTAGGAAGCCTATCTTTACAGTTACGGGGCTATATATCAAAGCTTCACACAAAGAATAAATTAACTTGAGAAAATACTAGGAAAGTATATCTTTCCACAGTCTCCAAGCCATGTGCCAGAAGGCTAAAAGGCATCAAGAGTGTTAAGAAAATATGTCAGTGAGCCTATTGACCAGAACCCTAAGATCACTTTCAGGGGCAGGAGTAGGTTTATCTAAAATGAGTTATGGGGCTTCCCTGGTGGCGCAGCGGTTAAGAATTCGCCTGCCAATGCAGGGGACATGGGTTCGAGCCCTGGTCCGGGAAGATCCCACATGCTGTGGAGCAACTAAGCCCAGGCACCACAACTATTCATCCTGCGCTCTAGAGATTGCGAGCCACAATTACTGAGCCCATGTGCCACAACTACTGAAGCCCATGTGCCTAGAGCCCATGCTCTGCAACAAGAGAAGCCACCACAATGAGAAGGCTGCACACAGCAACAAAGAGTAGCCCCTGCTCGCCACAACTAGAGAAAGGCTGCACGCAGCAATGAAGACCCAACACAGCTAAAAATAAATACATAAATAAATTTTAAAAAATGATTTATGATTTTTTCTTACATAGGTTTCTTTTAAAAGTTGTTATATCTAGTTCTCAGGAAAATGATTAATGAATAAGAATAGGGAAGGAAGCTTTTTTTTTTTTTCCTTTTTCCTTTTTTTTTTTCTGTTCTCTTTGGAGAGAGCCTTCAGTTACTATCTTTCTGTATTCCTTGCTATTCCAGAATTCAGTTAGGGCTTCTTAAATGGATAAGAGTAAAGACAGTGGCATGTTCTTGATTCACCTACTTAGGATGGATAATTGTCAACAACAGTAGTTGTTCCCTCTGCAGTGGGAAAAGGGAGTAAAAAAGGGGATGATAAGTTATTCCAGGGTCTTCAATGTGAGTTTTTTTGAGGAGGGGTTGTATGATGACATCTCCCATCAGGAATGGGAATAAGCTTCTCTAAGGAATCTGTTTCAAACCACCCTTCATACTAATATTTCAAAATGAAATCTAACTCATGTTTCCTTTACACAAGAGGAACAGATGTAGTAGAGCCCAGACTTTCTCTGCCCTGGAGTCACTACTTTAGCAGTGGGCCCCTCTGCAGGCTTTTAGGACTGGTGTCAACAGGAAGGAAGAAGCAGAGTCAGTAGAAAGCCCTTCCCCTGGGCTTCCCTGGTGGCGCAGTGGTTGAGAGTCCGCCTGCCGATGCAGGGGACGCGGGTTCGTGCCCCGGTCCGGGAAGATCCCACATGCCACGGAGCGGCTAGGCCCGTGAGCCATGGCCGCTGAGCCTGCGCGTCCGGAGCCTGTGCTCCGCAATGGGAGAGGCCACAACAGTGAGAGGCCCGCGTACCGCAAAAAAAAAAAAAAAAAAAAAAAGCCCTGCCCCATCTGATCATCAGACAGCCTTCCTTCTGCCAAATTCAGCTCTGTTTGACAAGCTGAACATGGCAGTAGCACCCGGACTGTATCATACTGTATCCAAGAACTTGTAGAAAAGACCTAACATCCCTGTTCTTTCAGCTGCTTCCCTCATGGAGGCCTACTGCCCGCCATTTTCCTCTACCATCCACGCCAGTACTGTTCTCAAAGACTTTCTCTTGGCCAAGTGTAAGCCCTGTTGCTCCCGTTGAACATGTGCCTTACTTTATAGAAAAGTCCTAACAGTGTTTTTCTGACCATTCTAATTTCCCTGTCACTTTTTAAAGTATAGATATGTTACCAGGGAAAGCTGGTTTTTTTAACCAGTGTTTTCTTGAGTTGTATACAAGATGATTTAAAGTGGTACATGGATAAGCATATTTTGAATTTTAATATATGGGGGAAAAGTGTGTATTAGCACTTCAAACCCACGATTTCATGGTTATTACAAAAGGTGAGTCAATGGTGAAGTGGATTGAAGGAAAATATTTAAAAAATAATAATACAGATGGTGTGAGGATGGCAAAAATACTGAAGACGGTACATACGTGACTAAAGCTTGGGAAATACTGTTTTAAACAAATACTCAAGGCTAACACTTTTTGAAATAGTCTTCAAAATAATATCAAAATAAGTTCTAAGATTGAAATGCTGTGCAATGTTGGAAGGAGACGTGTACTTAGCATAATTCTTTAACTGTAAGTTACTGTTGAAATCAATATGTATCTTTTTAAAATAGTCCCTTTAAAATACTAAGCTTATTTTTTTTTATTGGAGTATAGTTACTTTACAATATTGTGTTAGTTTCTGCTGTACAGTGAAGTGACTCAGCTAGATGTATACATATATCCCCTCCCTCTGGGACCTCCCTCCCACTGCCCACCCCATCCCTCCCATCTAGGTCATCACAGAGCACCGAGCTGAGCTCCCTGTGCTATACAGCAGGTTCCCTCTAGCTATCTATTTTACACATGGTAATGTATATATGTCAACCCTAATATCCCTAATAATCCTTGCTAATATCATTTATATGTTTCTATTGAGTCTTTTGTTCTAAATTATGTAAGATTTTCTATCTTCCATAGGACACTTGTGAGAAAATCACTGTAAAACTTTGTTTAAATGGTTTGCTTTTCTTTTTTCCCCAATTTTTAAAATAACAGCTTTATTTAGATGTAACTCAGACACCATAAAATTCACCCTTTAAAAGTGTACAGTTCAGTGCTTTTTAGTATATTCACACAGTTGCGTAGCCATCACCACAGTTTAATTTTAGGAGATCTTCATCACTCCACAAGGAATCCTTTTATCCATTAGTAGTCAGTCCCCATTTTGCCTTTCCCCAGCCCCCGGCAACCACTAATATACTGTCTGTCTCTGCGGATATGCCTGTTTTGGACATTTCATATAAATAGAATCATATAATATTTGGCCTTTTGTGTCTTTCTTTCACTTAGCATAATTTTTTCAAGCCTCATCCATGTTTAGTATATATCAGTATGTCTTTCCTCTCTATGGCTGAGTAATATTCCATTGTATGGATATACCACATTTTGTTTTTCCATTCATCACTTGATGGGCATTTGGATTGTTCTGCTGTTTTTAAACAATATTAAAAATACCTGGGGCTTTTGAAATAGTCATTGGATGACTCTGCAGGTGTGTTCTAGAGGGGATTCATGCTGTGAGTGGGAACTGGATTTCTAGTCCTTTGTGATCATAGATTCGAGGAGTCTGCACCTGTAATCTCTTTATGCTAATAAAATATATTCTCCTACGAGCTAGAGCAGTAACTTTTTCTCCATGGTAGAACATTTGTTACTAATAAACTACTTTCAGATTATTTCTTTAAGGCCAAAATATCAAAAATAGCTTCTATTAAAAACAGTGGTTTTGGGCTTCCCTGGTGGCGCAGTGGTTGGGAGTCCGCCTGCCAGTGCAGGGGACGCGGGTTCGTGCCCCGGTCCGGGAGGATCCCGCGTGCCGCGGAGCGGCTGGGCCCGTGAGCCATGGCCGCTGGGCCTGCGCGTCCGGAGCCTGTGCTCCGCAACGGGAGAGGCCACAGCGGTGAGAGGCCCACGTACCGCAAAAAAAAAAAAAAAAAAAAAAAAAAAACAGTGGTTTTCAGGGACTTCCCTGGTGGTCCAGTGGTTAAGACTCTGTGCTTCTACTGCAGGGGGCACAGGTTCAATCCCTGGTTGGGGAACTAAGATCCTGCATGCCATGTGGTGTGGCTTCAAAAAGTAAAAACAAACAAAAAAACCCAGTGGTTTTCAACATTTCTAGAAGAGGAAATCTTACTTAAAAAGCTGATATTTTTCTCTATATTTTCTTTTCCAGTTTCTTTATTTTTACCCTACTGAACCCTGTAACCCAGCTCTATTAATCTAGATCCTGTTTCCAGTATATGAATATTTATGGACATAATAAATTCTATTACTTCTCCTAATAGAGTTTTAAAAGTTTTGTTAATTTTTATCATACCATAACAACAATTCCTGGGTAGTTTGATAATGCTTTCATCATTAAATATTAGATATTAAGCCAGTTCTTTTTATTTTTAAAGGCTATATTAGTTGAATTATATCCACAAAAGTGTTCAATAGTTACTTATCTTGGGCCTGTGGTATGCAAAGCACTTGGTGAAATAATACCCCTTCCTTTTGAATCTGCTATGGTCAAACCTTATTTCAACTGTTGTACTGCGTTGAGGACAGTGAGTGACCTCGAGTGTGACCTGGGATTTTTATGAGGGTTTTAGAAACTGTCACGTGAAAATCAGGTGAAAGAACTGATGTTCCATATTTGAAGAGATGAAGCCATTCAGAGCTTGTCTATAGGAGTCTTTTCTTCTGGAGAATGGTGGGAAGAAATTTGAGTGAAAGAAGCATATATCAACAAGGCTGGTATTCCTGGAAGCCTAGAAGTAGACCTAAAACATGAGTTTGTGTTCTAATATCCCATCCTTATTTACCTTTCCGTCATCTTCCAACCCCTAGAATGCCTAGTCCAGTGTCTCATGGTAAGAATGGTTTCTGGATAGTATGTTGCCTATTCAGGGATATATAGAATGTTATATTATTGCATCATCATTAATACATGATTTTAGCTTTAACAAATAGGATATCAACATGTAAAGTGTTGTTTGGTATTATGTAATTTTATATAGTTAACTTTTATTAGGTCAGGATTAAAATATACCTTTCACTTGGTGTGTATGTGTAAGATTTTATTACTCCTTAAGAGGCAGGGCCTGTAGCATAATATAAATTGCAGGACCTGTGACATAGTATAAATTGCCTTGCCAGTAAGCAGTAGAATATGGTGTTTGTGAATGGTGGGAAGACTGGTGATGGTGGATAGCCATGTTTGTATGGGAATACGGGAGTAGTTTTTTACCTGTTTCAGTGTCGCCATTCTCTTTCAACTCATGGATTTACGATCTAATGCACTTCCTGTGCTTTAAATGGACATTTTTGATCTAGACTTGGACTGTGCTTCAGGCAAAGCGTAGTTTTAAGAGTCTGCGATCTGAAATCAGACCATATGAATCTAAATTTCAACTCTGCCATCTAATAACTGAATTTAAGGAAGTATCTTCACCTATCTGGGGCTCAAATTACTCATCTGTAGAAAGGATGAAAAACCTACCTCACTGGGTAGATAGAGGTAAATAGATGCAATGATGTACTTAATACGCCTAGCCTTATAGCAAGCAGTTGTTAGATGGAGTTGCTAATTGTCGTTAATATTGCTATGCAAAGGTCAGGTGCCTTCTCAAAGAATTCTGAGTAGTCCGGAGGAGTTCTGTATTGACTGACTCCCCATAGGCTAAAGACTCTGGTCTACCTGATTTCTCTAAGGCATTCTAGATTCATGTTGCTAGCTTGGGACCAATATGTTCTAGGGAAGTTTTGGGGTGAATAGTATTCTCCTGGCCTGCCATAGTCTAGATCTGTTCCCCACCTTGTTTTCTGAACCTCTGAAACGTGGAGTGTTTGTGGAGTGGGGCCCTCTGGCATTTTTTCAGAGGAGCAATGGCTGAATGTGCAGATATTCCATAGGAACACTGGAACCTCAGAGCACTGTGAAAAATTGCACGATTTTATCCTGTAGGAGAAAAGAAGTACCTTTGTCTCAGGGGAGATATAGAAAAGGGCAAGAAAAAAGGTTTTATACCGGGGGGGGGGACAAAGTGGACTACATCTAAGTCTCCGTGAGTATCTTAAAACTACTCAATTTTATATGATTGAGGTATCCATTCAACAAGTGTCTATTAAGCATTTATGGACACTGCTTAGCTTTGTCTAGGAGAGAGTGTGTTAGGAAACCCCTTGGGTTTCATTACTAAGACTGCTTCTCAAATCCAGGTTGGGATCTTTATACTCTTTTCCTGGTGGCAGGTTGCAGAGGCTCAAGCTGGTTTTCTCTCTTCTCAGAACTGCCTGCACCCACTCCTCTCCTTGGATTTTGTTTTTCCTAAGACTGTCTACAGATAAGCCACACTTCCCTTAGCTTTTGCCTTTCCTTGTTGCCCCTATGGTTGTCTTCAGACTCTTAGGGATTTTCTTGCTAATCCTTATGGAAAAAATAGAAAACAACTAACATATGTAGGGTTGTTTAAAGATTTGGAGATTCTACAATTACAATTACCAATTCAGTGCTGAGATAGTAACTGCTAAAATTGGAATTGGAAGACAAGATGGGCTTCTGTCTTCTTTATGCTAAGCAGGAAGACCACCAAACCAATTCTGTTCCATGTCCCACTCCTCTCTCTCCTCTATGCCCACTGAAAATCCTTCTTTCCAGCACCAATGGAGATAGAATCCTGCCTGGTCTCAAGTGTGCAGTTTGCATTTCCAAGGACCTCCAGATGTGATGATCTGTTTTAAAATATACCCGGGGTTTTGTTTTAATCAGGTATGATAGGATGACAGACATGGAGACAAATGCTTTTGAAAGAAGAGTTTATTATTTACAGTTCCCAGGAGAAGGGAGGTGGCTGTGCAGGGTCACACTGGAGGCACCAGGGTTGATCAGGAGGCAGGAGGAGTAAGGGGGAAGCATGGACATGAGCCTTTATCGTGGTTTCTGGGGAAAAGGCAAGGCAGGACAGAGTCAGCAGACTTAGGATTGGCTAGTTTGAATAATTTCAGAGGCTCTGGGCTACAAGGGTGGGCCCTAGTTGTCTGGTATCTTGCCTTGGGTGATTTAGGGTAGGGGAAATACTGGCTTGATGTGTGAGTTAGATAAAGGAGGTGGCTGGGGGTATGGTCTGTGGATTGGCTGGTTTGCATATTAGCTAGCCCTGGAAGGGGTTGTCTCTCCAGGATCAGCAAGGCCTCAAGATCTCAAGTGTTATAAAATACAGAAAATTAAAAAAAACATGACTAACATCTATCCTTTCCAGTAGAACCGTACTTATCGCAGAGTGATTCCTTTGGGGACATTTTCTTATTGAATGATACAAAGAGTGGTAAAGTGTATCCCCAGAGTTTACAGTCTAGCTTAGCATTGATAGATAAAGGCTGCACACATGAAACTGTGACTAGTCATGCAAGGCACAACTTTATGTGCTAGGAAGATCCACACAGTGTAATGGAAGTTCAGTGAAAGGGGAGATCAGAGTGTCCTAGAAACAATATAGGGCAGTGATTAAAAGGACAGTCTTTGGAGTCAGACTGCTGGGTTCATCTGGCTTCATAATTTATTAGTCGTATAACCTTCAGCAAGTTGTTTAATCCTTGTGTTTTAGTCTCCTCATCTGTAAAATTAGTTTAATGATACCTACCTCATAGAGTCATTATGAGACTAAGTGAGTTAGTACATTGAAAGTACTAACTTTAGAACAAAGCCTAGCACTTAGTAAGTATTCATTAAGTGTTGGCTGATTTTAGGACTGTGGAGGAAGTTTAGTGGAATGGATAGAACTGACCTTTCCTTTAAGGAGGAGAGAGAGGAATTGTTCCTTTGTTTGGGCAGGGGATGGTATGGGGTGGTGAGTCTGGCAGATTCAGGTAAAAGAGGTTGATCTGGTAGGATGTTTGAAAAAATAGGTTGGTGAGAGCTTTGATACTAAGGAGTTTGCGTTTTTTTTTTTTTTTTTTTCTTTAAACCACAGAAATTCATTTGAGGCATGCCATTTTGTTTTATTTTATTTTTTAAAAGCGGAGACATGATGATAAATTAGTGCTTCAGGGACCTTCGTCTTGGTGGTGTGGTTTTGGAGAGAGGAGAGGCTAGGGTCAGAGTGTACAAGCTGTGAGATAGCAACAGAAACAAGCATCTTTAAAATCTTTGTGGTTTAAAAAAAATAGAGATATGTCTCTTGCTCATGCTGCATGTCCATCACAGCTCAGTTGGAGGCTCTCCTTTATCATAGTCATTCAGAGACCCAGACTGATAGAATAGCCAATATCTCATATTTTGTTTGCCTTAAGAGAGGGAAAAGAACACTCTAGAGGGTCAGGCACCAGCAATTAAATACGAGGCCTGGAAATGACACTCACACTTCCATTTACAACTCATTGGGTACAACTAGTCACATGGCAGTAACCAACTACAAGGTTCCAGAAACTGTAGTTTTCTGTGTTTGAGAGGAGGGGCCAGGGAGGTGAAACTGGAAATATTCATAAATAGCACTCATGACTGCTCACCGTACAAGGAGACTCATCTAGAAGGTTGTTCTATGATAGTTCAAGTAGGGGGTCTTAGCTTCTGAATTAGGGTTGTTGCAGTCAATGTGGAGAAGAGTTGGATGGAAGACACTTTGAAGGAAGAAAATTTAAAGGTTGGTAATTGATTGGATAGAGTTACAAAGGAAAGAGGAGTCAGGATGAGGCAAAACTTTTGGGCCCAGTGGAAGGTGACGCTGCCATAACAGACGGAAATATGGAAGTTGTTGTCTGTTAAGGGAGTGGCAGGATGGTAGTTGGATGCCCTACAGGCTTCTAGAGCTGTGCTCCTTGAAATGTAGTCCACGGCCAGTGTCTACCCACAAACTAGTTGGTCTGCAAGAAGAGAAGTGCAGAAATAAAGAGTAATAATTTAGAAACTGTTATAGTAATTTTCGTCTTTTTTTCCTATGCTGTTGTTTGTTCTGATTGTGTTTATATTAAATCTAATAATTTTAAAATAAGGGCTTGTATTTTGTATGTCTTTTTTCTTTTTTTGTGATTTGTTTTTATTATATTTTACAAAAGTATTGACCTGTAACAGGGGAAAAAATGACTAGCCCTTTACCACAGATAGTTTGAGCAGCATTGCTTTGGAGATAGGTGACAGGGACTTAACGATCAGAGCTGTTGATAAGGTGTTGAGTCCTTTCCATAGAATGATTAGTTGAGTATCTGATATGTGAGCAAAAGGAAGACTCCAGAATGGAAGAGGGCCCAGGACTGAGCCTTGGGGAACACCCAGTGTTCTGGAGTCAGAGATGTAAGAGGAAAGGTAGGTAGTACAATGTCTTAGGAATCATCGGAAGGTAGTAGTGTCAGATGCCACAGAGAGTCAAGAAAAATGAGGACTGAGGTCAAGCTAGATGTGGTAAGAAGTAAGTCATTGTGAATGTTTAAAAGTAAACTTTCAGTGAAGTGGTTTGGTCAGTTGCCAGATTTCAACAGTTATAAGAAATGTGTGATCATACAATGGAAGAGGTATAAATTACCAGTTGAAAAACTTTGATAGCAAAATGAAAGCAAAGACTAGAATGGTAGTTATTGGGCCAAAGAAGGGAAGACACATTTATGTTATCCTTGTTTCTTTCCAGCATGAAAGCCTGAGCAACTTTAAAGGCTCCTGTCAGCTGAGAGGTGGGAAAGTAGATGTGGGAAGAAGGAAGGAGGTGGCAGTGGTCTGTGGCCAGGAGCAGGAGTGGAAAGCAGAAGCCATGGCAGTGAACCTGGGGGTGGAGATGAGGGTGGATTGAAGAGGAATGGTGCAGAACTCAGATAACTACTGGGAGGTGGCAAACCGAGTGTGGTCAAGGGGCAAACATGGGAACTTGCAAATCTCAGCTGACTCAGATGGGAAAATACAAGGGGGCGCTTTACTGGGGTCAAGCATTAATGCAGTGGATGTGGTCACAGTTAAGTAAGCAGGGACTCAGAAGCCCTTGTGAGAGTATCCATGAAATGGCTCGAAATTGTGATTATGGGTTCAGCTTAGGAAATTCAACTTCTTACTCTAGTCAATGCTCAGTAAATAGGAGTATTGAATAATAATGTAATGGAAGGAGGAATGGAGTGGGGTTACTTAATCCCCCGTCATGATTAAAAGAAGAATAAAAATATGGTATAAAATGGATATAGGATAAAATTATTTAATTATATTCATAGCTAATATTTAGAAACACAGTCATTATTCTTCAAAAGTAAGAAAAGAATAAACGTGTGAAGTTAGGTGCACTAAACATTATAAAGTTTGAAAAGCACCTCAAAATTCCTACCTGTCAGAGAACTATGTTACTGATCTCTCATTTTCATTGAACTGTTTCTTCTTTTAAGTGTTAGAGTGGGACAAGAGCTGGGCAGAGATGCAGTGTCTATTGTTTGTACCCACTTCTCCCTTCCCTGACCTAATTATTCTCCCTTCACCATCCTGAACTCAGCCCTCAGGAGTCCCCTCACCTTGGCTGTTGTCTGTGATGGGCCTTTTTTTTGGTTTCCAAATGACATTGATACGAGGTGGCATGGCCTGGTTACTCTGTAGGTTTGCCGTGCACTAGAGGCCATGTATATAGTGATTAAGAACACTCTGGAGTCCAGCTGCATGAGTTCACATGTTGGTAATCTTGGGCACTTAGCCTGTCTGGGGATAATTTCCTCATCTGTAAAAGGGGATAGTAAGAATAAAAAGGATTTCAAGAGAGTAGGAGAGTGGCGGCTACATAGTAAGCACTCAATAAATAATAAATTCTTCTAAGTAGATACTCTCTTATAGATGTTTTCACTACCTTTCACTAGTTTTAAGTTTTTCATAAGTGCACTTTTAAAAAAAAAACCTGACAAATCAGGTTATTTGCCCCTGGATAGTGGAAAGTTGTCTGGATATATAAAGTCCTGTTCCTTGAGCAAGATGACAAAGGCCAAGGGAAGAGGGAAGGATAAAGGATTATAGGAGGACATGGTCAAACTTGATAGAAGAGGTATAGCTACAACAGACAATGTTCTGATTGATTCATTCTTTGTTGTGTTCTATTGATATGTCTTTAATAGTTTTGACACAGAAAGGTTATTTTCTAATTTAGGTATTTCATTTTAAACCTTTAATTGTTGGTAGTTCCCAAAACAAATAAGTCAGTGTTGATGAAGACACATCTCCTAAGGAGGAATCAGATATCGAAGTTAAGAAGGTAAGTAACCTTTCCAGTGCCTTCACTGGCCGGCCTCCATGGGCAAGTATGACTTCTTGAAAAAGGCGTAGAAGAGCAAAATCTCCTTTTCTGTATAACTGTAATGAGTTCTCCCAGGAGTCCTTTTCCGATCACTCTGCTATAATTTAGTTTAAGTGGCACTTTTTTAGAAAACTGAAACAAGGTGTATTTTGTGAGCAAGTAGCAATCAAAGGGATAAATTCCTTCCTCTTTGAAAATGGAGTGAAATCACTTCTAATATGATCTTTGCAATGCCTGATGATAATGTGAGCATAAACACATTAGGCACCAAAGAGGAATGGCATCTGGATGCTAACATGTGATCAGAACAGCCAGAATAAACACAAGCTGCCGTGAGGGAATCTGAATTCCATCATACCACATCATGTTGAAGCATAATTCAGTGTACTGATACTGATGCGAGTAGAATCAGTTTTTGTTTTCAGTGTTCACATTTTCGACCTCTTTCTCCCTCACCCCTTGACTGGTTTGTTATAATATATAAATCAAGCCACAGCTGACAGTGATTTGCTTTCTTTATCCAGGAAAAGGTCTTTGGCTCTGATTCTGACTTGGCTTCACTGCATTATCTTCATCACAAGCACTTTTTGTAATTCCTGCAACAACCTTAACTCTAGTTGTTTTTTGTTTTTTGCATATACATATCACAATAGGATCTTTCATTACATGATCACAATGATCACAAATTATATGCAGTCACTCTTATATGCTTCATGGAAGCAGTAAGTTTAAAGAAAAGAGATACTATTTAAAACTTGAGACCAGAGAGCATAGTTTATCTTATTTATAGTTTGGCTTAAAGGTTGGTATTTAAGTTACTATCCTACCACACGTGGTAATCCTGCAAAGTGCTATATATTTTTATTTATAGTTAAGGGAATAAAGCAAAATCCCCTTTTCATTATGTTATCTTGCATTATTTACTCAGTGATAAATGACGTTGCCTCGCGGGTATGAGTTTTGCGATGAAAGACCCTATTGTAGCATGTATTTATATGGGGGAGGGGGAAGGCTGTTAGAGTTATGGTTCCCAAGGGAATTTAAACTCCGAATATCCTGGTACTTATTCAGTTAAAACATATAACTTAATGTTGTTTTAACACTGTATTTTTACTTGAAGTAAAAGAAAAATTAAAAGGAATGAACAAAGGGGAAAAACTTAAAGTTAAAATGCCAGAAACCAAATACAGTGACTGAAAGCATGTCAGCATGTCCCAAACTCAAAGATTAAAATTGTACCAGAGATAATGGTGATCTTTTGATTGGCTTGTTTCTGCTGTTTAAAAATTACTTCAACTTTAAAAGTTTATTAACTGTTTAAGAGCAAATGATTTCTGTTAAATTGAGGCTATATGAAAATGAGGATCTGAAAGAAAAGTTCTGAGGGACTTGAGAGTTTAATAGCTGCTCAAACCTTTGAGTAGAAAACCTGTTCCATGCTATGTCCGTTTGTCCAATATTCGTAAGAATTTATACTTGAAGAAGGAAAGAGCTAGATATTTTGGAGGGAGGGTTAGTATATTAGAATATATTTGTTTTGAAATAGAATTTTAAAAAAGACAGATAAATGAGAGGAGATACCAATTTTGAATAAAGTAGAAATTAATTCAATCTCAACTCATTCAGAATTTTGGATAATTTTAACCAGAAATGGGCTGCCATTTTGCTAGGTATAAAAATAAGGACTTCCTAACAAATTATAAGATTTTAGGACTAATATAGTTGAGGCAAATGTACTTTGCTCCCAGTTCACTGAGCACTTAAAATATAATTCCATTGTCTTCTGGGCCTCCATTGTTTCTGATAAGTCAAGTGACAATCTGATGAGAGGCCAGCTATCATTTGTGTTACTGTCCCCCAATGTAATATTTTGTTCTGGCTGCTTTCAAGTTTTAAACTTTTTGATTCTCAGCAGTTTGACTATGATATGCTTAGGTGTGGTTTCCTTTGCATTTGTCTTGTTTGGGTTTGTTCAGATTCTTGAATCTTTAGATTTACATATCTCACCAAATTTGTAAAATTTTAACTATTCTTTTAAAAATAAATGGTTTCTTTCAGAACACTTTTAGATTTACTAAAAAAGTTGTGAAGATAGTATAGAACTCTCACATAAATCATCCAGCTTCCCCTAATGGTATACATAATATACATATAATCATGATGTCTTTGTTAAATGATAAAAGTAACATCGGTACAATGATGTGAACTACAGTTTTCCACGAATGTCCTTTTTTCTTTCTTTCCTGTTTTAGGATCCAATGTAGGATACCGCATTACATTCCATTTTCATATCCCCAAGTCTCCTCCAATCTGTAACAGTTTCTTAGATTTTACTTGCTTTTCATGCCTTGAATTTTAATGTTTTTTATTTTTATTTTTGGCCACGCCGCGTGGTGTGTGTGATCTTAGTTCCCGGACAAGGGATGGAACCTGCGCCCCCTGCAGTGGAAGTATGGCATCCTAACCACTGGATCGCCAGGGAAGTCCCCATGCCTTGACATTTTTGAAGAGTACTGGTCAAGTATTTTTTAGAATGCCCCTTAATGTCAAGTTTGTCTGGTGTTTTCTTATGCTTAGGTTATTGGTTTTGGGAAGAATACTACAGAGGTAAAGCGCCCTTCTTATCAAATCAAATCAGGCAATAATGATATGACTTAATAACTTTGATAATGTGGTCAAGTTTATGTCTGCAGGTTCCTCTACTGTAAACTTAGTATTTTTCCTTTTCCATTCTCTATTCTTTGGAAGCAAGTCACTAAATGCAGCTTATACTCAAGAGGAGGGAAATTAAACTCTACTTCTTGGAAGAGGTAGTACCTACATCTAATATTTGGAATTCTTCTGTAAGGAAGATGTATCCTACCCTACCTCCCCTCTGCCCATTTATCAATCATTTGTTTATATTAAAGTAGAGTCGTCATAGGTATTTATTTTATTCTTTGGGTTCTAATCCAGTACTATCACTATTTATGATCTTACTCAGATTGTTCCAGCTTTGGCCATTGGAAGCTCTTTCAGTTGGTTCCTATGTCCTTTTTAGATGCCCCTTCCTTTTTTTTTTTTTTTTTAAACTTCCTTACTTTGGGGCCTATATGATGCTCCAGGCTCATCTTATGTTTTCCCTGTCCCAGTACTAGAGTCAGCCCTTTCTCCAAGTAGGCCTGGTTCCTGTTATTGGAAAAGGTATTTAGAAACCACGATCTGGGTGCTGCTTGTTCTCACTCTTCATTATTTTTTAAATATTTTATTGAGGTAAAATTGGTATGTAATATTACAGTTGACCCTTAAACAACATGGGTTTGGACAGCAGGTCCACTTACATGCAGATTTTTTTCAATAAATACGAACTACAGTACTACATGATCCATGGTTGCTATGTGCTGATGCAGAACCATGTATATGAAGTGCTGATTATAAGTTATACACAGATTTTCAACTGCACAGGGGGTTGGCACCCCGAACCCTGCTTTGTTCAAGGGTCAACTGTATATTAGTTTCAGGTATACACTATAATAATTTGATATTTGTATACACTACAAAGTGATCATCACAAAAATTCTGGTTACCATCTCTCACCATACAGTTAATCCCCTTTTCATCCACCCCCAAACCCCTTCCCCACTGATAAACTACCAATCTGTTCTTTGTATCTATTAGTTTAGTGTAGTTTTGTTTGTTCATTTGGTTTGGTTTTTAGATTCCACAAACAAGTGAAATCATACAGTATTGGTCTTTCTCTGACTGACTTGTTTCACTTAGCATAATACCCTCAAGGTCCATCCATATTGTTGAAAATGACAAGATTTCCTTCTTTTTTTATGGCTGAGTAGTATTACATTATGTATATATAACTCACATCTTCTCTATCCATTTATCCATCGATGGGCGCTTAGGTTGTTTCCGTATCTTGGCTAATGTATGTAATGTTGCAGTGAACGTAGTGGGTGCGTATATCTCTTCAAATTAGTGTTTTTGTTTTCTTTGTTATACCCAGAAATGGAGTACCTGGATCATATGGTAGTTCTATTTTTAAGTTTTTGAAGAACTTGCATACTGTTTTCCATAGTGGCTGTACTAATTTACATTCCCCCCAACAGTGTAGGAGGGATCCCACCTCTCCACAACCTCTCCAACACTTGTTATTTCCTGTCTTTTTGATAATAGTCATTCTGACAGGTGTAAGATGATATCTCATTGTGGTTTTGATTTGGATTTCCCTGATGATTGATGTTGAACATCTTTCCATGTGCCTGTTGGCCATCTGTATGTCTTCTTTGGAAAAATGTCTATTTAGATGCTCTGTCCAGTTTTTAATCACCTTTTTTGTTGTTATTGAGTTAGATGAGTTCTTTATATATTTTGGATATTAGCCATTTATTGGATATATGATTTGCAAATAACTTCTTCCATTCAGTAGGTTGCCTTTTTGTTTTGCTGATGGTTTCCTTTGCTGTGCAGAGCTTTTTAGTTTGGTATAGTCCCATTTGTTTATTTTTGCTTTTGTTGCCATTGCCTTTGGAGTCAGATCCAAATACACACACACACACACACACGTGTGTGCACGCACACACGCACACGCACACACACACACATACACACACACACATATAGAAGAGTGATGTGAAGGAGCTTACCACCTGTGTTTCTTTTAGGAGTTCTATGGTTTCTCAGTTTACATTCAAGTCTATAATCTGCTTCAAGTTAATTTTTGTGTGTGGTATAAGGTAGTGGTCCAGTTTCATTCTTTTGCATGTGGCTGTCCAGTTTTCCCAGTACCATTTATTGAAAAGTATTTTCAATACTTTTGTATTGTATGTATGTTGTATATTCTTGGCTCCTTTGTTATAAATTAGTATACGTGTGGGTTTATTTCTGGGCTCTCTATTCTGTTCCATTGATCTATGTGTCTCTTTTTATGCCAGTATTATACTATTTTGATTACTATAGCTTTGTAGTATAGTTTGAAATAGGGAGCATGATACATCCAGCTTTGTTTTTTTTTTTCCTCAAGATTGCTTTGGCTATTTAAGGGTCTTTTGTGGTTCCATACAAATTTTAGAATTATTTGTTCTAGTTCTGTGAAAAGTGTAATTTTGATAGGGATTGCATTGAATTTTTAGATTGCTTTGGGTGGTATGGGCATTTTAACAGTATTAATTATTTCAGTCCATGAGCGTAGAATATCTTTCCATTTGTTTATGTCTTCAATTTCTTTAATCAGTGTCTTATAGTTTCCAGTGTTTAGGTTTTTCATCTTCTTGGTTAAATTTATTCCAAGATATTTTTTTCTTTTTGATGCAGTTGTAAATGGGATTGTGTTCTTAACTTCTCTTTTTGATATTTTGTTACTGCTGTATAGAAATGCCACAGATTTCTGTATATTAATTTTGTATCCTGCAACTTTATCAAATTCATTTGTACTTCTAAGAGTTTTTTGCTGGAGTCCTTTGAGTTTTCTCTACATAGAGTATATCATCTGCAAATAGTGATGGTTTTACTTCTTCCTTTCTTATTTGGATGCCTTTTATTATTTTCTTGCTTAATTGCCATGGCTAGGACTTCCAATACTAAGTTGAATAAAAGTTGCAAGAGTAGGCATCCTTGTATTGTTCCTGATCTTAGAAAAACAGCTTTTAGCTTTTCATTGTTAAGTATGTTGTTAGGTGTGGGTTTGTCCTAAATGGCCTTTATTATGTTGAGGTATGTTCCCTCTATTCTCATTTTGTTGAGAGTTTTTATCCTAAATGGATGTTCAATTTTGTCAGATGCTTTTTCTGCATCTATTGAGATGCGCATATGATTTTTATCTTTAATTTTGTTAATGTAATGTATCCCTATGATGATTTGCTGTGTTGAACCATCCTTGGATCACTGGAATAAATCCCACTTGATCATAGTGCAGGATCTTTTTAATGTATTGCTGTAATTAGGTTACTAATACTTTGTTGAGGATTTTTGCATCTTTGTTCATTGGGGATATTGGCCTGTAATTTTCTCTTCTTTTCTTTTGTTTTCTTTTCTTTTTGTGGTGTCCTTGTCTGGTTTTGGTATGAGGGTAATGATGGCCTCAAAAAATGAATTTGGAAGTGTTCCCTTCTCTTCAGTTTTTTGGAACAGTTTGAGAAGGATATGATTAAATCTTCTTTGAGTGTTTGGTAGAATTCACCACTGAAGCCATCTGGTCCTGGACTTCCGTTTGTTGGGAGGTTTTTGATACTGATTCAGTTGCCTTACTAGTAATTGATCTATTCAAGATTTTTTATTTCTTTATGATTCAGTGTTGGAAGACTGTATGTTTCTAGGAATTTATTTTTTTCTATGTTGTCCAGTTTGTTGGCATATAATTGTTCATAGTAGTCTCCTATGTTCTTTTGTATTTCTGTGGTATCAGTTGTAACTTTTCCTCTTTCATTTCTGATTTTATTTATTTGAACTTACTGTCTTTTTTTCTTGGTGAGTCTAGTTTTGTTTATCTCTGCTCAGTTTTCCTTTTAGTTCATTTATTACATCATTGATGTCCTTAATTATAATACTAATAGCTGCTTTAAGGTCCTTGCCTGCTAATTCTAATATTTTGGTCCACTCAAGTCAGTTTCCCTTGATTGCTTTTTCTTTGAATACGGGTCCTATGTTCTTGTTTCTTTTATGCCTAATAATTTTGGGTTTTACCTTGGACATTGTGTTGATATTTTATAGAAACTCTGGGTTCCTTATGTTTCTCTAAGCAGTACTAAATGTTTTATTTTATCAGGCAGTTAACTTGGCTGAACTCAAACTTCTGACTTTACCTTCCCTGCATTAGGCAGCAGTAAAAATCTCAGTTTAGTTCTGTTCATTTAGCATAAGAGGACTGTTTGGTTTGCCCTGAACATGGGGTCAGTTAGAAAATTGGGCAGTTTATATGTAGAATATGAGGCTCTCGTCCTTCCTGAAGTTTTCCTTCTTTACTTTCTAGCTGCTGAGTCAGTTCTGAACTCTGTCCTCCGATTCTTCAACCATTGAAATTGCAGATTTCAGTCTGAATTTTAGCTGCTCTGCCTAGCACCAAGTAGGGCCTACTGTTAGATGAAAAACTGTAAAACAGGAAGCTCAGTGCCATTCTCTTCTCCCAGGTGTCAACTACCTACAGTTTCTGTGAGCTTTTTGCTTATTCCCATATGCCTTCAGATTTTTTTTGTTGTTGTCTAGAGTTTATAAGTGTTGTCAATGGGAGGATTGGTCTGATATAAGCTATTCCACTACTACCAGAAGGGGCACTCCCCTTCATTTTAGAGGAAGAATAATATTAATTAAATAATTATAAAAACAGATGTAAAGCTAAAACTTTTTTTGTGCTGCAAACTACACAGTGCTGTGAGATATCATAATAGGGTAATTTGACTTAATCAGTGAGGTCAGGAAAGCTTTCCTTGAGGACATGGTGGGGAGAGCGAGAGAGTTACTAGACAAAGGGAAAATTGAAGATGATTCCACGTATTTGTTGAATGAATGAATAATATAATCCAGCTTTCTCTGCATCTTGGCTTCTTTCTTTGCACATATTCTTATCCTCTTAATCTTTAATCATCTCTCCAGGCTTCTGTGATGATGAATGGGTATCTATAGCTATGGTCTTTATAAAATTATTCAGTGAAGCATGTCCTTCATGAAAATTTCTTGAGCCAAAGGACTTGTGGGTATGGACTATTTAAGTGGTATAGCAGGGTCCATATGATCAACTGAGTTAAAAGGAAATCCCCCTCCCAATATCAGGTATTTAGAAATGCTGGGTAAAATATAACAACATACACATGGCTACACACACACAGACACACATACACGCAAATTCAAAACCAAAAAAGGCTTATCTTAGTTGACCAAAATGGAGAGGGAATGTAAAGTTAGTATGATGAATAGGAGTCTAATCTAAGAGGCTCTCACAGAGGAATAGGTATAGGCCTTAATAGCTGGGTGTGGCGGGGGTGGGTAAGGGAGACTTGATCTCCACCAAGGAAGGGGTACCCAGCCATGGACTCAGTACATGTGGAGAACTAAAACTGAATTATTTGTGTAAAGCCAGAAGCCATAAGGGGGAGATCCCTACATTCAGTGGAGAAAGAAAATTCCGTTACACTGTCCCAACAGAGAGGCAAGGAAATCTGCTGTCTTCTCAGGGCTAGACATGGAAAGAATTCCCAAGTCCTTCAACTGAAGGAGCACACTGTATCTTGAGCAAGCCAAATAAAAATAAATCCACATTTAGTCACATTGAATGAAACTGTAGAAACTCAAAGATAATGAAAGAATATAAAAGCTACTAGGGAGAAAACACAATAAATATCAAGAAATGCAAATTGATTACAAACTTCTTATCAGCAAAAAGATGTCAGAATATAGTAGAGTAATATATATTCAAAGTGCTAAGTGAAAATAACTGTCAGCCTAAAAGTCTACACTTAAATGATCATTTAATAGTGAGGATGTATTAAAGACATTTTCAAACATGCAAGTGTTGAAAGAGTTTACTACTCCCAGATTCCTTCTGAAAGAGTTACTAAAGATATACTTAAGTAAAAAGGAAATTGTGGCAAATTGTATTTTCCAAAAGGGGTCATAACAATATCTACCATCTCACATGCTCTTCTCCAATGTTACCTAACCAGAGGTGGAGTTGAATTCCCTCTTCTTGAATCTGGACTGGCTATATGACTCTCTTTTGAAACCAGTAGCATCTGGTGGAAGTGATACCACTTCCACAAAGCCTTGACCTTTGAGGCTAGATCAGAAAAGGTCATTCAGCTTTCAACTGGTTCTTTGGGACACTTGCTCTGGAGGCTGCCAGGTACCGTATAAGTTTTCTGACTATTCTGAGATTTCCATGTTAGAGAGGTTTTGTGTAGCCACTCTGATCATCAGACCTCCCAGACATGCCCATTCTCCACTGAGTGCCGTAGTCAAATTCATAAGATTCAGAAGAATGCCCTATCTGAGTAATATATATAAGGCGTATAATAAATATATTTTATATTTATAAAGAATATAATAAAATCTTGCTGTTTGAAGCTATAAAATTTTGGGTTAATTTGTTATGTAGCAGTAGTAACTGTAATAAAATTGAACCCCGAAAGAAGGAGTGAAATGTATGAATCCATCATGAGCAAGGAAGCTTGTGAACAAATAAGTACTGACTTTTTCCTAAGTTGGATGAAGGTTGTTGAAAAGAATGTGATGCTAAGATATTAGCAACAATAATATGGAAGCTGGTATAGAGTAGGGAAGAGGAAGGACTCATGGTAAGACTTTCTATGGTCCTTGTATTTTTCAGAGATTGACTTTAAGTAGGCATAGTCAAGAAAAGAAATAGATTGTATAAGGTATGAAACAGTAGAGGGAAAAAAGAGAATTCAGAAAAATTCAACAAAAAGTAGAAAAGTAAAAGCTAAGAAGCAAAGAAATTCATGGTAAATAGAAAGCACAAAATAAGTTGGTTGAGACTAGTGCTCTTATAACATAATCATGATAAATGGAAATAAAATTAATTTCAGTTATCTAAATGACTATACATTAAAAAAAATACAGCCCAATGTTGCTTTAAAAAGATACCCAAGGCAAAACAACCCAAAGAAGTTAAAAATAAATGGATAGAGAAGATATATCAGTATATCAGGAAAAAAAAAAAAAAAAGAAAGCAGGTGTGACAATATTAATATTAGGCAAAATGGAATTCTAGGTGTTTTACCCAGGAAACACTTGCACATGTGTACCAGGAGACATGTACAAGGATGTTCATTGCAATATTGTAATAATGAAAAATTTGAAAGAACTGAAATTTCTATCAGTAGGGAAATGTATGGCTAAATTGTGGAATATTCAGGGACTTCCCTGGTGGCACAGTGGTTAAGACTCTTCATTCCCAATGCAGGGGGCCTGGGTTTGATCCCTGGTCAGAGAACTAGATTCCACATGCATGCTGCAACTAAGAGTTCACATGCCACAACTAAGGAGCCCATGAACCGCACGCAACTAAGGAGCCCGCCTACTGCAACTAAGACCTGGTGCAACCAAGTAAATTTAAAAAAAAATTGTGGAAATTCATATCAGGACAACGTATAGCAATTAAATAAGCTAGATTTATTTGCATTTTCATGGCTATATTTTGCATCTATTTGAGTGAGAGAAATAAGTTACAAAATAACATGTTAGTGTGACATTTCTAAACATAATACATTTGCACTTCTAAGATTCCTTCTAATTCTGAAATCATCAAATTTCACATCAATAAGCTATATTTCTATGACAATATGCATTTGACTATCTGAGGAAGTATGCCCAGAAACAGTATACTTCAGTAACCTAATTACTGTCATTAAGAGCAATCACTGTATCCTAAAGAATGAACACACTTGCAATAGAAGACAACTGTCTTCCTCTGAACAAGTAATCTGTAGAATTAAATATTTTGTAACTGTTCCCAGTATGCTCAATGCTATGTAATAAGCATATATGCAAAACTCTCTCCTTTTCCCTTGAGTTGCTTACAAGAAAAGAGATGTGGCAGAAAGAAGTACAGGTGTATGATGAGAAGAAGAAATGAGAGCTGTCTGGAAGAAGGTGTTTAAGCAATAACTTTCTTCTAGAACCTATGCAGACCAGAATCCCTGTGCTGTAAATAACTAGACATTGAAATCACAAATGCCCTCAGATGTCAAATTCCACAGATATTTATTGAGAACCTACTGTGTACAGGGTATTCTACTTAACATGGTCATGAACACAGAGATGAGTTAGGAGTCCCAAGTTCTTTATAGACCTTTGGAAGATGAAGGTAACTATAAAACGAGGCAGGATAAGTTAAGGGCCATGAGAGTGATACAGAGGGCTTTGTAGCTTGAAAGGAGCGAAATTATTTTCTTTGGAGGGTTCCAGAATGGAAGCTGTTTCCACATTTGTAAATGTGCTCACTTCTGTTTGGATGATTAAAGGTGACAAGGCAGTTTCTTTGCTGTGCCATAGCTCTGTTTAGTATTTAATCCTCTTCCACTAACCCCCGCACCCCCCCCAGCCTTTCTTAAGAAAAATATTTCTGTACATTAAATCTTTCAAAGCCTTTAATGGTGTTGCTGAAACAATCATTTAAGCATTTAAAACACACACCACATAGTACACTTATTTTAGAGGTAGCAGTGGTTAGCCACTGGAAACTAATCATTGGGTTTGATAAAGGGAGGAATTTTATGTTATGGCTTATGACAGAGAATGGAAAAATGTTTTAGTGAGATGAGCTGGCATTTAAAATTGGAGCACAATAATAGCAAAAAGTGCTGAAGTCAACGAACTGCTTAGAAATATGGTTACTATTTGCTGAGAGAGGCCTTTCAAGGTGGCCAGATATATGCGTTTGCAACCACAGTCAGTTCAGTTCTTCCCTAAACATGGGACTGTGACCCTGATTGATGTCAGTGAGAGTTATGTACTTGCAGAGAAAAATGTTTAGATCATCCATGAATGCAAGGCAAAAAGGAAATAGGTGTAATAAGAAACAAGTTTTAATAGAGTTACACATTAAACATAACTTAGGATAGAAACCATGCGAAGGTGATGGTGATCTTTTGAGTCTTCTGGGCTTGCTTAAAAATTCTCCTTTTTTCTCCAAAGCTATTATACTCTGAATTGATTCTAGTCCACACAACTGAAAGAAGATAAAAAAGGTAGAGTGGGGTATGGAAGAGATTCTTAGCATTTGATTTATGACTTGGACAATATGAAGGAAATGGTCATGAGGATGAGAATTTCAAGGAAAAGTACCAGCAAGTGGAAGAGCCTCAGAAATTGACCTTGGGCAAATTGCTTTACCTCTCTGGACCTCATTGTCTTCATTGGTAAAACTAGAGTGTTAGAAGTGAGCCCTAAGGAATTTTTCAGCTTGAGAATTCAGTAAAGTAGACTAGTTAAAATGGACAATAGGACCAAACGTAGTTTTTGCTTGTTTGTTTTCTTTCCAGTTTCATTGAGATATAATTAACACATAATATTGTATTACTTTAAGGTGTACAACGTAATGCTTTGAGATATATATGGCTCCCACACTAAGTCATATTCTCCAGTTTAGTCTTCATCAATAATGTGATATTTTGGTCTCCCTTTGCCATATCCTCATCTTATTTCCCAGTATGTTCAGAATTTGAATGTGCAAGAAGAGTGCTGTTCATTTGGCTCTCTCAGACTCCAAAAGCTGGGATGCAGGGGGAAAAAATTGGCTTTGGTGAGAAGGGATTATTGGTTCCTCTGAATCTGGATAAGGCGATATGTTTCCTCTGAATCAGGAGATGGCACTAATTGTGAAGAACTAGAAATCCTTGAGGTATGGTGGAGTTTCAGGGATTCAAAATCATCTCAGTCAGGTAGGAGGCCAAATAATCAGCTGAGAATGAGTCATCAGGCATGGACTTGGAAAGTTAAAAGGAGAAAAGATTTATAATTGCCTCTATATGGAGTATACTCAAGAATCCACTGAAAGAGGTTTAGAGGTGGGGACCAAGATGGCGGAGTAGAAGGACCCTGAGCTCACCTCCTCTCACAACCACACCAAAATCACAACTATTTTAAGAACAACCATCAGTGAACAAGACCAGGACCTACCAGAAAAGATCTTCTACAACTAAAGACATAAAGAAGGACCCACAATGAAACGGGTAGGAGGGGCGGATTCACAATATAATCAACTCCCATACCCACAAACTGGAGAATAATTATAGTGCTTCCACAGGAGTGAGTGTTCTGAGCCCCACGTTGGGCTCCCCAGCTTGGGGGTCCTGCGCCAGGAAGACAAGCCACCAGAGCATTTGGCTTTGAAGGCCAGTGGGACTTAATTTCGGGAGTCCCAAAGGACTAGTGGGAAACAGAGACTTTATTCTTAAAGCACACACACAAAATCTCATATGCTCTGGGACCCAGGACAAAAGCAGTAATTTGATAGGAACCTGGACCAGACCTACCTGTGGTCTTGGAGAGTCTCTCAGTGAGGCGGGGGTCAGCTGTGGCTCACCGTAGGGACATAGACACTGGTGACAGCCATTCTGGGGAGCTGCTACTATGTGGACACTGGTGCTGGTAGGTGCCTTTGTGGAACCCTCCCTCTAGCTCAGTTCTAAGACCTGGCTGCACCCAACTGTTCGTTAGCACCTGTGTAGGGATGCCTCAGGCCAGGAAATGAACTGGGTAGGAACAAGCCCCACCCCTCAGCAGATGGGCTGCCTAAAGACTTCCTGAGCCCACAGCTACCTCTAGACATGCTTCTAGGCATGATTCTGCCCACCAGAGGGCCAGGACCCAGCTCCACACTCCAGGGGGCAGTCACCAGGTATAAGAAAACTATGATCCCACAGCCTATGGACCCAGCCTACCTACAGCAGGCCAGATCCTGCCCTGGGGCCAGCTGGGCCCTGTTCCTGCCCATTGTCAGGCAAACACAAGCTCTGGGATATCCCGGGTACTGTACCCAACTGTGTCAGGAACCAGCCCCTCCCCACCAGTGATCTGACACAAGCTGTGGGATCCCTGGGCCCTGTAGCCAGACTCCAGGACCCAGCTCTGTAAGCCAGTAGTCCAGCACTAACCCCAGAACCTGGCTTCACCCACCAGTGGGTAGACAACAGCCCTGGGGTCTACTGGACCCTGAGTCTGCCCACCAGTGAGCCAGCACTAGCCCAGAGGCCCCCTGGGGTTCTGCAGTCAGCTGCTTCATGACCAGGCCCAGCCAACCAGCAGCCAGAAGGCTCCACACAAGGCAGGGCCTGGCAACCAAGTGGATTAGGGGCCAACCAAGACTACCAGACCACCCACATAGTCAGCCTCCCGCAACAGAAGGACCCACACAGCCCTCATAGGGGAAACCCCTAGAACATATAGCTTGGATGATGAGACGGGGGTGCACTGCTGGGACACATAGGACTTCTCCTACAGAAGGCCACTTCTTTGGGGTCAGGAAACATAATTAACCTACCAAATAAATAAAAATACAGATAGCAACTCAGGCAAAATGAGGCATCAGAGGAGCCTGTTCCAGATGAAGGAAAAAGATAAAACCCCAGAAGAAGAACTAAGTGAAGTGGAGATAGACAATCTACCTGAGAAAGAGCTCAGGGTAATGATCATAAAAATGATCAAAGAACTTGGGAGAAGAATGTATGCACAGAGCAAGAAGTTAGAAGTTTTTAACAAAGAGTTATAAAGAAAAACCAAACAGAGATGAAGAATACAATAACTGAAATGAAAAATATACCAGAAGGAGTCAACAGTAGACTAAATGATACAGAGGAAGGGATCAGCAAGATGGAAGACAAAGTAGAGGAGATCACTGACATTGAACAGACAAAAGAAAAAAGAAAAAAACAGAAATGAAGACAGTTTAAGAGACCTCTGGGACAACATCAAGTGCACTAATATTTGCATTATAGGGGTATCAGAAGGAAAAGAGAGAGAGAAAGAGGCTGAGAACATATTTGAAGACATAATAGCTGGAGACTTCCCTACCCTGAGAAAGGAAACAGTCATCCAAGTCCAGGAAGTGCAGAGAGTCCCCTACAGGATTAACCCAAAGGGGAACACACCAAGACACATAGTCATTAAAATGACAAAAATTAAAAATAAAGAGAATATTAAAAGTAGCAAGGGAGAAGCAACAAATAGCATACAAGGGGACTCCCATGAGGATATCAGCTGACTTTTCAGCAGAAACTCTGCAGGCCAGAAGAGAGTGGCATGATATATTTAAAGTGATGAAAGGGAAAAACCTACAACCAAGAATACTCTGTGCAGCAAGGCTCTCATTCATATTTGATGGAGAGATCAAAAGATTTACAGACAAGCAGAATCTAAAAGGATTCAGCACCACCAAACCAGCTTTACAACAAATGTTAAAGGAACTTCTCTAGGTGAGAAAGAAAAGGCCACAGCTAGAAACAAGTAAAATTACAAAATGAAAAAGCTCATCAATAAAGGCAAACATAAAGGTAGGAAATCATCCATGCACAAAGCTAGTAGGAAGGTTAGAAGACAAAAGTAGTAAAATAATCTATATCCACAATAAGCAGTTAAGGGAGACACAAAACAATTAGATGTAAAATATGATATCAAAAATAGTAATCATGAGGGGAGGAGAGTACAACTGTTGGGTTGTTAAAATGCATTTGAAATTAACAGATCAACAACTTAATTATATATATATGCTGCTAAACAACCAGTGGCTCACTGAAGAAATCAAAGAGGAAATCAGAAAGTACCTGGAGACAAATGAGAATGAATACATGACTATCCAAAACCTATGGGATGCAGCAAAAGCAGTTCTAAAAGGGAAGTTTATAGCGATACAGGCTTACCTCAGGAAACAAGAAAAATCTCAAATAAACAACCTAACCCTATAGCAGATGAAAGCTCTTATATATAGAACGGATAAACAACAAGGTCTTACTGTGTAACACTATATTCAATATAGTTCAAGAGAACTGTATTCAATATCCTATGATACAACATAATAGAAAATAATATAAAAATGTGTATGTATGTATAACTGAATCACTTTGCTGTATGGCAGAAATTAACACAACATTGTAAATCAATTATACTTCAATAAAAAAAAGAATGGAAAAAAATAAAATATAGGTGAATTATATCACAATGAAGCTGGGAAAAAAGAAATAAAATAAAACATTATCATAACTTATAGGAAAAAAAAAAGCCAAAAAGCCCCTAACCCTATACCTAAAGGAACTAGGGAAAGAAGAATAGACAAAACCCAAAGATAGTAGAAGGAAAGAAATCATGAAGATGAGAGCAGAAATAAAGGAAATAGAAACTAAAACAATAGAAAAGATCAATGAAAGTAAAAGCTGGTTCTTTGAAAAGATAAACAAAATTGATAAACCTTTAGCTAGACTCATCAAGAAAGAAGGGAGAGGGCCCAGATCAATAAAACCAGAAATGCAAAAGAAGTTACAACCAACACCACAGAAATATGAAGGATCATGAGAGACTACTGTGAACAACTCTACTGTGAAAACTGGACTACCTAGAAGAAATGGACAAATTCTTAGAAATGTATAATCTCCCAAGATTGAACTGGAAGAAACAGAAAATATGAACAGACCAATTACCAGTAATTAAATTGAGTCAGTAATTTAAAAAATTCCAACAAGCAAAAGTCCAGGACCAGATGGCTTCACAGGTGAATTCTACCAAACATTTAGAGAAGAGTTAACACCTATCCTTCTCCAAATATTCCAAAATATTGTGGAGGAAGGAACACTTCCAAATGCATTCTATGGGACCAGCATTACCCTAATACCAGATAAAGATATCACAAAAGAAGAAAATTACAGGCCAATATCACTGATGAACCTAGATGCAGAAATCCTCAACAAAATATTTGCAAACTGAATCCAACAATACACTAAAAGGATCATACACAGTGATGAAGTGGGATCTATCCCAGAGATGCAAGGATTTTTCTATATCTGCAAATCAATCAATGTGATACATCACATTAACAAATTGAAGAATAAAAACCAGATGATCATCTTGATAGATGCAGAAAAGCTTTTGACAAAATTCAACATCCATTTATGATAAAAACTTTCCAGAAAGTGGGCATAGAGGGAACATATCTCAACATAATAAAGACCATATAGGACCTACCCACAGCTAACATCATACTCAACAGTGAAAAGCTGAAAGCATTTCCTCTGAGATCAGGAACAAGACAAGGATGCCCTTGTCTTGTTTTATTCATCATATTATTGGAAGCCCTGGCCCCAGCAATCAGAGAAGAAAAAGATATAAACAGAATCCAAATTGGAAAAGAAGAAGTAAAACTGTCACTATTTGCAGATGACATGATACTATTTGTAGAAAATCCTAAAGATGCCAGAAAACTACTACAACTCATCAATGAATTCAGTAAAGTTACAGGATATAAAATTAATATACAGAAATCTGTTGCATTTCTGTACACTAACAGCTGTCAGAAATAGAAATTAAAGAAACAATCCCCTTTACCGTAACATCAAAAATAATAAAATACCTAGGAATAAACTTACCACAGGAGGCAGAAGACCTGTACTCTGAAAACTATAAGACGCTGACAAAAGAAATTGAAGATGACACAAACAGATGGAAAGCTATACCATGTTCTTGGATTGGAAGAATCAGTATTGTTAAAATGACCATACCATCCAAGGCAATCTACAGATTCAATGCAATCCCTATCAAAATACCAATGGTATTTTTCACAGACCTAGAACAAAAAAAATTTTAATTTGTATGGAAACACAAAAGACCCCAAATAGCCAAAACAATCTGAGAAAGAAGAGTAGAGCTGGAGGAATCACACTCTCTGACATCAGACTATACTACAAAGCTACAGTAATCAAAACAGAATGGTATTGGCACAAAAACAGAATATAGACAAATGGAGCAGGATAGAATGCCCAGGAATAAAGTCACTAGTCTACAACAAAAGAGGCAAGAATATACCAGGGAGAAAAGAAAGTCTCTTAAATAAGTGGTTCTGGGAAAACTGGACAGCTACATGTGAAAGAATGAAATCAGAACGTTCTCTAACAGTGTACACAAAAATAAACTCAAAATGGATTAAGGACCTAAATGTAAGACCCAAAACCATAAAACTCCCAGAGGAAAACACAGGCAGAACACTCTGACATAAATCACAGCAATGTTCTTTTGGCTCTATCTCCTAAACAAAGGAAATAAAATCACAAATAATAAATGGGATCTAATTAAACTTAAAAGCTCTGTACAGCAAAGGAAAAAAAAACAAAAACAAAAGACAACCTACTAAGCCTACTAAATGGGAGAAAATATTTGCAAATGATGTGACTGATAAGGGGTTAATATCCAAAATATATAAACAGCTCATACAGTTCAACATCAAAAAAAAAAAAAAACCCAAAATCAAAACAACAACAACAACAAAAAACCAAACAAACAACCTGATTAAAAAATGGGCAGAGAAGACCTGAATAGACATTTATCCAAAGAGGAAATGCAGATGGCCAACAGGCACATGAAAAGATGCTGAACATCACTCATCGTCAGGGAAATGCAAACCAAAACCACAATGAGATATCACCTCACACCTGTCAGAATGGCTGTCATCAAAAAGAACACAAATAACAAATGTTGGAGGGGATGTGAAGAAAAGGAAACCCTTGTACACTGTTGTGGGAATGTAAATTGTTGCAGCCACTGTGGAAAACAGTATGTAAGTTTCTCAAAAAACTGAAAATAAAACTACCATATGACCCAGCAATTCCACTCCTGGGTATATATTCAAACAACAACAACAACAACGCTAATTGGAAAAGATTCACGCACCCCAGTGTTCTTAGCAGCATTACTTACACTTACCAAGATACAGAAGCCACGTAAATGTCCATTAACAGATAAAGAAGATGTGGTATACATATACAATGGAATACTATGCAGCCATAGAAAGGAGTGAAAATCTTGCCTTTTGTAACAATGTGGGTGGACTTCGACGGTATTATTCTAAGTGAAATAAGTCAGACAGAGAAAGGCAAATACTGTATGAGATCACTTATATGTAGAATCTGAAAAATTCTACAAACGAGTGAATATAACAAAAAAGAAGCAGGCTCACAGATATAGAGAACAAATTAGTGATTATCAGTGGGGAGAGGGAAGGAGGAGGGGCAACATAAGGGTAGGGGATTAAGAGGTATGAACAATTATGTATAAAATAAGCTACAATGATATATTGTACAACACAGGGAATATAGCCAATATTTTATAATAACTATAAATGGAGTGTAACCTTTAAAAGTTGTGAATCACTGAATTGTATACCTGTAGCTTATATAATATTGTTCATCAACTAGACTTCAATTCAAAAAAAAAAAGAATCTACTGAAGAGGACAAAAGGATTTCCAGTTAGGTTGACAAACAAAGTGACATTAACAGTCTTGGATGGGCAGGGCTCTAAGGCAGCCTAGGGACAGCCACGAGGGACAGAAGTGATGAAAACTACTCTATAGAATATATTTTATTAAATGATATTAACTTTCACAAGTAAATGAAGGAATCTATTAGGGTTAGACAATAAATGGTTTTATCTATATTATTAGAAATACTAAAGTATTCTTTTTCAAATTTGATAGTTTAGACAGCCACAAAGTTAAGCCTTGTCTTAATTGATTCAGGCTTTTCCTCGTGTGTGTATTCAGTTTTTTTTTTTATTAAAAAAAATTTTAATAGCCCAGTCAACAAAATACTGCATTACAGCAGCTCCAAACACCAGCAGGATGAAGTTTTAGCATCCATTGTTTCTGATTACATAGATATAGCCAGTAGCTTTATTGTAGTTTATTATTCATTATGTGACAAGTTCAATTGTTCTCATGCAGAAAAGAAAATACCCTGGCTTATTCCCTTTGCCCATTGACTTTTCTAGGATTAAAGTGAGTGCCAGCTTCTCCTTAAGGTAATCTCAGACTATTCTTTTACATCCCTGATTTCTCTCAATTCCTATCATTCTTAAAGTCAAAGTGTGTATTACCACATACAGTTTGGTGGGGATGGGGGAGGGAGAGTAGGGAGCAGGGAAGGATTTCAGGAGGCAATTGGACTTGAACTGTGTGGAGGGAGAAGAGAATTTGGCAGGTGGATATGGGAGGTGGGAGCCAGGAGCACTCCAGGTGTGGCACACTACTTGCCTCCAAAAAGCATGGAGGCAAGATGTCAGGTCATCTTTAGGGAGCAGTGTGCTGAGCAGGCCCTTTGACTAGAGGACAAGGATTCAAAGGGAGTGTGGTCTCCATGACTGGAAAAAATAGCCTGAAACCAGATTGTACAAGGCTGCAGGAAGCCAGCTTCTTTTAAGGATAGGTGAGATTTTGATGAGGAAATAGCCTGTAGAGAGGTAGAAAATGAAAGTTCAATAGTTTTGATTGTTGGAATGAGATTCTAGAAGGAAAGGAAATAAGAGTCTAGTAGATTGGCCGAAAAAGTTAGAAGGGAAGTGAGGAGGAGTTAAACAATAAAAATGGAGGGCTCAATTTTACTTGAAAAGTCAAGCAAGTAATGTTTTGCTGTTGATAAAAGAATACCTCTTGATATTTAGAAATACAAAAGTGATTTTATATAAATCTACTCTGTCAGAGTTTTTGTTTCTTTTTCCCTGCCATTTTTTTTTCCACTTTTGGTTAAAAAAAATATGCTGAAAGAAATTAGGTACACAACAGGGACTGAAATAATTTCAAATAATTTTTCTTTTAGCTGGATTGCTGTTATAAAATAGGACTACATTTTGATCAGAACTTTTATGAAGAACTTGGGCATTTTATTACAACATCTGTTTCCACGTTTTAATTTCTCTCCTTCCTTTTATAGGCATTTGCATACCTTTTTTTTTTTTTTCAGATGAGAAGACCTTTTCGTTTGCCACAAGAAGGCTATTATCCAGAATGTTAATGGGCTTTCAGCTATTAAGATGTAATGATATACCTTGAGTATTTAACTATAAATTTGAAAAATCTCCATGAACAATCTCAAAGGAATACTTAGAATGCACTCTTGGTAAATTGGCTCATTTTCCTGTAATTTACTGGAAGTGCTGATATGAGAGCAGTCCTAATGTGAAAAGTACAATAATCCCTGGAGTTACATTGTATGTATTAAATGATTACTCTCAAAGAATAAAACATATGAGACCATTTAGCCTTCATTCACATTTGTTACTTAGAATCACAGTAGAGAAACAATCCCTTCTCTTTTGGCGCACAAAATTAGAAACGATACATTTAATATCTTTTAAAACAAGAGGTACAGTGATGTTACACTTTTGCCTAACAATTGCTGTTTTCTGGAACAAGGACTGTTCTAGTTAGGAACATGATTCTTCTGGTTTTGTGGAGGCCCCTTTCATTCCATTGATAATTGAAATATTTTTAGAAACCCATAATGTAATTTTCTTTGATGTCAGTCAAAAAGATTAGTCTGCCTTCTAGCCATGAGCTTCTGCTACATTGGGGAATTATTTAAGGAGGTAGTCAACTTGCAGAAGCAGCAGTTGCAGGAGCAAAGGGTCTTGTTTGGAATTTTGTGTGATTGTGTTTTTCTTCTTTACCAGGGGACTGAAAGTTGTGGAACCCTAATTTGTGACATCGGGTGTTTTTTGGTAAGCAGCCATTTATGACTCTGGAAGATTGGGACTGACAGGAAGCCCCTTCTGAGATTTAAACAAAGTTCTCGAACAACACCTATACCATGGACATAAAGCTGGATCCTTCCCGAGATGACCTGCCTCTCATGGCCAACACCAGCCACATACTTGTGAAGCACTATGTACTGGATTTAGATGTGGATTTCGAAAGTCAAATCATTGAGGGCACCATAGTGCTTTTCTTCGAGTCTGGAAATAAATTCAAGAAACAGAGTAGTTCCACCGAGGAAACCTACCCATCAGAGTCAAACAAAGCCTGCAAATTTAGGACGCCTGAACCCTGCCATATTCCTGTAACAAATACAAGGACCGTCTCATCTAAAATGGGATATAATGATTTTGTAATCTGTGGTAAAGGTGAAAAAGATACGTCTGGTAAAGATGGTAACCATGACAACCAGGAACAGGCTTCTGGGATTTCTAGCTCAAAGTACTGCTGTGACGCAGGGAATCATGGGAGTGAGGATTTTTTGCTAGTGTTGGACTGCTGTGATTTATCTGTGTTAAAGGTTGAGGAGGTGGATGTTGCTGCTGTGCCAGGTATTGAAAAATTTACAAGGTCTCCCAAGCTCAGGAATCAGATTGTATGTGAACTCGTGGCTCTGCCTGCAGATCGTTGGAGGGAGCAGTTAGACTATTATGCTCGCTGCAGCCAGGCTCCTGGTTGTGGGGAACTCCTGTTTGACATTGACACTTGGAGCTTACAGATCAGGAAGACAGGGGTTCAGACAGCTACTGACTTTCCTCATGCCATAAGGATACAGTACACAACCAAACCCCAGGGGCGATCAGTTACGTGGACCTCAGACCAGAGTGGCAGGTAGGTTATCTGGGCACTCTGCAGTCCCCTGCCCATTAATCTTACACACTGGGAGGTGTGTAAAGACACTTCTCTTTATTGTGGCATTACCCATCTAACCTTAAATCCTTCGACCCACAGTGAAGCAGGTAAATTCCCAGGCATGCTGAACTCTTAATAGGATTACTTCCCTTAAGTCAGGATGAAAAGATTACTTTATTAAGCCCCCGTATTTCTGAGTTAGGAGACTGAAAGTCAGGTTTAATGGTTAAATGCCGAGCCTAGCTCTCTGTTGAGATCTCTGCTGGCAGCTTCCAGTACTGTAGATGGAAACGATATGTATCTTTGAGCAAATACTTTCTCAAAGTTCCTTCATATTCCCCCTGAGGGATTACATGGCTGCCAAGTTGGGTTGGTGTGAAGCCTGGCAAAGTGCTTCCAAATAAAGCCAGCTCCGCTTTGTGGCTTTCTTACTGTACCTGTCTCTTGGCAGCAATGCCTCCCTGGACTTTGTCAGTTATTATGTAATATGAACCCTCAAACACTGGAAGGATTTGGTTCTGAGGGTGACAGTCAGTCCTGCTGAGTCCACACTTGCCTCTTTGGCCATGATTCTGGGTATCTGACACCAAGGAGACTGCTGATTTTTTGTGTGGGGAGAAGGAATTGATGAGGCATCGATGTTCAGTGGGTGGGTATTTAGGCAGTCATTTGTTCTTTTCTTCTTGCCTGTCCTCTAACAGTTGTTCAGGGTTTTTAGAATTTGAGAATTTTCAAATCAAACTTTATTGATTCCTCATTATTCTACCTATTTCTTTGTGCTAATGTACTGCAAAGCAATACAATAATTATAGCAGATCTTGGTTGGAGGAGCGTTCATCTCTGTGAGCTTGTTTTCAGCGTCTTCTTTTATAGCGTTGGACTCCCTTAATGGAGGCAGTGGTCTCGGTAAATTGCTTACATCTCTCCCCCAACTCACCCCCCAAAAAACCTTCTAGATCATATTTTGAAAGCCATCACTTTGACTTTGAGCTCTCATTATCCCGTTCTTTGCCTCTAATCTTACCTCCTGCTCTGGTCTCCCTCCCTGCTCAGAATGAGTTTGCTTCCTGTCATTTCTGCTGGAGTCTGAGGTGGCCTTTGGGATAGTGCAGGGGTGGTGCACATTTACATCAGTACAAAAGCGTAGTGACTTATCTATAGAATAACTTGTTTGATATTCTTGGGAGTCTGCGAGGGAAAGAAATAGGTGTTCCTACTGTATCTTCAGATTTTTTTGAAATTATTGAAGATGGGCTTTTCAGTAAGATTTGACAATATACTGTCTCTGAATATTTAACTAGGAAATTCTAGATTTTATACTCTCAGATATTTCATTTTTGAATTAGAATAACGGGGAAGAAGAAACTATCGACAGTATTTAGAAGAAATTCTCAGTAATGGCCTCAAACATGGCTTTCTTCTTAGTGCTTACTACAAAGAAAGAGATTAGACTTGTGAATTACACTGCATGTAAAGTGTTGAGTAGGAATGAGTTATTGATAAATGCTGGTTTCCTTAAAGAAACTCAGAAGGTCCGTGGGCACATTTTGCTCCTGAAAGGTTGACTTGAATTTACTCTTGATGTCTCCTTTTCTGAAAATTCAGTAAAACACATGATCACAGCAGGAGTTTAAGGTGTATTTTTGGAAGTTTGTGATTATATGTTAGTAAATAAATGGCATTTATGCAGTCTTACAGGGATAAAAAATTTTTTTAATCCTCAAAGATTTTTTTTCTCCTTTTTCTTTTCTTTTTTTTTGGGGAATTTTATTATAGTCAAGATAATCTTCCATGAATGACCACCAAATCTCTCTATATAAATTTTCCCACATGCTTAAGAATAAATCTAGATATATACTGGTAACTGTTTGGATACTGTAAGGACTTAAAATGCCCAAGGATCCCAGGTTACTAGACAGAAATAATTGCTTAGTGATATGAGCAAATAGTAATCATCACGGTTACAATGCTTTATGAATATAATTGTGTGAAAATGTAAAATTTCACAATTGTGTGAAAAATATAACTGGGTAGAGCTTACTTCCTTCAAGGCATAGAGTCTACATTTATTAAACTAAAGTAGTGGTTACATTTTTACCCTTGAATGGCAGAATACTATCCATATGCCTACTATAAATTCTTAGTCTGGATGAGAAACTTTTTATTCCCATTTTACAAATAGGAAAATTGAATAAAGTTACTGAAAGCTCCTACAAAAATCCATGTGTTAATTGTGAAAGGGAGCTATGTTTCTTACTTTTGATTTTTACCATGTCCTTTATTGTATGCAAAGATTTCAATACCTTTAAAAAAACAAATTATATTAGCTTTCAATAAACTTCTATTTTTAAGTAGATACTAGACAGAAACTTAAGAAAAGCTCTAAACTGGTACTTTTCCTTTCAAGTTCCATCAGTGGCTTCTCCCCTTCCCACTCTTATCCTACCCTTTGTTGAGAATAAAACTTGTTATTTTGTTTGATAATATGTAAATAAATAATCAAGAGGTCAGAGGATCCTAGGATGAAATGTAAAATGTGACAGAACAATCTAGCTATATTAAAAATGTATGAAACAACCTCACTGAAGGGAGTAGAGGAAAAAGATACTGACCTAAGTAACTTCGGAAATGAGTTGAATCTGTAAGGCTAAAGGCAAAAGGAACTGTACATAAATACTGTACTGTAGTTGATAGAGTTGTTTCCCATAGGGGTACAGGTTAACAATACTGGTACCACTGTATATATATCCTGGAATTGAGCAATTTAGTAAATGGGTGCAAGTGATGGGAGCCAGGTTTCTCACTGCTGAAGTGGGAGATTACAGATGAGCAAGGGGAGGAGGCTAGAATGATCCATGTGGAAATGGATTAGAATTGGAGACATCACTATGAACTCATGTTTAGCATACTATAGATACAGATGGTTGCATATAGAAATAATTATAGATATGGTTGTTCGCAAGTGATAGCATACACACATATATTTCCTTGTTTGTCAGCTGAGTGGGTTTAGAAGCAGTGAGTGTACCCTAGCGCCTGGATCTTGGCTTCTAATATATTCTCCAGTAAAGGAACCAGGGCTTCTTGGAGAAACGGCTGGGACTGGGGCAGGCAACATGCAAGATGAAGCTGGAGCATCTATAGTGCCAGAAAATAAGGAAATGCTCAAAGAGCAGCAACAAGAACCCAGAATTACGTGTGTCTGTCAAAGTCCAAGGAGCCATCTGAAAGAACTCCTAATGACTCAAACTGAGCAACAAAATAAAATAGTTTTAATAGAGCAGAAAGTAACACACCATTGTAAAGCAATTATGCTCCAATAAAGATGTTTAAAAAAAGTAACAAAACAAAACAAAAACTAGTTTTGGATGATAACCCAAAGTATAAAATAAATAACCATGAGTCCATACTAATATAAAACAGTGATTGACTTAAATAAACAAATGGAGGAGAATAGCCAAATCCATGGTGCAAAAGAAGTCCAAGTTATATAGATACTCTGCCCTTATCGTGGTAGAGCATAACTCCTCACTCCTTAAGTGTGAGCTATTCATAGTGACTTCCTTCCAAAGATGACAGTGTGGAAAGGGGGAAAAAGTAAATTTCCATTGGAGAAATCTGACAAACGTGACCTCGGCAAGGAGATCAAAGTTAACATCAACAGTGATGAGTCACATTGATAGTATGCACCCTTGGTATGGTGTGATGCAAATGGCATCTTTGTGACCTTCTTCCCCAAAACCCATAACCCCAGTCTAACCAAGAGAAAAACATGAGATAAATCAGACTTTCAACAAAATACCTGACCAGTACTCCTCAAAACTCTCAAGGCCAACATAAATAAAGTCTTCAGAAACTGTCACAGTCAAGAGAAGCCTAAGGATGATGATTAAAATTAATGTAGTAACCTGGTATAGAAAAGGGACTTTAGAGGAAAACTAATGAAATCTGAGTAGTTTAGTTAATGTCTGGACTTTAGTTAATAATAATGTGTCAACTGTGACAAATATACTAATGTAAGTTGTAGGGCAAACTGGGTATGGGATATATGGGGACTGTGTTTTATCTTTGTACTTTTAAAAATAAATCTAAAACTGATCAAATAAAAAACTCATTAAAGAATAAACTTCAAATTTGAAAAAAAATCATCATCTTTCCATCCTGAAATTCCTCTTTCATAAGAGCTCTCATCCCACTTTTACCAAGTAGCAGTGTTCTCTGGACAAGAACTGAAAATGTATTTGCAGCTATAAAAGAGTATTTCTTTAAATCATTGTTAATCATTTCTTCTTCCTCATTGTTATTCTAGTTCTAAAATGAAATAGCTGGAAATATAAAAACTACATTTTCTTACTTTGTTTTTACATTTTCTGGGCTTCCCTGGTGGCGCAGTGGTTGAGAGTCCGCCTGCCGATGCAGGGGACACGGGTTCGTGCCCCGGTCCGGGAAGATCCCACATGCCGCGGAGCGGCTGGGCCCGTGAGCCATGGCCGCTGAGCCTGCGCGTCTGGAGCCTGTGCTCCACAACGGGACAGGCCACAACAGTGAGAGGCCCGCGTACCGCAAAACAAACAAAACTACATTTTCTTACGTTGTTTTAGCCATTGTGGGGTTCTGGCTTCTCTTGAACCTAAGTGCTCTTTCTTGCCTCCAGCATTCAGATACTGGATTTTAGGTGACCTTTAAAACTGACTGATGAAATAACCACATACTTAACAATATGATACATGCTTCTTGGAAACAATGTTTACTTTTTTGTGGTGTGTGAGTATGTGTGCCCTTTGAAAATATTTTGATGAGACCTGGAACAGTCAAGAATGTGTAATGGTGTACTTGCTAAGCTAGACAGGAAGAGGCCTTAATATCTTTTTGATTCCAGAGCCTCAACATACTTAAGAAAAAAAATCTTTAAAAAAATGGAAATCTTTATTCAAAGTTTATGTACTTTCTGCATTTTCCTGCCTTTTTTCCATTCCAGTGAATAAAATGTTATTTAAAACCAAAGCATTTTTTTCTGTTAACCCATTCCTTTTTCCCTTTGGATCATTATAATAGTTGTGGAACCAGCCAAGTGGTCTAGGAGATCTTGCTTAAGCTGATGACATCACTGAACATGAGTTGAATGGAGGGGAAATTCAGTTAAACATAGGAAATTTATTTTAAAAACTATAATTATTTGGGTCATTGTTAAAGGTAGCTGACTAGGAAAATACATTATAACTTAAAGTGATATTAAAATTTAAAATTTCCTAGATCAGTATGATGTTTCTTTGTTTTAGATAAAGCCAGAATGATGTTGGCAAAATACTAAGGAGGGAATGATTTTTTTAAATTATATTTATTGTTCAGCTGTTGGACCAAGGACGATGTAGACCTTTGGAGTATTTTTAGTTTGATATCGAAACCAGATGTTAAAACATGTCCCCCCACCACACATACACACACACAAACACGAAAATAGTTTCATTGTTTTGTATCTTACTATTAAGTTTTAAAATTAAAAGAATGAGCAGAAGATATTTTAGAAGAGATTTCAGGTCTAAAATGAACATTTCTGTAATTAATACCTTTTTTCCCCCCTACTTGCATCAAGAAACCAATGTAAAATTCATGAGAACTGGAGGGGAAATACCCATTAATTCTATAATATCATAGTATAACTGCAAAGGAGGAATTGATAATCCCAAACATGAAAATGTTTGGAAGTGTTCCTTTTCAGCCTCCTTATCCCCTTGCTGCACTGTCTAGATGGATCTCTGTTTCTCAGTATCCCAGTTGAGTCTTGCGAGAAAAGGCAATGATGGACTGTCTTAATTTAAACAAGTAACAAAAATGACCAACCAAACAACAACAACAAAAAACCATGAATCACCAAACATCAACAGAAGATAACAAATCAAAATGACCTATAACCAAAAGCCTGGAGTGTTGAAAAGAATCTAAAAAGTGAGAGCCAAGAGAACTGAGTACTCAGAGCTGGGCTGCCAACTAGCTATGTGACTTCAGATAAGTCATTTTACATCTCTGGAGCTTAATTTCCTCGTGTGTAAAATGAGAAAACTCCGTGAGAGGACCTCCAAATGTTTTCCATACATGAAATCCTACACTCACAAGGGACTTCCAGATGAAAAATACTATCTTTGCCTGTACAAACAGCTTGCTTATTTTGCACCCAAAACACCTCTGTTAAAGGAGAGGTGACTTTCTGACTCAAAGCCACTTTCAGTCCAGTCCATTTTGACCATACACAAAATCTATCCAAGTCAAAGCAGCATTCTCCTTGAACTTGCCATATATGTTTATTATGATTGGTGAGTCACAGTTTTGGTGACTGTGCCATGAAGAAGAATGATAATAAAGAAGGGGTGTGTGTGAGAATGTGTGTGTGTGTGTGTGTGTGTGTGTGTGTAGGGGCGAGAGAGAGTTGTGGTTGACACTTCCTGTTTTAGTAGTCTGCTCTTGGTTTTTGTGTAACAAGAAAGCAAGAGGGTTTCTTACCTACAATGGAAATTGTAACTTAGGTTTAATGAGAACATGGAGCCATAAAAAAGATCGGGTGCAGGAAGGAGTACAGACGGAAAGGAATTAGAGGAGGCCTGAAGACTTTGTAACTCTGGGGAGTTTATAAAAGAATCTGACCCACTGAGCTGTCACATCTGTGGTCCCCTGGCTTCCAGTGACCAGATCAGTGTGGGAAAACATCCCATCAAGCCACACCCACAGCAACAGGGGGCTCATCACCTCCTACCCGAGTCTGTTGAAGCAGCCCTCTCCCCAGTTGTTGATCTGTGATAATCAAGTCTCTGAAAATAGGTGATTTTTATGGAAAGTGGTGAAACTTGAAACATTTTTTTAAACTAAAAATAACCCCCTTTCACTCCGACCGCAAAAAGACATGCATATAGTAAACTGAAAATAAAGAAAATATATGGTTTGAATCTATTCCCTACAAGTTTTATAGATGGCTTTAAAGATGGCTCCTCCCAAAAAGACAAGCAAACATGTTAGTTTAGTTGATGTCTTAGTCGATTTGGGCTGCTACAACAAAATACTGCAGAGCGAATGGTTTATAAACAAGAGAAAATTATTTCTCACAGTTCCGGAGGCTAGAAGTTGGAAATCAGGATGCCAGCATGGTTAGGTCCTGGTTAAGGCCCTCTTTTGTGTTGCAGACTGCCGACTTCTGGCTGCGGCCTCACATGGTGGAAGGGGCTAGGAAGCTCGGTCTGGCCTCTTATAAAGGCATTAATCTCATTCATGAGGGTTGTGCCCTTATGACCTAAGCACCTCCCAAAGACCCCACCTCCTAATACCATCACTTTGGGCATTAAGATTTCCCATATGAATTTGGACGGACACATTCAGACCATAGCAGCATAGTGTATCTTATCCTCATTTGACTATTCCGCATACACACAAGAAGCTGAAGTAATTGTAACTCTGACAGGTTCTTCCTCAATTTAGAAGTTCTTTCAACGCAACAAGCCACGGGCCTGCCTGTGACCCCCATCTTACCCTGTTTTCTTTCTGATTTTCAGTGGCCTCCTCCCATTCCCACAACTCCTGTGCAGTTAGTCTGGGCTCTCCAGGGGGGTCTTCCATGCGGGTGGGTATCCCAGGGCATGTAGAACGAGCCCTGGTGAAAGAGAGTTTTCCTTTTCATGTTGGAAGAAATTGTTCAGTTGGGAAATAATGAAGTTATAAACATCAGAATTGCAGGCTGGCGCCTAAACATCTATCCCATAAGCATTTTAGCAACATGGCCGAGGTGTAAGGCTGTGCATGTTGAATAAACACAGCTGCATTTCCTTCGGTGATTACATACCCAGATAACTGCAGAGCATGTTTATAAATGCACATAGATTTTCCTCCCCTCTTGGGACACAGGGGCGGCGGGAGGGAGGGGTGGGGAATGTGTGTGTGGTAGGAGTCACCACGTAGAGAGTATGATTTTCAGGAGGGTTTAACTCCATGAAGACCTTATGTCGACCAGTTCTCCACTTTCTGTCGGATGCCCAAAATTCCACCACTAGACCTTTATCCGGGGATTAAAGGTTTCATCCCTGTTAAAATGTAGTTACTTAACTTTAGATTGTTTTAGACATTTGCACCATGACGTATGACATGCATAAGAATATCAGATTGTGAAAGCTGAAAAAGCCATCGGTTATGAAGTCACTGGCACTCTGTTTGAGTGTGTTGAGGAGAGAGGAGTGAAGCTGCAGCTGAGAAAGAAGAAAAGGCCAAGAAGGGAGTAGACTGGGAACATGAAGGGAATCTACATTTTCAAGAAATTTTGCCTAGGATTGTTTTCCTATTTCTGAAAACATTCCAATAAGAAAGTGATTCAGTCATATCAGACAAGGGTATATTTATGGGTGTGGCTTTTAGACAGATGAATGGATCTATACTTTCAGAGTTATAGCTCTAGAGACCAAGTGGAAAGCTAGAAAGAAAACTTTGGCAGAAAGGATGCCCCAGCCATATAAAGAGGGGAGAGAAAGAGACTTGTGGGGACAGTGGGAGGATTGGAGATGAGAGCTTCCTGGGATCTGGCCAGGCATCTAATCCCCTTGGTGGGAAACTTCAGGCGCCAATGCAAAATGAGCCTTCAAGAGGATGGCAGGGGATCAGGACAAAACTCTAGAACAAAATATCTAGAACTAGGCTGTTTAGAGGGGGAAATAATAGAGAACTGGGGAGGAAATGATGGTGATAACATGCTTTTTTAAATCCAGTCAATGGAAGGATTCCCTCCCCACCTCCCTATTTGTGTACGATACCCAGACTCAGATCTGCCTGCAGCCTCAGTAACTTACTACTTCATAACATCATCATTTCTAAATTTCTGAGATAGATCTAATTTCAGACACTCAGTCCCATTGTTGGACACTATACTGTTTGGGGTTAGGAAATTGAGGTCTCTGTGTCCGTACAAGTGTCCTTTGCCATATGGTATGTAAAGCCCTTTCTATGCAAATTAAACAGGTAGGAACTCTCCTTCTCCCTTGTCCCTTCCTGTGACCTGCTTGGTACCCTTAGTTTCTTCTCTTGTTTAATAGCTTCATGATCCATCTTCTCCCTTGAGGCAGAAACCTGAGAAAATTCTGTTATCTATTGCTGCATAACAAATTACCTCAAAACTAAACAGCTTAAAAGAACAAAACTTAAACACAGTTTCTGAGAGTCAGAAATCCAGGAGCAGCTTAACTGGGTTGTTCTGGCCCAGGATCTCTTACAGTGTAGCAGTCAGCTGTCTGCCGGGGCCACAGACATCTCAAGGCTTGGCTGGAGCTGGAAGATCCTCTTCCAAACTCACATGCAAGGTTGTTGACAGGCCTCAGATCCTCACTGACTGTGGGCTAGAGGCCTTCGTTCCTACTACGTGGGCTCCTCCATAGACTGCCTGAGTGTCCTCATGACATGGCCCCCCCTGCCCTGTCCTGAGGAAGTGAGGAGACACAGAGGAAAACCCCTAAAACAAAAGTCACAGATTTTTAAATAATCTGATCTCACAAGTGACATCACTTCTGCCATAGCCATCGGTCACACAGGCCAACCTGATACAATGTGGGAGGGGGCTACACAGGGGTGTGAATACCAGGGACAGGGGTCATTGGGGTCCATCTTGAAAGTTGGTTACCTCAGAGAGGCCTCTGTTCCTTTTCCTGCAGCAAATCATTATGTCCTTCTGATTCTTCCTCTGCAGTGTTTCTCACATATGACCTCATCTCAAATCTGATTGTTTCTTCTGGAAAGAGGTAGGGAGGCTGATGGAGGAAGCCTTGGAGACCACATACCTAAGGGCACAGGTGGAATGCATAATAATATACCAGCATGACCTCCAACCCAAGCTTATCGGGAGAAGGAGAGCAAACATCTGGGCAAGCCAGTCTTTTGGGGGAGGATTTGCTCCCTGTGCAGGGAAGGGAAGACCTGTAGCACCAGAGTCACCCGAGGGAAATGAGGTGCTGCGTGCAAAGGCAAGAGAGCACAGATACTTTCAGACTTGGCCTAAATACCCTAGGACTTAGGACCATAATATGGGGTCAGCTTCCCCTGTGCACAAGGCAGAGAAAGTCTTAGGCGATCTCTAGGCAAGGGCCTCCCACTTCCTGTGAGCATCACAAATAGGTTTATCTCCACAAGTCTACTTAGATTGGAAGTGGATTCCTAAAGCTCATGAGCTGAGCAAAATTGTGGGATCCATTCTGCTTCAGTGAGAAAGAAAGCCTTGATTCTCAATGGCTGCCATGGTCAGAGGAAGAGGAGTTATACCTGCCATTTGGCCAGTGGCAATATACTCCCTTTCCACTGACCATACGTTTCCTCTTGGGATCCTTCCCTAAGATGGGGCTTTTGGGGAAAAACAGGTGGAATTTTCAGAACTTGAGCTGCTAAAGCATTCCCCCCCCCACCCCAGGCAACCACAACCAGCAGCCCCGCCTAGGAGGAGGTGGCTTTAGGCAACTTTGTCATTAGGTTCTCAAACAACCTGAAGTTGGGCAGTTAACTAAGGCTAAGTCAATTAACCAGGGATCCAAGGGGACCAGGGTGGGAGCTCAGCACTCACTGAAATCGATGGGGGATTCTGGGCCTTCCATGAAAATTTGCCTTTGTTCTTGTATCTATGTTTCTGGGACATCATCATAGGTTTATGGACCAGAACAGACAATAGAAGTCACATACCTGCCCCCATCCCCATTTTGCATATGACTCAGAGAGGTCAAGGGACTTTTCCATAGCCATTTAATGAGTTGGTAACCCAGCCAGGACTAAAGTCTTCTGAATTTCTAATCTTCTTTCTCTGCCTCATGTCAATTCTATGAGTTATCACAGCATATACACTTCTAGGAGGTAGACTGCCTGTTTGCTCTAAGGTCCATTTTCTGCTCTTATTATGATCTCTGAATGACAAGGAACCTCATTTCTCAGGCTGCCTCGTCTTCTGGCTTCCTGTCAGGTTTGGCCAATGCGGGGCATTGATGGAACATTTGAGAGTTGGCGAGAAACAAGGTATTTCCTCCCCTCTTTCTGCTTCTTTTGGCATCTCCATCAATGACTGAGTCTCCCTGGTCCCAGCACCCATTGGACATTCCCCACTGTGACTCTGGCTTCTGTCAAATGACCCTGTAACACCCAGTAACAGTACCTCCTCCAACCTGCAGAGTCACAGCTCCTTACCACTGTGGCTAATCTCTGAGTTGCCTCACTCTCCCCTGTTTGGCTTCTCAGCACTTCTATTACTTGTATGACCAATTCCCTATATTAAATTACCTCTGTTTATTAAGTCCTAGACTGGTTTCTTTTTCCTTCCTGGACCCTGACTGATGGAGTGGGGCCATCATTCTGTGTGTTCTTGCTTATTGTAAGAACACAATAAATGTTCAGTCATAACAATGTTAACTAAAAAGGAAAACCAGTTTATGCGAGAGAGGTAGTGCTCTGCTCTATTATTTACTCTATAAATCAAGCTGATTAAAACTATATCATATTTGCCATAACTCCTGAAAAGCAAAAAGTAGAAACATTTTCCTAAGACATCTTCCTGAGGGTCAGTCTGTACCTTCTCTGTGGTGTTAAAAGAATAGATTTCTTTGATCTCATAGATTTTTTTTTCCATTTCTGTCTGTGACTTAATCATGGAAGGGATTGTTCTTGGTATGTGTGGGTTTGTGTTTTTTAACTGTAGCAGAATGAGCCCTAATGTGATGCCGTTGGTTTCCTACACTTGCTTTGGTAACAGCTCTGCACTTGGCCTTCCCGTCACAAGCCTGGTTGTTGTGACCTGCAGTCCTGTTGATATGCCAACCCCTGTTCTTGGCCTCCACACAAGGATTCCCACAAGGGTTCCATTTTGAGGTGGTGGTTTCCAAGATTGGGGGTATCTGTCCGCCAGCACTGGATTTGAGACCACCGGCTTGTTTGTTCTAAGTATTAATATCTCAGTGATCGCTAAACATATTTTCTTTTCCAGAATATTTTCCACAATTTTTTAAGAATGTCTCTAGAACTTTTTTCTTTCGAAGGCCTAAGGGCCTAAAGGGAGGGGCAAGGTTAATGTAAACTTTAACTTGGCAGACTAGTATTTAAAACTTTATCCAAAAAAATATTTTTCCCCTTAAAAAACAAACACACAAACAAACAAAAAACTCTCTTTACATGTTTAAGTAATTCATTTGGGAGAAATTACCACTCAGCTATTCACACAGCCCTTGGTAGTTTCAGTTCAAGATGCTCTGAAACCAGCCAGCTACAAAGTCTGAGATATTTTCTCTTTGAAAGCTCAACTTAACCTTCGCTACCATGGTGGTGAGAAAAGTGACAACTCATTTTAAAGATTCTCCCCCTTTGTTTCTTTGTCTTTCTTCTGCAGGCCATGTGTTTATACTATGGGATCGCCCATAAACAACAGGGCCCTTTTTCCATGCCAGGAGCCACCCGTTGCCATGTCAACATGGCAGGCTACGGTTCGAGCAGCTGCATCTTTTGTTGTTTTAATGAGTGGGGAAAATTCTGCCAAGCCAACACAGCTTCGGGAAGGTACTGTACATGTGTTCTGTGCTTCTTTATGTATTGCACACATGCTGGACCCAGCAACCCAACACACAGTGTTTTTCTCCACTTTAAAAGAGCTCCTTTATTAGCTGGGTTGGACTGAACATACTATAAAACATCCTGTCAGAGAAAACAGCCTGGGATGGGGAGAGGCACTTGGAAGCCTAGGCATGGCATGTGGGGTTCTTCATGCCAGAGTTATCAATTCCTAGATTATTAAGGCAGCTGCTTTCAGCTGATGGTTTGTGGGCCATAAGTGGGTGCTCTTGGTTGAAGACTTTCTGGGCAGGCAAGTGTGCCATGGAAACACCATTATAGTAGAGTTATCTGTGGTTTGGTCATGGAGCCTGTACAGGGTTATTCATTATTCTGAGCGACAGTGCTCCTGTGGGCTGGCCCACTGGAGTCATCCTAGTATTGCATCTGTTCTGTATACTATTTGGCCATGAAGTTTTTTTTTTTTTTTTTAATTAATTTTATTTTTGGCTGTGTTGGGTCCTCGTTGCTGTGCGCGGGCTTTCTTTTAGTTGCAGTGCGCAGGGACCACTCTTCGTTGCAGTGTGCAGGCTTCTCATTGCGGTGGCTTCTCTTGTTGCAGAGCATGGGCTCTAGGCACAACGGCTTCAGTAGCTGTGGAGCACGGGCTCAGTAGTGGTGGCAAGCAGGCTCTAGAGTGCATGCTTCAGTAGTTGTGGCCCCCTGGCTTAGTTGCTCCACGGCATGTGGGATCTTCCCAGACCAGGGATCAAACCCGTGTCCCCTGCACTGACAGGCGGATTCCTAACCACTGCGCCACCAGGGAAGCCCTGGCCATGTTTTGAACCAAAGGTGTATAAGAAAGATGGAAGGCAAGTGCTAATGCATCATCAAGGTTTTGTCTGCGAATTTCTTGCTTATTGCAATAATTAACACTTTCAGTTGAGATCCTGGGCATGTTGATGCCAGGTAAAATTTCTGTAATTGTAATATTTCTTTATTTAAAATATGGTTTCTCCTTGGACTCTCAACCACTGTGCCACCGGGAGAGCCCCAAGTTGATAATTTTAATGTCTGCATAATATTTTATTGTATGAATGTATCAGATTTTACTTAACATTTCCACATTATTAGACATTTTTATTGTTTCCAAAGTTTTTTCTTATTATAAATAAAGTTGCATTAAATTCCTGGGGAGACAGTTTGTATAAAATTAGAATCATTGAGTCGAAAGTTTTGAACCTGTTTAAGGCTGGGTACATATCTCAAGTTGTTTTTCAGAAAGGCTGTACCAATTTACATATCCATCAGTAGTTTATGAAGGTCTTCTTTCCCTTGGAGTTTCAGCCATCTGATAGGCAAGAGAAGGCCTCTCTTTAATTTGGATTACTACAATTATCAATGAGGTTTCATACATCCTTATATGTTTCTTAACTGTTTTCATTTCCTGTTTGTTAATTTCCTTTGCTCATTTTTATATCGAGGTGTTAGTGAGGTTTCAAAAAGTTTGTTTTGTCTTCTAATTTGATTGGATCTTTAAAAAATAAAGATACTGGAACTTCCAGGTTAGTGAACACGTGGAGATGTGGGGAGAATTGTGTACCTGGAGAGGGCATGGAAGTTCCGTGCTCTTTCTCACGTACCTTGCCCCGTGCATCTCTTCCATCTGGCTGTTCCTGAGTTGAGTGTCCACTCGTCATCAAACCCAGCAGAAAAGTATGCAGGTCTGTTTCTTCGGGCCTTCATTTCCTGTGGAGGCTCCCGTGTCACATAAGACTTACGTTACATAAATCTGTAAGCTATTCTCCTGTTTAAAAAATGTACAAAATAGGGCTCCCCTGGTGGCGCAGTGGTTGAGAGTCTGCCTGCCGATGCAGGGTACCCGGGTTCGTGCCCCGGTCCGGGAAGATCCCACATGCCGCGGAGCGGCTGGGCCCGTGAGCCATGGCTGTTGAGCCTGCGCGTCCGGAGCCTGTGCTCTGCGGTGGGAGAGGCCACAACGGTGAGAGGCCCACATACCGCAAAAAAAAAAAAAAAAAAAAAAAATATATATATATATATATAAAATAAAGATATTAATCTCTTATATTTGTGAAAAGTATTTTTCTCAGTTTTTAGTATACCTTTTAATTTTATATAATATTTCTAATCTATAGGAGATTTTAAATTTTATGTAATAAAATATGTTAGGTTTCTCTTGGGAAGTCTTTCTTTGCTCTACGATTCACCTGTTTTGTTCTAATATTTTTATTTAATTTTTATTTATTTATTTATTTTTGTAATTTCACTCTTTAATCTGTTTGTAGTTTATTCTGGTCAGGGTTGTGAAATGAGGACTAAACATTTTTGTCTTCGAATAGGAAACCAGTTATCCAAGATCATTTATTGAATCTTTTCTGATTTGTGATGCCTTCTTCATAAAAAAAACTAGATTTACACATGTGATAAAGTCTTCAATGAATGTTTATTTGATTCTGAAAGTCAAAACAAAACAAATCATACATTTTAAAATTTCATTTCTAAAAATAAGCCACATTTACATGGTTCATTTACAAATGAGCAAAGGACAAAAAAATTTACAATGTCTCCTTTTTACTCCTAATTCCCAGCTACCCAGTAACCCTTCCCCAAGGCAACCAAGGTCACCAGTTTCCTTTGTATAGTATATTTTTTCCTCTTTTGTTGCACAAATCATAACATGCTATACACTTTTTTGTATTGTGCTTCCCTCTTTAGAATAAGTTTATCTTATAGATAATTTCGTATCTGACCATGAAGAGCTTCCTCAATATTTTTATGACTATAGAGTATTCCATAAATGGATGTTTCACAATTTAGTTAACCAATAGCTCTTGACTTTATTCTATATCAAATAAAGAATTTAATGGGCATTTACTTCTGTCAACTTCCCTCACCCACATTCTCCAGTTTTAATAAATACAGTTTGGGATTTGTGACTCATACTATCTCTATATTTTGTTTTTGTATTATATCTTATTTTCTAGGAATTATAATCGTTGTTTTACATTTTCATCCAGTTTCAAATTATATTTTTATATTTGCAATAAGTATTTAGACTTTCTTTACTCTTGATCTCTTAAGTCTGAGTCATCTCCTAGTCAGCTGGGAAATGGCTTCACTACTTTTTTTTTCTTCCTAGAAGGATGGGTATGTGGTATATTTTCTTAGTCCTCCCATTTTTAGGTGAGCTTTTTGTTGTGTTTACTTATGAACATTCCTTGGCTAGGTATTAAATTCTTACTTCTTTTCCCTCTTAAACGACTATAAATGTTTTCATTACCATATCTTACTTAGTATTTCAGAGGAGAAATCTGATATCATTTTAAAAAATTCTTTGAAAGTAGCCTGATTATTCTGCCTAGGCTCATAGAATTTAAAAAAATTATTTATGTAATTCAAAACTTTCTAGAATGGAGCTGGTTGTGGGTACCTTGGTTTTTAATCAACTTAATTACAGTATAATTTATGTATAATGAAACGCACACAGTTCATCTTGTTCAATGGTGTTCGACAAAAAAATGCATCTAAGTAATTAATCAGCACCCCTGTGAAGATGTAGAACATTTCTATTACCCTAGAAATTCCCTTGTGCCTTTGCCATCCCTCCTTAAGTGAGTCTTCCCTAACCCCACTCCAGTCAACCACTGATCTGATTTCCATATCTATAGATTAGTTTTACCTCTCCTAAACATTCATGTAAATGGCATCATTCGTGTGTACTCTTTTGTGTCTGGCTTCTTTTGCTCAGCATGAGACTTACCCATATTGTTATGGATGTCAATAGTTTATTCTTTTTTAAAAAGTTGATGAATAGTAATCCATTATGTGAGTAAACTAGTTTGTTTATCCACTCATCTGTTGATGGACATTTGAATTTTCAGGGGGCATTACAAAAAATATTCTGTGAACATTCATGTGTAAGCCTTTTTGTGGACAAAGGTTTTAATTTCACTTGGGTAAATACCTAAGAGTGGAATTGCTGGCTCAGAGAAGTTAACTTTGTATCTGGCAAACTATTTCCAAAGTGATTCAATCATTTTATATTCCACCAGCAGTGTATGAGAGTCCAGTAGCTTTGCATCCTTGGAAACATGTGATGTTGTCAGTCCTTTTAATTTTAGCCCTCCAACTGGGGTGAAATACTATCTTGTGGTTTTAATTTGCATTTCTCTGATAACTAATGAAGGTGAGCAACTTTCATGCCCTTATTGTACGTTCTTATGTCTGCCTTTGAAAAGTGTCTCTTCAAGTCATTTGCCATTTATTTAATATGGTATTTTGGTTGTTTTTTTGTTAGACTGTAAGAATACTTTACATACTCTAGATGCTAGCCTTTTGCCAGATATGTGTCACAGATATATTCTCCCCGACTGTATGGCTTGCCTTTTCATTTTTTATTTACACTTTATACCACTGAGTTTCCATGGAGACATTTTATTCTTTAGTAATTCCATTATAGATTGTTATTGTAACAACCCTTGCAATTCTTCCTTATCTTTTTTGTTACTTTGTTGTCTTTTGATCTCAATCTGTTACACTGTTTCAGCCTGTTGTCCTCTCATGGCTTTTTACCATTTTTTCACAGAAGTTATATCTTTTTGTATCATAATGGGAGTGCCAGTTTTCTAAACTTGTTTTGGTTTCTGTAGTAAATTTATTTCCGAGGCTTGTTCTTCCTCTGAGTCCTTAGAACAATGTTTTCTTTTACCTTTATCCTGCAGTATTTTTTCCTGTCATGCTCATGGCTTTCCTCTCTGGTGTTTTAACAGACAGGATAAAGTCTGAGGATTTCCCTTAGCTCCATTCACTGTCCACTTGTGTGCTGCCTGAAATCCCCTCTCTGTTCAACAGATGAAGGGTTACTGAGGCACACAGCTCCTCTATCCAGGTTTTGGTGTCTCATGAATTGTCTGGTGAGCTTCTCTGGGACCCACACAGCATCTTTTTTACCCTCCCTGCTTGTTTCCCTGACACGCTGAATTGATTGAGTAAATGAAACACTGCAGTCTCAGCAGGCACTGATAGCTGGACTCCTCCAGCCTCCATTTCTGGTTTACTTCTGATGATAACTACGCTTCCCAAGATGCGATGTGGCACTCCCTACCCCCACCTCACCAAGCCGACATACTTTCTCATTCATGGTTTGGTCCTGCAGTTCAGATGTCAAAGCTTGTGTTTGGCAGTGTTGCTCAAACTTGAGCATTACTTTTCTTGTCAGAGGGAAAAAACCCTCATGATTCACCAGGGTTGACTGAAGTTATTTGTATTAGAATGATATCTTTAAAACTATAAATGTATGCTTATTTACAAAAACAGGCGGTAGACTGGATTTGGCCAGGGGGCTGGATTCCAGATATAAATAAATCCTGCCAAACAATTTTGTATTCCTATACTCTTACACATCTAAAACACCAAAAAAGTTTAAATTAAATGCAGACCAAACCATTAAATCAATGAAATTCAAATGGACAACTTCAGTTTATTATAAAAGATTATTATTTTCCTGAAATGAAGCTGCCCCTTACAATATGAATGTGGTGCTGACAGCTCCATGAAGGTTCTCTTGAGGTCGTTGTGCCTGTTCTACCCTGAGCCACATGATGATCTTATTCTCCACCACTTTTCTTCCATATGCTGTAAAGCTTTTGCTTACAAATCATGCCGTGATGTCATTTAGCCTTTACTCACCAAAAGCATCATTCTTATGTTCTTTTCTCATAATCTCTCAATAATTAAAGCAGTGCTACATGTCCCTGTGCAATCATATACACTGCTGCAGATGTGAACTCTGAAATTGTCTGTCAGGACTCATTTGTATCTGGATAATCCAGCGCTTTGGCCAAATCCAGTCTACTGCCTGTTTTTGTAGATAAAGTTTTATCGAAATACAACCATTGTCTATGGCTGATTTGGTGCTGCAATGGCAGAGTTAAACAGTTGCAACAAAGACTGCATAGCCTACAAAGGCTAAAATATTTACTAACTAACCCTTTACAGAAAAAAAGTCTTCTGATCCTTTCAACATCTGTCTGTTTACTTATCTATTTGAAGATTACCATCAAAAATTAAAACAAGAATTGACTTTAACATTTGCATGGAAAATGTTCATACCTCCAACAATGTGTCTGTGGATTTTTTTCTCCGAATTTCCAATTCAGGGCATAGTTATAATAAAGTAGATAATAATTGGGATTTGCTTATATACAACTTTATATGATACCATAGAGCAGACTTTACCAATTCAAACTGAGAGAGGAGAGAGCTACACCAGCAGAAAGAACTTTATGCTAATACTGCACGCCTCCTGCAGCCCACAGCTGGGGTTTATCAGAATACAGTCAGGCAAGAGTATTAACAGCGCTCTTTGCCAGGCCCAAAATGGCTGTTCTGAGGATGGAGTAATATCTCCAAATGTGTCTGCACTCCTTAGAGAAAAAGGGTATGTGGATACAAGATGCTACTACTTCCTTTCCAAGTCATGTTTTCTAGACTGGTAGATTGGTCTCATAGGACCTCCACTCTGTTGTGCACAGTGCCCTTTAAAACGAAGAGCTATCATTGAAAACATGAGCAGCAAAACCCAACCCGCAAGTCACGGTTTCCATCACAGTGACACGTCAACCTGATTAGTACATTTGCCAGGCACCAGCTGATTTCCCGAAAGAAGAAAAGCACCTGGGAGCAGCATAATGTAATGAGGCAGATAATAGCGACAGAAATGATAACAACCCTTGGGCAGGGGATGGAAATCAGACGATGGACCTCCGAGTTCTCACTACATGAGGGAAATCATTCCTCCTGGCTACTTTTTTTTTTTTACGCGGGCCTCTCACTGTCGTGGCCTCTCCTGTTGCGGAGCACAGGCTCCGGACGCGCAGGCTCAGCGGCCATGGCTCACGGGCCCAGCCGCTCCGCGGCACGTGGGATCCTCCCGGACCAGGGCAAGAACCCGCGTCCCCTGCATCGGCAGGCGGACTCTCAACCACTGCGCCACCAGGGAAGACCCCTCCTGCCTGTTTTTAAGAAGAAGGCTAATGGTTTAGACGGTAGTGTGATGACCATCATAAGCATCTTAGTAGCTGAGAAATCACTATCCTTTTTCTCAATAAGGCTTAGTCAAGGCCATAGATTTAGATTGACTTATTTAGCTCCTTTATTATATAACTTCCCCAGCATCATGTCATTTGGGCAGACCGAAATGTTAGCCTGTGTGTTATTGTCAGCCTATATTCCCTGCCAAAATGTAGCTAAACTCTTAAGCACAGAGACCCAATGTCCAGTACAGTGTTTTGTATATAACAGATGCTCAATACCTATTTGTTGAATAAATGTGTTCTCTGTAATCAGACAGAAGTAATAGGTTCATGGAAGAAGCATTTAAAATCACTACTGATAGTAACAAAAGTGATTTCAGGGTCATTCCTTTAGTTTTGCTTCTGATTAGAGTTTATGCCTTTTCTCCAGTTTCAGTATATTTTGAAAGGAAAAAATTGGTGTAGTACATGCTTATTTCCCCCAATTTGGTAATTTTGTGGTTGTTGTTTAATTTTGTTTTATTTTCACAGAGTCTAATTTAGTGTCTACTTCCTAGAAAATTAAAACATTCCACTTATGTTTTTCATGGGAAGCCTCAAGTAAATGAACAAGACTGACTAATTTAAGCTCCTTCCAAATATAGGAGAAAAAGCATATGAACAAGTGAAAGGTGTTAAAAACTATTTGTGCCTTTGCTTAGGATCTGATTTCATTTTTCTATGCAAAAGTAGGAGACTGTAGACATTACCTCATCCTGAGCAAAATGCTACTCTCTGGCCTGCCCAACTGACCAGCTCCCTGACGTTCTCTCTCTTGATTTCGTGTGGGAAATTCCAGGGAAAAGCCAAGATTTCAGGGTTCGGACCCTCCTGTGTGCAATTGAAAGCCAACTTTTCTTTCCTCTTGATGGCTCAAAATGAGCAATACTACTATTTAGACTGCTTCCACAGTATGAGACCAGGAATTACGTATAAGGAAATGGTAAATTAAAAGACATTAGGAATGGTTATGATTAAGTGTTTTCACAAAGAGAGAATGCAAAGTTGAGAGAGCTCCTTGTTTCTTGAACTGAGGAAACTTTATACTGGGCTAGTATACATACATGTGTTTCAAGGGGTAGGAGTACAGAGTGAATGCATCTTTTCTCTTTAGAAAGCTACTGTTGATTGAAGACTGTGTTCTGCTCTGTTACATCCCTCATAAGGTCTCACATAATGCCTTGCACTTTCTAAATCTTTGTCAGTTCATTCTTTTGTTTGTGATTTGCTTTTTGTCTAGTTCTTGCTTGCCCTCCTAGAGTTGCACTTACCATATTTGGCAAACGGGGAAGTCATCGTGCTTTCTTTTGGGTAGTGATGATTCCGGCAGGCGTGTGTATACGCATTCTTGTTGCTATGGATTTTTTTTTTTGGCTGTGTTGGGTCTTCACTGCTGTGTATGGGCTTTCTCTAGTTGCGGCGAGCGAGGGCTACTCTTCGTTGCAGTGCGCGGGCTTCTCATTGCGGTGGCTTCTTATTGCGGAGTACGTGCGGGCTCTAGGCGTGCGGGCTTCAGTAGTTGCGGCATGCGGGCTCAGTAGTTGTGACTCACGGGCTCTAGAGCACAGGCTCAGTAGTTGTGGTGCACGGGCTTAGTTGCTCCATGGCATGTGGGATCTTCCCGGACCAGGGCTTGAACCTGTGTCCCCTGCATTGGCAGGTGGATTCTCAACCACTGAGCCACCAGGGAAGGCCCCTGGATTTTTGTTTTAGGCTTGACATTCATGAATTTTCTCAAGTGAGTAAAGTACTAAAGCACATTTGTGACCATCTGGCACAGAATGATTTGGTGTCCAGTTTGCTGATCCACTTTGTATTTAAGTTTAAGGGGAACTAGGTTATCCACAGCGTAGGGCAGAGTGCAGGTGAGACTTGGCATAACAAGCCTGGTGAAATGTATTCCTTTAGGTATTCCATCAGCCACGAGGGAAAACCTCAAAACCTGTGGAGGTGCTTGTGTTCTGGGTTCAGTAGGTGGCACTCTTCTACCTGGTTCACGAGAATGATCTTGAAGGCCATTCCCTCCTGGGTCTCCTGTGCCATAAGCAGTACCATGTTGCCAGGAAAGGAAACCTGAAGCCTTGCCAGGTGGCATCAGTGCCTGGGAAGTGGTGGCATGATCTGGCACATGGCCCCGGTCAGGCAGTGCTGGTGCATACCAGCCCAGGGCGTCTTACTGTCGTCTCCTTTGTTGTGGTGCCAGTTCTTGCCCTTGAGCAACAGCGGAAAAGGACTAACAAAAGGCAGACATGCCATGGGTATTCACGAGGGTGGTACTAGCTCATAAAACCAGAACGTGTAGACTCAGCATCCAAAAAGTAGTGAAACAAAAAAGCTGGGGTTTGCTGAAAGCCCCAAGCACTAGAGAAAGAAGCCAAAAGAGGAAGAGCAACCCAAACTGGGAGCTTTGCCTATCTTGTTATGTATCTATTATATTTATTATAATAAATATATAAAAATATATAATAAAAACATTATATATAGTGTGTCTATATACACTTATAAATTCATATCCCTATATATACATGCTCTTATATATACCATCAAGCATTTTAAGTTTGTAGTACAAAGATGTTCCAAAATAATGAAATAGCTTGACATATGGACTAGTTTGGGCAGGAAGTTCTGAAATTAAGAATAGTGGCTAGAGAAAGAAACAAGCTTGAGGTAGGAAAGAAGCAGGCACTACAGAAGAATTGAGTAAAGAAATATATGTAAATAAAAGCACGTATCATTTTGGTGTTTCCATTTGCTTCATGCTGTTTGTCTAACCTACGGTGGAAGAGTTTAAAAGATAAAGTGGATGCTTTAACTAGGGAGAATTTAAGTGCCTGTTTTAATTTTCAGTGAAACAATAACTCTTTAAAAACAAGAAATTTTGTGAGATGCTTAACTTTGCAAAGATAAGTCTTCTGCTTTTGCCTCTGTGGAAGCAGAGTGTTTTTGTGTGTTGTGGCTGTGCCTTTAGTGTGAGTTGAGTGAGTATGTCCAAGACTCCCCTAAGAATAGTACAATGACGTTCCATAAATTTTGTATTTAATTTACTATTAGCAGGCATGATCGATGTGTAGAAATAACTACGGTATCTTGATTTTTTTCCCTTAATTTTTTTTTCTTTTTGTAGGAACGATTTCCTCAAATAATTAGCAAAGTTTTTCACAGGTTTAGCATAAAAAGTTCTCTCTCTTCCCATGAACGGAATACTCCATCATGTTCTTCCTTTTTTCCTCTCCACTTTTCCTCCCCTGAAAGATAGAATCTTCAAGACAATTCATAAGACAGTTTTTTAGAATAGTATATGAAGAAAATAATTAAGGTAATTGTTTTAACACTCTCTAGTCATAAGGATTTTCAAAACTTACAATTTGAAAAATTACCCTTCTCAAATTCTTGTCGTACTTGCAAAACACACAGTCATCTTTAAGGAAAATTTCAGTCCTGTTTTGTTTTGTTTTTTTTTTGCAGTACGCGGGCCTCTCACTGTTGTGGCCTCTCCCGTTGCGGGGCACAGGCTCCGGACGCGCAGGCTCAGCGGCCACGGCTCACGGGCCCAGCCGCTCCGCGACATGTGGGATCCTCCCGGACTGGGGCATGAACCCGTGTCCCCTGCATCGGCAGGCGGACTCTCAACCACTGCGCCACCAGGGAAGCCCTTCAGTCCTGTTTTGAAGACGAAAATGTCTATTTGGATCTTGTAGCGGCTGCTAGCACAATTATAAGAACAATATTTGTTATATCTGTCTTACTAGTGAGACTATTGAAGTGTAAGAATTTTCTCTCCTAAAAACGTTCCAATGAGAGGAGGTGGCATAGAGGCTTTCAGGACCTTTATGAGGAGGCCCAGAAGGGAGGCGAACTGGTGGCTGCTCAAGCCTGCACAGTTAGGGAGCGCCTCTTCCTCTGGGCCCCTTCCTACCGCCCCTCTCCCCGTGCATCTTGCTAATGAATCCTGGCCTGGCCTGGCCGTGAAATCATGTGCAGAGGAAAAACTCTGGGTTAATTCAAGCACAGGATGTTCTCTTTGCTTTGCAGCTGGTGTAGCAAGGGAGTCTAGGGCAAGTGGATTAAATCAAAAAGGAAAATGAAGGCATTCACTGTCTATTTCATCGAGGATGGCTCATTTAAAGTAAACACCATTTAAATAGTCTCCAAATGGCCCATTCTATATGAAGTCATACAGGATGCCCCCTTTGGGCTGTCATTCTCCTTTAAATGGATCGCTTTGTGTGCACAGTGTTTTAATGCCATTCAACCTTAAACCCCATATGTGGGCCTCATCGGGCCACAGGCTTCAGTGCACATGTGGCAGCCATACCTTCGACATTCTTAGTCTCTGCCTCCAGAAAGTCAGCCCAAGCAACAGGGGGAGGCAGCTGTAAAGATGACAGCAGTTAACATTTCTTCACCACTTACTATGTGCCAATTACCATGCCTAGAGATTTCTATCAATATATATGTTATCTAACTTAATCCTCACATAATGCTGTGAGGTAGAGACTGTGATTATTCCCTTGTTATAGATGAGGAATCTGATGCATGGAGAGATTAAGCAATGTGCCCAGACTGGTAAGCGTGGATCAGGGAATTGAACCCTTGCAATCAGATTCCAGAGCTGGAACTCAGTCAGTGGATATATTCAAGAGAAATAAACTCTTGTCAATTCTCCTCGCAAGGTCGACTTATCCCAAACAATAGATAATCCAGAAATTATTTCTCTTTGTCTTTGGAATGCACGCTCTGCTTTCTGGGGGCAGTATTCCCACCTTGTTATTTGCATTTTTTTGCAGTCTGGTTTGAGGTGAGGTCAGCTATTTCCTGAGCAGCTACCTCCCTGTAGCAGTGGGCTTTCTTCATGCAAGATTGGACTCAGTGGAATAATCCGTGAACAGACAACCGAAAAGAGACTTTGCTACCAAATGAGGATACTAGACAGGTCCTCATAGTAATCAACTAGCAATAGCCTCCCCAGAGCCCTGGAAGCATTCAGTTGTCGCAGCACTGGCTCCAGATTTACCCAGGGTCAGGCAAGAAGCCCACTGGACTGGACCTTTGAGAAGCTTCTGAGAAGAGTCCAGCTAGGGTCTTTGGGAAGTGGGTTCCTGGCCAGTTCTTATGTGGCCCAGCCTAGTGATGATCTGCCCCTCTTTGACTTGCTTGGTAGCCTGGAAAACTCTTTTACTTTAAAAGCCTGAAGTATGAAACAGTTTCTTCCATATGAGCTCCACTAAGTAGAGAAATCTAAAAAAATAAAAAGTCTTGAGGGCTGTATAGGAGAAAATCATTTTGAACATTTAGAATATGGGTTTGGGGGATGTTTTCAATACATTTCCCCCTCAAATCCTTTTCTTTCTATTATTTAACTTCCTGAGAAGACTGAGGAGAGAGCATGGCAGTTCTAAAATACTTTTGCTGGACTTGACTCAGGTTCTGTTATCACTTTTGCTATCTCACTCCCAAACTCTAGGTCATTTTAAGGTTTCTGACTTTTTTTAATTGCTAATCTCATTCCAGTCCCCTGCCACACCCCTCTGTGGCTTTCAGTGCCCTCCCCACATCACCTTGAGGGTACAGACATTCTGATAAAGGTGCTGGGACATGATGTGATTGGGCACTCTGTGTGGATTCTCCATGGCCATGTGCAGGCATCTAACAGATACCTCTTATTCCATTAGCAGTGTTCTTTCTTGAAAGTAGTTTCAATTCCTGCTATTTCCACAAATTTCATCTTGTCCCTGTGCTAGATGGATGGTACAAGAACTAGAGGGGCAGCAAAAAAACAGCTCAAAAGTTCAAAGCAGAATGTAGGGAGAAAGCCTATTGTGCATAGTGTTTCATTCTTTTTCCCCCCTAAGCTTTATTGAGATATAATTGACATGTAACATGTAAGTTTAAGATGTTCAATGTGATGATTTGATATATGTATATATTGCAAAATGACCTCAATAAGAATCTCTCTCTCTATGTATCTCTCTCTCTCTCTCTCTCTCTCTATATATATATATATATGTGTGTGTGTGTGTGTGTGTGTGTGTGTGTGCATGTGTGGTGAGGACCTTTAAGATCTACTCTCTTAGCAACTTTCAAATGTACAATATTGTTAACTGTAGTCACCATGCTGTACATTACATCCTCAGAACTGATTCATCTCATAACTGGAGGTTAGTACTCTTTGAACGCGTTCACCCATTTCCTCCCCAACTGCCCTCTACCTACCACCCTCGGCAGCCACCAATCTACTTTCTCTATGATTGGTTTTTTTTTTTCTGTTAGATTCCACATGTAAGTGAGGTCATACAGTATTTGTCTTTTTCGGTCTGATTTATTTCACTTAGCATAATGCCGTCAAGGTACATCCATGTTGTTGCAAATGGCAGGATTTTCTTCTTTTTTTATGAATGAATAATATTCCTCTGTGAGTGCATGTGTGTATCACATTTTCTCTATCCATTCCTCTGTCATTTGGGGCTTAGGTTGTTTCCATGTCTTGGCTATTATGAATAATTCTGCAATGAACATGGGGTGCGTCTATCTTTGAGATAAGTGATTTCATTTCCTTCAGGTATATACCCAGAAGTAGACTTTATTCTACAGATTCCCTTTGAACCTGTGTTGGATCATCTGTCTTCCTCTTACTTGGTTTACTACCTCCTTTTGAAGCTTTTTTTTTTTTTTTTTTTTTTTGCGGTACGCGTGCCTCTCACTGCTGTGGCCTCTCCCGTTGCGGAGCACAGGCTCCGGACGCGCAGGCTCAGCGGCCACGGCTCACGGGCCCAGCCGCTCCATGGCATGTGGGATCTTCCCGGACCGGGGCACGAACCCGTGTCTCCTGCATCGGCAGGCGGACTCCCAACCACTGCGCCACCAGGGAAGCCCTGAAGCATATTTTACATACTCTAGTAGCTTCCAGAGAATAGAATGTGTGGGAGGTGAATTGTTTTTGAAACGTTACGTGTCTGAAAATGTCCTTATTGTATGTGAATTTTGTTTTCTCTCTCTTTTTGGAAGCTTGTAGGATCTTGTCTTTATCCTCAGGGTTCTAAATTTCATAATGGTGCATCATGATGTGGCTGGATTTGTATCCAGTGTCCTGGGTATTGTGTGCCCTTTCAATCTGAAAACTCATGGTCCCTTAACTTTGGGGAAATTTTCTCTAATTTCTTAGCTGACGATTTTCTCCCTTCTATTTCCTCTGTTGTCTTTTTTCTGGAGCTTCTATTACTTGGATACTGGACCTTCTGAACTGCTCTTCTATTTTTCCCTCATGTTTTTGTCTTTTTTTTCTTTCTAGGGAGATTTCCTCAGCTTTATATCCCATCTTACTCCTTTTAATTTTTTTCTTTCCTTCTATCCTTAATTCTCTTTACTTTCAAGTCCTCTTTTTAAATCTTATACTGTTTTTGTTTCAGCACTGCAATAAATTCTCTGAACTTTCAGTGTGTATCTGTCTGGTGTTTTTTGAAGTTTTCTTCTTCTTGCATGGTCACTGTCCTCCAAGTTGCTTGTTTCTCTTTGTTTGGGTCTCTCAGTTTTGCATTAGGGGCTTTCTAAAGATGCCTGAAGGTCCTTGATTTCTCTGTAGGTGTTTGAGGGTAGGGGACTAAAATGCTGATTGGAGCACTGAGTGAACACATAAGGCTTCTCATCTGTAAGTTTCACCATAGGCTGATCTTAGGGAACCTCCAATGTCAATATCCTTCTCTTGGGTTGGTCAGGTTTTTTCATTTTCCTGCCTGGAGGTAAAAACCTGGTTGTCAGCATTTTGGGAACCAAATAAGGGGAAATAGTATCTGATATGCATATGTTCATCTAATCCCATTCAGTTTGCCTTCAACTATGCCATTCTCCCCCTAGAGGCCCTCTCTTTTATTCTCTAGAAAATAAACCTCCAGTTATTTGCTGGTGTGTGTGTGTGTGGGGATGGGCAGATAGTCCAGGTGTGGGGAGTAGGGGAAGCCATCCAGGGATCTGAGCCCTTCTTAGTCATCCAGCCTGTCCTGCTTAGTTTAGTACTTCTTCTACTCCCAGCCTTTTGGGGGCATCTGGGGGATAAAATGAGGTGAATCTTGTCTTTCCCACAGCTAACTTAGGATTCAGGGCTGCCATGTCATTCGCCACTCTTCCCACCTGCACTGTGGCTTCCAATATTTTGCGGTAATTGTCTCCTATACTTTCTCCTTGTTCCTTTTGGTTTAAGCCTTTAAAAAAATCCCTTTACTGTCCTTTAATTGGGTTTTGGGAGAAAGCAATTTAGGTCCTTTACCCATTTTTTAACTAGGATTATATGTTTTCTTGCTATTGAGTTGTATGAGTTCCTTATATATTTTGGATATTAACTCCTTATCAGATAAGTGTGTTCAATCTTCCATTTTTTCCTGAAATCCTCACTATTGCTGCTTGTTTACTGAACCCCCAAGAGTCTGAAGTTTTAAAAGGAAGGTTCGGTGACCCATGTTAAACACTCCAAGATATGTTTCAGAGAAAGAATGACCAGACCACAGCCCTTTGACCAAGAGAGTCTTGTTATTTAAAATTTCTCTTTTAAACCTAGGATATTCAAAACATTTAGTTCTTTACCCATGCCTTCTTTTCTCTTCTTCTATCTCCACCTCCCCCCACCCAACTTGTGCCAGCTCTCACTGTGTTGTTCAGTCCAAACTGAAGTTCTTCATGGAGCTGCTACAGGGAGACATCAGGTTGCGAGTGAGGTAGTTATAAGAAAGTAGAAACATTAGGGAGGTGGGTGCAGTGCAGCATGCCACGTCAGATCCATGTCAGGTTTTTATCAAGACTGCTGGGATTGTCTCTGCCTTCTTCTTACTGGCGTGGGATCACAGCAGCCATTTTCTTTAAAGCTGTGGTTTTCCTTCAAGCCCAGAAGAAGCTACGCACGTCATCAGGTTGTCTCCAGCATCACTGGATTTGGTTGTCTCTTTAAAGAGGAGCATCCCTTCAGCTTCTTAGTCAGCTGTGGAGGAAGTGATCTCAAGAGTGGCCATTCTGATTCTAGAACCAGGATCAAACTTACAAGCAAGTTTGAGAGAATGGCTGCCTCTGTAATGGGTTTCCAGCAGCATGCCTTTCTACATTTCTTCTTCAAGTATCTCCTCTAATAACTTCCAAACGTGATACCATATCATATTTATTCAAACTTGATATCATGTTTATTTTGTCATTGTTTCCTATTTAAAATTTTGTTTTTTATCAGAGAAGTTCTGTCATGTATTTCTTTGGATCTAAGTTGGTAGAGTTTCAGAGGGTAATAAATAATGACCCCACTAACCTTCCAAAGTTCAGAATTAGTTGAGAGACAAAAATCCAAGCATATGGAGAGCAAAATCTAACCTATTACTGATTTTTACTGGTAAAACACTTTAAAAAATGTCATTAGAGGTCTGCTGGTCAATATAGGCATGGTAATATTTCTACCCCGAATTTGACATCTTATTCACTCATTGACCAAATTGGATGAGCACAGGCCACTCTATAAGTGTTTAACCCTCAAAAACTTAAAACAAGAAAGAAAAGAATAGCTCCTCAAAGGGAGTCAGTAAGGGGTGGAAAGAGAGGCTAGGGGTGTTACTCTAGTGGAAGTTCCCCCCATGGGAACATGAAGAGTGGAGAACTGTGTTCTATAATGTGAGGTGATACCAAATCCCTGAAGACACACCATTAATTTATAGCAGATGCTCAGAAAAAATAATATATTAAATCAGGTTGCGTGATACATTGAGATTTATTTCAGTAACATTAAAATCATTTTCCCATCTTAGAAGAAAGGAAGCATAGTGTTATAAGTTTAGTCATTTGTTCCTTTGGTTAAAAAACCTTCTTTATGGTTTGGACTAAAGGGAGGGTATACCTTTGGCTGTGGTAGGGAGCCCCAGCTACGAATTCCAGCCCTGTTACAAACTAGCTGGGAGTCCTTGGCGCCCCTGAACCTCTGTAGACCTGTTTTTCATCTGCTTAATGAGGAATTGGGACCGCCCCAATACATTAACAGATAAAAAGGGTGAGGGATAAGACTGAACTTCCATAGATAAGTAGTTTCAGGGTTGGGACTAAAATCCAGATACTTTCCTTCCCTAGTCTCATTGTTTTTTACTGTATGCATTTTAGATTGACTTGAACTGAATTTAGACAAAGTAGTTTGGCAGCACAGAAGCGATCATTCATTTGTTCATTCACTCACTCATTCATTCATTCAACACAGCATCTTCTTTTTTATGCCAAGTACCGTGCTAGGCAATACAGATGAGCCATGTCCTTGACTCCATAGCAGCATACAACCTCTGTCCTTACACATTTGCAGCTATTAGTGGCCACCTTGACCACCCTTCATTTATAGCCTCACTTGAAGGGCTTCAAACTGATCCCTGGAAGAGATCCAGATCTCCTTGGCTGTCTTGAATCCATCATCCCTGTTTTGCTTTCCCTGAGACCTAGAATAACGCCCCCACAGTTGACATGACCCACCTCCAAGAATTAGCTCATCCCAGCTTAGCACACAAGCTCTTCAAGTGACTAAAGAGAAAAATTACAGAGTAAGGTCTAGGACCATACATTGGCCTCATTATGTGTTCCTCTCTCTGTTTATAGGATGCTCAAGTTGGCATTACTACGTAACCATGCCAATGCCAGCCTCCACCTTCACAATTGCAGTAGGATCCTGGACAGAAACGAAGCCAGAGATCTGCTCATCAGATGATCTGGCAACAGAGAAATCCTTCTCACCTTTCGAGGCTGACTTCAGGTTTGTACTTGGGAACTTGATGAAAAACAAACACTTGAGGGAGCAGTATGATGCATTTATTCCAAGCGCTGGGAATGTGAGTCATTCCTGCTGAGAAATTAAACCAAAATATGATTAATCAAAGCAGGAAAAGCCCTGCTGGGAGAGAAAGAGAGTTGAGAGGCAGAAATGTGGGCATATTGTTTATGCAGAAAGAAAGAGAAAAGAAATATATATGAAATCCTCTGTGTAGTCAGGTGAAATATCTTTATGTGTTTCATTAAGTCAACAGAATCTTCAGATTCAATACTTTCCTTCTACACCTTTTAACTTTGGTTTTCAGTACTTGTTCGAAAACACAACTTAATAGAAAGAAGTTGCTCGTCTGATGGATTACCTTGTAGGCCACTCTGCTGTTTTGGTTCCGAGACTGCCATTAGCAGTGCGTTTGTAGGGGCAGCCCTACAAACGTGGGGGGAGTCAGCCTCCTTAGGAGCACAGGACATGAGGAAGCTGTCAGACGGCCATTGGGTTATAAGAATCCTGCCGGGTCAGGGCTCTGTTAACTTCAACAACAATGTCTTCTTTTTCAGGGTCGATCAGAGAAAATAAAAAATTTTTTTTTAAATTAGTATAGGCCTTAGGATATTTACTTGCAGCCTCCCAAGGCATTCACCTATTTCTAGTTTTCAGAGCCAATAGGGAGGAGAATGCACATATGAGGCACAGAAGTGTGCTCACTGTGCACTGTTGCATCATGCTTTATCCCTAGGACTTTGACAGCCACCTCGGTTTAATCTTTTTTCCTGTTTACAGAAAGTCACTAAGTCAGTACCTTTTGGTGGAGAGTAATGATACAGATGCTTAGTTCATCCTTGAAAACCAACTAAGATACGCTCTTAGTACAAATTCCTTTTGTTTTATTTTGCTACGTTGCTTTCATTCTTACCACAGTGACAACAGTGGTTGGTATCCTTAGGAGATAAAGCCATTGAGGCCTCTCTTAACGTAGGCACGACTTATTGCCCGCATTTACTTTTTGGAGGAAGGGAAGTAATTTCTACTTGCTACTCAGTAACTTGCCTATTTTGGACTGTCAGCCCTGAGCTATATAGAGGATCCTAGACTGCTTATTGGCTTTTACTTATGCACTCTTGAGGGAAGAAGAGAATTGTGGACAGAAGTGACATGCTGCTTTCACATGGGAACATTTAATTGCACGTGCAACCCTCCGATACTCTCTTCGCTTGTTACTGAGATCACAGAATAGACCTCACTTTGCAGTTGCAGGCAGCCTAGACTTCTGAGTGGGGAGGACAGGTGCCCTGGAGAGTCACTTGGATTCACAGTGCCCTTGGTATGAGTGAGAAATAATCTTTTTTTCTGTTAAGCCACTGAAAAACTGGGGCTGTTTCTTACTGCAGCATATCCTAGCCCATCCTGAATTGATACAGAAGCCACTGGATGTGGCAGTCAGGGAAAGTCTTGATCTAAATGTCATCTCAGTTAGTTCTGAGGATATGCCTGTAAGTTAGATAGGCTTTATTATCTCCATTTTTCACATAAAGATACTGAAGCTTCAGACAGCAACTTGTTCATGTTCATAACCCTACTGAGTGACAATGCCCAGATTCACATCTGGGCTTGACCCCCTAGACAGGTGATTCAGAATCTTGCCTGGGGACTTTTAAAAACTCTATGTAACATCCACACCTCACCTGGAGTCTGATCTACCTTCCCACCTGGAGAGTCAGCACCATGACTGAGCCACGGTTGTTGATTGGAACCTGTCATGTTGGAATAGAAAGCAGAAGTTGAGAGCATTGCCTTTGAGGCCGAAGGTGCCATTTCTACTGATTGGATATGTCTCTGGGCAAGCCATACTTCCCTTCTCTGTAGAATAAAGACTTTGTTCGGGGTTCTCAGATTCTTTGTGGTAAAGAAGCACTGTGCTCTTCATCTACACCCTCAGGACTCATTGACTCTTAGGGGAGGTGTGCATTGAAAAATGTGTGCCTTAGGAAGAGAGGCAAAAGCAAAGATAGAAATTTGTTATTTTGTCCTTCTAGCCATATTCCCAGAGACACGAGGTGGGGGCAGCAGCCATTTCTCGTGTGTGCTCTTTGCTGCCCAGAAGTAACTGCAATGGCTTTTCACTCTTCTTGCACCCATAATTGTGATGGGAGCAGGATATGGACAGATTGGGTGGGGATTCTGGGAAGAGATGGTATCTGAAATTCCTAATGGGGTTTAGGGGAAGGGGTAAATCTGTTTCCTCTTTTGTCCTCCTGAGTCAGAACCAATTGAGAAACAGATAGAAGGAGAGCAAAATAAAGGGTTTTTTTGGTTGACAGAAGCTGGGCGGAGGGAGTGTTCAGGTGCACAGTTTCAGTGGGCTTTCTAGTACTTCATTGCCAAATTAGACAAACTTACCCACCCACCCAGTGACCCACTCAGCTGGACCTCTGCCAGCCTCCACAGATGCACACAGACTGCCCAATAGCCAAAAGTAATCCCTCTGTGGGCAAGCGGATTAAACAAGAGAAAGCCCAGAGTGGCAAGCCAGTCTGATCAGCTGTGGAGAGAGGTCAAGAGTACCACTCCGGGGAAACATGTCCTTGTATGGAAACAAGGGCCTGCAGAATGGAGTCCCTCCTGCACGCCCTTCCACGTCTGACATGCTATGACTAAGTTTTCCCTCCGTTCATCAAAAATGTACTGCTGATAAATTAGTAGCTTACATTTGCTTAATCCTTCCCTGGCTGCGTGCTTCATGTGTGCTGTCTTTAGTCATCAAAGGGTGGCTTTGTGTTTTTATCCATTAAATCTTTGGCTCCATGCTAAGTTTGCCAACAGAGGTGCTCTGAAGTGCCAACCGCAGTGGTGTTTTTGGTTATGTTCACATCTGGTCCCCTTGGCTTCCCCCCCAGTACCCCCCCGCCCCGCTGCCCTTTTCTACTTCAAACCTTCCTAAGACCGCCAGTTCAATTCATGTAAATGTAACGTATGCAGGGGCCTTATATACCACAGGCTTGCGTTTGACTGAAGTGTTCATCTGGGTCCCAGAAATTTGACCAAAGTATTGGTCACTGAACTTTTGATCACTGTTCATGTGGCCTAAATTATCGGAAGAACATTCTCTCTTCCAGCTCCAGTTCCACACATGCTCTAGCCCATTCTGGGTGAGCAAATACGTTAGTTAACAGGCACTTAGGTAAACTTTTGAAAGTTTATCAACTTTCTTTGGCTGCGGTATAACCTTCTGCAGCCACAGGGGAATCTTTGTGTTATGTTTAACCTCTCAAAAGGCCTTTGTTAAAGCATTGTCTTCACTTGGGGGCCATACAGTTTAAGCACGACATGGAAACTTGGATAAAGTTCAGAGGACTCAGGAAAAATGATTGAAAGCATGGAAAGCAGGCAACCCAAAGAAGAAAAGTCATTGAGGTTGTTCATTCTAAAGAAGGGAAGACTTGGTAGGGGAAGAGGTCTTCTTTAGAGTTGTAAAGGCGATGAAAAATTTCCTTGTGGACCTTGGACGATGAATGCTGCTTCTATCTCTTTGAGAGTCTGGAAAAGAAGGAATAATATATATATAACATATTATACATATATATAAATCATAGGAAAAAATTCCAATTTCCAGTACACCCTTCACTATGAGAGAAGCCTTTCCATATCTTTCTGGCTTGGTTTGATCTCTCCAGCCCTTGCTCCCTCAAGGTATTTCGGCTTTCCGTCTCTTACTGCACCCATCTCAGTTTGCTTTGCAATGTACTGAATGCCCTGAGAAAATGCATCCAGCTTCCAGACACTACTACATCACTGTATATATCGACATCATTGTCAACAATTCATTGGGGGCTGGTGCTGGGATTTTGAACACTCGTGATTTTTACGGTAAGCAAGCATCTAATCCACTTGCTGAAATATGTTAATAAATTGTGTAAACTGTGTCACTGTACCTTTCAGAATTTAAAATTTTTTCTCCCAAGAGAAAAAGCTCCTCAAAGATAGGGTTGGAGGGCTTCCCTGGTGGCGCAGTGGTTGAGAGTCCACCTGCCGATGCAGGGGACGCGGGTTCGTGCCCCGGTCCGGGAGGATCCCACATGCCGCGGAGTGGCTGGGCCCGTGAGCCATGGCCGCTGAGCCTGCGCGTCCGGAGCCTGGGCTCCGCAACGGGAGAGGGCACAGCAGTGAGAGGTCCGCGTACTGCAAAAAAAATTTTAAAAAAGATAGGGTTAGAGATTTATTCATACATGTGTACACAGCAGCATCCTCTGAGGTGCCTTGAATAGAGCAAGGATGCTGGAAATATTTACTAAATTGTCAGGTTGAACCGAGGAAGGGGTTTTTGAGTAAAGGCTATGCATTCCCAAGGGAGACTTTTCCAGCCATTCCTTTTGAACCTATGACAGGGAAATGTTTGTGTCAAGTGGTTCTAGTTCAGAACCTTCTTGAAACAAGAGGATGGCTGAAGGAGAACTTCCTGACAGTTTTCAATCTTGGGATTATGAGTAAAACATGGTCACTCTCACTCCTTGGAAGGACCTCTTATAAAATAATTTCAGCCTAGAAATTGTATGAGAGGGAACCAGTGACCAGGTTCCCATCATTTACTAGCCTAACATATATTTCACCAGTTCTTCCCACTCTTGCCCATTAATGGGCAATAACTACAAAAAGGAGCAGGAAGGGCTTCCCTGGTGGCGCAGTGGTTGAGAGTCCGCCTGCCGATGCAGGGGACACGGGTTTGTGCCCCGGTCCGGGAAGATCCCACATGCCACGGAGCGGCTGGGTCCGTGAGCCATGGCCGCTGAGCCTGCGCATCCGGAGCCTGTGCTCCGCAACGGGAGAGGCCACAACAGTGAGAGGCCACAACAGTGAAAGGCCTGCATACCGCAAAAAAAAAAAAAAAAAAAAAAAGAGGAGCAGGAAGCCAGAGAACCACATACCAGCTGAGCTCAGCTTCGAAAAAAATCCAGGGTCCCAGTTAACTCAAGAAGCATCATGAAGTATGTAGAGAAGGAGGGTCAGCAGTGAGGAGCTTATGATGATTCACGATGTGATGAAAAGAATAGTTCTTACTCTTTAGGAATGTTGTGTGGATTAATTGGGATAATGTACATAAAGTGTTCAGAACAGTGCTTGGCACACAGTAAACGTTCAGTAGCAGTTGTGGTAGGAGTTATTGTTTATTCTTATTATAGTTAGTATTACAGATTATTAATTAACAATCGAATATTATTAATAATCTGTACTGTTAATATATTGACTCTGGTTACAAGTCTGGGCACAAGCAAGAGGTATTTACAAATGCTTGATTTGTTGGTATTGAGAGTATATTGGAGCAGGCACATACACAGAGATTAATAACTGAAGGTTAGTGTGAAAGGAAGATACAGCACCTTTGAGTTAATACTGGTTCTGTGGAAGACTATTCTTGACTCTATGCAAGTACAGTGTTGCCTCACTGCTTCAGGAACATGGCTGTTGTATGAAGAGGGGCTTCTGTGGTGGGTTGTCATGGAATCACAGAGCCAGAAGAAATCTTAGAAACCATTTTAGGTTTTCTGTTTGTTTGGTTTTAATTAAAGCATAATTAACATACAACAGAATGCATGGATCTTAAGTGTTTGGCTTGATGAGCTTTTGATGATTGTATGTACCTAAACCAGACAGAGAACCTTCCATCACCCCCGTGAGTTCCCTCACACCCCCTTCCAATCAATTCCTCCCCTCCCCCCAGCAGCCACTTTTGTGAGACCATGTTAAGAGATGAGGAAAAAAGAGGCCCCGGATACTGAGTTGCTTGCCTCAGGTCACAGCTAGCCAGTCTGAGAACAGACTCTGAAGCCTAGGTTTCCTGATCCCCACGTTAGGAACACACGTGTGGCTTCCCAGATGCCATTTCCATTTTTATTGGGAGCCTTAATGGTCTCACATAGCTTGCTTATAGCTAGGTTGCCTTAAAGTCCTGCATATTCTCCCAGGCTTTGATTATGAAAAATGGTGCTGATTCACACAACCGGAATGACCTTCATTACCCTGGCTAGTGCCATTCCCGTCCAGAGAGAATTTAACTCGCCTTTTCATTTGAGCGAAGTGGCTTTTTTGGGTATACCTTTGGCTACCCCAAACTATTCTCTAACCTTTGGTTGAATTGATGCACCAGCACAGTACTTGTCATTAGGTGGACAGTTGCAGCCTTTTCAGTTAGATGTTTACCAATAGGCACCTATACTCACTCTCTGTAAGGCAAGGTTATCAATCCAGGGACTTTGGCTAGCGTTCAATGTCAATAATGATATTCTTCCTGTCACTTTATCCTGGCAGAAGTTTTTATGGGTCTCCACCCATTTCTCTTACCCTAAACTGTGGTGAAATGTCATCAGTGCTGGAAGCTGTGTTCTATGTCCCAGGCTGGTGGAGAGCAAGACTTATCTCCATAGCTGTGTGGATCTCCTTGGGCAGTGCTGGCCTTGGATGGGTGAAAGGCACTTCAGAAACGTGGAGAGGAATTATTGTTGCAGTCTGCCCTTATTGGGATGTGCCAGAATTTTCAGGTTTTTCAGTATTCAGTATGAATCTAATAAGCACCTACGGTTAGAATTATAATTTGTAAATTTAAATTAGAGAGGCTTTCCATTCTGTTTGAATAAAGGATGTGTTAACCGGTGGAAAAATAGAGTTTCCTTTGATGTTGGTTTCTTTGGGTAGATAAGTTCTCTTGAGGCCTCTGAGTCAGGTTCTAGGAATTCTTTTTCAGCTCCACCTTTGACAGAATAACTGGCAGTGGTCAGATGGTATGGGCTGGGCTCTGGTCTGTTTCCTTAAAAGGTTGATTCAGTTAAATTTGTATTGAAAGTGGATTGGGGGAAATACTGTATCAAAGTGCCTCTGTATTCCTTAACAGCACAACTTTTGATGGCCTTTGTAAAGAACAGCTAGGTTACTTTTCAGTAAAATGGATTGTATTCTTTTGAAAAGCTTTGTCATTTGGTTCGCATGATACATCACTGAGTCTGTATCTTTTTTTTTTTTTTTTTTTATGCGGGCCTCTCACTGTTGTGGCCTCTCCCTTTGCGGAGGACAGGCTCTGGACACTCAGGCTGAGCGGCCATGGCTATGGGCCCAGCCGCTCCGCGGCATGTGGGATCTTCCCGGACCGGGGCTCGAACCCGTGTCCCCTGCATCGGCAGGCGGACTCTCAACAACTGCACCACCAGGGAAGCCCGAGTCTGTATCTTTCATTGTAGAACATTTCAGAGTGAGATCTTTAGCTTGGTTGCACAGTCCCTTCCTTTCTGAGTTGCAAATTGTCCCTGAATTGGAGATTTTCCCCGTAGTGACATTTGAAAGGCACGTTTCTGAGGGCAGGAAATTGCTTTTTATTTTGGTGGGGGGGTTGTTTTGTTATTTTGAATCTTGGAGGTTCCCCCTATTTATTCTAAAAGAAGATTTTACTACTTTTACTTAGCTTAGATTGAAAATAGTCTATTCAGCACATTGATAAGTATTTTGACCTGTCATTTTTCACCACTGTGCAGAAACAGACAGGCCAGGAACCAAAATGAACTGCTTTGCTTATAAGCCCATCAGAGCCACTGTCTCCCAGAAGTTGTCTGTGTCTGTGAGAGTTCCTCATCTCCATGACAAGGGGAATAAACCTGATTTACCAATAAAACGCATCTACTTATTTCATGTTGTTCCCAGGTATGTTGGTGTTTGTGGTCACATGGAATACCCCTGCCGCTTCCAGAACGCTTCTGCCACCACCCAGGAGATAATTCCTCATCGGATCTTCGCTCCAGTGTGCCTGAAGGGTGCCTGCCAAGAGACCCTTCTGCCGCTGATCCCTCCTTGCCTCTCAGCAGCACACTCTGTCCTGGGAACACACCCGTTCTCCAGGCTGGATGTACTCATTGTTCCTGCCAACTTTCCGAGTCTGGGGATGGCCAGGTACGTTGTTCTGTTGTGGCTCTGTGGAAGTTTTTTTGACTACTTCTTGCTTTCCCTGAGCTCTGTCAGAGCAATCGTTTGATTAGGTTGGAAGGGCCATCTCACCGCTGCCTTGAGGGACGGTGTGTGTATACTCCACCATGCATGAGCCTTTGGGTGCCATGGGCTCAATTCAGTTGCCTTGAGAGTAAACACTCACATTGTTGCTGGGATTGAGAACACACTGTGCCCCCAGAATGGTGTATGTTGGATTGTGGCTAATCAGGGGCTAGTTAGTTCAGGTGGTGAGAGCATGATGCTAACGAGCCCAACGGTCATAGCTCTGGACAGAGTAACACAACTTGGTTCTAGAGCACAGGCTGCTCGCGTAATCCCGACCAGCTGTCTCATGCATTCTCACCACTGGTCACAAGGGCAACGACTTGAGAGCCCCTGTGTCAGAGAGACTGTGGATGAATCAGTGTAAATCTATCACGGCTGCTAGAAAAACAGCTCAAAGCAGATGGCTCACTAGGGAAGGTTGGGGGGGGGGGTCACTTGTCTTGCTACTATTTTTTAATATAATAAATGTATTATTCTTACTGTCATCCCAGTTCAGTTCCTATGGAAAATCAAGACCTGAAAGTTGAACCTTTTCCTATATGTAATTTATGCCTAAAATTCATTCATTAATGCTGTTGTTCATTCAGTAATAGGTAACTGCGTTTCACTCAGTGTTTTACTTGGTTATGTACTCAGGATTTTCTTGGTTCTATTTGTTTGAAAATCTTAATCATTAACAGTGAATATGCTCGACTAAGGATGGGAAAAATAAGCTCATCAAAACATGTGACTTTAAGTTTTTCCCTATTAGTCAAGGAAATTCCTGCTGCCAATTAATTTCTATGCTTTTGAACAGCTGTCATTCGTGGTGTTTTCCCTGAAAGCTGCACACATTCTTAGTGAAACCCATGAGTAGATAAGAACTGACCAGAACATTTGCTTTTGATCTTTACTATATACGTATACTTTTTAAAAGCTGGCTGGTAGTTTTAATCCTTGAGGAGGTCTGAGAAGGTCATTTAGACTGACGTGTATCCTATATTCATGAACATAATGGGAATGTAAAAACTAGGATCATTATATATATTTGGTTATGTGCCTCATGTAATTGTCTTGGCTGTCTATATATAGAATTTGTCTTAACAAGGGGTCTTCTTTGGTCCCTTTGAAGAGACTGCTGGACTTAATTTGAGTGGAATTACTGGCAAAGGAAGGGTCGTTTGTTAAATGTGTCTGATTTGTACACCGTTTTGAGGGACCGTGTTTATTTGGGAGTTTTTAGCACTTTATGAGAGTTGCAGTTTTTCGGGGCATGTTTGCTAACAGTTCCATGTTCTGACCTGAGGGAACCAGAGGCATAGTATTTTTCATACAGAGAAACTTATTTATTTTCTATAGCTCCTTTCTGGTATCAGTCTGCCAAAACCAGAATTTGCTGACCTGTAGGCCAATCTATAAAGCTTTTCTTTTTAAGTTTGTGTGCCCAAGCTGTGTGTTTGCTTCTTTTTGAGATATTTAAATTGATTTAAACATGCCTAAATCTGTTTTTTTAACGTAGTAAACCTAAGTACCCTACGGCCAAATGGTACTGGGCACAAATGTCAAAAACTGTGATGGTGATAATAACTTAGCAGGAACAAGACTGCTTTTATGCTTAAAAACAGGAGAACCGTACATTTAAAAATTTGTGGTTGGTTGTCAAATACCATTTTTTTTCCTTCTTTTTAGACTGTAGAAATAGTCTGCCCTGGTCTAGATGTTTTCCTGGGCTTAGTTACCTCTCCCTGTATTTGAACAGTGGAGGGGGGATTGTGGTATCTTCCACTGCCAGCTGGGGGTACGGAGGCACTGTTTTTCCTAACTCTGACCTAAATTGATTCCACTTGCTTGGCTTGACTCTCTCGGGATCCCCACACCTTGAGCCACATGCAACTGAGTGAGGTTTATGACTCAGCTGGCTCCTGGGGCCCTGTTGCCTTATTTATGGTCAAATCTTTGCTTGGGGCTCTATAAAGCAAACTGAAACAAAAATGACAGCCTTGTAGGTCAATTCTGTATCCTAAAGAGGAGTAGAGAAACCCCAAGTCTAGTAGGAGCCACTCAAGAAGACGTCTAAGAGAAAAACAAATACCGTATGCTAACACATATATATGGAATCTTAAAAAAAAAAAAATGGTACTGATGAACCTAGTGGCAGGGCAGGAATAAAGACATAGACATAGAGAATGGACTTGAGGACACGGGCTGGGGAGGGGAAAGCTGGGGCGAAGTGAGAGTAGTGTCGACATATATACACTACCGAATGTGAAATAGTTAGCTAGTGGGAAGCAGCCGCATAGCACAGGGAGATCAGCTCGGTGCTCTGCGACCACCTAGAGGGGTGGGATAGGGAGGGTGGGAGGGAGGCTCAAGAGGGAGGGGATATGGGGACATGTGTATGCATATGGCTGATTCACTTTGGTGTACAACAGAAACTAACACAGTATTGTGAAGCAGTTATACTCCAATAAAGATCTATTAAAAAAAAAAAGACATCTACTCTGAAATTTGCCATTGTTCTATTAGTTGTAATGCACTGGAGATCAAAGGATTCCTTGGTAAATTAAATGCTTCTTTCCTGAGTCCACATTTTATAAACATGTATGTAAGATCGTAAATTCCATACCTCTGGATTTCTTTAGTGACTAGGTCTTAATCATAATGAATAACATTTTACATAAACTTAGTATTCTTTTTTAGTAGATGACATTAAGCAGTCCCACATGAACTAAAATGGGTGAATTGTTAATAAAAGTTTTAAAAACTTTGGGGATAATATCCATAATGATTTCACTGTATTTTACATATTACATATCATAGTTCACATGAATAACCTTAAAACTCTCCGCTCTGAGTCTGTTTTTGAGCCTGATTCTGATATTTCAGTAAAGCAAGAAAAAAACATTTGTACAATTTGAATGTATGATAATGACAAATCAATTTATAACAAAGTAAATAATAAAACAACAACTGTTTAGAACTTGGAGTGTTTTTCACTCCAAATAGCAGTAAGTAGAACATTTATCAATACTGCACTTCATGATTTTTGTCACCTTTTAATATACTAGGAACTGTTACTTATCAACCCCTCCAGGGGAGAGATACTTTCATTCTATTCTGATTTTAAGAAAAATGACTAGTTTGCCTCTAAGGCACTATTCACAGTTGCATTCCCATCCTTTTCTCATTTTGTAAATGTGGGCTTTCTGTTTTTGTTTCATGTTACGTTTGCCTTCTATAAAGGCTGAATCTGCCATATGAGGAGCTGTGGAGTGTACATTTCTTGGATTGAGTAACATGTTATCTAAACAAAGATAAGAATGCATTTTAAATGAGTCTCTAATGTATAGAACAACTCTCTTCATGTTGGTGTAATTAGCATTCTGTCATTTTCATTGTGTCCTCTTATTTTCTCAAATGTCTCAGCCAGGCATTGACTAGTAAGCCTAATTTCCTAGGTATTGCAAAATTCATGAAAGGAGTTCGTCATCCTCCTTACACCCTTTGTTATAATAATAATAATGTTAATGGAATAATATCCTGGAATCAGATTTATGACAGTTGTCTCAAAATTAACACCTCAGTCTTACCTCTGTGTATGTTTGTAATAGGTGCTTTGCTCCACCATTTGTCTTTCAGCGGTTCACAATTACATGTCACGGGGTGTAATTAGGTTGGCAGAACTACCTTGCTGACATCGAAATACGTTCTTGTTTTTTTTCCTCCTCTATTTGAATTGGAAGAATCTTCTGCAAATCATTTCAGAGTGGTTTTATGTATAGAGCATTGAATAAAAAAGCCATGTCCTCTATGGCCGTGCTTCCCCCCTCTACCATTCACGTGTAGTTTCACCGCAGTCCTTCTTGGAAAACTGGGGACAAAAAAAAAAAAAGGTAGCAGTGTGGTTGATGATAGGTGACCAGTTCTGCTTTGATCTTTTTCCCTCTGGTTCTGTACCAGATTGTCTCGTTCATCAGTTCATTTGTTTGTTTGTTTATTCATTTATTCATTCTTAAAGTTCTATTAAGCGCATACTGTGTGCCAGGTAGGATTTAAGATGCTGAGTCTACAAGGGTGAACAAGGTGGATGAAATCTCTGTCATTATGGAACTTACATTCCAGTCAGGGGAGAAAATAGTATACATGAAAACAAACAACTGAGATGTGTGCTATGAAGAAAATATAGCCACATTAAGTGACAGAGTAACTGGGGACCAGTAGCATCGTTAGGGTGAAGAGGCAAAGGCTTCTTTAAAGAGTGACTTTTGCAGTGAGACTGAAGAGCAGGAAGGAGCCAGTCTTGTGGTAATCTGGTGGGAAAGCAACTCAGGCTGAGGGAAGTTCAAGTCCAAAGGCCCCAAGGGAACCGTTGTAATGGGCTGGAGGGGCAGAAAGAAGGCCAGCATGACTAGAGGGCAATGAGCTTTTAGAATGGCTTTCCTTAGACTCATTTTGGGCACCAGGAAATGCCATGGTCCTGCAGGGCTTGGGTCACCTGAGCCACCCGTACACCCATTTGAGGAAAGTGAGGGAGAGCCACTAAGAAAGGGCAGAGGTTGAGCAGAGGTTGATGGTTCCATGCAGTCCTGTGTATATGGAGAGAGTAGTCAGAGAGGTCAAATTGTTTCTCGGCTTTCTGGGGACCATAGCATCTTGTGACTGACTGACTGGAGCCTGACTAGGCTTAGCATCTACTGTGCTTGAGCAGAATTCTCCACTGAGGGGGCATCAGAGCACTTGGTACCCAGACTGGCAACTCTCCCCAGTGGCTGCTGGTTGATTCCTCGCAAGTTTTTTTTTTAACACAACAGGTCACAAGGAGGGAGGCATTATTTATATGTTTGCTCAGCCTAATTTTTAAGGTTTTTAAAGACTGAGCAAAAATAGGACTGATGGATAAAGAACATAGAGAAATAATTATCAATTACTGAAACATCTTCAGTGCACTTCACAGTGGAGCAAAACTATAAAGCTCCCAATTACACATGACTTGTTCTTAGAAGATTGGATTGTGCAATAAAAGGCTTCTGAATGCTTGTAAGAGTTGCTGACTGTTGCATGCCCAATTTTCTTAAGTGCCTCAATTTGCAAATAAGCGGTGTGCGCATACATGCCCAAGAATGAATGTAACGAGCTCTCCTTCCACCTCCTCCTCCTGGGGTTAGACAGGGTATTGCCCCGTTTATTCTTATCTCCCAGCCAGTGTGTAATAGAATAAGCAAAACATAACGTGCTGGTACAAAGGGCCTGTTGTTTTCAGCCTTCTAATTGTGCTCCTTTCTGTTGGGGAAGGAAGCGGTCGTAAATTTTTGTCATTATCTTAAGTAGCAAGGTTTCACAGTTTTGGGAATTTTTCTTTACTTGTTCTTTGTTAGCTTCTACTTGAAGTTTTGGCTCCCCTAAACCAAAAACTGCTATACCTTTCGACAATCCTCTTGTAAATTTCAGGGGCTGTGACCCCTTGATTTCAAGGCAGGATGCAACCATAGGGATTCTTTCCTTGGGGAAACTGATTTTGAGCCAGAAATTAGTGTACCTTTCGGTTCACCAAGGTTGCCAGCTCCTCTGCTCTCTCTGATGTGCTGTGGATTTCGGGGTCTATGTGTGGGTTTAAGTTCTTTGTTATTGTTGCTGTTTGTTTCCCAGACTTTAATAAATTCTTCTTTCTGCATGGATTGTTTTAAAAAGTATTTTGAAGGAGCACTTCTTTCCCTGTTTTCCTCTATAACTCTTTTCTGTTTTTACAAACAGGAGGTGTGAATGATAGAAAGCAGCTCACCCCTTCTTTTTTTCCTGTAAAATTTTAATCCTTTGTTTACTGGCACCCCTGCCATTGCTGGAGCAATGAGCAAATAGGATACGTTGTGAGTAGCAAGGTCCACAGGTCCACACGAGGGGCCTCAGGCCCCCTCAGATGCTTCCCCTTTGTTGCTTTCTTTGTGTTTATTTCTCCACTCTGTTTTCTATTTTTCTTCTTAAGAAAATTACCTGACTTTATTTTCCTCCTATCTTATAGAGAAGGGCTTTCCCCCTCTAATGTGCTCTGGTTCTTTCATTTTTCTCTCTTGAAATATAAACAGGTATTCATAAGGCGATGTTCTTCTGGGACTCTGGAAGCCCTTGACTGTGATTATTTGGTTAGTTTTGACAATATCAGTCTGTAGTGATTGAGACAGGAGTGAAGAGGTGTGCGTATGCTACATTCCTTACAGCGCAGGTACAGGAGAATATATGATGTCCCCAGGTCACTTAGAGCTGGGAAGTCAGAGACAGAAGTAAAAGGGCCTCATCCTGGGATGGCTGCCAGAGCCTGGGGTTCAGACTTAGGCAAGACTTATCTGTAACCCTCTCTGGGGTATATATATTTGCTTCAAGGTCCCCCTGTAGAATCATAGTGTCATGGAGTCTAGTTGAAGATCAGTGTTCACTATGGGCTCGCTTTGAGGCAACCATAGAATCTGGGTACTGGGCAAATTCCTGGATCACATGAGTATGTTGGGGCCAGATTCTCTGTATAGAGGAACAGCAGGCAGAGTGAACTCACAGCTTTTGGCTTAGCCAGAATCTTCTTCTTGCCATCAAACAGCTGTGCTGCTTGTCAGATCCCGAAGTAGCATTTTATCACCATTTTACTACGATTCCTCCCCCTCTGAAAGATTACGCTTAAGTGTTTTGTCTTCTTTGAACTGTTCTCCACACACATAGACTGAACAGTCCTACCTTCAGAGGACACTGCTGGGGCCATTCTTCAAGAGAAGTTGTCAGGCCTTTGAAAGGCCTTCCTGAAGCAATCATCCATCTACCTACATTTGTAATCTTCTCTCTCTATTGATGTCATCATAGGCCCCTAATCTTTTCCAGCCCTCGAGCCTGAGATGGCCAGTTGGCCCTACTTTTCCATCTTTCCATTGCAAAGAAAAGCCTTGTATTTTTTTCTCCTCTCAGTTATTTCTGTACAGAAGCACCATTACTGAATAGAACATACATTCCTTGGGTGAAAAAGTACCATGGAATTGAATGTGCAAAGTTGTCTGAGTTGGAATATTACCAATCTTGTGCGTTCTCACTCCTTGAAGCACTTCACAGAGTGAGAGAATGCTCCTGGCTTCTGGACTGTGTTGTGTGTGCATGTGGCCATGGAGCGGTGTATGTATTTCTCTTAGGGCTAGACTCCTTTTAGGGAAAACACCAACTCCGGAAACAAGCAAGGCACAATCTATGAATAGCTCTGCTCAAGGGAACATTGCCTCTGTTGTATGATAGCCATTGTGCATCTGGAACCCACCACCGTCTGAGCCCCAGAAGCCTGTTTGCATAAAGTGGGTAAGAGATTGCCTTGTCACTTTACCCACCCCTAGAATGTAATTGGAAGAGTATCCCAGCTACTTTTCTTAAAAAGAAGCATTAACTTTAAAAGGCCAAAGATGTGAGGAAACACTCCTTTAAAAGTGTGTTACTTTTTTAAAAATTGATTAACTTGTGGGATTTGTGGGTACACTGAAAAGGTCCACTCTGATTTAACCCCAGAGTGGAGCTTGAAGAAGCTTAAAATAGAAATATTATATTTCTTGGTTAACTAACCATGCTGTTTATCGAGGTGCCTCCTCAGAGAGTCTAGACATTGTTCTGGAAAGACAGAATGCCAAATCTGCCCTTTATGTTCCCAGTCAGCTTGCTGAAAATTATCACGTCCCCTTTTCACCATTAAAATGGAAATCTTGGAATTCCATTTCATGAGAGTGTGGATGACACTCGGGCTCCCCGGCCAAAACTTAGGTTGGCCAAGGAAGTCGGGGTGCTCTTGTGAGCCTGGAGACGCACCACAAGGCCTGTTCCTTAGAGGCCCGCTTGCTGAGAGATGCGGACTATGGTCGGCGGATCCTAGCTTCTGAGTTAGTCTCCCCTAAGAGGAGACCCCGAGAACATACTCTGAGAATGAGTCCGCTGCAGTTCCTAGCTTTTATCATACATGTGCAATTCGGCAGTTGGAGAGGATGGATGGGCAAAGCCAAGGATTCGTTCAGTAGACTCCTATCAATGGACAGGTGTGCTGAATGCTGATGATTCTCTGGCTCCAAGGAAATATGAAATCTTTAGCCTAAATCAGGATTTCCTACCTAGGTTCCAAGAAGACTGGTCTTGTGGAATGTTTATAATGTGGGAAAAGGAACTGTGGGTTAATTAGTTAACCCGCAAAGTTAAAAGGGAGTCTTTACTGGAGGGCTTCTAAGAAAGCCTTTAATATCCTTATTATCCTGATTGAATATCCTGTCATATATGTGCCTCTCAAAGACAGGGCCATAATATGCAGGATTCCCCCAAATTGTATGCCCAGGGATCCCCCTTTACCATGCTCATTTTCCTCTATAACTCTTTTCTGTTTTTACAAACAGGTGGGTGTGAATCCTAGAAAGCAGCTCATACCTTCTTTTTTTCCTGTAAAATTTTAATCCTTTGTTGTGGCTGCTGGGCCGTTGTGGTCTCAAGAAAACCACCTCCTCAAAACACACTTTAGGCAGTGATTCTTGGGGAAGAAATATCTTGGACCCCATTGCATAGCTGGCTGCGGAATCCAGCTTTCATGCTGTCGGTAGCAGTTGCGGACCTGCCATGTGTCAGGCACTGCTCAAAGGCCTTGCTTTACAGCAGTGAAGAAGATGGGGTCACCATTTAGTGCAGGAGGTCCCACACTTTTCTGACTACATATCAATTTTTGAACAATCACCCCTTCCACATATTTATATTTATTTATTAGTTGTATACATTTAGTATGGTGTTAATATATTAGGTATATTATAAAATACACACAAAAATGGAAACTTAAAAGTTTCCATAAGAAGAAAACAATTATGAAAGGAAGTTCTAACATTTCTCCCAGCACATCATTGGGTTGGCTAGTGCCGTAGGGTCTCTGCAGCTACCTGGGTCCCACCACAGAGACTCTGATTCAGTGGGTTTGAGGTGCCGTCTTGGCATCTGGTATGTTAACACTTCTGCCCAGGTGATTCTGCTGCAGGTGTTATTTTGTGGGGACTGTGAGGGCGTCTCTGGACAGGGACGTGTCTCTTGGGTAGTTTTCACAGACTCTACACCCTGCCGTCTTCTCTCAGGAGAGCATGTTAGACTGAGGAAAGAGGATGGTGGGGAAGCTCCTTGGTGATGCTGTCTGCTTGTCTGTTATTCATAAGGAACGTGTTCCCCAGGAGCTGGGCCCAGTGACAGGCCAGAATCCCTGGCAAGTCACTGGGCCTCCCTGGCCCAGTTTTCTTCTCTGGAAAAGTAAGAGGCTGATTTAGAATCGCCTGCAGAGTGTCTTAGAGCCTTAACATTCTTTGATTTGATTAGGTTTGAGTTTTATTTTGAACACGAGTGGGGGTGACTCAGTTTCATTCAGTGATTTACCACAGGTATATTTTCTTTTTTTTTTTTCTTGCGGTACGCGGGCCTCTCACTGTTGTGGCCTCTCCCGTTGTGGAGCACAGGCTCCGGACGCGCAGGCTCAGCGGCCATGGCTCACGGGCTCAGCTGCTCTGCGGCATGCGGCATGCGGGATGCGGGATGCGGGATCCTCCCAGACCGGGGCACGAACCCGCGTCCCCTGCATCGGCAGGCGGACTCTCAACCACTGCGCCACCAGGGAAGCCCTATTATCTTTTTGATGTAAGGGCTAGTTACATCACAAGCCTGCGGTTTCCTTGTACTTGGGCACCTGGGCAGCAGTAGGCATTTAACTGTTAGGCCTGCAAGCAGGAGGTTCAGAAGGGGCCTCTCTTACCCCTACTCAATTGCAAAGTAAACAGATCTCAAGGTCAGGGGCCCCTTCCTTTCATAATAGCCCCCTCTTCTCTGTGCACCAACAATGCAAAACAGCATTTCCAAATACTACATCAGGAGTATGCTGCGTGGAAAAAGGCCTTCTTCCTTCAGCCTGGCAAATTACCACTCAGACCCCCTCCCCACATCTCCTCAAAGTTAGCAGCTAATTTGTCAGTCCCCTCTGCCCCCCCGCCCCACTTGTTTTTAGCCTCCAGATATCTCCATTTGCAAGCCAATAAGTTGCACGTACATATGTTTGAACAGTTGTCAGGCTTCTCTGCTGCTCAAACTGTGCTTTGGTTTAAAACAAACAACAGCAGACAACCCTGGGTGGGGGATGGATGAAGACATTTCAGTTTAACCTGCAGGTGGTGTTGTTTTGACCTTGACAGTCAGCTTTAAACGACCTGTCAAGCACCTTTGTGTGCTTCTGGGCACACCCACCTGGAAGATATTATATCCCCTACGCTTTATGTGCCCCAGCAGGCAGGCACCAGGCCCCTGGATTTTGTTTTCATCGATGGAGGGTTAATGCATGCATGGCAGGACTTTACTGAGAGGGGCCCAGCTACAAATGCTGTTTTCATTTAATTCTGATTTCTCTTCTCCCTTGGCCTAACCCTCCCCGCCCCTAGGCTCTCCCCGCTACCCCCTCCAGTCTCCCTCCACCCCCAGTCAGCCTTCCCTGCTCTTTCACCCCCTCTGCTTGGCTTCAAACCATTTCTTCCTGTCTTTGATATCTCCTAGCAGAGCTGCAAGCAATCAGGAGATTATGGACCCCAGAGCTCAGCAAGGCACAATGCCTGGTAGGGGGCTCAGGCCCCGGTCCCCAGGCCACCACAGGAAATGGGACCCAGAAAATCTGCCAGCCTCCAGACCCTCCACCCTGGCCCCTGTGCCTGTTCTGGTAACCAGATCCCCGGGGTTGGGGGGTGAGGTACTTCCTCAGCTTAAGTGGTGTCTCGGGGAACAGACCTCTTCGGGAATAATTCTGACCTTTCCTATGTGGTCCAGGGTCATCTCTGTTTGAATTTTGTCCTTTTAAACTTTGAGCTTTTCTCCTGCCTTCTGAGACCATACAAGCTGGTGTCCGGAAGCTGGGGTGAGGAGAGTGAATGGAAAGATGAAGGAAACCCCTTGGATTCAGCCTCATGCCTACAAATGCTTGGATAGTTTCAAGTTATTTGAGGATACAGATGATGGCGCTTTATTCCAGGAACCCCTCTTCTTTGACTTCCATGTGTAAGGCCCAAAGTTGTTGAAGGTAATCTGTACTATATTTCTAAAGGTAGAGGTGAGAGAGAGGGTGCTTGTTCTCAAGAACAAATGAATGTCCATCTTATTATTCTGTAATACTCCCTCCAACATCTGAAGGGAAATAGGCCCAGATCTAGATATTTACCTTTCTGACGTTGCCACCACCAACCATGTGTTCTTGCATTCAGTGGGCTCCCAGAGGTGCCTGGAGGAGAGAGTCTCTGCTGGTCCTCTAGACACCTCCCTGAGATCTGACTGAGGATCTGAGAGTAAGATCAGTGCTAGTCAACGCATCCCCCTCAGCTCTCAGGAACCCTCCCAAGCCATGGCTGGACATCACACTATCTCCCTCCAGGGGACGCAAGCCACTTACTCTTCATAACCCCTGCCCTAGGGGCACCTCTGTGTAGGGATCTTATTATTTAACTTTCGGCACAAGTCCTTCCCTGGGATTTCCTGGTTGGAATGAAGAGTAGAGGAGGCTGCGAAGTGTGTGGTGTGAGGGCAACTGGACTATGTTTCCAATCACCAGGGGGACCTGGTCTCAGAGAATGTAAGAGAAGCAGAAATATGGGTGAGAAATGGCATTCACTTGTGTGCCCCTGCCCTTTTTTTCGGCCCAAGCTAGTTGAGCTGTGTTTCTGACATTTACAACCCAGGGCCCTGACTAATTTACAAGGGCTACTTCTTTTTTGCCTGTACAAACAAAAGCATCATTAGTCCTTAGGATTAAAAAGGAAGTCAGTGGCTTTGAGCAACTCGGATCCTTTCCCCTCCAGCCTTCATTCTTCAATGGTGATACCGCCTGACTCTTTATAGGTTGTAGAGTGTCTTCATATACATATATGTTTGTGAGGATCAAATGAGAGAATACACACACACACACACACACACACACACACACCATATAGAACATATATATACATTCTCCCATTTGATCCTCCCAAACAAGCTCTCGGCCTGCTTCCATGGCCCGGCTGTCACAGGCTCCCCACGGCTTCCCTCAAGACCAGCCCTGTTGTGGCAGCTCTGCCCAGTGTGTCTGAGATCTGGAATCCCTGTTACTGAGTAAGGCCTCTCTGCTTAGCCCCTCCCGTGATTCTCCTGCTTTCTGCTCAGCCCAGAAGTTTATCTTGTGGCGTGATGAGTCCCAGCAGGTGCTGACAGCTGGGATCAGGGCCTAGGCTTCTGTGACTCTCAGCCTCTGAGGCATAGGGCAAGTGGAGCCTAATGGTGGTTGTGGGCCTGAGCTGAGCGGTAGAAACCTGCAGGCCCACGCCTGGCTTGTGAGCTAAGGAAGGGTGAGCCCCAGGCAACCAAGTGCACCTACTGTCTTCTCATTTCATTTATTTCTCCTCGGTTAGCCTGTAGAACTGCCGTGATGTTACTTCACGCTTCTTCAGAGCCCGTGCTCGTCCGTCCGACCCTCGGGACACCATGTGAGACGGTGGAAAGAGAGTCCTGATTTTGCAGTCAGAAGACCAGGTGGCAATGCAACTGTGCTGTTGAGTGCTGTGAAACCTAGCCCAGTTACTCGTTTGTGAAAGCACTACTCACCTCCAGAACTCTTGGCACATTAGATAAGATCATGTGTAAAACGTCCTCGGCATGGGTCCCTTTGTTTCAGTAGGCTTGGAGAAATTTGGTAGTTTTCTGGGTCAGAAAACACCTATGATTCATTGCTTATGACTGTGAATCACAAACTTTAAGGTCCCTACCAACCCAGAATGTCCAAGATTCTCTGAAACAATAGCCGCAGCGAGAAGAAAAAAATAGGTGTGATAAGTAACCATGGTAGTATGAAGACATGAACGGTTTGTTTCAAAGAGTTATTGAGTCCAGATTACTTAGATTGTGCAAATGGAATTTCTTAATTCACTGAGGGAGCATTTTAGAGTAGCACCTATATTCTTGTCAGGTCTTCCTTTAGGGATGTAGCTTGAACTTTAGTAGTTTAAACGTACATATTAACTTTTCTTCCCGTCAAAAGAAAGTTGAAGAGGGCAGCAGAATAAAACCACTGGGCATTTCTGGTTTAGGTTGAATGCATTTCTTAGTTCCTTTTCCGTATCTAATAACAAATTAAAAGAAATCCTGATCTTCCTGGGATTTGGGATCCCACCTGGACTCGACTGAACTGTCCCAGCTCCTCTGGGGCTTTGGGTCCACCAGTTGGACAGTGACCTCTTTTCCCCTCACTTTTGGGTCAGAGATTGAGCCCTGTCCACTCCTGAAGCAGCTGTCTCTGATCTGTCTCTGGTCTGCTCTTGGTATCAGAGGCATTATCTGACCTGTGCTTGAAAGGACTACATGATGGAAACTTCCGAAAGAACCCAGTGTTGCCACATCTGCTGCTTCCAAATGGAGCGAGAGAGGCTCAGAGTCAGAAACAAGGCCAGGATGGAGGGGGCAAGCAGCAGCAGGGTGGGGTGACTCTCACTGCTCTCCTTTGAATACCAGTCCCACTCTACAGCCTTTGCAAGGTCCCTCTCCCAGAAGCACACACAGCATTTTGTAAATAGTACTGCCTATGTTGGTTGAGATAATCCTGTAGCCCAGAATGGCTCAAGGCGCTTTTGCAAAGGAATCAATCTTAAAAGGCATTTGAATAGTAAGTTCTTTAGTAAAATTGTTTTCTACTTCTGTTCCCCACCTCTGTTTCCATCTACCCCATTCCTCTCATTCCTTATATACTTTTAGTAGCTTTTTGTATAACCTTCTGTGTCTAGTTAAAAAACAAAATTCAACTGAGTAAATTTGAAGATCCCAATAAATTGGGTTTATTCAGTGATTCATGAATCGGACAGCAAGCAGAAATGTGCTCTGGGAGGCTGTACAAAATGGAAGATTTTTAAAGGCAGAAAGTGGGTGAACAAGGAAGTCAAAAACAAAAGAAAGGGTTGTTTCAGGCAAAGTCACCTTCCTTTGGAGGAAAGGTGCATCTGTCATGCAGATTACCTCACTGATTTTGATTAGGAAATTCCAGACTGATTGGTTGAAAATCTTGCTCCTGGGAGAGGCTGAAACTGCAGTTGTGCTGGGTATTAGGTTTTGGTTTGCTGACGTGGGGCTTAAGCACGAGTGACTTCATTTTGGACTGGTGGTTTCTTTTTTTAAGGAGTCTCTTCATGCAGATGCAATAATAAATAGCCAATAAAACTATACAGATTATTATCCCTGCTCCTTTTTCTTATACAAAGGAGGGCAGAGCACACACCCTGCTTATACTGTGCTTTTATCGCTTCGCATTATATCCTGGATTTCTTTCTATTATTAGGCCTTAGAGAGTTTTCTCGTTCTGTTTTTATTTAGCTGCATGGTATTCTATTCTATGGATGTTCTCAGTTCATTTTTCCAGATTAGGGATCTTTGACTATTTTACTGTTGTAAACAATGCTGCATGGAGCTCTTGGTGCATTTTAGAGTCGATAAATTGCACAAAGATTCCGTCATTCTGCTGATGTACCTGCCATCTTGTGGGAAGTAGGGATGTGCCTGCATCTGATTTATCCCCCACCAGTGCTATAACTGTAGGTGGAAACACATGAAATTTCTGTTCTGGGAAATTTCCAACGCAATGGAATATCAGCACTTTTGTGTGGCTCACTAAGACTTGGAGGAACCTCCATGCAGTAAAGTAGGGATGGAAGTAAGATTAATAAACCTAAAGTATCATTGTGAAGCCCTTGCTTATATAGGCCCAAGTCCTCATCTAATAAACCAAGTGGAAGCCATAATGATCCCCTTTTCACTAGTTTTGTAATGACCTTGTTCTTCAGATTTCATTAATTTGATCAACCGTAAAATTGTGTTCATTCTATTCTCAGTAACTTTGGAAGTTTAAAGAACCTTTTTTTAAAAAAAATGAACCCATCTATTTGCTATTTTTAAATAGCATTAAGAAGTACCATTTATTTTTCTGGTAAAGAGAACTGGATATTATTTACACAATTTGAGCTGTCGGTTATATTTATTTGGGTTGCGCCCTGGTGTTGAATGAGCAGTACTAGCTGGTGTAGGGACCTGTAGCTGGGCTTCTAAGAGCAGAGCGTTTACTCCAGAGGTAGGCCAGCAAGAGGCTGCACTCAGCTCACACCAAAAGGCCAGCAACCAGTCTTATAAAATAATGCCTTTGTGTAGGTTTCAAGTCAGAAAATTTGAAGGAGGAAAAGGGAAAATAGTCTTTAACCACAGTGAGAAGAAAATGAAGGAGAAAGCTAATGCTATCTTTTTTTTAAATAGGAGGATGTTGAGGAGACAGATTTTTAATGGTTTTAATCTTCAGACTTAGGCAGAAGGCCAAGCATGATCTGAATACAGAAAACATAGAATGAAATGCCAGAAAGGGAAGTGGAAAGTAGTGAGTTACGGAAACAACCAAATGTGTCCGAATTTCCAGGCTCTTCAAGGAATAGGTTGAATTGTGGCAGTGTTGCTGAAACATTTTTTAAAGCTCAGTTGAATATCCATATGCCACATAATTCTAGAGCATATCACTCAAAACTCAATTTTAAATAGTTGGCAGGGCCTAGACTGCTACTGCATTATGGTTTCATGTTGGCCAGAATAATCTAATTTTTTTCCGTAACATCAATGGGAGGAAAGCAATGGACATGATTTATTTCAGCCTTAATAAGGCATGACACGAAAGAACAAATTTGGAAAATGTTTTACCAGCGTGGCAATTTTTTTTTTTTTTAAATCTAAAGGGCAACCACTTTAGTGGATACAAAATTAATATAAGCTATAGGCCTTTGCACTATATGTAAACACACACCACAAGCATTCAGCCTATTGACCTCCCTGGTAGTTATTTCCTATAGACACACACACAGAATATAGCGATCCCCGCACTGGCTTGGCAGGACAGTCATCACTTAGGGGGAACAGACAAAGAGAACTGTTACAGAAGGGCTCAGAGGCTCAGAAAGCGCAGTAATTGGAGCTGCTGGTCATCTGTGTCACCTCCGCCACCTGGCAGGACCCTGGACCCCTTTAGGGATGTGGTGATCTTGTTAGAAGCTAAAGCAGGAACCGGAGGCTCATTTTTCTTAGATTTTGAAATGGATGCCTCATCTGATGGGAAATAGACTTGTGCTTGTCTGGTCTCTAAGGCCAAGGGAAATGACGCTTCATAAAAAGAAAATTGTGAGGAAGTTCTTTCTTATAGCTAACCCTTGCTCCTCTTGCTGCAATAGCATATCTTCCCTCACAGCCTAACTCCAGCAGCAGAAGAGCTGGTCACCCCGTTCTGAATAAGGGGTGCTTTATTGCTTATTTGCTTTGCTACTTAAGCTTCCGCCTTTTGCTTTTCTAGGCTAGATAGTCCCAACAGTTTTGAGTTCCTTTTTATGGTTTCTAGTTTCCTTTTCTTTAATCATTTCAGTGGCTTTCTTCTGGATCACTTTCTAGTTCTCATCATTACTCAGAAGTTGAAAAGTCCAAAACCAGGCACGGGAAGCTGCAAAGGTGTCTCCACGGTGAAAATGGGATCCATTTATGGAGCTGTTAACTCTAGGCCCAGCATTGTGCCGAGGACATTGCGTGCGTTATCCTGTTTAAGCCTCACAGCCTCTACAGGGTAGAGGCTATTATTACTGGCATTTTGTAGATGAAGAAACTGAGAAAAGAGTAGTTCTCTGTCTTTCCCATCACCCAAGTGACAGCCGAAATTCAACCCCAGTCTCTGACTGTGGAGCCTGCAGTCTAAACCACTTCTCCCTGGTGCCATGATTTCATTCACCAATCCCAGAATCTTACATTTAACTCTAACAACTTCGCTGAGCAGCTGACTTGCTTTCCATTGATATCATTACAGCTCCCTTTCACTACTTTATTAACAACACGATCAGTCATTCCTTACTTCAGACTGGTGGGCATGCGTTCCTGGAAATTCATTTCATTTAACCACTTTTCCAAGTCCTTTGATTCTCTCTGCATTCTAATTCAGCCCTTCAACAGGCTGTTAACTCCTCTAAGCTTGATTCCCTGGAGGATCTAATGAGGTCTCTTAACTGGTGCACCCCTTGGGGAGTCTTGGGTGTCCAGTGCCCTCCCTGATGTCGTTCCCCACACTTACCCTGGCCCTCCCCTTGTTTCCACAGCAGACTGAATGGAAAGAGGTGTAGAGTGAGCAACAATGTTGGCTGTCCGGTGGCAGTGAATTTTTAAGTACTATCTATTTGGAGGATCCACCAGAATTTCACAATAACTTCAGAACTAGGAAATCCAACTAGGATTTTGTTTCAAGGCCAGGGCTACTGTATACTCATTGCTCTTACTGAGAATGCGGGGCGCTGCCGAGATGCCAGTTTGTGGAAGTCATGTCTTCGGAATGAAAAAACACTGTCTATGAAAAATATTCACCTGACGCTGAATTGTGTCACAACCAGCATACTACACAGTACCGGGCATGTAGATGACATTCAGTTACTATTTATAAAGTGAGGGAAAGAAGGCATATAGGAGTAGCAGTGGTGATGAAAGCAATTTTACTTTCTGCCAAAGCTGGTGTGATTTCCCCAGTGTATGGACATCAGTTTCAACAGGGGAGAGTAAGACAGGAATCACCATTACAGTAATACTTGAAATTAAAATTAAAGTGAAAAGTATCTCTCATAACACATTTTTTTAGGAGTAACAACAAACAACAACAAAATCAATGTTCCAGAATCTCCTCAAGCCCCTCAAAAGAGGATCTCAAGAGTCTCTGGTCTTTGGCATTTCTTTCCATCTCCCCTTTTCTGGTTTCTTTCCCAAAGATGTTAAAATCAGCCAAGGATGGTCTCCTGCGAATCCCTTGCAATTATACTCATCATTACAAGTGTAGCTTGCTGTCTACTCTATTTCAGGACTCAGAGGCACTTGGAAACACTGCTGGGAATAGTTCCTAACTTACAGGTGGAAACAGAAAATAAACAATTTCTACCTCTGCGATTATGCTCTTCCAATCAATTGTCAAACTCAGCTCAAAACAAGATCTTGAGTACAGAATATTTTTTCTGGTTGCTGCGTAGCTCAGTTAATCTGTAAACCACGGGAGTGTTATTGAGTGCATTTGCAGAAGGGTGGAACCAGGAGCTCGAGACCCAGCAAGAAAATGGTTCCTTATTTACAGTACAAGGGAATGAAACCCCTGAGGCTTGAATTCCACGTCTCCTCCAGGGAATTATGGGTGCATTCCTTTACCTTGATGGAGGAAAAGAATTAAATAGAGAAAACAACCATTCTTTTACATCTCTTTTTCCTCGTTCAATTTTGCTCTCCAGTTTTTATAATACCGTTCTCAAGTCTTGAAAATACAACTGCTTCCCTTTTGGTAAGCTATTTTTTTTTTTTCCCTTTTCCATTTGGCAACAGCATTTTCCTGTGTTTTCAATGGCACCAAAATTAACATGGCTGTTTTTATTTAACAGGAACAACTTCAAGTTTTATATTACACGCCCAGCCAAAGAATCTTTGATTTTGCCCTGGTGTTTCCCAAGATGTTAGCATGGCTTTGAAAACAGGGCTGTTTAACTGCTGTTGCAAAGACAGCAGGGGGAGCATGGCAGATCGGGGAGGGAGGAGTGAGAGAATGGGGGAGATGAGGGAAACTGGCCTCCCCCAAATCACTATTTTTAAAGTTCGCTTGCCTACTGAATAGCTCAATTTACAAATCCTACTGGACACCGTTTGACCTTCTCCACTTTTCTTTCCTGTTGAAAGCGTGATGGATGCGTTGGTGGGAGACAAACCATTTGTTCTATAGTTTTTTCCATGTGCGTGCTTCCTTATGAACACCAGACCCTCTACTCCCCTCGATAGGGGATACCCACATTGTCAAAGCCATCCTGCGGGAGGTATCCAAGCCCAGATTTCTTAGGAGATGGGATCTCAGATCCCAATGAGAAACACTCCAGGAAACACACATCTTTATTTGTTAAACAAATAGTCTTATGTGAACCTTGGCCAGGACACTCACTTATTTTAAATAAGTGAAGTAAACATTAATGTGCAGGGGATAGTCTTCTTATGTAGACTGTAACTTTGAAGCCCAGTTTTAAGGTTTTAAGTTGGAACACGCAGTGCTCTTCTTTCCTTGGCTTGGGTTCTAGAGAATGTTGTTTCCTCATTTAGTAATTGGAGAGTTAATGGGCTTCTTTGTGATGCTACTATAGAAGAGAGACTGTATTTTATTTGATTCTGGGACTGTAATTAAAGTGGCGCCCATCGGCATGGTTGAAGTTAAGATTGCTTCAGCTTTTCCAATATAAACTCATATTCAGGGCTTTATAACCAGCTATAAAAATTTGCTTCTCGCTACAGACCTGGCATATTCAGTGTCAGCCTAGGAATAACCTTTATTTTTTTTAAAAAAAGTCTTTTTAAAAAGATAATTAAAAATTCAGTTTAGCTGTTTATTACTGTTAAGTTACAAGGATGTAAGGAAATTAAGATAGCTTCCTTTTTTTTTTTTTGTTTAAGCAGAAACTTGTGACCTATTTTTTAAATGTGGA